>NW_006408575.1:10295453-10328130 GCF_000296735.1 Chrysochloris asiatica | reverse complement strand
GTTTGGTTTTATGTCTACATTTAGGGCTACAATATAGGTTGGTAAATCTGTTAACTGGAATATGTAGAAAAGCTGAACTTTAGACTTGAGTTTGTCACGAAACCATTCAGTTTTATGTTTTGATATGTCGTTGTTGTTAAGTGCTGTTGAGTCAGTTACAACCCATAGTGACCCAGTATACGGTTTCTGAGGAGCAGCCGATGAGCTTGAACCACCAACCTTGTAGTTCAAATCAACTTTGCAGTCTGGTACATTAGCCCGCAGCACCATACCAGGACTCCATATACATTCTTTGCACCTATGATCAGAAGGGACCAATCCATGCAGAAAGATATCATGTTTGTTTGGGAAAGTGGAAGGCTATAAACCTTTGTAGGAACAGAAAGCCTCATCTTCCTCCCACAAAGCAGTTGATGGGCTCGAACTGCCAACCTTGTGCTTCTTAGTCTAGGGTTCATAATGTGGAGACACTGCGACCCACACTTCTCATCTAAGGATCCCTGGTGGTGCTGCTAATTCAAGGCCAGTGGTCTAAAACCCACCAACTACTCTGCAGGAGAAAGATGAAACTGCTTCCTTCTATAAAGATGTATAATGTCAGAAACGTTTTATGGGGTGCCTATGAGTTGGAATTGACTCAGTGGCAGTGGGTTTGGTCTTCTCATCAACTCCATTGCTAAGACCCATTAGTTCTACTTCATAACATATCTGAAGTCCTTCCATTTCTTCCCATCCCCACTGCTGTCAACCTTGCCAGAGCACATCATTTTATAGTACATCATGCTACAAAATCTTTTGTTGACATCCACAACTCTTACCGTAGGAGTTCCTGAGAGGCATAGTCAGTTAAATACTTGACTACTAACTGAAGGGCTGGGAGTTCAAACCTACCCAGAGGTATCTCTGGAGAAATGCCTGGATATCTGCTTCCTAAAGGTCACGACCTTGAAAACCCTATTGAGCACAGACTTAATCTGAAACACATGGGGCATTCATGAGTTAGAATCAACTTTAAAGTAACTGGTTTGGTTTTCTTGGTTTGACTCTTCTAGTAAATTCTCAGTTTCAAAGGCACAGGATCTACACTAATAGGATCTGCCTGCCCTTGCATCCTCATTCACCATTTCTCCTTCACTTACTGTCTTCAAGCCTCACCAGTCACCTTTCTCTTCCTGCAAGTCTCTAAACCACAGGTGGGAAATATCTGGCCTGCCAAGGCAACCATAGTTCCATCCATCACATTTGTTGTTGTTGTTAAGTGCCATCGAGTCGGTTCCGACCCATAGCGACCCTGTACAGGGTTTCCGAGGGTGTAAATCTTTATGAGAGCAGAAAGCCTCATCTTTCTCCCGCGGAGCGGCTGGTAGTTTTGAACCGCTGACCTTAAGGTTTGCAGCCCGATTCGTAATTAAATGACCAAATATAACAGGCCAAATTTTAGTTGATAATTTTATATATGACCCTCAAATGATATAATAAATTTTCACAGAAAAAAGATTCCCTACTGTTGTTCTAAACCCTTTGTCTAGATCTTGCACTTGCCCATTCTCCTTGAGTGCTCTTTCCAAAGGTTTTTGCAAAACCTGCTTGTCTTACCCTTCAGGTGTCTGCTCAGATATCTCCTCCTCAAAAATGCTTCTTTCCATGCACCCCCAGTCTCTTTACACCATTCCAGTCTGTAATGACTGCAATTTTGATCTTCCTGTTTGTTTTCTGTACTGTTTCTGATGAGGACATGGATCTCATGTCTCTTATTCATTGCTCTGGTCTCTGTACTTACAACATTTTTCTGCCCATAACATGTGCTTGTTAAGTGTCTGTGGAATGAATGAGCCATATGCATTGCTTCAGAGTTTCTGGGAGCAGAAGGAATTGATTGCATGATCCTAGAAGATGTGCATAAGCAAGACGGATGTGCAAGATAGGTAGTGACTGTCCAGCCCAGCTCCCAAGCTGCCTCTTAATAGTGAGAGCAGGATTGTGTGAAATTTCACATGATTAACTCAACAGGTAGAAAATTATAATCCTAAGAGTCCTGGAGATCTGCGGTCTTGCTTCACCGCTCCTTCCCTAGCACAGGTGCAGTTGCACCTTCATAATGAGATTAGAGCAGCAGGAATGCCATTACTGTGGGGTTGGGCCAGTGAGTCTGATGCTGCCTGCAATCTTGTGATTTGAATACCACATATGCTACTTGCCATCATTGGCTCTCCTAGGTGGGGCTGTGAGTGGGATGGACAAAGATGGCTCATTATGCCAGTGCCAAACAGGCAGGGACCACTGGGTCCTGTGGGCTCTGGCACAATGTCAGCCAGTGTGAAAGGAGCACTTGGCAAGAGAGATGAGAAAAAAAACAACAAATGGAATCACACCTGTAGTTGCCTGGGGGAGATTTCCAGCCAGGCTGATGGCACTCTGTGGGGTAGGCCATGCTCAGTTGAAAGGAAATAGTACTGCAGATATCTGTGAGGGATCTGGGGGAGGAAGACTTTCTGTAGAATTGACCATTTAATGAGTCTTCATTTTCTGTGGCAAGGAAAAGGGTGGAGCTGTATGCAGAGAGCTTGAAAGTACAGTCCTTCTGAGATACAGTCTTCAAATTGAGTTACTCATTATTCATTAATTACTGAGTGCTGAACTTGGCTAAGGCTTGGTGAGAGAGTGATATAAGATTTCTGGAGCTGTAGTTAAGTCATAAGGAGCTCTGGTAGCATAGTGGTTATGAGTCTGGCTGCTAACCTCAAGGTCAGCAGCTCAAAACTACCAGTCGTCCCTCAAGAAAAATTTGAAACTTTCTGCTCCTGTAAAGATTTATAGCCTTAGTAGAAACCCAATACAAGGTTTCTATGAAACAACTCCAGAGCACACCTCCCCCACCAGTTAAGTCTTGGATTGGCCTTGGGAAGCTTTGTTTTCTCACCTGTAAAATGGGGATATTAGTGCCTGTCATGTGCCCTCACGTGTTATTGTGAGGTTAGAATGAAACCATGTGCGTGGAAAACATTTTGCAAACTGACCCTGTAGCAACCTTTTCATTATTGAGAGATGGGAGAAAAAAGAGGATGAAAAGCAACCAATTTTCTTCTGTAAACTCATATCTCAGAAAAATAGACCAGGAGCTAGTCTACAAGACTCTTACAGAAAGGACATTCAGCATTTATCTTTTTACCACACTAAGGCAAATGAATGGTTTGCATTAGACAGTCCTGAAATTCAAACCCAGCTTTACCAGCTGGCAGCTTTGTGACTTTGACCAAGTAGTTTAACCTCTCTGAGCATCACAGGTAACAATGAAGTGATATCCTGTTTCAGATTGTTGTTAAAGACATTAAAAGCATTGCTTCAAAAGCATTCATTGAGGTTCAATCTACTGCTGAAAATTTGCATTTTCTTCCCATATGCAATGGATCAGAATCTACCTTTTAGCCAGATCTAGATGCTGATTTCTTAGATTTGGGGTGGATAGGCAAATTTTCAGCAGAGGGTTGAATTGGAATGGCAGAGGGGCCTCTCTTATAGACGTTCACCTGTACCTAACTGAAATCTCTTGTGAGATTATAAGTGAATCATCTGCACTTTTCCGAACTATTAATTTTTTTCACCATTATTTAGGTGGCTAGGGTACATACTATTAGGAGAAATGGCAGCACCTTCTTGGTTTACAAAGTCCACACAGGAATGCAAAAAGTGCTTCCTGCAACCACATGCAGCTCATTCTGGTAAACAGGAATCTCTCCCACTCTGAAATCCCTCTCCCCCCCCTCCCCCCCACCACTGCCAAATAAACAGGACCTGTTGCCAGTTGGGTCTATTTGAACTCAGAGTAACTTTATAGTGCATAGTGTAGAGTAGAAGTGCCTTATAGGGTTCCAAGGTTATAAATTTGTCTCTCATACTTTGGACACGCTATCAGGGGGAACCAGTCCTTGGAGAAGGACATTATGCTTGGTAAAATGGAAGGTCAGAAAAAAGAGGAGGACCCCGACTGAAATAGATCGACAGAGTGGCAGCAACAATGGGTTTCAACATAACAATTTTGAGGATGGAAGAGATCCGGGAGATGTTTCATTCTGTTGTGCATAGGGTTGCTATGAGTCAGAACTGACAACACAGCACCTCACAGCAACTATCTTTATAGAAGCAGACTGTCACATTTTTCTTCTTTGAAGCAACTGGTAAATTCAAACTGCTGACCTTGAGTTTCTAGTAATGCCAACAAAAACACCAATCCTGTCAAGCTATCCTTTAGTTTGGCTTTGCCTGCAAGCAATATTAGTTTAGTTTTCTCCACCCTTTTGTTTGTGGGGCTGGCCTTCACCCTGTGTCATTCTTGGGCTAGCTGTTCATATGCTTAGACTTTCTTCCACCACATAAAGGCTATACAGACTTGAAAAATGTCTGAATAGAATTTACATTCACCTGACAGTTGTGAATGTGACTTTATGTGGAAATAGAGTATTTGTTGTTGTTGTTGTTGTGTGCCATGGCGTCGATTCCGACTCATAGCGACCCTATACAGGGTTTTCAAGGCTGTAAATCTTTACGGGAGCAGAACATCTCATCTTTCTCCTGAGGAACAGCTGGTAGTTTCAAACTACTGGTCCTGAGATTTGCAGCCCGATTCATAACCACTACACTACCAGAGTGTTTGTAGATGCAATGAATTAAAATGAGGTCTGGGTTAGGTTGGGTCCCAAATGCAATAATTTGTGTCTTTATAAGGAGACCTGGTGTGGTGATGTGAGTTAATGCTCTGGACTACAAGGTCAGTTTGAACCTCAAGATCAGTGGTTCAAGCTCACCAGCTGCTCCTAGGAAACCCTATACAGGGCCACTATGAGTTGGAACCAACTCAGTGGCACTTAACAACAACAATAAGGAGAGCGATGGAGCAGCAGAGAGAGAGAGAATGGCAGCAGTGAGCAGCTGCAAATCAGCAGCCATCAGAAACTAGGAAGAGACAAGTACGGATTCTTCCTTAGAACCTTCAGAAGGAGCATGACTTGACTGGCACCTTGATTCAAGACTTCTAGCTTGCAGAATTGTGCAAAAATGAATTCCTTCTTTTGTATTCATTTCCATAAAAAAGTACCACAAAATACCCAGTTTGTGGTACTTGTTATAGAAAGGAATACAAGGGGTAACACACCATTAGCAGTTTTCTGGGTAGAGCAGAAAGCCCAGAGGTTCATAATACAGCTCAACTCACCTGCTTTGGCTTCAACAACTTTAGCCAAGCCGTTTTATCTCCCCAAGCTTCAGGTTTTCATTTATAAAATGAGTATCACAGTGTCTACTCTGTTGACCATTCAGAACATTGCTATGCATCACGAGAGACAACAGTCATGAAAGAGCTTTGCAGACTGCAGATCTCTATGTGAAAGATTATTATGCCAGAGGTTCCTCTGGCATCACTTTAAGCAAAAGAATCAAGTGGAGTGAGTGGAATTTTGTATATGTGTCAACGGGTGGGGATAGATTTTTCAGAGACTTCTAAAGTCACTAAACTGCAGCTTGGCCTTGCTGGCCTGGGGGCTAGCATGCTTTGCCTCTATCAGTTTGCTCTGTGTGTACTCCCCACTTATCTGTAAATGCACCCTGAAGTGTTCATGGAATGTATGCATTGAGTGCATTTCTTTTCATCAAAGGTAACGCATTCAATGCCAGGTTGATAGTCAGCTGCAGGTATCTAGTCTCTGCTGCAGAGCAGAAGTAAAATAAGCAATAAATGTTCCCCTTCCCTCCCTGAAATGATTAAAAGCAAGAGAGTAGGGGGAAACCTTCTATTAATATACTCTTTTCCAAAGGATGAAGAAAATAAAATTTTATGGACAGAAAGGAACCCCATGGAGGCTTTATTTACTGCTTCCTTAACTCCAAATCTTTTTTGCAGAGTGCTTTCAATTATTTATGAGTTATACTCATAACCCCCGCTCCCCCCTAAGGAGACAAGTTAGCAGGAAAGCATCCTTTGACAGCAGAGGAGAAAATGGAGGCTGACAGAAGTCAGAATGGTGACATCATCTGTCTCAATGCATGCAAATTGGTTTGAACAGAACAAGTTTGGATTTGGTCAAACCAGTTTGAAACCAGTTGCTAGCTATAGAAACACTGGTGAGAGTTCGTCATGGACTTTTCTTTTTCTTAATTAGTTATATGGTTTGTGTTGTTGTTAAGTGCTGTCACGTCAGTTCTGACTCATAGCCACCCTGTGTAGAGTTTTCAAGGAGCCACTGATTGGTTTGAACCGCTGACCTGTGGTTCAACACGACATTGCAGTTGAGTGCTTATCCCTGGCTATATTAATTGATGAATGAAAACCTTTCTGGTTGTTGGTGATAGAGGCAACTGAGTAGCTTGTGGCACTGGAAAATCCAGGGTGGGCTTGTCCTCTGAAAGTCTGAGTCCAAGACTTCATATGCTGTCAGGACTTTCCCCTTGATCTTGCATCTTGGATTGGGGCCTTTGGCTGTGTTATCTCCCAAAGCACAAGCTTTTTCTAGATGATTCAGAAAACAGCTCTTTTTTGCTTGGACTTGAAAAGTAAAATTCCCTTCTTGTTTAAACTCCAGAATGGGGGGAAAAAAATTCCTGGAGAAAGTGATCTGACTTGGGTCACGTGATCATGTCTAAATCAATCATTGTGGCATGTGTGAAAAGGAGCTATAACTGCTAGGGTTGATAGGAAGACAGGACATGATTGAGGTTGGCAGGACAAACAGTTCCATATAATTAGAGGGTGGGAAGAGCCACTTCCCAAAGAAAGAGGTAGACTGTCAAAAACCACACATGTCTACTACTTAGTTTCTTCTTTCTAATGGCTTCTGAGTGGCTGAAAAATTAGTTTCTGTATCATTTATACATGGTTTCTAATCCATTCATTAAGCTGATTACTCAATCAAATGAAATTAACAGCTTCTTTTATTTTTCTTCTTTAAATTAGTTTCAGTGTGAAGATAGACCCTCCAGGTCACAAAACACAGTTTTTGAAAGGAAAACTGAATTGAATTTTTTATCTGATCATACTTTCAAGGCAACCTGGAGAAAATACATGAGCTATTATAATTTGTATGACATATCTAGATAATTAAGATTTTTTTTTAACTCCACCCCCACCCCCACTCTCATTTCTGTAATTGTCTAGGTAACTTCTTAATTTTTCACTTCAAATCCTATGTAAATAAAATGTCAAACTTCTATGTTGGATTATCCATTTCTGCCGTTTCCTTATAACTGATTTTTTTGGTGTGTAAATTGTGTAGTGTATGTTCTGTGGTGAAGTCCTGGTGTACCACTGTGGGCTAATGCGTCAGACTGCAAAGTTGTTTGAACTGTAGTCAGTAGTTCAAGCTCACCAGCTGCTCCTTGGAAACCCTATACAGGATCATATGGGTCTGAATCGACTTGATGGCACTTAACAACAACAACAACATGCTGTGTGGTCCTGTAGGATAAGCACTGAACTGCTAACCACAAGGTTGCTGGTTCAAACCTACCTGCTATTCCTTGGGAATCCTAAACAAAGTCTCTATGAGTCGGCACTAAACAACAACAATAAGATAAAAAACAATTAGTTGCTAACAAGTTGATTCCATTTCCTGGCTACTGCATGTGTGTCAGAGTAGAACTGTGTTCCATAGAGTTTTCAGTGGCTGATTTTGCCAAAGTAGATCACCTGGTCTTTTCTCTAAAGCACCGCTAACTCTTTGATTTGCAGCCTAGTGCATTAACCTTTTGCACCACCTGGGGGCTACTTCCTAACTGCAAATTGTGTATTTGCCTTCAGTGTTCTCTTCTTTGAGTAGTTATTCTAAATTCTTTGCTTACCTTCCCGTGTGCCCATACTATTTTTTCAAGTGCCCTTTGACTATTTCTACTTATCATTTGGAGTTCTGGTGTGGCACTGTGGGTTAATGTGCAACACTGCAAAGCTTTTTGAACTCCAAGGTTGGCAGTTCAAGTTCACCAGTCACTCCTCAGAAACCCTATACAGGGTTGCTATGGATCGGAACCTACTCGATGACACTTAACAACAACATATATTGTTTGAACCACAAGGTCAGTGGTTCAAGCTCACCAGCTGCTCCTCAGAAACCCTATCTATATAGGGTCACTATGGGTCAGAACTGACTCAATGGGACTTAACAGCAACAACATGCATTTAAGCCCAGTTTGACTTTGTCAAACCTATTTCTTTTTGAAAGCCATTTATAAAGGAATTTTTCAAACTTTGTCTTAGTTAAGAAATTTTAAATCAAGAAAAATATATGCATAATAGTCAACTGAGCATCTTGTTAAATTATAGATTCTGATTCCTATCTGGGGTGGAAATGCAAATTCTCATCAGGGGGTTCAACTGGAATGAACTGGTTTGTTGAAACCCTGGAAAAAGGTAGCTTCTCTCAACTTTTAGGTTTGTTTTGAGGGTAAGAAGACATCTTTGTTACATGTATAGGACTCTGGACTTTGAGCTAGGATAGTTAGCTTCTAACTACCTAGTTTTACCAGGAACTTGTCAAGTTACTGATTCTTCAGAGCTTAAGTTGACTTTTTTATAAAATATGTTGTTTGTTGTCAGGGAGTTGATTCCAACTCATGGCGACCCCATGTGTGACATGAAAACTCTCCACAGGATTTTCATAGCTGCAATCTTTACAGAAGCAGATTGTCAATGCTATCTTCCGCAGTACTGCTGGGTAGGTTTGAACCACCAGGCTTTAGACTATCCATCAAGTGCAAAAAAGTATAGTTGGAGAAAATAATGATTACATAATTTATCATTAATTCACATGAAACATTAATCAAGTGGAAACACTGATATAACTTTCCAACGATAGCTTATTATAACAGACAACTTAATTCCCAACACAGTGTTCCACAAATAGTAGTGGCAATGGTTGCTGTTATTAATATTAATGATTTCACTACAGACTTCCTTTAGCTTGGTGTTTATGGGCTGATTTTATGTGCTGTTTTCTTTGTTGGTCATAGTAGACTTACTGTGGCACTAGTCTAAATGTATGGGTTAGGCCTTTGTATGTATTCAAGGAGCTCCTGCCATGTGACTCATATAAAAGGTACTGTTGCCTACATTTCCCATAGTTCAGAATAACCATCATCCTTCAGGTATTGAGCATATTCTACTATGTCATAGTTTACTTCCCTAAACACAACCTCATCTTCCGCTAAAATCATACAATTGTTCATCACCTCTACTGGTTCACCTGATTTTTAAATCTTGTCCCTTTCCTTTTCATTCATATGCATGCCATCATAAGATTACTATTGTTGTTGTTGTATGCCAGTGAGTTGGTTCCAACTCATATCCTGTATAGGGTTTCCAAGAGTGGCTGAAGGGTTTGAACTACCATCCTTGTCGCTATCAGTCCAATGCCAATTCTACAGCACCATATCAGGGCTCAAGATTAGTATTGTTGTTACTGTTGTTAAGTGCTGTTGAGTTGGCTTCGACTCATAGCAACCCTGTATGAGGATTTGGAGGAGCAGCTGATGATGGATTTGTGCTGTTGACTTTGCAGTTCAAACTGACCTTGCAGCGCAGTGCATTATCCTGTAGTGCCACACCAGTAATCCAAGATTAGTACTAGGACGCTGTTATAATATAAGGTGGGGTTTCTCAACCTTGACTATTTATATTTTGAACAAGATAGTTCTTTGTTGTGGGAGTCTGTTCTGTGCATTGTAGGATATTTAATGGTATTCCTGGCCTCATCCAATCAAATGCCTGTGGCATCCTCCCCGCCCAGTTGTGAAATGTCTCTATATATTGGAAATGTATTCTGGGATGCAAAATAGCTGGTTGAGAACCACTATAATCAAGATGGGTTTAAAGATCAATTAAATTAGCCTTTAATCCTCCATTTAACAAGAACAGCTAGGCCCTGAGAACAGAAATGACTTGCCCAGTGTCACACAGAAAATTGACAGTGATGTGGGCAACAGGCTTCATGTCTTTTAAATCTCAGTGTGATGTTTTTCCCTAGCAATATGACATCTCTTTAGAAAGATACAAGTAAAGTAGAAAGATAATAAAATAGAGTTGAACTTGGATTAGAACCTAGGCCAAGTCATTGGTTGGCTGCATGGCTTTGGTTTCTGAACCTCTCTGAGTTTCCATTTCCTCTTATGCACAATGTGGGTGATTGTTTTGAGGATTAAATTAGATTTTGAGGGGTCTTCAAAAGCTTCATGGAAATATTCCATTATCTTTTAATATCATTTTTTCACAAACATGTTTAATCCTCCTCATAAATGAAGCTCTAGCTTCATATCCTACAGGGTATGCAGTCGGTGTTGAACAAACATTGGTTCCCTTTTTCCTTGAAGTATTGTAAAAATGGCAAACTTAGTATAAAGGAGGAACAGCTATATTAATCTCTAGCAGAGAAGAGACTACTAGGCAATGCCTTCCAGTGGACTGTGTTAAAATGCAGGTGATGGAATTTGGTGTCTCTCATGGAAATAGCCAAGTAGTTTTCCAGGTTGGAAAATTACTGACTGTATTGAAGGCTGACTCATTTGACAAAGTTGGCTTTTTTTTTCCTCCACCTTTTCCTGAGGAAGTACTTATTTGAACATTTTCTTATCTTTAATGTTGCATTTCACCCCTACCCCAGGAGATTGCTATGTTGTCACAAATACACCTAAAGCACAAAGGAGTGTTAAAAGCCCAAGTTGTAGACGCTGTCTTTTCCTCCTCTTTTAGCAAATGAATATAGTGGCACTATATTAGTGGCCTTAGGTCCATGGAGACTGGTTGTCTTATTCAGTCAAGTCCCTTACTCATTGACTCTAGATGGAATATCACGAGATGCAAAGCTTTCAGTCTTTGTTCCTATCCTCCTTCACAAGACATTCTTCTCATGACATAGGATGTGCCTAGAGTAAAGACCGAAAAAGTTGATGGGCCTCAGGTTACCTGGTTTTTGGTGTTGATCTAATTATTGTTAATGACCCTAATTTATTTTTCAGAGAAAAATTTCCTTTGATTCCAGGATGGCCTGATTATAATACTTCTCAACCCTGGCTGTACATTAGGTCATCTGGGTGTTAATAATAAAACAACAATAATTTATAAAGTAAAACTGACTATCCCTGAGCTACATCTCAGTCCAATTAAATCAACATCTCCTTATCTTGATCGCTGGCGATGTTTTTTAAGTTCCCTAGTTGATTCTAATATGTAGTCAGGGTTGAGAATGCTGTCTGCTTTTAGACCAAACAAAAAACCAGATTCACCACCATATAATAAATTCCAAATCATAGGGACCCTGTAGTACAGATAACTGCTCCCTAGTGTTTCTGAGACTGTTACAGCTTGACTTTTCTCGTGTGGAACAGTTTGTGGATTTAACTGCTGACCTTGTGGATAACACTGTGCACCACTAGGGCTTTTTATTTTGTGACCAGATGCCCCCATTTCTTTGAAAAGTAAAATGAGGCTCATGGCAATCAGTTTTCTTGTTTAAGGTTGTAAGGGAGAGATTACTTAATCTATATGCTGAACAAACCATCCTAGAAGCTAGACTACATGAAGAAGAATGCAGCATCAGAATTGCAGGAAGGCTTATTAACAACCCACGATATGTAAATAACACAACATTGCTTGCTAAAACCCAAGAGGACTTTAAGTATTTACTGATGAAGATCATAGACTACAGAATAGATCCACGCCTTCATTATAGATTACATCTCAGTATAAAGAAAACAAAAATCCTCACAACTGGACCAAATAACCAACATCTTTGGCAGTAATTGGCAAGGAGAAGGAATTAAAATGACCTAAAATGTCACGCCAACTATCCTTTCCATCCAACTCCATTCCTAACCTATAATGTTAATGTTGATTTCCCATGAACTCACAAAACTGTTACATGGCTCTAGACTAACTCTGATCTCCTCTCTGGGCCTCAGGTTCTTTCTCTTTACTGAGGTGTGTGCTGTACTGGGTGACCTCTAAGATCCTTTCCGGCTCTTTCATCTGTGATATCTAAAGGTGGAATAATTTCAGGACATTAATTGGAGAAAATATTGAAGTTGTTAAGGATTCCATTTTACTTTAATCCACAATAAATTCCTGTGGAAGCAGCGGTCAAGATATCAGACAATACGGGGTTGGAAAATATGCTACAAAAGACCTCTTTAAAGTATTCAGAAGCAACTATGTCACTTTGAAGACTGAAGTGTGCCTGACCCAAGCCATAGTATTTTCAATCGTCTCATATGCTTGTGAAAGCTAGACGATGAACAAGGAAGACTAGAGAAGAATTGATGCCTTAAAATTATGGTGTTGGTGAAGAATATGGACTATCAAAGAATGACCAAATCTCTCTTAGAAGAAATACAGCTAGGAAGCTCCTCAGAAGAGAGGATGGTGAGACTTTGTCTTACATACTGTGGATATACTATCAGGAGGGATCAGTCCCTGAAGAAGACTATCATGCTTGATAAAGTAGAAGGTCAGTGGAAAAAAAAAAAAAAAAAAAGGAAGACCCTCAGTGAGATGAATTGACACAATGGCTGTAACGATGGGATCAAAATAGGAGTGACTGTGAGGATGGCTTAGGGCTAGACTGTGTTTCAGTCTATTGTACATTGGATCATTATGAGTCAGAACTGACATAATGGCACTAAACAACACTGCACTGACCTGCTCTGAAGCATGATTCTCTACTTATGGTGGGGCCTTG
Organism: Chrysochloris asiatica; assembly: GCF_000296735.1. NCBI lineage: Eukaryota > Metazoa > Chordata > Mammalia > Afrosoricida > Chrysochloridae > Chrysochloris > Chrysochloris asiatica. The sequence continues at coordinate 10,315,420 of NW_006408575.1, read as the reverse complement.
GGACAATATCTTCTTCAAGAACTTCAGTTTTATTGTCTGCAGAAAAGGATAGGAATAGACTCCCACAGACAATTTTTCTATGAGAGCACAAAAGCACTTGGTAAGGGAAAAAGTTGCCATCTTGTCTTTTAATTAGGATAAATTAATTTTTTATATGATTTCAGTAAAAGGCATCCATAACTATTCCACAAGGTTTTGCTGATTCCATTTTAGTACCTATTAGGGTACTATACTGGGAGTCCTGGTGTGGCGCTGTGGGTTAATGCGCCAGACTGCAAAGCCGTTTGAACTGCAAGGTTGGCGGTTCAAACTCACTAGCTGCTCCTCGGAAATGCTATACAGGGTTGCTATGGGTTGGAATCGACTCAACAGCAGTTCACCACCACAACAACAACTGATCAGATCTCCAGAATAGGGTTATAAATTATATAAAAAAAAGCATCAGATGACTTTGATTTCTTTTGTATCTTCTCTACTCTTCCTTGCACACATGTGACATTGAGTTAATAGTGTGAATTATAGAAATCGAGGAATGAAGCAAAATGAGAGGATACATATCTCAACTTTCCTGCCTGTGGCATGTCCTTGACAGGGGCTTGTCCCGACTCCATGGGCAGAGTAACTGTACCATGGAGCTTCTTTGACCATTTAAAAAAACCAAACCACAAACCTGTTGCAGTGGAATGGATTCTGACCCATAGTGACCCTATAAAACTGACCTGAACTGCTCCAGAGGGCTTCCAAAGCTTTACAGAAGCAGACTGCCACAGCTTTCTTTCATAGAACGACTGGTGGGTTTGAACCACTGACCTTTTGAGTAGCAGCTGAGCCCTTTAACCATTGTACTTATAATTCTCAGAGCTAGTCTTGATATCTCCCACAGAAGAAAAGCTCCATTTTCCTCATGATAGTCCTGAGGATACTTTTCCAGGAATCAACTATTCTTCATGGGATGTAGTTTCCAGTGTCTTCTACCTGCTTACTGGCCTCTAGCCTAGATCTTGTTTTATGATAGCCCTTATTTTAAAGATTAAATAAATAACACTCTTCCTTCTTGAAACCATTGTCATGATATATAAGGTATAGTTGTGGTTGTGTGCCATTGAGTCAGTTCCAGCACGTAGCGACCCTGAATAGGGTTTCTAAGGCTGTAGATCCTTATGGGAGCAGAAAGTCTTTTCTTTCTCCCATGGTGTGACTGATAGGTTTGAACTGCTGACCTTGCAGTTAGAAGCCCAACTTGTAACCTACTATGCTACCAGGGCTCCTTATATAAGGTCGAGATGTGCTTAATATAGTGATGGCTCAATAGGTGATTGTACCCATTGGGATCATTATCCAGAGTTCTGGTGTGACACTGTAGGACAGCTGGTTCAAACTTACCAGCCACTCCTTGGAAACCCTATACAGGGCCACTATAAGTCAGAACCAATTTGATAGCACTTAACAACAACAACATAATCATTATCCAGACTATATGATAGTAAGGTGACAGAGGTCAGTTTTCTCTAAATGCAAATTGGTGTTAAGTGCTTCTTCGCTGAGAGGCACCCCAGATTTGTTTTTATTGTTTGGTGCCATAAAGTTGATTTTGACTCAGATAATACTCCATGTGACAGGATAGTATGGCCATGTAGGGTTTTCTAGGTTGTAATCTTTATGAGTTCTGGTATGATGCTACAGGATGAGCACTGGATCGCAAGGTTGGTTTGAATGGAAAGGTTGGTGGTTCAAATTCACCAGCCATTCCTTGGAAACCCTATGAATAGGAACTGTCTTGACAGCACTTAACAACAGTCTTTATGAGAGCAGATAGCTAGGTCTTTTTTCCCCGTGGTGCCACTCACTGCTTGGATTTAAACCACCAACCAGAGCTTCTTAATGTTGGGAGTGAGTAAATCAATGTTGGTAACTAGCTACAAGTGGGTGAGAATGATGACTTGGAATCTATACAAGCCTGCTAATTTATTTCCCTTTTCCCAATACTTCTCTACCACGGTAATGGTTGCCAGAAATGCCACTGCTATTCATTAATTTTAGACCTCTGGATCTTATTAAAACACAAAGTTCCTTGCGTACACTTGAAGCTGTTCTTAATGAACAATATCAACAGTATCATATCCTTTATGGAAAGTCCATCTTGCTTGAGTTAAGAAAAACTTTCAGGCAAGAATGAGGGTGATGTATTCTGAGGACCAAGATTATTTATTTAGCCCAACCTAGATTCGGTTCTGGCTGTGAAAGTCCACATCACAGACATATCTTGATTTCAATTTGGGGTCTTCAGAGACATTCCTTGTGAGCTGTACAGGTCCCCAGAGACACTGTGACAGTTGCAAGTCAAACCTATGTGATTAGACCTGTGTCCCTTGGCAACCTAATACTACTCTTTGTCATTGTTATCCTGTTTGGCTGAATCACTCACAGTGATCTAATTCAGCTGAAAGGACTTTGTTTGAGGGCTGTTTGTCAGTGGGGCACAGTGGTTAGGATTAAAAATCTACTAGACTCAGGCTCACAGAAAGGAATAACAATCTCTAGAGCCCCTTTAGAAATGGCACAAAAATGGAATGGACAAAAATGAAAAGTAGTTAATGGATCCACAGTGATTTAATTCTCGGTGATATTTTCATTTTATGCAAATACAAAAAAATAATAACCCTGTCTATTTGAAATAAAAACAGGAAACAAAACAAAAAAATAGATTGGGTGTTTGATCAAGCAAAAATCCTTTCACACATCTTCCAAGAGAGTTAAAACAAATATAGATGTTAAATAAAAGGCCCAGGTACCAAACAGCAAAATTTAATGAAAGCCAGAACTGTTAAGTATGGATTCCTGTTGAGAAAAATGTCAATCTCTTTCAGAATTTCCCCATTGCTCAATTTTTAAGAAAAGTGTAGTAAAAATACATAATACAAGTTAACTTTTTTCTTGCTTTTGTTTTCCCCTTTACCCCTCCATTGATGAAAAGCATCTTCTACTGGAGTCTTGGACTCCCACATAGCATAGACCCTTATTTCTAGCAAAGGTGATCTCTCTTTGTTAGATCAATGTTAGGGTTGGGCTCAGTGGCTGGAGAGGCATCTTACCTGACCAAAGGCAAAAGGTCTGAAGCATACGGATGGTAGAGGGTTGTTTCCAACTCCTCCAAAATACAAACTCCCTAATGCTGGGGCATATCAGACTCTGCAGTGGGAGGCTAAGCATTGAACAAAATCTGTTGTTGGTGCAAGGATGGGGGTGGAGTGGGAGCATTAGCTAGTAATAGTGAAAGCGATAATCCGTTTTGAAGGTCCTGGTTTCTGTACCATGTCCACATTGACATATGAGAGATTGAACAACACTTGAGTTGACAAGGTGAAAAGTTTGATTTTGAGATGGTTATATGTTGGGGCTGATGGTAGGTGAATGGCAGAGACACAGAGATAATGGGTGTCCACTGAGAGAATCCACAGACAAAACCAGTCGTGTTGCACCTACTCCTAGGTAGGTTCCAAAACCTTTAGCTTGTCAATTGCTAATGATAACCTTAGCAGAGAGGACTGGTTAGAAATAGAGGGGAAGGAAAAAAGCCAGAATATGGTTATCAATAAAAGCTAGTGACACATGGCACGCACTGATTCATGCACCTAGGAGAGTGGCTGCTGGAGAGTTGGAAGCCAATTGCACCAAAAATTAGAGCTGGAATTTCTAAGAAAGCTGTATATACCACATGGCCTCCCCAACCATAGTTGCAGTCAGCCTGGCTTCTCTTTGTGAACTCTTGTCACTTATCCAATCTTGCTTTTGTTGGCTTTTCTAGACACAATTGTGGGAGTATTGATTCTGGTCACTAGAATACAATGTTCTCATTCTGTCTTGGCCAGGCTGAAGGTCAGTCTCCTTGGGTTAGAAGTTAGGGTCAGGAATTTCAAGGTCCCCCAATGTCGTCATTAACTTAATCCATATCCCTATTCACTTTCAAATGATCCCGCCTTAGGCATCTTGCTTTATAAAGGTGATCAGCTGTTATCTGGTCACATGCTAAAGTAACATCCTTTAATTTGACATAAAAAAATACGATGTCTGTATCAGCAAAACCCTAAGCTTTACATTTGGTCTCTCAAACCTAAGACAGGCATAAGATGGAAAGATCTATTGCTTGCGGACTTCCATTGAGGCTTCGTCTTCCCAAATTCTTTAAGCACCTTTCTTCTGCACTTATTACAGTATTGCCCCCTCGTCAGAGGTTCTGGAAAGAAATAAAGTCTATTCAATGTTGGGGTTCTCTGCTCAGATGTCAAGCAAAGGAAAAGCAAGAATCCTTGGCTCTACTTGATCCTGGAGGCCAACTGCCCTTCAACCAGCAGGTTCCTTTGGACCTCAGCATAGCAGAAATGCATACTATTTGGGGTTGAGGTTGCTGGTGAAGAGCCAGACTGCTCCACCTAAGGCCTTTGGAAGGCTCTTAACACATGAAAGGAAACTTTTCTGAGCCTCTGGCAGTAACATCAGGATTCCTCCTTTGACAGCATAGCTGCCCTTCCAGAATCCTCATTCTGGGCTGCTTTTTATAAGCAGTCTTAACTCAGTGTTTAGGCAGTACCCTGTCTGGGGACGGCAGCTCATTCTTCTAACAACAACGTCTGTTTCCATCCACGGCTTGGTGCTAAGGAGTTGGAGGGTAACTTGGAGAGCCCCCATGGCAGATTAGTTTGAAGTTTGCATTTTTTTCTTTTATTCACTTGTAAGGTGAATGGAATCTTGAATCTCAAACTTGAAAACGGAAGAAGGATGGGTATGGAGTTGGAGTAAGTTTAAGTAGAAATACAGGGCCTAAAAGAATCTGCAAACCATGGATATTAGTAAGAAAAAAAAAATATTGCACACACTAAGACACATTAACAACTGAATTTTAAAAAAGCAACAACAACAAAAAAAACACAGTACAGTTTCCTCATTAGTGTTCCAGTGGCTCCATTTTCAGAGACACAGACTCCATTAGACACGGCCACTCTCCTCTTATTGCAGTACAAAGTATTATTTCTCATTACTTAGCAAATGGAAAAGGGTGAAAGAACATCAAAAAAGGAAAAGGGACAGAAAAATGTGTGTGTTTTTAAATTTTTCGGGAAAATCGGTTGAATTGTCCTCCTTGTGATCGTGGTGGTTGGTGGCGGTTGTGTTTCATTTTGTTGTTGTTTTTGGCACTGAAGGGTTGGGATTGGATCAGGGGAGCTCCAGTTACAATCCCGTGGCTCCCAAGGGCATCCCTGAACTGTGGCTCATGCAGGGAATTGATTGCATGGACTTGGGGAAGTCGTGACTGACTACCCGGCCATTCTCGCCACTTCCGTTCCCGCTGGCTCCTGCCCCGCTGTTCCTGGGGAGTGTCGATGTCCGTATGGCTTCATTGATGGATTGCTGTGGGATCAAACAGAAACCCTTTTCAGGAGGACCAGGGGTTCTTCCCCGGGTCCTTGGCAATAGTTGGCAAGGAGAAGGAGTTAAAACTAAACATAAAATGTCTCCTCTAACTCTCCTCTCCACCCAACTCCATTCCTAATCTATATTGTTAATCTTGATTTCCCATGAACCTACAAAACTGTTACATGGCTCTAGACTACTTTGATTTCCTCTCTAGGCCTCAGGTTCTATCTCTTTACTGAGGTGTGCTATATTGTGTGATCTCTAAGATTCATTCTGGTTCTTTCATTCTGGGATTTCTAAAAATACAATAATTTCATACTATTGGTGATGATGTATGTATCAACATGACCAACTGGAAAAGCTCCTATGAATGGAATGTAGAAAACTTGGGTTCAATTTCTGGTTCGGATATTAATTGTGACCCTATATATAACTTCTTACCTTTCTAACACACACACACACACAAACAAAACAAACCAGATGACATAGTGTTGAATCCACTCTAATTCATGGTGATTCCATATATTTCAGAGTAGAATTTTGTTCTATATGGGTTCCAATGGCTGTGACCTTTCAGAAAGAGATCACCTGGCCTTTATTCTGAGGCATCTCTGGAGAGTTTCAAACCACCAACTTTTTAGTTAGCTACCAAGTGCTTTTGGCATACCCAGGGACTCTCCTTACTTCTCTGTTGTTATTGTAGGTCCCATTGAGTTGATTCTGACTCATAGGGACCCTGTATAAGATTTTAGATGCTATAAATCTTTATAGAGGCAGAAATTCTCATCATTTTATTGTGGAACAGCTGGTGTGTTTGAACTGCTAACCTTGTGATTATCAATCCAGAGCTTAACCTACCATCAGCACTCCTCTGTTGTTGTGTGCCACTGAGTCAGTTTTGACTCATAATGACACTGTATAGGGTTCCTGAGAGTGGCTGGTGGGTTTGAACCACCAACTTTGTTGTTAGGAGTCCAGTGCTTATCCTACAGTGCCATGCTAAGACTCCTCTCTAGACCTTCTTTAATTTCCACTTCTGTAAAATACTATGGTCTATGCATCTACAGAGTTTTATGAGCAAGAATTATACTTTGAAATTATTTTTCAAAAAATTTTCAATGCATAAAAGTGCTTTGAAAACATTTTTTTTTTTAATTGAGGGTATATTATCATCTGGCTAAATTAAAAATTACATTTGATTTACTTCAGGAAAAATGCTATCCTACCACCAGCAGCATGTGTTAAGGGCATGCAGGACTTATTTGAATATTAAAATGTGCAAATGTAATTGAAAAAGGGCATGTGCTAAAGAAAATGAGAATGCATTTTAAATATCATTACGTAGGAACCAACAGTTCCCATCATACAATTTGCCCTTCTGGATCACACATCAGATCAGAGCTACTAAGTCTCTAATTTCTAGAATGTTAGGATTCTAGAGCTGAAAGAGATTCGAACATTATCCCAGGATCAGATGAGTTAGTGGAACCTTCCAGAATATGAGCTGGAATTGTTGTTGTTGTTAAGTGCCGTTGAGTCAGGTCCGACCCATAGCGACCCTGTACAGGGTTTCCGAGGGTGTAAATCTTTACGGGAGTAGAAAGCCTCATCTTTCTCCCGCGGAGCAGCTGGTAGTTTCGAACCGCTGACCTTAAGGTTCGCAGCCCGATTCGTAACCACTACGCTACCAGAGCTCCTTGAGCTGGAATTAGAACTACATATTATTAGACAGGAGGAGAGCTTCTATTAAAAGTTCCTTTGCAGAAAGAAACTATATCACATGAAATCAACCCTCTTCTGTTCTTGTTCACGTATACCGTCTCATTAAAAGATTATCATGGAATTTTTGATATGAGGCTTAATGTAGACTAACCCCAAGAAAAGAGGTTTTTTTTTGTGTTTTTTGTGACAATCAACATAAAGGAAACACTATGTGGAGGACATAAGAACATAAAATGAGGCGTTTAGAGTTGCTCAGTCGAGACCTGGTGTGGCGCTGTGGTTAATGCGTTGGACTGAGAAGTCAGTTTCTACTGCAAGGTAGGCAGTTCAAACTCACCAGCTGCTCCTCAGAAACCCTACAAAGGGTCACTATGAGTTAGAACTGACTCAATGGCACGAAACAACAGCAGAGATCTGGTGTGGTACTGTAGAATAATGCTGGACTGTTAATCATAAAATCTGCAGTTCAAACCCACCAATTGTTCCTTGGAAGCTCTCTATTCAGGGTTGCTATGAATTGGAACAACAATAGCAACAATCCTCACAACTTTTTTTTTTTGGTGGGAGGGAGTGGTAAGTATGGACATTTCTACACATTAGCTTGAAATGTCTGTTCTCTATCATTTTTTCCCTCTGATACATTGTTGTTGTTGTTGTTAAGTGCCGTCTAGTGGTTCCAACTCATAGCTGATACATTAGTAGGTATTATGTATTGTACTGCAAACCACAAGGTCAGCAGTTAGAACATACTAGCTCCTCCACAGGAGAAAAAAGGGACTTTCTATTCTCCTAAAGATTTATAGTCTTGGAAACCATATATAGGGTTGCTGGGAACCAGAACCAACTCCATGGCACACAACCACCACTATCAAATTCTTTTAATGAAAAAAAAAGTCTAAAGTTCACACAAAGCACCGTGGGCTTCTCATATTTTCATCATATGTCATAGAAGTTACTGGTACTTTATGCATTTATCTTAAAGGAGAAAAAATAATGGTATAGTCAACACTGGTACTTTCCAAAGTCTGAGATAACTGGGTATGTAACTAAAAACCTCCAAAGCCACATCATTAGAATTGAGTTTCAGGGATGATGAGTGCTCTTTAGAGGTCAATGACTCCATCCCCCTATTGATACTTTCTGCTTACTGGCTTCCTTCCTAATGCTTTTATGGAATCCCAGGAGAAAGTTTGGAAAGGAAAGTTTTGCTTAAAATCAACTACAGTGAAAATTGTGAGAGCTGGAACTTGATGGCCTTGTTTTTCCAGGTCTCACAGTTTTCTGCCTTTGACCCTGTACAGCCTTACCATATATTTATCATTCAGTTTTTCAGAAAATATATTTTTATTTCTCTTACAGGTTCCTGTTTTCCACAGGCTCCTGCAGGTTTACTGTAGCTCACTAGTTCTCAAACTTGGCTACCTATTGGATTCACCTGGGGTGTTTTGTAACAAAAATACTGATGCATGAGTCCTACCTCCAGAGGCACTGATTTAATTGATCTGATATGTGGCCTGGATAGGTTGAAAAACTCTTTTCCGATTTAACCTATGTACTTTACAGGGAAACTGAGGATTTAAAACTGACTTGAGTAAGGGTATAGATGTATGTAACCTAGTGACAAAGTGGCATTACCCCTCTATCTAAGCCATCAGAAGCTGATGGTAAAGCAGATGTCGTTCCTCCTCTTGCCTTTGAGAAGTTTTCCATTGCCCACTTTTGACACTTCAGCCATTTTTAGAATTCATTCTTGTCATTGCTGTTATTGTTGTTTTAAAAGTGGACATTCAGGGAATGAGAGAAAAGTCCAACCCTAAACTGGTTCTTTAGAGAACCATTTTTCTAATGGTGATGACATCTCAAATTTGCAACCACTTGTCTTTTGCTGGGGGATGGCAGGACAGATAGGGGACTCTGCCCAGCCTCTGTGTGTCACAGAACACTCTGATGTGATCTCAAATCTCAGTAGTGACCTCATCCCTGCACATGTGCTAAGAACCATAGTGACCACCTGCTGCGGAGGATGTTCCCCCTGCGTATCCAGTCTCTCAGCTGCTTACTAATTCCAGGGAAATGTGCAAAGCTTCAATTGTTGTGGCTTAAATGCAGCCTCTGTTAACATAGCCACATATAATTATGAAAAGACAGTGTCTTTCCTGAGGGTGGGAGAGGCTAGGGATTATTTTCCTTTTGGAATAGGGTAGTGAATAATAGAGTCCCTTGTTTCTTAAACATCAGTTAAGGACTCAGGTTTCAATCTGTTTTTCCAGGCAGAGAGAGGGGCCAGCATATCTAAGAACTTACTGAATTTAGAATGTGTCTTGTTTTTCATACTATATGCCAATTTGACATAAGCAAATGTTAAGGGCTGCCTAAAGTACCCCTCTAACTCCCAGTTTTCCGGGCCTTCTCATTTCTGGGCAACAGTTTTTAGAATTTTGCGTTTCTGGCACTTGCAGATCCTTTGCTAGCAACTCTGGTTAATTTCTGTCCATGCGTCAAGCCAATTAAACATCACTTTCTCAGGGAAGTGACCCTTACCTCCCACATCTTTCCTGCCAGTTCCGGACAGGCCCTCTGCCCTACACTTGGCAGCAGCACTTATCTTTCTTCATAATATTCTTTGAACATGTACATATTGGTATATTTTTTATCTTCCTTATCAAACTTTCAGCTTCCTGAAAATAAAAACTGTGTCTATATCTCCAGTTTATCACCCAATGGTGCTCAGTGTGTCTTTGTGGAAAGAATCCCTCGAGTAGCCTTCACTGCCCCAGTGACACTTGCTATCTGTCTTGCTCGTGTGGCATGCCATAAAGGAAAGAGAACCAACAAGGCATAGCACACAAGAGGTGTAGGCAATGAATGGGTTGGTTCTCAAATCAGATCTGGAAAACCTAAAGCCAACAAATGTACCTTATTATCTTTGTCATCAGTCCTGTGGTCAGGCTTGAAGAATACATTGTTAAGTGCTCAAGAAGAGTTGCCTAAATTATGTGTTGCTGTGTGGTTGTCACAGGCAAAGAAATTTAGGAGAAACACTAACTAGTACCAAGGATTTTGTGGAGTCCATGTTTGAGGTCTAATGTCTGTTTCTCTAGCTTCTGGCTTAACAACATTGGGCAAGATATTTAATTTCTCTCAATCACTATTTCTTTATGGGCATGATTGAAAGAACACATTATAGGGCTAATGAAAATGTATATGAAAGCCCTTTGAACATAGGAGTTACTAGAAAAAGGTCTTTTCTTCTTCCCTTTTCTTTTCTTTCTCCTCCTCCTTGTTTCTCTTTCTTCTCTTGTTCTCTTGTGAGAAAGGGCTCTGTGGATAGTGTTCAGAGGCTGACCTTGAACTATGTTAGGGGTCAGAGCCTCAAGAGTTGACCAAATACCATGACCAAGGAAATAAATAAGAAGGAAGGTTCTAACCAAAGGCTCTCATCAGATCGCTGTAGGTTCTCTGCATGATGTTGAAGTCTGCACTTTTGGAGCTAATTCTCTTTGGAGAAGGCAAAACATTATAATAAAGAGAAAGAACTGCAAACTTGGAAAGTCTAAGAGACAAGGGGAATGGCTTCCTCTTATCTTTTTTGGATAAGTGGGGAGTTGATGAAGCTTTGGAAATTAAGGGATAGGTCGATTAATAAAGATAGTGGAAGTATCTATTCTGCAGCGGGAAGATTAAAAATTCTATTAGGAGCCTCAGTGAGTTGGGCAGAAGTCATGCCAACCAGTAGAATTAATTATAGTAGACTATGATAGAAGACCTTGAATTAATGATCTCAAGAGACCCTGATATTGGTATCTGAGAAATTTAATATAATTAAATATAGCTCCCTTTGTTGTAAAGGGAAGGATGAGAATGTCTCCAAGTGGTGACATCATGACTCAGCAGGTTTCTTGTCTTAATATGAATATTGCGACGTCAGTGGCGAAGGTCAACACTGGTCCAGTGTTAACAGGAGTCCAGTCTTTAGCCACCCTGATATCGCCATTTGGCACTGTTTATGATTAATGGGAATCATGAGAATATTATGGTAAGGACTAGGAGGCTGGTTGCATCATATTTTATAGCCACAGACAGTTGGACTAAAGTGGCTTTGAATGATACTGCTTGTAATTCCCAAGCTGGGTGATTTTGATGGTGGGGTTTTCTTAACCTGAGAGTAGCTCTCTCCCATGTTTCATTTTATCCTGCAAGAGAGTCTCTCCTCTGGTTACAATTCCACATTAATTTTATTAATGCATGTCAAATGTGTGGGGGAAGTCCAAGAAAGAAATCAGAATAGCTTCTTAACCTTGTGGAACTCACAATCTATATAGCTCAAGAAACCTAGCACATGTAAGTGGGGCTAATAAAAGGAAAGTCTTAAGGAGGATGCAGGTGACCACTAAATAATAATAATAATAGGAATAATACTAATAAATGCTGATCATCATTACTGATGTTGCTATTATTATTTACTGAGCTTATTATGGTCCTGGCATTCTATCAGTCCCTTCATATCTACTTATCTCATATAATCATCACAAGAATTATATGAGGTATGGTTTTCCACTGCGTTCATTTTACAGAAAGTGAAAATGAGGATCAGTGTTACTAAAACTTGTCCAAGATGATATAGTAAGTAAAGCAAACACGGTTGATGCTAGGGCAGCTGGGCTCTGGATCTTGTGCTCTAGACAATTGCCGTACACTGTCTCCTAGCGAAGCAGTGAGAGGGAGCACCTCTGATCTGCCCTGAGCCAGTCTTGGGACTCTGGTGTCCTCGCCCACTGTAAAGGTTGGCATGTCCAGCTTTTCTCTTGCCCCTTTCTTTTCCTCTGGAGTGACCTTGCCTTACTTAGGAAGAGTTAGATAAGAGAGTGTTTAGGCTTGAGATTTTAATGGAATAGACAAAGTAACCTTTGTTTAGGTATTAAGGGTTCTAGCAGTATCCAGTCAAGCTCTCTGGAGGTCTGCACTGAGTTTAAGGTCTAAGGCCCACACTTTTGCTATGCTTTGTCCTTGATGTAATCACACTTTCCAAGAGAACCTGTGTGGAGCTGGCCAAAGGTAGGACTGATACACTCTTCATTCACTTAATCAAACATCATTACATTATCATAACTTGGGGGTGGTTGTATGCCAATGAGTCGATTCCAACTCATAGTATATGGTTTCCTAGGCTGCAAATCTTTGCAGGAGCAGAAAGCCTCATCTTTCGCCCATGGAGTGACTGGTAGATTCAAACTGCTGACCTTGTGGTTAGCAGCTTAGTTCTTAATTGACTATGCTACCAATGCTTCTTCCATACCTTGATGATATTGTTGTTGTTGTTAAGTGCTGTTGAGTCGGTTCTGACTCATAGCAACCCTGTATAGGGTTTCCAAGGAGTGGCTGGTGAGCTTGAACCACTTACCTTGCAGCTCAAACCAACCCTTCAGTGGAGCACATTAACCTGCAGTGCCACACCAGTACTCCTTCCATACCTTGATAGGTCCTTGTGATTATATAATAGAGATGTAGCATTATTATAAAATGGGTTCTCTAGGACGTAAATCAGGATCAGGGTATTCTCTATTGAGGAGCAGCCTCCATAAAGGCATATGGGAATATAGTGTGGTATGAGTCTCGAGGCATGGAGTGTGTGAGAAGAGCATGTTGCTTGGGAGGATAAGGTAGGCTAGTGCCAGGATGTGAAAATTCTGAATGCCAGGACAGAAGGCCCACTGTTGTCCTTGTATATAGAATGAAATACAGTGTTTTAAAACAAGAGGAGCAAATGCCCACAGAGGTCTTATCCGTGGGTGACCTGGAGGTATTCATGATGCAATAGTGGGTAAGCTGAGCTGAGGAGAAGCTTCAAGCTGAAAAGTTTGTGTGTGTATGTGTGTGTGTGTGTGTGTGTGTATTTAGAGCAAATCCTGCCAATGGCTCATATCTAGTCAATCCAAGGTAATAGTCACCACACCACAACAAGATGTCATCCAAAGCGACTCTATACCGCTCCCCTTCTCTTGGTCTAAATGCCATTCATTCATCCTCTCAGATCCTGTGTCTTCCTGGAATCCCACTTCAGTTTCTTTCTCCTCTAAATTCCTACAGGTCTTCCTGTCTATACCACAGGTTGCTTCATTAAGTCATTTATCTCGACTCATTCTTTGTTGATGTCAAAGGTACTGAGGGTCACAGACTGCATCTCTCACCTCTCTGCCTCTCCCAAGATGCCTTGCTTATGGTACTGTTCATGTGGTTAACATCTCCATAAGTACTTTCTTAATGAGTTTAACAGGGTGAAATATGAAAGACATTGGGGAATCCCTGGGTGGTGTAATCAAAACCCAACTTGAGGCATCTAGAAAGAAAAGTCTGGTTGTATATTGTTGAAAATTAACTATTGAAAACCATTTGGATCATAGTTCTACTCTGACATACATGGAGTTACCATGAGTTGTAGTTGATTCATTGTCAATTTGGTTTGTTTTGTTTCATGATTTTTTTGAAGGTTATTTATTTTAAATGTCCTTGGGGTGCTTCAATTATATTGTTGCCTAGAGTTAATTTAGCTTCTACATGTATATCTCTAGCGATGGAGAGCTTGCTACCTATTAGGACAATAAGTGCAGCCAGCGTGCTCCTTAGAGGCCAAGATGGCCAAACTTCGTCTCTCATACTTTGGACATATTGTCAGGAAGGACCAGTCACTGGAGAAGGATATCATGTTTGGTACGGTGGAGGGTCAGAGAAAAACATGAAGACTCCCAGTGAGATGGTTTGGCAAAGTGGCAGCATCAATGGGATCAAACGTGGCAACAGTAATGAGGTTGGCTTAGGATCAGGCAGTGTTTCTTTCTGCTGTGCATACGTTCGCTCTGGGTCAGTACTGACTCGATGGCATCTAACAACAACAACAACATCCACCTCTGAGTAGCTCTGTTAGAAAAGTAGATCTTGTTTATTGTGCTAACATCTGCTCCTCATTGTTGTCAGTTATTAGTTCTTTGGGGCCCCACAGAACTAGTGTATCTTCTTCCCTCAGGAAAAGTCTTCATATTTATACAGACAGCTCTCATATCCTCCATGATTCTCTTCTCCAGAGTCCTTCAGCTATATTTTATGTGCTTTAGGTACTCTAATTAATCTGCTTGCCTTTTTCTGCACGTGTTCCTCTTTGCCAGTGTTCAACTTACAATGAATGCCATGGCTGAGAAAGAACCCGATTCACCAGGCATGTAAGATTAGCACAGAGTACAGGGTAGACACTCCCTCCCTTGTTTTAGGAGTTTACACATCTACTAAGGCAACCTGGAAGAGAATTTGCCCTATGTAGCACTGCTTTTATGTCAAGCTATGCTGACTGCCCACTCAGACACCTAACCATTACCTTAATATCCAATCTCTGGCTGGTGCAATTCTTTTCTTTGGCCTTATGTTTGGCTGACAAGTATCACCTTTCTCATTACTGCCTCTTTGTCACCTTCTTCCTAATAGTTTTTACTTCCTGACTTGGATTGACCTCAGCCTCCTGTCACTCCCCACTCTCTCTAGCAAAGGGGAATCCCCATGAAACCCAGTTGCATCACAGAACATGTTAGAAAAAAGGCCTGGGAAGACGATGCCACCTTCATCCGCTTGGATTCACTACGGGATTTGTAGCAGAACTCGATTAAGGCAACCAGCATGGCTAGTCCAAGTCCTCCGATCAGGATGTAGAATACCCCTGCCACATTACTGAGGCTCAGAGCGCTTGTCTTGTCCTAGGAAAGGAAGGAGGTGGGGGAGGGGGAAAAGAATAAAATGAGCCAAGAGGCTAAAGACTATGCAAGCAACAATATATTTTACACACATACACTCAAACCCATATCCCTCTTAACAGTTTTCTAAAAAGTAAGAAAGGTTTTTTTCTTCTTTGCCCAAGTGTAAAAAAACATTCCCTAAAGGGGGAAAGATGTGTGTGTGTGTGTGTGTGTATACTTGTAAGTATATACATATATATGTGTGTGTGTATGCATACATATACACAAATACATATCTAACAAAATTTTAAGCATCCTTGATTATGTTTAATTTAGAATAACATTTCCCTTCTTCCTAATGCCTTGTCTAGAGTGGGAGATGCCTCTCAAAAATTCAGTATGGTTTCTACCAACACCTACACCCTCAAGATTACCCCATTCCTTCAGAAATTCATTTCCCTTTTGTTTCACTCAGATCTACCCTCCCACTGCTCCTCGGCAGCACAGTGGCTTAACTCATTGCTTATGTCTCTGAGCATTTTTCTCAGAATTGGTACTTAAAATGAATTTTCCCCAGACGTGCATTTTCTCTCAATATAATAAGACAGTTACAAATATAATAAAGACCAACTGATATACACCTTTAACTTACTGCTTTGAGTCACAATTTAGAATTAAGAAAAAAAAAAAGAAAAGAAAAAGAAAACTAGGGGGCTTGAAATAGTAAAACGGCACTGAAATAGAAAAATGGCTCTATTAAATTCTAATAATTGTGTTTAATTGGTGTCATTTCATTTCTCTATTGGAAGTGCTTGGTAAAACACACGGGAGGTAGACCAGGTGGCTGAATTGAAAAAATCTCTGTTGCCTGCAGTGAAAGATCTTATATGATTTTGGGGGATGAATAAGGGACACAGAGCAGAGTACTTCATTCCTAGAGCCTGGAGGACAAATACCCATGCTCAAGAAAAGGTGGACAGATCATAAATCTGCTGAGACTATCCCTGAGTTCAGTCATGTCCAGTGGGGTTCAAAATACTGAGGGATAATCCCTTCCCAAGTGATAAGAACAATAACTGGTGGACATGGTGGGAGACGAGGGCTCAGAGAGAGAGGGCCAACTGCTCAATCAAATTCTTGACACAAGTGAGAAAATATCTTTAAAGCTTGGAAGCATATCATCCCCAGATGTCATAGTGTTTTTAACGCCTTTGTTTCTACTGCTTGCTCAGGTCAAACACGAATGTCATTGAATGAAAATGAAATGTATGCCTCAACTGGCACAGGTATGCAACATAGTTGGCTGGTGGATGGTACTGGATGGGATATGTCTTTTACAATTGTCTTACATGTTCTTGTTCAAGTAAAGATATAGGGGAGCTCCACAAGGGACAGCATGTGCTTCTGCAGGGACACCTCTGACATTTGCCTATTTGAAGCTGGCTGTGTGTAAATGGGGCTCTGATTGACCAAGTCAGTAGCCTCTGCCCTAGTTCTCCAGGTGCATTGTACAGGATTCAGCTGGGTTAAGCATGGGTTCTGCAGCTGGCAAATAGCAGCATGCCTCCCTACCCTAAGAAGCAGCCTTGGCGGGCACAACTGTAGGATTATCTAAAGCACACCCCCTTGGTGGCTTCCTGTATCACTGAAGCAGATGACTCTTAAATATGGGTTATGTTTGGCAAGACACAGTCTGGCTTTGGAAGCAGTGGAAATGGCTATATAGAGAGGTAGAATTTCTCCTGCTCTGGAATTATGGCCTGATGGAGAAACGTACAGAAATGAGTTTGATGCTTGGTTTAAAAGTTGATTAAGCAAGCAACTTCCCATCTGGCATGATAGGCAGAGCACTCAAAATGTCCCCTTGTTTTTTTTTTAGGGAATCTGAAATTCAGATTCAGGAGAATCATTTTTTATATTCCTTAGAAGACACAGTTATCAGACTTTATGGTTTATATTCTGCGTGGTATGGGTGAGGTGAGTGGGACATTGCACCCTATCAGTTTATACCTTAGCAAGGAGTGATTGACAGCAATACACCAAGGAAGGAACAGGACACAAACTTGAGGGAAGGTGGTAAGACAAGAAGGCTGGGAGATAAGGAACATGTCCTGTTAACACTATGAGCAATCAGTCTTTCAATAGCTGAAGTGCACCTTGCCTCCCTGGTCATCAAGCCTGCTTCATTCCTCATGGCTGCTTCCCAGGGCTCAGTGTGGATTGTCTTCAAGGGAACAGTGGGCATCTGTTTTCTGTTACTATCTCTAACAGACCCTACAAAGGCAGCCACCTCCTGAGCTGTAGACAGTGGTGGCTCCTTGGCCTTCTGATATGCCTGGATGGGGGATGGAAGATCTTATGGGAATGGGGACCATATGCTGTATAACTTCAGGATGAAGAGGACCCAGTGACTGAGCATCTGATTATGTCTGGAGGTGGAGAGCATCCACACTTCAGAAAGAGGTCTCTGGCCCATGGAGGTGGTGATGGGGATGCACATCCCCTGTAGCCAAAAAGCATTGGATGATTGCCAACTCTGCAGCAGAAAGTCCTTCATCTTTCCTTCTGCCAGCATGCTTCTGTAGTAGCAGGATTAGAAAAGTCCTCTGTAGTCAAGGGGTATCAGAACATTATCACTATCCATATCAGAAAGCAAACTTAGAAGTAGCACAACTGCCTAAATTTGAAATAATTTGATAGGGTGTGAAATGAAGGACTGGTGTTGGTGACTTTTGAGCACAGATAGCTGAGGAGTTTGTAATAAGGTAAAGGTTTTTGATTTGCTATATGT
Organism: Chrysochloris asiatica; assembly: GCF_000296735.1. Classification (NCBI taxonomy): domain Eukaryota; kingdom Metazoa; phylum Chordata; class Mammalia; order Afrosoricida; family Chrysochloridae; genus Chrysochloris; species Chrysochloris asiatica. The sequence continues at coordinate 10,297,777 of NW_006408575.1, read as the reverse complement.
GTGCCATTAACTTTTTAATAGTACCATTTTTATAGGATTTTCGCTTTTTCTAAGGATTCCTGAGTCTACGGTCTTCTGTTTAGTTGCTCTTACTGACTCTTTATGATTTATGAAAGGGGACCCTGGGTTGGGGACAGAAATCCCTTTTACTTGAGGACAAGAGCTCTGATTCCTCCTCATAGAGTCCATACAAGAGGGGATTTCTTCTTAGGCTTGTGTGCAGGTATAGACTTGTTTGTGTGTAGATTTGTTCCCAGTTCAGAGGCAAGTCACACACTTGCCAGTTCTGACTTAAGAAAAGGGAGAGATGGAGTTTGAGGCTTCTGCACACCCCTCTGGGAAACCCCATTCTCCTCCAATCCCATAGCAGCTGTACTTCCAAAAAGCCAGGCAGCTTGTTAGTGGGAGTGAAAAAAGTCACTACTTGTCTCCTGCCAGGAGGGGAGAAGGAGAATGACAATATAGAGAAGAGTGACAGGTGAAAAGAAAAAGAAAAGTCCCACCTTTCAGAATTGTTGGGCTTGTTGCTATGGTGATAAAGCCCCCCTTAATCTGTTGTCTTAATTTGCCACCTCCCTTATATGGAAGGAAGATTTTCTTTTTTCATATTTCTTTTTTCCCCTTCCTACATATTGGGGTGGGGGGGTTGTCCCAGACTCTCTCTGAGCTCACACCCCTTCTAAGAATGTGGCACTGGCTCCATGAGGAGGTTTGAAGCAAGGCTGTGGCATACTTGATGCTTTTCTCATGGCAAAATCAGAAACCTCTGGAAGCTATGGCCATTGGCTATAAGTTCCATCCCTTTCACTGAGACTTGTGCTTCCTATCAGCTTGATAACTCTGGACCCAGTCTCAGATTTTAGGATTGTGTGTTTTTCCAACTCATCCCATTTCTTCTTCTTTTCCTGTAAGACTGTGAATTCCTAAGAAGCAAAGGTTGCCATTCCTGCCCTTCTACATCCCATGTCTTCTAGTAGGGCACATTAGTGGATGTGAGTACAACTGAGTTTTTAGGCATTGCCTGAAAGCCTTACAGCTGCCAATTCTGAGTCTTGACTGCCTTTCAGGACCATGTAGAAAAATTTAATCCTTTTTCTATGTATTGGCTTTTATTTTACACCAGAATTTCTCTTGTGCTTCTCCAAAACTTGTGTTTTTAACCTAAGAGTTATTTTCATCAGTGGTGGGCTATTTTCTAGGAGTGGAGAGTGAGTGGCTAGGCTCACTCACTAACTAACTAGGACCAAAGTGGGGAACCTATAGGCATGCAGATTTGATTAAATGGAAGAAAGCCCTTTCAAATAGAGCTGGATAGAGGTAAAATGCACCACCATGGAGCAGATGAGTTCCTCAACCAAGGGACTGTTTAGGAAGAAGTTAGAGATCATCAAAGAGATTCAAGCACTGAACAGAGGATTGGACCAAATATTCTTTGACTTTTGACCCTCATCTTAACCTCAAAAGATGTGAGGCATTTAAGGAGTCTCCAGAGGGCTTGGGATCTTGCCTTTTATAAATTCTCCCTGGAGACTAGCCCCTTTAGGGGATGCAAAAAAGGAACTCATGTTAATTGGCAACTTCTGCTGTTCCATTTCCAATCTAGGCCAGTTCCCTAGCCTGCATATTTTCCCCAAGAGCAGCACAGAATGAGAATTGGCCCATTGTACTAATAATTGGCAAGGCAAATACTGCAAAAGTGAGGGTTGTGGGGGTGGTTCTTCTAAGCAGTGTGTGCTCAGGGACCAGCTGCTGTACAATGCACCGCAGAACATCCTGACTCAAAACAAAATCACAGCAGAGAACTCAAGGAGACAATGTGGGTCGTGGAGGGGAAAGCACAGGCTGGCTAGGCATCTTCCAGGGTGGGAGAAATTTCCAGAAACAGGTGCCCCACTCTCGAAGTAAAGTGGCATCCTCCCAGGAGGGCTTCTCTGTGAGCTTAATAGCTGCCTGGACTGTTCATTGGCGATGAAGCTCTTGTGTGTCTGCTGTCCCCAGAAATGTTTCTGGTTCATGGCCCCAAAGGAAGAATTTTAAAGGAAAAAAGTCTTTAATGAAGTTCCTTGTCTACAGTCAGGGACAGGAGATTTATGATATGTGGTCTAGAGACTTTGGTCAGAGCTCAGGGTGTTTCAACCTTCCGTCCGTGATCTCGTGGTTGTTGTATGTTGGGCACGTCATACGAGGAGCTCCATCTTGATGCACATGTAAATTCCAGGAGTTCCCATTGAAGTCATTAATCCCCTCTAGGCCCTTGCTTGCCTTACAGAGGTCAGGAACGCCACTCTGGACAGGATTCTAGCAAGAGCCAGAAACTCCTTGGT
>NW_006408575.1:10287953-10290453 GCF_000296735.1 Chrysochloris asiatica | reverse complement strand
ATGGTCTCATAAAGGGTATTTAAAAATTAAATTCACAGCCATATCATACTGAGAGGGCTTGGCGGTGCAATGATTCAGCACTAACTGCTAACTCAAAGGTTGGTGGTTTTTTACCCACCAGCTGCTTAGCAGAAGAAAGATGTGGCAGTCCTCTTCCATACAGACTTACAGCCTTGGAAGCCCCATGGGGCTTTTCTCGCCTGTCCTCTAGAGTTGGCTATGAGTCAGAATCAACTTGAGGGCAATGGGAAACGTCATACTCAGCAGGGAAAGAGAGAAATTTCCCCTTAAGATCAGGAATACGACAAGGATACCTGCTCTTACCACTGTTACTCAATATTGTACTGGAAGTACCAGCCATAGCAAGTAGGCAAGAAAACAAAATAAAAGATATTCAGATTGGAAAGGAAGGAATAAAGCTTATCTTTTTTTCACAGATAATGTGATCTTATACATAGCTTTCTTATAGATTCTTTGGTGTTTTCTAATAGAGCTAATCAATAAATTCTGCAACGTGGTAGGATACAACATCAACACACAAAAATCAGTCAGGCTTTTATACATCAGCAATTATTGCATCCTGAAAGGAAATTAATGAGATATTTACGGTAGCATCTAAAAGAATAAAACAATGAAGGATAAGTTTAACTGAAATAAATGGAAAATTTGAATACTGAAAACTATAAAATATTACTGAAGAAATGAAAAAAGACTTAAATAAATGGAAGGACATTCTGTGTTCATGAGTTGGAAGACTTAATATCTTTTATATGTGAATACCAAACAAAGTAATCTATAGAGTCAATGCAAACATCATCAAAATTTGAACAGCCGTTTTTGCAGAAACAGAGAAAAACAATCTTCAGCTGTATGTGGAACTGTAAGGGGCCCTGAAGAGCCAAAATAATCTTGAAACAGGACAGAGTAGAAGGAGTCATACTTCCTGATTGCTAAACATCTTATAGAGTTACAGTAATCAAAACAGTCTGGCATTGGTAAATGATAGGCATATAGGCCAGTGGAATAGAATTAAGAGTCAAGAAATAAATCTGTATATCTACAGTCAACTGATTGTCAACAAAGACTGCAAAATTCACTCAACAAGGAAATAATAATATCAATAAATTGTGCTGGGACAACTGAATTTCTGCATGAAAAATAATGAAGCTCATATCCTGTAAAAATTTAACACAAAATGGATCAAGAGCCTTAATATAAAAACTAAAGGGCTAAAACTTGGGGAAAACATAGGGGTAATAATTCAGGACCTATTGTTTCACAACAAATTCTTTATATGACACTGAGAGCACAAAAAAGATAAATTAGTTCATCAAAAATTTAAAAAATTATTCCTCAAAGGACTTTATCAACAAAGTGAAGGATCAATGTACAGATTGGATGAAACATATTTGGGAAACATATTTGGTAAGGGTTTAATATACATAAATATGTAAAGGATTAATATACAAAATATATAGAGACCTGAGTCCTGGTGTGGTGCTGTGGGTTAATGCGCCAGACTGCAAAGCCGTTTGAACTACAAGGTTGGAGGTTCATGCTCACCAGCTGCTCTTCGGGAACTGTATACAGGGTCACTATGGGTCAGAACTGACTCGACAGCACTTAACAACAACAACACAGTTTAACAAAAAGATAAATGACTCTATCAAAAAATAAGGGTTTGAACAGACATTTCATCAGTGAAGAAAAGCTAATGGCCAATATTCACATGAAAAGATGCTGAATGTCATTAGCCATTGTGATTCTTGTGTACCATGGATTGAATCCCAACTTTTAGTGATCCTATAGGACAGAGTAGAATTGCTTCAGAGAATTTCTTTCCTAGGCTGTAATCTTCACAGGAGGAGACTACCAGGTTTTGTCTTCCCACCCAGCATAGTGGCTGGTGACTTCAAACCACAGACCTTTTTTGTTAGCAGTCGAGCACTACAGGGGCTCCCTCAGTGACTCATTTAACTCACTGCTATCAAGTCAATACTAACTTATACTGATCCTGTATAGGGTATGGGAACAGGAAGCCTCATCTTTCTCCTATGAAGTAGATTGTATGTTTGAACTGCCAATCTTGCAATTAAGTAGTCCAATGCTTATCCTACAGAGCCACCAGGCTTCTTCCATTAGGTGTTGTTATATGCAGTCTAGTCAGTTCCAACTTATAGTGACTCTATAGAGAAGCTGGTGGGTTTGAAATGCTGACCCTCTGGTTTGAAGTCCAGTGCTTATTCTGTAGCACCACACCAGGGCTCCATTGTTTTTGTTAAGTGCCATTGAGTAGGTTCTGACTCACAGAGACCCTGTATAAGGTTTCTGAGGAGCAGCTGGTGGGTTTGAACTGCAGACCTTCCAATTTACAGTCTAGTGTTGATCCTACAGGACCATGCCAGGAGGGCTCTGTTAGGGAAATACAAATCAAAACCATAATGAGTTATCACTTTACGACCACTAAGCTGCCTGGTGTAGCACTGGACCAAAAGGATCA
>NW_006408575.1:10286655-10287658 GCF_000296735.1 Chrysochloris asiatica | reverse complement strand
ACACTGTGGAAAACCTTTTTGTAGTTTCTAAAATGTTAAATTTGCATTTGTCTAATAGAGCCTTCCTGTGTGGCCTGTTAGGATCAGCACTGGACTGCGAACCACAAGGTAGGGAGTTCAATCACACCGGCTGCTAAAATGTTAAATCCACCATTTATCTGTGAGTTTGTCATACTCTAGTGACTAGCATAGTGCTGTGATTCTGGAAGCTATGCCACCAATATTTTAAATACCAGCAGGGCCATCAATAGTGGACAGGTTTCAGATGAGCTTCCAGATGAAGAAAGACTAAGAAGAAGGAGAGATGGATTACTAAATATTTAGTGACACCGAAAGCCTTATGAATTGCAATGGAACACTGTCAGATAGCACCAGACTACTGAATATTGAAACAAGATAAACAGCACCAGAATATTATCAGATACAGTGCCAGAAAATGAGCCACTCAGGTAGGAAGGCACTCAAATTGTGACTGGGGAAGAACTGCCTCCTCAAAGTAAACTATGATAACACGAATGGAATAAAGCTTTTGGGACATTCATTTGCTGAAGAGCCACAGCTTAAAAGGAGGAGAAACAGCTGAAACCATCCATTAAAAATCAGAATATGGAATGTATGAAGTATGAATCTAAGAATATTGAAAGTTGTCAAAAATGAAATTGAATGCATAAACATTGATATCCTAAACATTAGAGAGATGAAATGGACTAGTATTGGACATTTTGAATCTGACCATCACAGGTTTACTATGCTGGGGATAACAAATTGAAGAGGATTGACATCACATTCATCATCCCCTCCCCGCCCCCCAAAAAATGTCAAGGTCTATCTTGAAGTAAATGCTGTCTGTGGTAGGATAAAATACATACACCTACAAGGAAGATCAGTAAATACAACTTTACTGATTTCATTCAAATTTATACACCAAGCATTAAAGCTAGTAATGATAAAATTGAAGAATTTTACCAACTTATTCTGTCAGATCGTAGAAGAATTGATGCCT
>NW_006408575.1:10252108-10283285 GCF_000296735.1 Chrysochloris asiatica | reverse complement strand
TGCTGACCTCAGATAGATCTTGGTTGAAAGCAGAGAATACCAGAAGTATGCTTACCTGTGCTTTATTGACTGTGCAAAGACTTTCCTATTGTGTGGATCATGAGAAGCTGTGGACAACATTAGAGAAAGAGTGTTCCAGAACACTTAATTGTGCTCACAAGGACAATTAACAAGAGATAGTTGTTCTAACAGAACAAGGGAACATTGAATGGTTTAAAATTAGAAAAGTATGTGCCAGAGTTGTATTTTTTTGCCATGCTTACTCAATCTGTATGCTGAGCAAATATTCCAAGAAGCTATTTTATGAAGAAGAATGTGGCATCCTGATTGAACATGTAGATAATACAATCTTGCTTGCTGAAAGCAAAAGAGAACTTAAAATATTGACGAATATCAAAGATATTCAGTATAGGTTGCACTTCAATGTAAAGAAAATAAAAATCCTCATCACTAGACCAATAAATAACATCAAGATAAATGGAGAAAAGGTTGAAGTTATCAAAGAGTTGCCTCATTTTGTTCAATCATCAACACTAAGGGAAGAAGCAGTAAAAAAATCAAACTACATATTGCATTAGGCAAATCTGCTACATAAGACCTCCTTTAAAGTGTTCAAGAGCAAAGATGTCAGTTTGAGGACTGAGGTATGCCAGATCCAAGGCATGGCATTTTCAATAATCTCATATGCATGTGAAAGTTGGATAGTGACTAAGGAAGAATCGATGTATTTGAGTTATGATACTGAGGAGAATGTTAAAGATACCATGGACTACCAAAAGACCAAATCTCTGTTGTAAGAAGTGCAGCCAGAGCGCTCCTTAGAAGCCAGGATGGCCAAACTTCATCTTTCATACTTCAGACATGTTATCAGGAGGGACCAGTCCCTAGAGAAGGACATCATGCTTGGTAAAGGGGAGGTTCCACAAAAAAGAGGAAGACCCCAAATGAGATGGATTGGCACAAGGGCAGCAGCAATGGAATCAAGACTGACAGTGATTTTGAGGATGCCACAGGACCAGTCTGTGTTTCATTTTGTTGTACATAAGATCCCTATGAGTTGGTACTGACTCAAGGGCACCTAACAACAACAACAACAACAACAAAAACACAATGTTTAATACAATATTATCATATGATCTCACAATTTCAATCCTGTGTATGTAACCCAAAGAAATGAAAGTAGAGATGAAAACAGATATTCATTTCTGCATTATTCACAATAGTTAAAAGATGCAAATCACCCAAATGTTCATCAACAGAGCAATGGATCAACAAAATATGATACATACATACAATGGACTACTATTTAGCCACAATGGGGAATGCTGTGCTGATACATGGTACAACATGGATCAGCCTTGAAAACCTTATGTTTAGTAAAATCTGTCAGAAAAGGACAAGTATTGTATAATACCCCTTATATGAAATAGCCATACGGGAGCTTCAAAAAGGTTCATGGAAAAATGCCATTATGTTTTAATTTCATATTTTCACAAACGTTTTGAAGCCCTACAATAGACTAGGCAAAGGTCATTAGTGATTACCAAGCATGAGAGGAAGGAGGATTAGGGACATCATTGCTTCTGTTTAGTGTTGCAAAACTTTGGAAACAGATCAGCAATGGTTGCTGAACATAATGTCACTGAATTGTAGTTGTGAAATGAACATAATGAAGAACATAATGTCACTGACTTGTAATTGTGAAAAATCTTGAAATGTCAAATATTTAGTTATGTATGTTGTTGGTTTTAAGTACTGTAGAGTTAATTCTACCCATAGCGACCCTGTATAGGGTTTCTGAGTAGCAGCTGGTGCGCTTGAACTACCAACCTTGCAGTCCAGTGCATTAACCCTTAATGCCATACCACATATATGTGTGCATATATATATGTATATATATATATATATACACACATATATGTGTTGTATACACACACACAAACACACACGTATATGTGGCATTGTCGTTAAGTGCCGTTGAGTCGATTCTGATCCATAGCAACCCTATATAGGGTTTCTGAGGAGTAGCTGGTGAGCTTGAACCACCAATCTTGCAGTTCAAACTGCTTTGCAGTCTGGCTCATTAACCCACAGCGCCACACCAGGACTCCGTATATATATTAACATCTTTCTATATATATTTTAAACCACATACAAAAATAATATGCCATTTCAAGGCACATGAAGGTCTGTGGAATGGATGAAGTAGGAGGACTTAGACTTATTCTCTGAGAGCTGGAAGAAGAATTAGATCAGGAAAATGAAGCTTCATGGACACAGATTTCTGCTCAATATGGTGATAAACTTAGGCATTGTTACACTGGAATGTTGTTGATGGGACAACTGCTTATCAGGAATAACATGAGAGAATTCATAAATTAGATAAAAAGTTGAGATTCCAAAGTCTGGCCAATTTGTGATGAATTTTTTACTTATTTATAGATGGAAAAATGAGGAAAGATATGGGTTGTGTTATGTACCCTCAGATCTTATTTCAGCCACTCTGGTTCAGTGAAAGAAAGGAATGCTAGACCAGTTCTAAGGGTTGGTCACCAAAAGACAGATGTGAATGTTAACAGGATGATGGTTGGACCAACAGGACTGTTATTTTTTGGTGGACTCTAAAATACACAGGCTTATGGTGGTGGTTACATGCTGTGGAGTCGGTTCTTACTCATAGTGACTGTGTACAGGGTTTCTGAGTCTGTAAATCTTTACAGGAGCAGAAAGCCTCATCTTTCTTCTGTGGAATCACTGGTAGTTTCAAACTTCTGACTGTAAGATTAGCAGCCTGACTTGTAACCATTATGCTAGCAGAGCTCCTTACACATGCTTATAATGCTGGGAAATTATTTCTTCCAGTGATACAGGATCGTTCTGGAGGAGGAAAATTCTTGTCTCCTAAGTCTCCCACGTGCCTGGGCCTATCTCTAGAGCTCTCACTCTCTCTATCTCCCCCTTTCACTACCACCTCCAGTCCTTCATCTCTTGCTTCAACAGCTCCACTTGTATATGTCTTGTATAATGGGATTCCATGAAAGATTTTGTTTGAGGAAATGGTTCCTTGCTGAAAACAGCAATAACAAAGATTGAAAAGGAACTCATGAAGTGCCCTCCTCTTCACTCTTGCAATGTATGTTTGCTGTGTCTTTTACCTGAAATACCTTCTTTTCTATCTTGTTTGTAGATATTCTCTCCACTGGTTCCAGGCCTCATTTAGGACTGCTTCCCCCTCTCAGAGGCCTTCCCAAAGATCCCTCCCCTCCTGCATGGTTTCCCGCAGTGTCTTTTTATATTTTGAACATAGTTCCTTTCTTCATTTTATTAGTGTTAGCTTTACTGGACTATATCTTCTTTCTCAAATGTAACTACCACTCCAAATTTTTGGTAGTTCACATAGAAAATGAGATTTCTAGTTTCTTTTGAAAAACAAAAACAAACCCCCCAGAAGATCTGGCAACATCCCCATGTGGCAATAGGTAAGAACTGAGTGGTGGCTGTTCTCTTTATACAAATTTTCTTGTGTTCACTAACTCCCCATCATTTCCTATAGTCTCCCTGAGGTTTAGTGCCAGTTTCCATTCATAGCATAGTGTAGAAGATAAGAATATAAGCTTCAAAGCTGAAGTGTGTGGGTTTAAATCTTGACTCTGCCATTTATTGGCTATGTGGCCACTGACAATTTATCTAACCCTCTGTTTCTCTTTCATTATCTGCACAATAAGGTTTTTAAATATTACCTATTGAATTGCATTCTCATGAGGATTACATGAATCAGGGAAAGCTTACGAGGATTTAGCAAGTATTTGCCATATATAGCAGGTGCTCAAAGAGACAGCCTGGAAGAAAAACCTGGAGACCTACTTGTGAGAAAAACCAGCCATTGAGACCACTATGGAGCACAGTTCTACTCTGACATACATTGAGTCACCATGAGTTGGAATCACCTTAGTGGCAACTGGTTTGGCTTGGTTTGGGTAATAGTATTATTATGTACTGTGGTACATAATATGTTTTGTTTCTTTTTTGGACTTTTGACTATTAAAAATAAGGAAACACTGTAGAGGTTTTAACCCTGGCCCATTTCACTCATTTCCTTTATCTGCTTGCTGTGGGAACCTGAGGCTGTTGATGCAAAATGTATTCATCTTTATTTTCCTTAGTGGTGGTAGTAATGGTTGTGTGCTGTGGAGTCAGTTCTGACTCATAGTGACCCTATATAGTTTCCAAGGCTGTAAACCTTTATGAGAGCAGAAAGCTTCATCTTTCTCCTGAGGAGCGACTGGTAGATTCGAACTGCTGACTTGCAGTGTGCAGGCCAAATTATAACCCACTGTGTCACCAGAGCTCCTTTACTTTTCTTAGGATTACTTATTGTAAAACTTTGAAAGTTCTACACTTGAAAATTTGGGAGAATCAAATTGTATGATCATGGTCATATACTTTTGTTTGTTGCCTTTAGAATGTCCTCTAGTAATGGCCAAAGAGACCATTACCTTGGACTTGAGAGTTGATTGGTGTAATTTCTGTTCCATGGTCTATACAGTGGACTAGAATTTCCTGACCAGCTACACCAACTGATCTGATAATATGCTCATAAATTCACAATTTAACAAACATGGGATTTGGCTAGGTAGCATTTGATCCATATGACAATAAATAATCAGTGGAGATTTCCTACAAGCAAAATTTTCTAGTAGGTCTTGTGGGATGTTTGGCCCTTGTCACACTTCCTTTCACCTTAAAATACAGGTTGATGAAAGAAAGAAGCAGAAGGTACAGGGGTGGAGAAAATTGTGTTTGTGAAACCACAAGGAGACTGATTTGATGAGTGCTATGGATTCTACTCTCGTAAAGATTTACACCCTCGGAAACCCTGCACAGGGTCGCTATGGGTCGGAACCAACTCGACGGCACTTAACAACAACAACAACAATGGATTTTTAAAAATATATCCTCCCAAATTAATAAATTTTATTCCCATGGGAATAGAGAATATAACTAAGAGGACTTTATGCTTTCATGTCTTATTTTTTTTTCTGCTAGATGTGAGGGCTGTTGTTAAGTGCCATCGAGTTTTCAAGAAGTGGCTGGAGGGTTTGAACTACTGATCTTGTGGTTAGTAGTCCAGTGCTTATCCTATAGGACTCACTATGGAAGGATCAAGAAGATATGCACACTTCCCTGTCTGACTTTGGTTTGGGGGCTCTGCTGGCTCATAGCCTCCGTTTAGTTTGTCCTTTTACTTAGGGATTTATCTGGGCCTTTGCCCCTTCTTTCCTGAAGAGTGTTGAGCCATGATATGGCCCCTCAAGGCAATCACAAAATGTTACTAGAACAAATGGCCCAGAATTGCTTTGAAGGGGCTCAACTTGGGGCTGCCTGCCACCTCTTCCTTTCTGCCTGCCTTCAACAAAGGGCAGCTTGGAGACCAGCCTCTGCTCAGATACTAGGAGCTTTCCTGTAGGCTGAGGCCTACAGAATGAAGGCCTGAAAATGCTGTGGCGTTAAACTGAACGCTAGGATACTAAGTTTAATGGAGAATAAAGGTGCACATTTGAACATATCTTTCTGTTGGTATCCTGAGATTTCCACTTCATTGCAATGAAAGGAAAACAGTGTGAACTGATTCAAATAAGGTAATTACGACAAATGTAGGTCTGGTCTCCAAACAAACAGAATAGATGGTGAGTGCTGAGGAGAAAGAAAGGGATTGGTACTCAAGAACTTCCTATGCATCATAAACTCTTTATAAGTGATTCATTGTATTCCCTAGACACTATACAATGGGAATGATCCCCATTTGGAAGATGAGAAAACTAAGAGATTAACCCATAATAGTTGACACTTATTAATCAATTTACTATGTATCAGACACTGTGCTAAGCACTTTGTATAATCTCATGTAATCATTTAACAACCACCCAAGTACGTAGTTAGTATTACCTCTTGTTTTTATATTTGGGAAAACTGAGCTTAGGGAGGTGAATACACTTGTCCAAGACTTTTTTTTTTCAAGTGGCAGATCTCGGATTCATAATCATCCCTGACTTCAGGGCCCCAACTATAAGTCGATGGCCTATCCTATTGCTTGCTAGCTTTTTGAGAAAACAGATGGTAAATATTGGAGGTGGGGCTTGAAATTGAGTCTGACAAATACCAAAGCACAAAGACTTCTCACTGCCCACAAGTCCTGAGTAGCTAGCCCAAGAGGGAAACCAGACATCCTCCTTCAAAATTTGGCCTTTGTTTTCAGATGCTCCCTTCTCAGAAAAGGCAAAAGGTCCCACAACTCTGAAATAAAGTTGCTGGTGAGAGACAGAAAGAGAAAGAGAGAGAGGGAGAGAAAAGAAGGATGCTATTTTTTTTATGGAAAATAGCTTCTGAAAAGAAAGTAACATACAATTTGTGTATCAACAGGAGAAAACTGTATGGAGGCAGGCAGATGACAGACTGCCGCTATTCTTGTGAGGCAAAGACCATTCATTTCCTGTATTGTTCATCTCCTTGCATCCTTTCTTGTCCTACTCCTCTCTCTATACTCTTTAATGTGTTGCTCTGCCATTTATGAGTTTCTCAGCTAACTTTTATAAATACAGAGCTCTAACCAGAGCAACATCATGTTTATCTGAGATTTTACTGGAATCTTCCCAAATAAACCTGAGTCCTGGAGCCTCCAGCCCAGCCTAGTGTTTGTTTCAAGAGAGCAAGATTCAGATTGGAGGTCACCTGGTATTCCATTTCTCCTGATGGTTTCCCTGGATGCTTTAGGATTCCTTAAAAGTAGCAAAGACAGCAGCGCCCATTAGCACCAGAGGCATGGGTAAGGGAAGAATAAGGATTTTGGAGTCAGGCTTTGCACCCAGGCTCCACCACACAAATTATTTTGAGAACCTCAAAAAAAAATCACTTCTCCTACCTGGTGAAATGGAAATGACATTATCTAAAGCAGGTTAGCACTTGAACATCCATAAGACACTAGACTCACTAACCTGAATGTTAGTGTCGTTAAGTGCCATTGAGTTGGTTCTGAATCATAAGGACCCTAGAAGGCATCCGTACAATAAACCTTGCGGTTAGCAGCCCAGTGCTTATCACACCAGGACTCCACCTTCATGCCATAGGTGTGAAATGAATGCAAGTTCCCTCTTCCCCACACCCCATACTTACGTACAATTAGTCTTAAGTGACCTGGTTTTCATTGTTAAAGGAGTTCTGGTGGCACTCTCTGGTGGGTTAACCTGACTGTTAACCACAAGGTTCATGGTTCAAACCCACAAGTTGTTCCATGGAAGAAAATGAGGCTGTCTGTTCTCATAAAGATTTATAATCTTGGAAACTCGATACAGGGTTACTGTGAGTTGGAACTGAGCTGATGGCAGTGGGGTTTTCATTGTTAAAATGAATCCAAGGCACTGAAGGTTGGAAAACAAAAATCTTTAAGGGCAGTTTGGTTCAATTGGTTATGGTCAAGACTGAGAAGGAAATAACATTTGCATTGAGTATGTCCTTTTCCATTTTTAGGTACAGGGAAATGGCATTGATCACTCAGACAAGGTGCCCGCAAATCCAGATGCCACAGAATGAAGGTAAGGATTCCCCAGGAAATTCAGACAGCACCAACAGCAAGTCCCTGCTCCTGTGGAGCCTCAATTTTCTTAATTGTGAATTGGATGACTGGGGATAAATAATGGTGTGTGTGTGTGTGTGTGTGTGTGTGTGTAGTTAATGACCTTAGCCTCTGCCAAATCAATTTTTCCCAGCTGTTTCTTCCCTTTGACCCACTAGAAAGCCTTCTTGCCTAGTGGTTGAGAACAGGACCTGGAATTAGACTATTTGGGTTGAAAATCCAGCTTTCCCATTTCTGTGCCAGGCAACCTTGTGCAACTTACACATTTCTCTGTGTCTCAGTTTCCTGAACTGTGAGTAAATAAGATGATGCACATCAAATACTTCATAGAAGTGACTGGGATGAGTAAGTGCTTGATAAATGTCAACCATAAGTCTTATCTTCACCACTACTAAAATCCTACATCAATCCCTGGTCATGCCCCTGCCTGGGCTATTGCACTAAACTACTCCTAGGAGGCTTGCTCAACACTCTCTCAAATCCATTCCATGTACCCTGACCTGAGAAGCTGCTGTATTAATACAGCTGTTGTTCAGCAAATCTTGAGTCTCTATTCAAACACACTCACACATACATTCTTTCTTCCCCCTTTCCTGTGTCCCTCCCACCCTCCATCTTTTTCTCCTCTTCCATTTCTGTCTCCCATATTTTGCCTCCCTCCTTTCCTTTTCTCCAGATTTTCTGAGGATGCTGACAAATCCAGCTTCACAGCTCAGAGGGCTTTGTCTCTGATCAGGCCTGACCCAGGTCACAGGGTTCATGGGGTTACCATGACAACGAGCATCCCTAGCTACCCATCAGGAGGCAAGGACCAATTGAAAGGGATTGTCATTTCCCTGGGACATACTGTATTTATCCTCAGCAGCATGCTCTGTACCAGTACTATACTATGGGAAGAGAGGCGGTTACTTGTGAGGGTGGGAAGGAGGGAGAAATTGAAACATCAAGGTTTTATTTTTCAGTGTGTGCTCTGTGGGGGAGGATCACAAATTGTTCTCAGTGATAGCTTATTTCTAATGCAGCCTGTATATGTGTGTAGGGGGTGTGTGCGTGAGGGGTTGGTGCAGATGGGGGTGGGATCCAATTGGTTTTACAAAGGCTCAAAAGTGGAGTGGAGCTGCAGGATAATGCACCAAACCACAAGGGTGGTAGTTCAAACTTACCTCCTCAAAAACTCTGTACAGTGTTGTTGTGAGTCAGAACCAACTCAAGGGCACTTAATAACAACAATAATGGAAGGGGGATGGAGTGGAAAATTAATGATAATGAATGTCCTCTGTGTGACAGACACTTTAAATATGCTATTTTATTGAATGTTCAAAGCACTTGAAATGAATTCTTCTTATTCCCATTTTAAAGATAAGTAAACTAAGACTTATATAGAGACTTACCAAGCTAGGACAAGCTGCTGATAAAGTAATGGCCTTTGTACTTTTAGTGAGTTTGCTTGCGTTCAGTGATTGAGGTTTCAGGCATCATTCAGTACATTTTACCTATTGTCCTCCCATCATATTAGTCTTTCTCTTTCAGAGCTAATTTCTCATATTCTTCCACCACCTAAGATCACTTTCTTGCACATCCTTCTTCCTGTCCTCCTCTAGCTCTGTATCCCAAAGTGGACTACAGTCTACCTGTAACAAAATCACCTGGGCTAACTGTGATCATTGCATATTCCTGAGCTCCACCCTGGACCTGCAGAAATGGAATTACTAGAACTAGTGTCTATGAAGGCATATTTTAAACCAATTTTCTGAGTGAATTTTGATACCCATTGAAGTTGAGACATTAGAGCAATAGATTTATCATCACAGAAAGCCACACTTGCTTATTTGTTTTCCAATTATTTTCTGGGTCAATGTTGTTCTCTAAAGAGAGAGAGCTCCCTTAATGCTCTTCCTTAATATGGTCATACCCCACTGAATGTGCTTGATCTCATCAGATCTCAGAAGATAAGCAGGGTCTGACCTGATCAGTATTTGGATGGGAGACTGCCTGGGAGTCCTGGATAGTATGCTTTCTGGAATACTGATGTGGCACTGTAGGATAAGCACTTGACTGCAAGGTCAGTTTGAACTGCAAGATTGGTGGTTCGAACTCACCAGCCACTCCTCAGAAGCCCTATATTGGGTGATTATGAGTTGGAACCGACTTGATGCTACTAAACAACAGCAATATTCAAATCAGCATTCAGAAAAGCAGAAGTGCTTAGGGAAAAAGCCCTGAATCACCAAGAAGATATAATAATCATTCCACATGGTCCCAGTGGCAAGCAGGAGACCCAACCCCACAAAAACCATGATAGGTCTTGCTTCGGTACAGTGTAACCTCCCTCCATTTTTTAGCCAGATACCAATACACACACAAACAGTCCTTGGTTGTTTTCCGGTTTAGAATAGTGTAATAGGGAGAAAACATATTCAATGAAATGCCAGTAAGATTCAAATATTGATGAATAGACATGAGCTTATGTTCAATTAGAAAAACAATATACAGACAAGATACCACCACTGCAGCAGGAAGTGGGAAAAGGGGATTGACAACTTCCAGAATGCTGACTAGTATACTATGTCTGTGCCCCTCCCAGTCATGCCTTTCTTAATGTCTCTGTCATAGAAATCCTGATGATACAATCGAGGTGGTGTCAATAAGCCTGTTTGGGAGTTGAACCCCACATCTGCCCATTTTCTGTCCTTGCCAGAATCAGTTAGCACCTTGTTAGGTAGGAGTATGAAACTTCCCAGAAAGCTAACATAACAGACTTCTTCCTTAAATTATCCAGGCTTAATGTGAAGGTGGTGGCTGGTGTTAGGGACTGAACTGTGTCCCCATACTCAAATTTATGTTTAAGTCCTAACCCTGGCACCTGTGAACATTACCTTCTTTGAGGATGCTATCAATTAACGTGAGGTCCTACTGGAGCACTATTAGCCCTAATCCAATCTGAGTGATGTGTTGATAGAAGAAACACACAGAAAGAGAAGAAATGACCGTGTCATGACAAAGTTTACGTTATAGCTGGAAGCCAAGAAATACTTTGGGCTATAAGAAGCTGGGAAGAATCCTGGTGTGGCACTGTGGGTTAATGTGCTAAACTACAAAGTCAGTTTGAACTGCAAGGTCAGTGGTTCAAACTCACCAGCTGCTCCTTGGAAACCCTATACAGGGTTGTTAACGGGTCAGAACCCACTTGATGACACTTAACAACAACAAAAACAAGAAGCTGGGAAGCACAAGAAGGGATCTTACCAGGGAAAGCCTGGCCTTGAATTCAGACCACTAGCCTTTAAAACTGAGAAACAATAAATTTGTATTCTTATAAGCCATTCTGGAATCTCTGGTGGTAGAAATGGTTAACTCCTTTAGCTGCTAACTGAAAGACTGAAACTTAGAATCCACCCAGACATATTTTTCTTTTCAAAAGAAAAGTCTGAAAAATCAGCCGTTGAAAGCCTTGTTCTACTCTGACCCACATGGGTCACCATGAGTGAGAACTGATTCAAGCAAGGACAATTGGCTTTTGGTTTTAAGCCATCTAATTTGGAGTCCTGGTATAGTGCTCTATGATACACGCTAGACTGCTAACCAAAACATCGGCCGTTCAAACCCACTAGTTCCTCCTTGGAAGCCCTACGTAGGGTCTCTATGAGTCGGAACAACCTTGACAGAACTTAACAACAACAATTTGTAATAGTCTGTTATGGCAACCCTAGAAAACTAAGGCAATTATTTATACACAGAATCTACCAATTTTCCCCTTTCCCCATCCCATTATAAACTGTGTCCATGCTCATTACTTCTTACCGAGATGATTACAAGAGCTTTCTATGGGATCTCTATGCCCATGGTCCTCTTCTCTCTAGTTCACATGGCAAACTACTGTCAGGGCAATTTTAGGAGCCTGTCTGATTATGGTCGCCTGTCAATGGAATTAGTGGCTCCTTTTCATGCTGAATCAAAAATGCAGACATCTAGCCTCTTCTCCTTACTAACCTATGCATTCTCTAGTTAAACTGTCACTTAATGGTCCTGAATATAAGCCCATACTTCCCCACCTCTGCTTTTGTCACTGTCTTTTCTCCATCTAGAGCACTCGTTTCCCATATCTCTATCAGAATTCTTCAGGTTCTATTTCAAATGTTACTTCTGCATGAAGCCACCCAGATGCTGACCATCCCCTTTTGGAGGATTTCTAACTCTCTGGAGACATTATGTAGAATAATATGTAGCTATGCCATTCGGTTCATGAGCTGTATTCTGGTATGCTTACTTAAGGGCCAGGTTTGCGCCCTTCACTTCACCACTCCCTGAAGCATTGTGCACACTACGCTTTGTGGAGAAGGCACTCAGAAAGGATCTGTGAAGCTGAATGGGAAGCACTGGGAGTGGGTCCTAGGCCCTACTGGATGCCCACTAACTGCACGATGAACCTGTACTGTGCTTCTGTCTCCTTGGCCCACACGTCTGACATGGACAAGATATATAACAGAAGACAAACATGTACTGATCACAGGAATCAGAGAAGACTCCATGTAACCATAAGTATAGTTAAAGACCAGACTTTGACCAATGTCCTGATTAGGGTATAGCTCTTAGCAAATCCATTAAATTCCTGGTAGATGGTTCACGAAGGAGACTCATTCTCTTGAAGGAGACTCATTCTCTGAAGGTAACTTATGCCAATTGTCTAGTTTCCTCCTTGGGTCACTAAAACATGGGCCATGAGCAGAAATTTGAACACAACGTTTCTAACTAAAAGGAGTATTCATCATCATAAAGAAAGGAGACATCAGTTCAGACAAGCAGGTACATTTAGTTGGCAACAAATGGACCAATAGATCATAATTAGTGGATTTACCAATTGCCTTTCCCTAGTGGTCAGCATTGGCTGAGTTGGTCTTTATACACAACCTAAGGGCAGTAGCATATCTATGGAAAATAGCGCCTATGACAATTAGTTTAAAATTGCAGAATGATCTCTCACTGCTGGTGATGGAAACTGCTTATTGGTGCCCCCCTTCCCACTTCAAGTGATGCTCAGGACACATGCCATACTTGCTATACCTTAGATATGCCTCTGCCTAAGGACTTTGGAAGCATAACCCAGCCCCTCACCCAGCCCTGAACATGCAGTGACAGCCAACAAACAGCACCTGTTTCAAAGAAACACCACTTGTCCAAATGGAAAATCAAGCATTGAGCCGCCTCACTTCATCAGAGTATTGATTTCCAGAGCTGAAGAGACAAAATACCATTCTGTGGCTAACATAGTCTTTTAGCGCTCTGTGGGGACCACAGACTGGCTTCTGCCAAGCAGACTTGGCAAGTTTTACAGAACATTTGGGTTGTAGACAGTCATTCTCTGACATTCTGAGACAGAGGTGGGTGATCTGCCTTGGAGGAGCTTGGAGCTTATTTCAGGGAGGCTGGAAGGGAGCAAATGCCTTGCAGGTGTGGTGAGATCTATCTTCATGGGGAGCCAATAGTGAAGAAAATAATCCAGGAAGGTCTTTCCAGGAAGCAGGTACACTCATTAAGTTTAAGAACAGCTGCCTTGAGGGTTACAGAAGCACAATTTTTCCCAGGGCAGCAGAGAAGTTTGTAACAACTCATGGTGTACAACGAAGCAGCTCACTGTAGTTAAAAAAGAAACACTTCTAAAAAGTTTACCGCCTGGGAATGGCTGAGTAGCCTCTAAAGACATATTCTCTGTGATTCAAAACAATTCTAAGATAAAATGGATTGTCTTTTAGATCATTGATAAGCACATATCAGCCCCATTTTTAATAGCACCAGATTGGCACTGTAGGATAAGCACTGGACCACAAGGTTGGTTTGAACTGCAAGGTCATCAGTTCAAACTCACTAGCAGCTTCTTGGAAACCCTATACAGGGTTGCTATGAGTCAGATCTAACTCAATGGCACTTAACAACAGAGGAAAGATGGATTGTTCTTGTATCCTGCTCACTTTCCCCTCCATCATGAAAAATGGTTTCATGAGATCAAATCACTGGATCTGGAATTGTTGAAGCACATACATAATGTGACCGTGACACTTGTTTTGCCTAACTCTTTCTTTTAGGCATTCTAGATGGTCTCAAGCGTGGCAACATTAGTGAGGTTGGCCCAGTGTTTCGTTCTGCTCTGCATAAGGTTGCTAGGTGTCGGTACCTACTCAATGGCACCTAACAACAACAAAAGCAAGTCTTGGGAGAGAATGATTCTTTAGGCCATGTGAAGCAGAGGGTTGGAGATAGAAGACTGATTGGGAGAGTGTGTGTATCCTTGTGTGGGTGTAGGCAGAGAGAGGTTATAATTTCTGTCATTGTTTCTCAATGGTATGCTGTCTGGAACCTTTTCATATTGGTTGCTAAGTCTCCATCACAAACAACAATCCGTTTTAATGTAGAGATGAGAAGTAGGATTCCAGGAAGAGAAGAGAGACTTCTGCAGGCCAAAACTTCATGATTCTCGAAGGATAGGCATTACTCTATTGTTTGTGAATCCGGAAGGCCTGTGGCTATCTATCGTACAGGAGAGAAATTACTCTATTGTTTGTGAATCCGGAAGGCCTGTGGCTATCTATCGTACAGGAGGGAAAGCAACACTGTGAGTGGGCTGGGTTCTTGTGACCATTAATTGGATATTTCTTGACTTAGAGTTTAGCCATCAGTGACCTATATTTAGACCATGTTATTTTCATTTCTCTCTCCCTTTTATTTGGACTCACAATTGGTAAGTGGTTTATGATGCCTTGTACAGATATGCAAAAGAATATAATTATATATATTTTTTTATTATAGAGTTTACTAAATTTTAACATTGATTCTAGGAAGAGTAATTGGGCATACTAAACCCATAAAGGTAGTGGGACTCGGTACACTGAAGTGAGTGGTCATAAATGTGTTTGTCTTCAGAGTGGTGAGTAGATGCTGTGGGCTTCAGACATCTGAATTGATGGTCAATGTTTCACCCATTTGAATAGGTACAGAGATCCTGGCCTAAGTCCAGTCTCCTGGCTTCAATGGTTGTTAGTCATATAACTCAGTATACAGTTACAGTAAGTTATAGGGCTCTGCAGTCAGACTGTAAAGGCTTGAATAGCTCCTTCATTGCTAGCTCTGTCAACTTGGCCAAGTAACATTTTGTCTCTGTTTTCTCAAATGTAAAATGGGGGTAATTATCTAAGATGATGCACATAAACACATGTCATAGCATGTGGCATATAATAGGCACCCATTAAATGGTGGTTTTTATTATATTGGAAATTTTAGTGTTAGATTACTTGTGTTTTAGCTGCCTATCACTCAGACATCCAACTTTTTCTGAGTTGTTCCATTGTTCCAGGCACCCGTGTACAGAATGGGATGGCAGAGGTACTCTGTTGACTGTGCAAATTATATCATCTGTCTGGACCCAGTTTTCTTAACTTTACATCCAGTATTTGGACCAAATGTTGTCCTTCACAGATAAAACCTTTGGAATGTTGCAATACTGCAGTATCATTAAGGTTTCTGGACCTGTCAGAACTCATTCTTTGGGTCTTTCTAGGGCTCTAGGAAGGAGCCCTGGTATGAGTTTGGATGCTAACCACAAGGTAGCAGTTTGAATCTACCAGCAACTCTCTGGGAGAAAGGTGAGGCTTTCTGCTCCCAGAAGATTTAAGGCCTCAGAAACCCTATACAGGGTCGCTATGCGTTAGAATCAACTCCATGGAACACAACCACCACCACCACCAGAGCACTAGGTGTTTCAGAGATAAAAATCTCTTCATGTCAAGTACTGCCTACTAGATCCCCTTCAAACTTTGCCTAAAATTGGACAAAGATTATTTTAAGTTCTTCCAGGCAAAAATGCATTGATTTTTGCCTTAAAGATTGTTAAGGACCAGATCATCTGGCTGGCTTTCATGAGGTCACATTCAATTATGTCTACGCTCCTACAGATATCTTTATTCCTCTAATTCTCAAATGATTACATCAAATTATTCAATATGTGATTGTCATTGATCTCAGACTAAGGACAAGAATCCTTTATAAAATCCTATTCCGTCATTCTCCAATTGCAGATCAAGGTTTTCTCTCCTTTATTGCCTGTGTCCCAGGAACACTTAGCTTCTGTTAGTTCATCAGCTGTATCATGGTTTCTCACCTTAGAGTCCTTGCAGATGCTGCTTCTTCTTCATGGACTATTGTTTTCCCCTTCACTCATTTCACCTAGTGAACATCTATTAATCTCTCATAACTTAGCTTGAAAACAAAAATCCATGAAGAAGCATTTCCAAGTGCCCCACATCTATTGCAGCAGACCAGATTGTTGTTGTTAGGTGCCATCGAGACGGTACCAACTCATAGCGACCCTATGTACAATGCAACAAACCTCACAATTGTTGCCACGCTTGACCCCATTGATGCTGCCACTTTGCCAGTCCATCTTGCTGGGGGTCGTCTTCTTTTTCTCTGACTCTCCACCTTACCAAACATGATATCCTTCTCTAACAACTGGTCTCTCCTAACAATATGTCCAAAGTATGAGAGACAAACTCTGGCCATCCTGGCCTCCAAGGAGCACTCTGGCTGCACTTCTTCCAGCACAGAACTATTGGTTCTTTTGGCAGCCCATGGCACTTTCAGTATTCTTCTCCAACACCCTAGCTCAAAAGCATCAATTCTTCTATGGTCTTCCTTATTCATGGTCCAGCTTTTGAATGCATATGAGATTATGGAAAATATCATGGCTTGGGCTAGGTGTACCTTAGTCCTCAGGCTGACATCTTTTGGAACCTATTATTTCTATGTGTGCCTGAGGTCTTCTATTTGTCTTTTTTGTTCTGCAGTTTGAAGTACATCAGGTACTGCTTTACTTAGGACTCAGAATTTCTGAAATCTAGGATTTCTTAAATTTTGGAAAATACCATTCAAATATTGCCTCTACCTCATTCTCTTTCATCTCCACATGGAACTTAGAGCATGTGTACAATGGACACTTTTTGTTTCTCTTAACTTCTTTATTATGATTTCTGTCTTTTTGTCTGTTTGTGTGACATTCTGGGAAATTCTCTTAAAAACATTGTTTTCCAATTTATTAACTCTCTCTTCAATTTTGTCTGATTTTCTGTATAAACGATTGCATTTAGATTTTATTTCAATGACTACACTTTTACATTTGTAAGTTCCAATTGGTACTTTTTCAAATATTTCAGGTTTTTTATTATATCTCTTAAAAATATCTTTGTTTACATCTATGTTTTTCATTGTATTACTGATTCTTGCTCAAAAAGATTGTCACTTTACATCTATGTTTTTAATTGTACTACTGATTCTTGCTCAAAAAGATTGTCACATAATCTGTAACTTTGCCTTCCTTAAGGCAGTCTCTGCATAATCAGCTTATGCTACTTTTTTTTTTTTTTTTTTGACCCTAGGATTTCCTTACTTGGCTTTAGAGAGATATTTGGTAAATCCTATCTAGCGTATGTAGGTGTAGAATTATAGTAGAGTTTGTTCTACCATATTGCTATAAGTAGATTTTCTCCAGGTCCCCTTTTAGAGACTATCATAATTCCTGCCATAATTGTCATGAGACATTATCAGTTTTTTAATGGCAATAATCAGCTCCTTAAGGCCTGTCTTTCCTGTAAGAATGTAGTTCTATGGGGAAGGAGACTATGTCCGTCTTATTCAGAATTGTAGCTCCAACTCTTAGCTTAATGTTGGGATGTTGTAAATGCTCAATATGACTAGAATGAATGATTAACTGGAGACAAAGGTGATCCTGGTTGTTACAGAACTCTTCTCCATCTTTGTGCAACCATTATTAACGCTTCTACTCTTCTTTAAGACTTCGAGTGTGACATTGTGGGATAAGCATTGAACTGCTAACTACAAAGCTGGTGGTTCAAATCCACTGGCCACTCTGTGGGAGAAAGGAGGATTTTTGCTCCCGTAAAGATTTATAGCCTCAAAAATCCTATGCAGGGTTGAAATTGTTTGATGGCAGTGAGATCTTTCTTTGAATGCAACTGGAATCTCTAAATTAAGTCCCTAAAATGATTGAATCCCTCTGTGATTAGTATAAATCTCACAAATGACTTCACATTGTACTGTTTTAATTGCCTTCTACATACATCCATTTTCATTCGTAACCACTTAGAAAGGGCTGGGATGATCATTCTTGTACAGATGGGGAAACTGGGAGATGCTTTATCTTACGTTCTCTAAGCAGAGTCCTAAAGAGTTGGGTCATAAGACCTATATTTAATTCAGGTCTCTATATAAGCTGCTAGGAGCTCTGGTAGCGTAGTGGTTACGAATCGGGCTGCGAACCTTAAGGTCAGCGGTTCGAAACTACCAGCCATTCCGCAGGAGAGAGATGAGGCTTTCTACTCCCGTAAGGATTTACACCCTTGGAAACCCTGTACAGGGTCGCTATGGGTCGGAACTGACTCGACGGCACTTAACAACAACAACAACATATAAGCTGCTGAGCAGCTCTGATAGTGCGATGGTTATGAGTTAGGCTGCGAACCTCAAGGTCATCAGTTCGAAAGTACCAGCTGTTCCGTGGGAGAAAGATGAGGCTTTCTGCTCCCATAAAGATTTACAGCCTCAGAAACTTTATACAGGGTCACTGTGAGTCAGAACCACATTAGCTGCTAAAAATGGCTATCGAATCTTCTTTACTTGAAATTAAGGACAACTTTGCTTCTTTACTGACCTAGCTGTGTCCTCCTAAAGAAATCAGTGTCTAGGAAAGAATTGGTACTTCCCTTTACTACATTAAGTGTTTTTTTCCATATCTATAGTCAATGCCTAAGAAATCAAACAGCTTGATTTTTCTTTTGGCAAAGTGTCTGTGTTTCTTTTGAAATAAACATTAACCACCTTTGTCAAAGACTCTAGGTTGCTGGAAAACCCTGCTTGTGGCCTAGTTGGATGCAAGAATGTCTGGTAAAGGATGGGGTATTACAGACCACATAACAAAGACACAAGTTCCATGATGTTTAACACACTTGAAAAGATAAGGTGAGGCATGGACAAAAACACACAGGCAGCAATGGTCATAGCAAGATGAGGGTCCCCAGGTCAATTTCAACCTCAGTTAGCTGAATTCTTCAGGCCCACAAGCTTTGAAGAAGGGCCCTCTTGACAGCTCGCATTGTGGTAGACACAGCAGCTTCATTCCTGAGATAGGAAGGGAAGGGAGTATCAAGGAAGCAAATCTCAGCTACTTACCTCAGGGCGGACCCCTTGGGTGTTGCAATGCCATAGCCTTTGGAATCCAAGTTACCTCCCACCTTCATGGTGTCACAAGGTTTCCGCTGCTCAATATACTCATTCATGGTAGATTCCAGGAGGTAGGCATACTTGCCCTTGGATTTCCTTACTCGGATCATCCCTTCCTCTGTGGTTCGCACAAAAACTGATGGTTCTGCTGACTTCATGTATGTCCACATCTTCTCAAACACGGCTATTTTAGACCTCTGATAGGGGACATAAACAAAGCCAGAATTCAGTACTGGCTGCGCTTGGAATTGGGGTCGGCACACACACTAATGAAGCACCAAGTACAGCTTGATCACACATTCATGAGCAAGATTAGCTCAGGAAGAAACAAATTATGAGTGATTGCAAAATAAGAGGCTCTAATTAGTACCAGTAGGCTCCAATGTACAAATATCTTGCAAATACAGAATGAATAGAATAGATCAGAATTTTTTAATTACTGTTGAGTAATTACTTTCAGTTTAAGTATGGGGACAGTTAAGAAACTGGGACCTTGTCTGTCTTTTAAAGACACTGAGGAGATGATCTATTGTTCAGTACGGCCACATTTACAGCAGAGTGCTGAGTGGAAGACTAGCAAAATCTGAGTTCATGATTTAAAGACAACACTTCAGAGTGGACCATGAGCAACAAGGCCCAGTCATCCCAGATTGCAAGACCTAACCTCAGAATGTAAATTATTGTCTGATAATGCTACTATCTTGGGACCAGAAGTTGTCAACTGTTTATACTTTCAAAGGCTTCAAATTTAGCCAAACTGCTTTCCTTATTTGCTCCCAAACTCACATGGTGCCTTCCTTCTTTTGGCAGTTTGCTTAGGATATTTACTTAAAAAGGCTGTTACAATCTAGTCAAATCCTACCAGAATAAGTCTTATATGTTCTGAGACCACCCACTCAAATTTTAGTGGTTCCCAGAATTATGGACAGAAGTAAAAATGCAGATTCCCTAGCTTTGAATTTAGAGATGCTGAATCAACAGATCTGCAGTGGGACCTAGAATAATTTTTTTTCAGAATTTTCCCATGTGACTATGATTACTTGTGTGGCTCTTACTGTGAGAGACAGTATTGTGAGGGTTGATATTCCTATAGAGTGTCTGGGGAAGTCACTGGGTGATCTGGCTAGATCGCCAGGATTGCAGTCTACCACCTTCCGGTGCGTAGGTCTTAAGTATTTGGAATGTACCCAAGGACAGGAACTGTGTGCAGGACCTATATTGAGTCTAATCAAATACCTTACACATACTAGGCTCTTAGGGCCCACGATTCAGAACCACAATACAACCCTCTCATCCAACTTGCTCTTTCCAAAGCATATGACATCCCTAAAGGGAGGATCTATTTTGACTTTTGAAAATGCTTGTAAACTGACAAGTGTTTAAAACAAAAGTCCCTCTTATGTGTTTAAGACAACTGCTATTAGAGTCCTGGTGTGGCCCTGTAGGATAAGTACTAGACTGCTAACTACAAGGTCAATAATTCAACCCCACCAGCTGCTCCTCAGAAACTCTTTACAGGGTCCCTATGAGTCAGAACTGACTTGATTGTACTTAACAATAGCTATTAGAGTCATGTTGTTGCTGAGGGGTTGTCAAGATGATTTAGACTCTTAGAGACCCCATGTGACAGAATAGAACTGCCTCATACAGTTTTTAATATTTATGGGAAGAGATTGCAAGGTCTTTCTCCCATGTAGTGGCTGGCTAGGTTTGAACCGTCAACATTTTTGTTAGCAGTTGAGGTAAACTGTTATGCAGCCAGGGCTCTACAACTTATGTAATCAAATAGCTGATATAGAAATCAGAGATTTACTTGATACAAAATGATTATATACATTGTCTATAATCTGCACACAGGTATCAGGTAAATATCCTTGCTAATGCCTCAAGATATTGGTATGCTACGCAATTAGCCAACTGATCTTTAGAGATATTTGGAGCCCAGGAAAATTCTAGCTCTCAAGGGAAAATTAATGAAACTAATTATTGAGAATTTCAGGGTGGTATTGAGTAGAGTGAGTCTTAATTAATTTTTAAAGTCTATAATTAGATAAACTAGATAATTTGTTTTATAGTTTATAATTTGGAACGGATACTGGATTGAGAATGAGAAGCCTTTGGTTTTAATCTTAGTTCTACTTCTAACTCAGGATCTGGAGTCTGGAAAATTCCCTCACTCTGGGCCTTAGTTTCCCCATCTGTACCATATGGAATTTGGGCCTGGTGATTTTTAAGGCATTTACTAGCTTGAAATACCTTCATAATTCTTTACATGAAGGTAAATCATTCAATTATTAACATCAGTCTAAGAAAGAAGAGAGAAAAAGGAAGTGGGAGAGGTTTCCAAGGTTAGGGAAGAAGTACCCTGAGCCATCCATAGTATTTAATATTCTCTCCTGGGGGAAAAAAGGGAAATATATAAATTCAGCCTTGACAAGATTTGCAGATGATCTTCCAGGGACCAAAACCAAGAACACACACAGCAGGGCAATCACAAGATACAATTGAACCTGACAGGATGGACACAGCAGGGGACCAGGCTGCTTGCAGGCAGAGCTGAAGTGCCCCTGGGCAGTGGTATGCAGAAAATTAATATGTCCTCTCAGCCTCACCCCAGTGCCACACCTGCATAGGCTGTGTTCATAACCACATGGAGTGTATGATCAGGATAATCTAATCTCCAGGAATGAGAAGGGAGGATGAGTGGCAGGCAAGATTTGGAAGCGTACTCAGGGTATTTGTTCTTGGATCTCTCCTATCATCTGTAGCTCCCACAGCTCTTCTCATATCTTAATTAAATTGTCGATGGAGGATTAAGTGACTGGGTTGGAGCTGCCAAAAAGCTCGGGGCTGCCATGGGGACCTAAAGCTAGATTTCTCAGAGACTGGGCTGGAAGAATTCTTATATTTTTCTTCTTTTGGCTATGGAGATGGCAGGTGATCTTGTCTTCACCTACCAAGATCCTGGTGGGGTCATTCTCAAGGTTAGAGCCCCGGAGATGGAAGGATTCATGGAGTTTGTTAATCAGCATGCTCCTTTTACAGATAAAGAAACTGAGGCCTGCAATGTGACAATGAACTAAGTGCTCAGTGTCATGCAGTTTATTAGCGGCAGGATCAGGAGTAATACCTGTGTCCTCTGATTCCACTTTGGTGCATTTCCATTACAATCAGCTGCTTTCCTCATTTTAATCTTTAGAATTTACAAACTGTGGGGCTTTAGGCAAGTAACATCACCCTTCTGGACTTCCGTTTTCTTTTCCTAGCAACGGTAATCATAGTACCTTCTGTAAAGTCTTATTATAAAATTATATGAGGACACAGGCAAAATTCATAGACCAGTGACTTGCACATAGTAGGCATTCAGTAACTGATGCAATTACTACCAGAAATTATGCCCTTTCTCCATGTTTTACTTTCGTTTACTTTAGGGTTCTTGTAGTTAAGTGCCGATTTTGACTTAGAGTAATCTTGTGTGACAAAGTATCACTGACATGAAGGATATTCTAGGCTGTAATTGTTACTGGAGCTCTGGTAGCGTAGTGGTTACAAATCGGGCTGCAAACCTTAAGGTCAGTAGTTCGAAACTACCAGCTGCTCTGTGGGAGAAAGATGAGGCTTTCTGCTCCCATAAAGATTTACAGCCTTGGAAACCCTGTACAGGGTCACTATGTGTCGGAACTGACTCGATGGCACATAACAATAACAATTGCTACTGGAGTACTGGTGTGCTGCCAAAGGTTGGTTTGAACAGCAAGGTTGGTGGTTCAAACTTACCAAGAGCTCCTAGTAAACCCTATACAGGGTCACGATGAGTCAGACCTACTAGACAGCACTTAACAACAATAACAATTGTTATGAGAAGGTTTCCTGGTGGTACAGTGGTTACAGCATTCTGCTGCTTAACGAAAATTTGACAGTTTGAACCCACCAGGAGTTCCTCGGGGAAAAAAAAGACCCGGTGATCTGCTCCTGTAAAAACTACAGTCTAGGACTCATGGTGTGGTGCTACAGGGTCAGCACTGGACTGTGAATCACAAGTTCTGCAGTTCACACCCATCAGTCACTCCTTGGAAATCCTATACAGGGTCATTATGAGTCAGAACCGACTTGATGGCACTCAACAACAGGAAATCACATAAACAAAATCACATAACCAATGGCTATATAGTTGATTATGATTCATAGCAATCCTATATAAGCTTTCTGAGACTGTAAGTCTTTATAGCAACAGATAGCCTTATCTTTCTCCTGTCCAGCAGTTGGTGGATTTGAACTGCCGATCTTGCTGTCAGCAGTCCAAGGTTTATCCCACAATGCCAACAGGGCTCCGTAGGAAACCCTTGTTGTGGTAGTTAAGTGCTTTCAAGTCAGTTTTGACTTATAGTGATCCTGAATAGGGTTTCCAAGTAGTAACTGGTGAGACTGAACTCCCAACCTTGAAGTCAGCAGTCCAATGCTTATCTTACACCATCATACCAGGACTCCTGGAAGCCCTATGGGACAGTTTTATTCTGTCCTATAGGGTTGCTATGAGTGGAAATCAACTCATGGGCACACAACAATCTTTACGGGAACAAATTCCCCAGGCCTTTCTCCCACAGACCCATTTGGTGGGTTAAACTGCCAACCTTTAGTGCTTAACCTACTTTAGAGTAGGGATGCCTGATGGCAGTTTCCTTTCCTGTATCCATTGCATAGAACCAATCAAGATATTCTTTTTTTCATCAAGGCCATACATAACCTCAGAATCCTTCTCAACACTAAACTTCAGGCAGCCACTACCAAGCAACCAAAGTTTGGCATGAAGTATAATTTAAATGTTATTTATATAGGAGGTCCTGTTAGGGCACAGAATTGGTAGAATGCTGACCACCCTGGCTCCAGATTATTAGCTTTGTGCTGTGGACATAGTTATGAATAGAGAATTTTGAAATCTTAAGTCTCAGCTGTGCCTCTAATTATCTGGGCTATGCCCATTTTCTTCTCAGGCTCTCAGTTTTTCTAACTATAAAACAGTGGGTTAAAGTCTGTTTGTCCTCAGGCCCATCTAGCATGGAAAGTGAAGAATTTGTATTCCAAAAAGGCTGTAAGAACAGGACTCTGGTGGATAGCCTTCTTGTTAGCAAAAGAGAGAAGAAATGAAAGACTCTGCCTTATAGGATGTAGTCTGAAGTTACATTGCAATGTTGTTGTTGTTGTTAGGTGCCATCGAGTTGGTTATGACTCCTAGCAACCTTATACACAGTAGAACATTGCAGTGTAGAAAGGTTAAACAAAGTGATGTCAGATTAGACAATAAAGAATGCAAACATGGGTAATGAGACTTTAACTGGCATAAAAATAAAGAGAAGCTGGGAAGTAGAGGAGGGGATGACTATTTCTTATAAATAACTAGAAGGTAGCATGAAAAGTGAACAAAGACGGGGGATAAGAAAGTGACTGGTGGGAAGTTCCATTTAAGCCCAAATGTGAGGAAACAAACAAGAAACAAAAAACACGTTGCCATTGATTTGACTTTATGAGCCCATGTGTGTCAGAGTAGAACTGTGCTCCACAGGGTTTTTAGTGGTGATTTTTTGGTAGTAGAGTACCAGACCTTTCTCTGAAGTGCCTCTGGATGGAGTCGAACCTCTAACCTTTTGGTTAATTGCTGTGTTAGCTGTACCATCCAAGGACTCAAAACAGAAGAAAATGGTAATGTTCCTATTACCATTTTATTATTATTAATGGTAACAATGTGGCGGAACAAATAGAGGGAAGGGGCAAAAAGTTAAGGCTGCAAACATCTAAGCAAGGTCAGGCTGAGCCCAAGGTTAGAGTGAATGAGACAGTTGCTCCCCCAGCACTTCTCTGAGATTACCTCTCTAGTGGAAGACCCTCTTCTCTCCAGGAGCCAATGTCCAGGTGAGCTGGGCCCTCACAGAGCAGATACTAGGTGGGGGGAGGGATGAGGATGACCTTAAATTTTGTACTGGGAGATACAACCCTGAACTTTTGGAGACTAGAGTTATAATGTAATAAAGCAGAGAGTTTAACTCAAACATTTATCAATGACAGACACTACCTCATTAAGGTAGTGTGGCTCAGTAGCAAGATACTTGGGGTGGAGTCCAGAGACTCAGATGTTTCAGCCATTTGCAATTAATTGAATTTCAATTTTTTATCCACAAAAGAGACTTCATAATCCCTATTTGGTCTTAGGTCACAGGTAAGGCATAGAAGAAACCATGGCTGTGGGCAAACTTTGGGGACCATAAACCTATGTTCTATAGATAAAGGGATGAGAGCATTGCTTTGTAGAATCCACTGGTTCCTAACTGCCCTGTTGGGAATGGGGCATAGGACTGGCTTCATGGACAAATATCAGGTACCTCCTCCACATGCTGGTTGCAGGCTAGAAATGTCAATGAATTGTAAGGTTACAAGGAATTTTCCTCCTAACTAAGTGGGTAATCTCAAGCAAGTCATTCCCTTTTCTAAAATGACAGGCATAGGCCTTTGAAAGCTCCTTCTTGCCATAGTATTTAGACATGGATGGTTTTAACTCAGGAGTCTGGTCAGCACTGCTTATGACTTGGTCTCCTTCCTGTCTGTCATTCAAAACACAGAGCCTAAGAACAAGAACAGTGTTGGATTGCCCAATAAGCAACATAAACATGGGCTTACTTGTGTTTCTTTACTATTCTGTAGTGAGCAATTTCACATTTTTTCACCACATCAAAGATCTGCTTCCACGTATGACTGGCATCTGTGTCTCTCCAACCTCTGACAGGAGTGAAGAGAGGTTAAGTGCAGGCTTACTTGTGCTTCTTTATTAATCTGAAGTGAACAGTAACATTGTTAACTACAGATTAGTAGGGAAGCACAAATAAGCATGTGCTTACCTTGTTTATTGGGTAATCTGTCCCTGACAAGAAATTACAATACACTGAAGTCTACTCCTCAGGCTTTCCTGTTCCGGGACATTTGTTTAAGTTGTGACTTTTGCCTCGTGTGACCTTAGCTTACCCAGGGAAGACCTGGTTTTCTGATATCCAGAAATGTTTTCAGCTCTGCCCTGTGTAGATGCCATTCCTACCTCTTTTCAAGAGGACTTCCAAATGCCCTTTTCTCTTTGAAACACTAATAGGAAATGGAGCAACCATTCATTGTTGTTGTTGTTGTGTGCCGTGGAGTTGGTTCCGACTCATAGCGACCCTGTACAGGGTTTCCGAGACTGTAAATCTTTACAGGAGCAGAAAGCCTCACCTTTCTCCCGTGGAACAGCTGGTAGTTTCGAACTGCTGACCTTGCAGTTCGCAGCCCAATTCGTAACCACTATGTCTTGTAATTTCATAACTCTTTGAGATGGGCATGATTGTCCTTATTTTATAGATGGGAAAATGGTATCAAAGAAGCTATGCCCCAAAGAAGAAATAAGGGATGGAGCCACGTTCTGGACCTAGATTTGGCTAACCCCACAGCTTGTACTTCAAAGCCGCCCTCTGCTTTTCTGACTTTGCTCACTATCTCCAGCTATACATACCCACTCCACATTTTCTCTCTCACCTAGCACTATGGAATAGACCTTCTATTCCAGCTATTTTGTTCTCCTATATACTAATTCTTCATCAAGCAAGTCAACCTCCTCTGGGCTCTTACTATTAAATAGGTGGTTGTTAAGTGCCATTGAGTCAACATGGGTAGGTTTTCTGATGCTGTAAACCTTTGCAAAAGCAGAAAGTCTCATCTTTCTCCCAAGGAGCAGCTGGTGGGCTTGAACTGTTGACATTGTGGTTCGCCATCGAGTGCTTATCCTACAGAGCCATCACACTCCATTTTGAGATAGGAGGGGACACTAAAAGCATCAAGTTGGCAGTGACTAATTGAATACTAGCTAGATGTGGGGACAGAGAGAATTGCATTTGAAATTCTTTGAAGCCCACAGAGAACTCGGCACACACAAGGATTCCACATCAGTGCAGGAACTTTGAAGCTTCTACCACCACCACCACCACCATCACCACCACCACCACCAGTTGCCACTGGGTCAATTCGGACTCATAGCAACCCCATGTGTGTCAGAGCAGAACTGTGTTTAATTGGATGTACAATGGGTGTTTACTAGGGTGTACAATGGCTGAGGTTTTAGAAGTAGACCCCCCGATCTTTCTTCCCAGATGCCTCTGAGAAGATCTGAACCTTCAACCTTTCAGTTAGCAATTGAGTATGTTAACTGTTTGTACCACCCAGGGATTCCTTGAAGTAGAAATTCAGATTTCTCAGTGGCCTATAGATAAAGGAAACATGCTCTGAGTTTTCTTACTTTGAACTCAATTAAGCAGTTGACCTGGCTGCCTGTATGGCCATGTTAATTCCCCTTTGTGTAAGTGCTTGCAACAAGGGATGCCCCTACCCTGAAGAACTCCTTAGTGGATCCTGCTTCCAGTGTCCCGTAAGCAATTTCTGTCTGCTTTGCTAGGTCCTCTGCACTCTCAATGGGTGACACCATCCTCTCCACTGTCAGGAAGGCGGCCAGGTTGGCTGTGTATGAGGAGATGATAATCAAGGTGAAGAACCACCAGACGCCACCAACGATGCGGCCGGACAGGGACCTGCAGGCCAAAGGGAAGAGACATTAGAAACTCATACATCAATTGCAGGAGATATGGGGAGGGGCGAGAGTCAGCTGGAGCCCCATTAGCAGAGCTGTCAAGTCCTAGTGCACCCTTCTCCTGTATTAGGAATACGTGAGAATTCAAATGTCAGAGAGATTTGCCTCGGCATTTTGTTCCTTATTACTAATAAGGATCCATGGGGTTGCTGCCCTTCAGGGGTGATAAAGCCCATAGTTACATAGTCACACTTATTTTCACAGATACACATACATTGACACACATGACAACAAAGATATAGATATGTAAACACTTGCCCTCAAAGTGACAAACACTTAAATCCCTTAAAATGCAATTCCATATGCATCAAATGTTGGTATACCCACATGGATGTAAATACATTTACACACAAGATATACATGTTTTATCATGTCCCAAAATGTTTCCAGACAGCATATCATTCTTGCCCTCTTGATTGACAAAGGCCCCCAAAATGATAGATTAGAAGGGAAAGGAAGGGAGACTATTTTGGAAATAGAGTGAGAACAACTATGCTCTAGTCACTTTGTGGAATTCACCATTGGGCACAAGTACAATTCTTCCTCTGTCACAGAGAAGGAGAATTTGATTGAAACAAAAGCAAAGGATATTTCATTCTGGATCCAAGAGACAAAAGTGATGATTACACATAAGGTGAGAAATTTATCTTTGAACTTCTCGGAGTCTGATTCTCCTCTAGCTAAGAGTTCTACTGAGATCTGTCTGATTAGGATAGATTTCCAAATCCAAGACTTTCCCAAAGTATATTCAAGATGATTTTGAATGTTACATGTGGTGGTAGTATATGGTGGCTAAACATGACATCACATAATACTGAATCACAAAATTATAAGTTATTGTCTTTCAATCCTTTTCCATTAATAAAGGAAGTGTCATCCTGAAGCTACCACCCCTCTAAGCCCTTTCAAACCTGTTCTCTGGAAGCCTCAGACTCATAGCTTTCCATAGTCCTGGTGTGACACTGTAGGATAAGCCCTGGACCAAAAGGTCAGTTTGATCCACAATTTTGGCAATTCAAACTCAACAGTCACTCCTCAGAAACCTTATGTAGGGTCACTATGAGTTGGTACTGAATGACAGCACTTAACAACAATACTTACCAAAGAAGTCACCAGTTCAACTCATGAGTTTTACAGTGCTTATCCTACTCAAGAGTCTCAAGTCACACTGTAACTCAGCAAAATACCCAGACCTGCCCAGGCATTATTCAGTTGTTTCAGCATTTTCAAAAACTTGGACCCTATCTGTATTGTCCTGTGCACTCCATCCTTTTTCTGCTTTATGAAAACTCTTCTTCACACTATGGAGACAATGTTTACTCAGGAAATGAATCAAATAGTTGTTATTTTTCTCTATGTGGAAAAGAATGTTCCTAGATGTTTCACATTGAGGGAATAAGATGTTGTTGTTAAGTGTCAAGGAGTCGGTTCTGACTCACCGACCCTGTATAGGGCTTCCAAAGAATGTCTGGTGAGTTTGAACCATTGACCTCGTGGTTCAAACCAATCTTGTGGTCCAGTGACACATCAGGACTCTAGGGAATAAGATGTTGTTTGTTGTTGTTAAGTACCGCGGAATGGGTTCCGACTCACAGTGACCTTGTCTAGGGTTTCCAGGGAGCACCTGGTAGATTTGAACCACTGATGTTGTGGTTCAATCTAACCTTGTGGTTCAGTACATTATCCTGCAGCACCATAGCAGGGAATAAGATTGTTAGTCAGTTCTGACTCATAGTGACCCTGTATAGGGTGGGCAAGGAGCAGCTGGTAAGCTTGAACTACAGACCTTGAAGTCTAGCGCACTAACCCACAGCACCACACCAGGACTCCAGGGAATTAGAGGACACTAATTTAAAGGAATGGAACTGGTAGAGAAGAACAAAGCTATGTCACATGAAGAATTGCTGCAGAAAGAGTGAACATTCAATTCCTCAAAAAGATTTGGAGAAACGTGTTCATTAAAAGGTTGACACAGTACTTGCATCATGTGACCTGATTCAGGAACTTTTGGCAGAAGCTCCAGGAAACAAACACTAACTAAATATGAGGATGCTATTTTTGATGAATAGAGTGATGCAGCAATGAGCTGACTCTTCTTGGGGTAAGAGTGAGTTTCCCCATCTCTGAAGGTGTTCAGGTGGTGAACCATTTACAGAGAGGTTGTTGTACTTCAGTGCCTAATGTTGTGCTATTCCCCATGTACACCTTACCAGGGTCACAAGTACACTTTTAAGATTGAGTGCATAAGACAGAGGCAGGTTTGAACATCATATGTGGCCGAAAACTGGCTGCATCCTTTCACCATCCTCCCATATCTGAGATTCTGTATTTGAAATCCTAAGTAGGTAAGCCATGAAGTATGGCTTACCATTGGACAATCAAACAAACTGAAATCAGTGAAATCACTCCCTCAGAATCACAGGGCTAGTAGTTTGGACTCAACATCACTCCTGTCTTTGTCTACCAAGTCTAGTGCTCTTTAAACTTCAGGAGATGGCTGGTGAATGTTTCCAGTCCTCCCAACAGAAGCTGCTGCTCATTTCCCAAAGATGACCACAATGGCATTCTAACTGGACTTAGTGATTCCATTTCTGCCCCCATCCATCACCCTCCTCCTCTGCCTAATCTGTTTTCTGCAAGGCAGTTTGAGTGAACTTTTCAAAATAGAACATTAATTGCATCATGATGTTTCTCTGCTTAAAACCCATGCAAGTCTTCCTCTTATTTATGGACTAAAATCTAAACTCGTTGGTGACCCTCAAGGTCTTGTGTGGTCTGGACCCTGCTCTTGCACCAATGCCATCCTGCAATGTGTTTTCCGTGCTCTAGGTACACTGTCCTGCCTTTGTCCTTCATAGTCACAAAACTCCCTCCTTATACTTTCTGTTCTTTTCCGTCATCCACTCATCAAGCCCAAATCCATCGCTTTCCTAGCATCTAAACATAAGACTCTCAAGCTTCATTCAGCTTCTGCCACAGTTGAAATCTGACACTGTTTTTCTCATTGTTTGTGTATTTTTTCTTCAGCTCTACAAGATTAAAGATATCTTTGAGTTCTTTTTGAGCCAAATTGTATCTTTGGTGCCTAGCACAAAGGAAAATTGTTGCCATCAAATCATTCAAACTGGTGGTGACGCCATGTGTGTCAGTAGAACTGCACTCAGTAGGGTTTTCAGTATAGTGATGTGGGCTAATGGCTGGACTGCAAGGTCAGTGTGAATGCAAGGTCAATGGTTCAAGCTCAAACTCACCAGCCGCTCCTTGGAAACCCTATACAGGGTCTCTATGAGTCAGAACCGACTCAAGGGCACTTAAGAACAACAACAACCTTAAGGGAATAGATCACCAGGCCTTTCTTCCATGGCTTTGAACTGCCAACCTTTTGGGTAGTAGCAGAGCACTCCCCAGAGACTTTGTTGTTGTTGTTGTCAGGTGCCATTGAGTCGGAACTGACTCATAGAGACCCCATGCAGAGCAGAATGAAACAATTTCCAATCCTGGGCCAACCTCATTACAGCTGCCACACTTGACGCCATCAATGATGCCACCTGGCCAATCCATCTTGTTAGGGGTCTTCCTCTTTTTCTCTGACCCTCCACCTTACCCAG
>NW_006408575.1:10239369-10251013 GCF_000296735.1 Chrysochloris asiatica | reverse complement strand
GCATTCTGTTGGGTCACCTCTCTTTGGAGTGGGCATAAATATTGATCTCTTCCAATCAATCAGTCGGCCAGACAGTTGTCTTCCAAATTTCTTGGCAGAGATGAGTGAGTGCCTCTTCTGCCGCCTCACTTTCTTGAAAGATATCAATTTTTATTCCATAAATTCCAGAGACTTTAGCACAGAGTAATCCCTCACTAATAAGTGCACAAATGCCCCTTTCTCAGTAACCCTATGGATCTATTCACATTGATTCCTAAAGACAGGTAATAGTTGTCAGGGTCAGGAGAATCCCAAACTGCCTATGTTTCAGGGTGTCTGAAGTCAAGGTCTCCAGTCAAGTGTTCAGAAGAGCTCTTTTTCCAACAGTACAGAAAACAGAACCAGTTAAGTTATTACAAATCTGGGATCATCTAGTGAAGCTCAAAGGCTTTCCTGAAAAGTTCCAGGCCTGAGGCAACTTCTTTTCTGCTCTAGCTTAATTAATATTTATCTGTTGGGTGTTGAATGCTACATGCTTTGCATGGTATTCCCCACATCCCC
Source organism: Chrysochloris asiatica (assembly GCF_000296735.1). Taxonomy (NCBI): domain Eukaryota; kingdom Metazoa; phylum Chordata; class Mammalia; order Afrosoricida; family Chrysochloridae; genus Chrysochloris; species Chrysochloris asiatica. Next base: position 10,250,473 of record NW_006408575.1, on the reverse strand, counting down.
ACCAACTTAATGAAGACACCAAAAAAAGATTCTGCTGCTTAACAGTCAGCAGGTGCACTCAGCGGAATAACTGGAGGGCTGGGGGAAGAGTCACTTCAAATGTGACATGATTCTGAGCTTCATTTACATCTGATCCACAAGATGAGAACCTGAATGTGAGATAGCCTCCCTCCCCACCATCAGTTCAGCTCAGTTCCCCTTGGTTGGGGAAGCTGAATTTCTATTCAAGAACTCAAGACTTTCCCCAGTTCCATAGCCAGTGGCAGGGGGCTGGAGTTAGACTTAGACTGGGAATGAGAGGCTTTGCTCTTTCATTGACCAGTTCCATAACCTTGTTAAGGCACCAGCCCTGCTGAACCTCAGTCTTCCTTCTCTGTAGAATGGGTGAGACTTGTCCTACTCCATGGTGGGAAATCAAAAGTTTCAGAACTAGAAAGACTATTCTTAGTCTATTATTTTTCTTTACTGATAAATGTTATTGAGGTTCAAATGGGACAAAGGAAAATACTTGTCAAAATACTACTGAAGCACAAGGCATTTTTCTTATGATGATGGTGATTCTTCTAAGGAACCACAGAGCAAAGCATCAGTTTTCTCAGTAGGGAAGGAATGACTGTGATCTAAACCTCTTGGAGGTCTGCCCAGTCACCTGAATTTTAATCATCTCTTAACTTGTTACAGCTCTTTCCAAAACTCCCTCTGTGACTGAGGGATTTCTTATGTTCGTCCACAATTGGTCACAACCTGTTGAACCATATGGCTTGTTAGGTTCATTATTTTATAAAACAATTGTGGTTCGGAGACAGAAAATGAATGGCCCAGGGGCATACAGTGAGGCTATGGCAGAACTGGGACTAGAAACAGGGCTTCATGCTTCCTATCCAACATTTTAGATATGACAAAATGTTGCCTCCCTCACCAAATACTAGTTCACTTGGGGATAGAAATGGACCTCTTCAACTCACAACTCCAACATGTTGAATCACCACCAACACTTTCTTGGAAAGCTCAGTGGGAACTTTGGGATACACAAAAAGCAGTCTGCCTACCAGTATTTCCATAGAACTGGAAACATGTTTGCATTCATTCCTTATTGCTATGCAATTATCACAAATTTAGCAGCTTACAACAACACATATTTATTATCACACCATTCTGTAGTTCAGAATCTAGGATGGTGTGGTGGGAATTCTCTGCTCAGGATTTAGCAAGCTGAAATAAACGGATTGAAAGGGACTTTGGTTCTCATCTGGGAGCCAGGGTCCTCTTTCAAGCTTACTCACTGTTGGCAGAATTCATTTCCTTATGATTGCAAAGAAGAGGCACCTTTTCCTCTGTTGTTTTTCAGCCAGGATCTGCTCTTAGCTGCCTGCATTATTCTTCATATGGTCTGCTCACCCTAATCTTGAAACTAGCAATACTATACCAAATCCTTCTCACTTTTTGAATCTTTCTTATACCAATGGAATAATGTTGTTGTTAAGTGCTATAAAGTTGGTCATGATTCATAGTGACCCTGAAAAGATTTTCCAAAGAGACACTGGTGGGTTTGACCATTGATCTTGGGGTTTGCAGTCCAGCATTTATCTACAGCATCGCATCAGGATACTTAGATAATATCTTTCAGCTGGGTGAAAAGTAGATGCTCGTTCTGCTTTGAAAGGACTCACCTGATTGACTCAGACCCACCTAGGTAATTGCCATATCTTAAGGTCATCTGATCTGGGACTTTAACTATATCTTCAAATTATCTTTACAACAGCAGAAATCTTTAGAAATTTATCCACTAAACTGTTGGCTCATCATTTTTACAAGCATTTCTTAAATACCTGCATGGAGGCAAATTTGGGCACTGGGGCAATAAAAGTGAATCTACCACCATCTTTTCCTACCATGAGCTCACAGTCTGGAGGGGCAGATGGAAACATGCTTTGAGGTCAGACACCCTGAACTCCTTCTAAGGCAGTTAGTGCAGTGTCTGGCCTGTAGTGAGCATTTGGTGAACCCATAATCACCAACTGACATAAATATTATAAGCAATATATGGCTATCTTTAAACATATGACAAATATGAAAATAACACCAAGAGAACATAGAAACCCACTGTCACCAAGTTGATTCTGACTGATAGAGACCTTATATAGGATTTCTAAGACTGTAAGTCTTACTGGAGCACACAGCTTCACCTTATCCCTACAAAGCAACTGGTATGTTTGAATTGCTGATGTTGTAGTTAGCAGCAAGGGGACACAGGTTGTTGTTGTTAAGTGTTGTTGAATTGATTCTGATTCATAGTGACCTTATGCACAACAGAACGAAACACTGCCCAATCCTGTGCCATCCATACAATTATTTTTACATTTGAGCCCACTGCTTTTACCACTGGGTCAATCCATCTCATAGGGGGTCTTCCTTTATTTTGCTGATTCTCCACTTTATTAAGCATGATGTCCTTCTCTAGAGACTGGTCCCTCCTGATACCATGTATGAAGTATGAGAGACAAAAAGTCTCACCTTCCTGGCTTCTATGGAGCATTTGGTTATAATTATTCCAACACAGATTTATTTGTTCTTCTGGCAGTCCATGTTACTTTTAATACCATTCTCCAGCATAACTCAAATGCATCAATTCTATTATCTTATTCCATAAAGAAACACAGAAGGAACCACCAATTACTCTGCTGACATAGCTCAGGGAAATTTACCAGAGGAGGAGAAACTTGGTCTAGGTATTGAAGTTTGAGTAGGAGATCACCAAGCAGAATGAGGCCAAGGGTTGGGAAACATATAGTAGATAGAGGTACAAGGAAGAGTGAAAGAGAGATCACTTTTCTCTAAATTCTTCCCTGACCTTTGCCAGCAGAGAACTGAGCAATCCTTTCTATGTTCGCATCAAACCACTATCATTCTTCTATTACAGTACTAACAACACTGCTGTAATTATTTAAGACATTACCATAATTATTTTTCTTGGAAGGAAACTGAAAACTCAGTCATTGAAAAGCCTATGGAGCACAGTTTTATTCTGACATACATGGGGTTGCCATGGGTCAGAACTGGCTCGATGGCAACTGGGGGGTTATATATGGTATTGTTAACAGTAATAATGAACACTTGAACTAAAGCAGAGCCTACAGAAATTAGGAAGGTAAGGATGATTGAAGTGAACAAAGAGCCCAGTGAAAGGACTTAGTGACCCGTGGGAGCTTGTTTTTGTTGTTAAGTGCTGTAGAGTCAGTTCCGACCCATAGCAAGCTGGTATAGGGCTTCCAAGGAGTGGCTGGTGAGTTTGAACCACCAACCTTGCATTTCAAACCGACTTTGCAGTTGAGCACATTAACCTGCAGCATTACACCAGGACTCCCATGGGAGCAGAGGCTGTCAAGTGGCAGACTACACCTGTTGGGTGATTGAATTCTGACATGCTCTGGGATGTGATCATCAAGCATCATCTTGCAAATGATGTTTTTTTTCTTTTAGCAAAAGACTAAATGTCATTAAATGCATTATTGTGGTTTAGTAGCTGATCTAATTAGACCATTCTCTGTGTTCTGACATGGGCATCTGTTGTCCTGGGCATTGATCAAGATTCAGTGGAGGTCTTTTTATGTGTAATGGTCTAGATTAGGAGTCAGCAAAATTTTTCTGTAGGAGGTCAGTCAGCACATGTTTTGGGCTTTGAGGGTCTTATAGACCCAGACCTAACAACTCCTTTCTGCTCTTATAGCATGGAAACGAAGGACAATATATAAATATATGCATGGCTATGTTCCAATGAAACTTAAAAACCTAAAAGAAAAAAAAAAAAAAAAAGGCAAGGCTATAATTTGCTGACTCTTGTTTTAGATCCCTCTGAAAGCCAAAGAACTTTGATCAAAGTTAATACATACCAGTAGTTATGGACTTTTAAAAGTCATCTGTCCAGTTGTTAGCCCTTCATGCAAATACCCATAATGATTCAATTGATGATGACTTTTGTGATAGTCTTAGGACTAAGTAGAGGGCACTGGTCAAGAGTATGGGCTCAGAAATCAAACAGAGCACTGTGGGTCCTGCTCATTACATACCGGCTGTATGACTTTTGGCAAGTCACTCTACAGTTGTATGCTTGTTTCTTTGTAAAATCCATCTTAGAGGTATTCTTATTAAAGGTATTTTTAAGGCTAACAAAAGAAAATATAAGTAGAGCACAGAGCAAAGGGCTGGCACAGAGTGAGCATTTCGGGATGGAGATAAGCAGACTGTATGAGGAGTAAGGCTTGGGTAGAGGTTCGGGAGCAGACACAGTGGCCAGGGCCTGTAGGAGAGCAGATACTTGGGTTCTTGTGTAGGGAGTAGAACATTATTAAACAGCAATCAACTTTTGATACCAATAACCCTCTCTCCAGGATACTCTGACAAGAAGTTAGATATGCACATTCTTCTTTACTTCAAAAGCTGGCCTGTCATCCCCAAGAGGAAGGAGACAGAAGGGACACCTCCTGTATTCCTTCATTCATCTGAGTGCAAAAGGTCACTGAGCTCAACCTGCTTCCCTTTGTCATCTATTTCAAATGGCTATTTTTAAAAAAGAATGGAAATGGGGTGGGAAAGCATAGGCTCAGATGGCCTGCCTCTAAATTATCGGGAGGAAAAAGTCCATCTTGACTAATTACTGAGCTGGACTGTGTTCACAGAAAGGGCTCACTTGATATCAGGCATCCAGGTTCCTAGACCAGGGTAATTAGCTTTGGCCAAATTCAACAATTCCACTGATGAGGCCACTTTATCCAAGACACTGCGTCTGGGTGGCAAATCATCCCATTTGTCACCAGCTGCAAATCACTCAGTTCTTTCCTGGCAGAGCTAGCATGATTCATTTTAATTGCCCCAGCTGCTGGTCACTGTGTTCCAGCTCTTGAGTCAGGGAGGGTTCTGAACTCAGATGGTGAATCTAAGGGGTGCACAGCTGGGAGATGGGTGTCAAGCCTCAAGGAATACCCACTGTTCTGTAAGATAGTGTACTGGTCAAAAGCTTGCAGAGCTGTTTCAAAAGGAATAGTTTTGCACTGTTGCCATTTTCCCTGTTAGGTAGAATATATGAGTACAGTGTGGGCACAGATTGTCAAAGAATCAATGTAGATAAATTCATTCATTTCCTTTTAGTTTATAATTTTTTTGGTTCACTCTTCTGGCCTCAGTTTTCACACCTAAAGATGGGGATAATGAAATCCATCTCATGAATTGGTAGAATTCAATGAGATCAATTCTGTTCTATATTTAGGACAGAATACAGCAGGCCTCAAGACATCATCTTCAATGCTGAAGCACTTTTCTTAGCTTCTGTGTCCCTGCAGTCTCCTGGATTTCCTCCTGCCTCAGAGGTGGGTTAGTCTTAGTCTTTTTTTTTTTTTTTTTTTTTTTTGATGGTTCGTCTTGCTCTCCTTAATTTTGAGTTATTGGAGTGACCGGAGCTTGAGCTTCTTTTTTTTCCTTCCTTGTCTACAAGCTTATACTAGATGGTCTTATCTATTCCCATGGTCTTTGTATGAATATGCTGATAATTCCCAAATTTAAATGTTCAACCTCTTTCTTGAATTCTAAATGCATGTATATAACTGCCTACTTGCTACCTAAAACCAGAAATAGTCCAAACAAAATTCTTAATGAAGTTTTATCAAACTCCATCTTCCTCTGTCCACCCTGCTATTCAAATCACTACCACAGCGTCACTCTGATTCATCGCTTTCCTAGATCTCCACATTCAGTCCATCAATTGCACCCATTCCCTAAATCTTCACAGATACCACTCTAGCCTAGGTACTACTCTCACCCTTCCTTGCTTCTTCTCTAGTCTTTTTACAGTCCATGTTCACATAATAGCCAGAGGAATCTTTTCAAATTGTTCTCTACTTAAAATCTGTCAATTTAGAAAATAAAATCTAAATGCCCTCCTAGGGACTACAAGACACTCCTTAATCTGGGCCCACTTATCATCTCCTCTTGAACATCTTTCCTGCCATAGCTGTGCTCCAGCCACATCGGCCTTCTTGTAGTTCCTGGAACACACAACATTCTTCCCCATCTCAAGCCCTTTGTAGATGTTGTCCCCTCTTCCTGGAACTCACTTTCTGAAATTGTTACAGCCTGTCTTCAGGTTTCCACTCAAATGTTACCTCCTCACATAAACCATTCTAAGTTCTTGGCCTTGGCCTCCCCATCACTCTCATCTTCTGTTTTCATTTCTTATAGCACCTTTCTAAATCTAGCAGGGTCTTTATATAGCCATTTATTTATTTAGTCGTGTATGATGTATATCCCACCACTGAAATGTAAGTTCAGCATGGGCAGGCGCTTCATCTGTATCATTAATTGCTATATTCCCAACACCAAGCATAGTGACTGGCACATGGTAGGTGCTTAATCAACATATATGGAATAATGATCATGGAAATATTTACTCAGGATTGACTACATACCTGTTGTGGCACTGTAGGATAATGCCTGGACCACAAGGTCAGTTTGAAGCAAAAGGTTAGTGGTTCAAATTCACCAGAAGCTCCTTGGAAACCCTATACAGGGTTGCTATGAGTGAGAACCAACTCGACAGCACTTAACAACAACCACATGCCAGGTTGTGTGGTTCTATAAGATAAGCACTGAACTGATAACTGCAAGGATGGCAGTTCAAACCCACCAGTCACTCCTCAGAAACCTTCATACACAGGGCCACTATGAGGCAGAACTGACTGGATGGCACTTAACAACAAGCTACATACCAGGACTTTGAACGGCTTCTCTCAGATTAGTCCTGGCTGAGGAAGTGGAAGTGGGGTGGACTTGAATTTTGATTGAACCAGAGTGAGAAAAATTATGGATCAAGATCCTGCTACAAACTTAATCTTCCTCTTACAAAACAAGGAAAGCATGTGCATAACCAAATCTCTAGACCAACACAGTCAGAAGTTGTGGTGCAAGTTTCAAAGATGATGCTTGACAGAGCTGCTTTGAAAGTGTGCCGCTCTCCATGGTCCTGACAATAATCCATTCTCCCACATCATGCTTCTGAAAGGGTTCACAACACCTTTTCCAAGTTTTACATTCCAGGGCTTTGACCCATACTTTTTCTCATTCTGATTGTTCTTCTGGTGCACCCAAATTTTAAAAGTGAATTTAAAAATTTTTTAAATGAATTAAAAAATTTGGGGCGTATTCTGATTTTGGTTTGTCGGTTATGACTGAACCCGTTTTGAACTAATTTGGAGCCCTGCTATGTTCCAAGCCTTGTTGTTGTCAGGTGCCATAGAGTTGGAACCGATTCATAGCAACCCCATGCACAGCAGAATGAAACAATGTCCGATCCTGGGCCAACCTCACTACTGCTGCCACACTTGAGTCCATCAATGATGCCACCTGGCCAATCCATCTTGTTAGGGGTCTTCCTCTTTTTCTCTGACCCTCCACCTTACCCAGCATGACATCCTTCTCCAGCGACTGTTTCCTCCAGACAATATGTCCAAAGTATGAGATACGAAGCTTAGCCATCCTGGCCTCCAAGGAACACTCTGGCTGCACTTCTTCCAAAACAGATCAATTGGATCTTTTGGCAGTCCATGGCACTTTTAGTATTCTCCTCCAACACCACAACTCAAAGGCATCAATTCTTCTACGATCTTCCTTATTCACTGTCCAGCTTTTGCATCCATATGAGGCTACTGAAAACACTACGGCCTGGGTCAGGCGCACCTTAGTCCTCAAGCTGACATCTTTGCTCTTCAATACTTTAAAAAGTTCCTGTGCAGCAGATTTGCCCAATGCAATACATTGTCTGATCTCTTGACTGCTGCTTCCACGTGTGTTGATAGTTGATCCAAGAAGAATGAAGTCCTTGACAACTTCAATCTTTTCTCCATTGATAAGAATGTTGCTTATTGGTCCAGTGGTGAGGATTTTTGTTTTCTTGACATTGAGATATAATCCATCTCAAAGGCTGTGCTCTTTGATCTTCATAAGTAAATGTTTCAAGTCCTCTTCACTTTCAGCAAGCAAGGTTGTATCATCTGCATATCGCAGGTTGTTAATAAGTCTTCCTCCAATCATGATGCCACGTTTTTCTTCACAGAACCCAGCTTCTCGTATTATTTGCTCAGCATACAGGTTGAATAAGTATAGTGAAAGAATACAACCCTCACCTTTCCCAATTTTAAAACTTTCAGTGTTCCCATGCTCTGTTAGAACAACTGCCTCTTGGTCTATGTACAGATTTCTTAGAAGTACAATTAAGTGTTCTGGAATACTCATACTTCTCAATGTTGTCCATAGCTTGTCATGATCCACACAATTGAAAGCCTTTGGGTAGTCAGTAAAGCACAGGTAAACATCCTTCTGATATTCTCTGCTTTCAGCCAAGATCCACCGGACATCAGCAATGATATATCTCGTTCCACGGCCTCTTCTGAATCCAGCCTGAACCTCTGGAAGTTCTCTGTCAATGTATGATTGTAGCCATTTCTGTATTACTTTTAGCAAAACCTTACTCGCTTGAGCTATCAAAGAGATTGTCCGATGATTTCTGCATTCTGTTGGGTCACCTCTTTTTCAATGGGCATAAATATTGATCTCTTCCAATCAGTCGGCCAGATAGTTGTCTTCTAAATTTCTTGGCAGAGATGAGTGAGTGCCTCTTGTACCACCTTATAAGAAGTAAATAAAAACTTTCTTCTCAAGGAAATCCATTAAATGGAAGAGATAAGACCCACACAGAAGCTAATACAGTACTGAGTAGACTACGACAACAGCACAGGAAGTCCTAAGTTAAGTTCTAAGGAAGTTCAGAGGCAGTTCTAAGGAAGTTTCAGAGGCAGGAACAGCTAGGTCTCACTGGAAGAAATTTGGAAAGGCTGCATGGAAGTTGTACCATTTAACTGAGCTATGCAGGGCAGAAAGTCCTGGTGTGGTGTTATAGGATCAACTAACTACAAGATTGTGAGTCCTGGTGTGGCACTGTAGGTTAATGCACTGGACTGCAAAGTCAGTTTGAACCACAAAGTCGGTGGTTCAAGCTCAACAGCTGCTCCTTGGAAACCCTATACAGGGTCACTATGGGTTGGAACCAACTCGACGGCACTTCACAACAACAACTACAAGATTGGTAGTTCAAATTTAACAGCTGCTCCTCATACAAGGTTGCTGTGAGTCGGAACTGACTCAATAGCACTTAACAACAACAAAAACAATGCAGGGCAGGCAGGGTTTGAAAATTCTGAAACAGAATTAACTGTCAAGAGAGTAATTTTCTGAAGTAGGAACAGCATGTGCTATGGTACAAAGGTGGGACAAGAAATGAACCAACAAAAATTTAACTTTGTACAAAACATATTAATCACTGCAGTGGCCACCATTTGTTGAGTACTTACTCTGAGCTGGATACTGCAGAAAACACTTGACATCCACTTTTTCAAATCCCTTCAGGACAGGGAGGTATAACGCCTTTGATAATTGTGGAAATTGAGCCTCAGAGAAGTGAAACAATTTAGTCACATTCACAAAGCAAGTGGTGGGGCTTAAAAATGGATCTAGATCCACGGGACTTGAATAGTACAATTTCATTGGGCTGAAAGCTGTCCGGGACCAGGGCCACCACCTCATCTCGCAAGGCTTTCCTTCTCAGACCCAAACACTGCTTACTTATCCACAGTTCCTAGACACAAAGGCGTATGTATCATCATTTTTGGTGTTAAAAGAGAACTTCCTTCACATACATTTTTGGGTGTGAGTTTTTAAAAGAAGCCATTTTGTTCATACTGCTGCCTGCTGATGGCCTACAACACCAAAACATACAGCGTCACTGTACCCACACCCTTCCCTAGAGCTCCTACAATCTTCAGATCCATCAGCTGATTTTCAGGGGTGAGATGGGCTCAAATGACCAGCATTGTTGTTTAACCAAGCCAGAAGTGGGGCCTGGGTTGTCATCTGTGGCCCAACATACCCGGACTCTGAAGTCCTCAGGTTTGGCAGCATATTTAAATGTGGGATGTTGTGGGGTTTTTTTTTTTTGTTGTTGTTGTTTGTTTGTTTTTAATAGACTCCTACCCATCAGCAAATGGAGGATAAAATAACAATGTGTGCTTCTGTTCTAATTAACATTTCGTGAGATTTAGCACGACAGAATTATTAATAGTAGCTATTTTACTTAAAATAACCAATTGAAGCCCTTTCATTGGCCAGGTGCTTTTTTACCCTACCCAGTTCCCTGCACACTCAGCCCTTCCCTCCCACATATCTCCAACCACAGTAGCAGGATAGCCCCCAGAGGCAGGGATTCCACAATGCTGAGAAGAATGATTGCTCTGCCTCTCCTCCCAGAGAAACCACCTGATCATTTCTTCAAAGGGACACACAGCTCTTTCTAAAACAGTGAAAACGATTAAGCAGGAGTCCATAGACTTCCTATTCCAGCCCCTTCCACTTATTAACTGTGTGACTTGGGGCAAGTTATTTCACTTCTCTGAACCTTAGTCTCCCCATTGATTATGGACTGAACTGTGAACCTGCCTCCCCCACCATACGTGTTTTGTAAATCCTAACCTTGATGCCTGCGGTTATAATCCCATTGAGGAGTGTTTTTTTATGCTAATATGACAGGATTAATGTAGGTTGTTCTTGAGTTAATCTCTTTTGAAATATAAAAATTAAAGAAACAAGCAGAGATGGAGAAAGTGAGATGCCAAGCCACAAGAAGATTGCCCAGGAGCAGAAACTGAAAGAAACAAGGACCTTCTCCAGAGACGACAGAGAGAGAAACTTATTTCTCTGAATTCAGACTTCTAGTCTCTTAAACTGTGAGAGAATAGATTTCTGTTTGCTAAAGTCATCCACTTGGGATATTCCTATTATAGCAGCATTAGATAATTATGACACCATCTGTTATTGTTGGTAAGTGTCACTGAGCTGGGTCTATATGGGGTTCTGCATAGGGTTTACAAGGAGTGGCTGGTGAGTTTGAACCATCAACTTTGTGGTTAGCAGTCCACTGCTTATCCTATAGCACTATATCAGGACTCCTATGGCCAAACTTCATCTCTCATACTTCGGACATATTGTCAGAAGGGACCAATCACTG
>NW_006408575.1:10226806-10237334 GCF_000296735.1 Chrysochloris asiatica | reverse complement strand
CCAAACTATTCTGTGTCTATTTCCTACCCTGTGTTCCACCTTCTCTTCACCCCTCATCCTGATAACCTGCAAAGAACCCCACTGCCTTTTAGTATGGGTTCTTTTTCTTAGTCTTTTACAGTAATGGTCTTATGCAGTATTTCTCCTTTTGTGACTCATTTCACTCAACAGAATGTCCTCAAGGGTCACCCATGTTATGTGGTAGCTTACAGCTTGTTGTTTGTTGCTCTTCAATCCATTGGGTTTTCAGTGGCTAAGTTTTCAGATGTAGATCATCAGGCTATTCTTTTGAGGTACCACCTCTGGGTAGATATAAACCTTTAACTTGTGGTTAGCAGCTGAGTGCATTAACCATTTCCACTACTCAGAGAACTACTTAAAAGGGATGTTGTAAAGGTGAGATGTAATGTGATTGGCAAGGTTATTGGATCAGAGTGGGTATCTGGTTAGAAGCAGTAATTACGCTATAGACATGACAGAAGACATGGAATGAAGTTTTCAACATGCTGTTGAATGAAAAAGCTGGCTATAAAACAGTGTATACTATGATGATTTGGTATGTGCTGTGGAGTTGGTTCTGACTCATAGCCACCCTGTATAGTGTTTCTGAGCCTGTAAATCTTTATGGGAGCAGAAATCCTCATCTTTCTCCAGTGGAACAGTTGGTAGTTTCAAACTGCTGACCTTGAGGTTAGCAGCCAGGCTCATAACCACTATGCTACCAGAGCTCCTTAGTGTATACTAAATGGTCTCATTTATTTCTCAATTCTGATCAGACACTTGTCTGCAAGTATGTTAACTCCAATGATATAGGATTTGGCTAGGTGGCTGGCTTGTGAGTCCTCTTTTCTTTTCTACCTTTATGCTTCATTTACTGAGTTTTTCAAGAGGAATACCTATAATTTTCACACTATGTCGACAACCTAGAGTATAGTAGTTAAAACTGTGGACTGTGGAGTCATCCAACCTGAGTTCAAACCCTAGCTTCTCTTGCTGTCTGTGTGACCTTAGGTAAGTAACGTAACCTCTCAACATTTCAGCTTCCTCACTTGTAAAATGGAGACAACAGCAGTACAACGGTCCCTTGGTATCCATAGGGGATTAGTTGCAGGATTCCTGGGGATACCAAAATCTGCCCACCCTACTCCCTTATATAAAATGGGGTCATACTTGCATATAACCTATACACATCATTCCATATGCTTTAAATCACTTCTAGGAGTCATGATGTGGCGCTGTAGGAAAAGTACTCGACTGCAGGGTAGGTTTGAATGGCAACCACTCCTCAGAAACCCTATACAGGGTCATGATGAGTCAGAATTGATTTGATGGCACTTAACAACAACAATAACAATACAATGTAAATGCTATGCAAATAGCATTTTATACCCCCTCTTAACCTCTGGGAGTTCTGGTGTGGTGATGTAGGCTAAGCACTAGACTGCATGGCGGTCGTTAAAATCCACCAGTTACTCTTTGGAAACCCTGTACAGGGTCGCTATGAGTTGGATCCTACTCATCGGCATTAAACAACAATGGCAATTAACTCAACTTTGAGGGATTTCTTTAAACACTTAATTGCTTACCCCTCTGGTAGCATAGTGGTTACAAATGGGGCTGCGAACCACAAGGTCAGCAGTTCGAAACTATCAGCTGTTCCACGGGAGAATGATGAGGCTTTCTGCTCCCGTAAAGATTTACAGCCTCAGAAACCCTGTACAGTCGGTTCCGACTCCAACGGCACATAACCACCACCACCATACCCCAGTTTGGAATCCTGGTATGGCACTATAGGATAAGCACTAGACTGCAAGATTGTTTGAATCACAAAGTTGACAGTTTAAACTCAACAGGTGCTCCTCAGAAACTATACAGGGCTGCTATAATTCAGAACCAACTCGATAGCACTTAACAACACCACCCCAGCTTATTTTCAGTGTATAACTGGTGGAAGTGATGGATGAAGAAGCCATGGATGAGGAGGGCCGACAGTACTTCCTTAGGATACTCACTAGGTATTATTCTTATTGTTTTTCTCTCATCACTAACTTGTTGGATGATAAGGAATCAGAAAGATAGGGACAGTACAGACAGGGCAGAGAGTGAGAGAGCTGAAGCCTGAGAATGAGCCAGCTGTGTGAAGAATGAGGAGGAGCAAACAAAAAGATCAACAGTTCTGAGGTAAGAAAAGGGTTCATGTGTTCAAGAATGTTGTTGTTTAGGGTGGTTGAGTCAGTTCCACTCACATTAACCCTATTCACAAGCATGACCTGGACTTGTGCCATCCTCACAATTGTTGTTACACTTGAGCCCATTTCTGTGGCACTGTGCCAATCAATCTTGTTGGGCGTCTTCATTTTTTTTTCTAACCTTCCAGTTTACTGAACATGATGTTCTTCTCCAGGAACAGGTCCCTTCTTATAACATTCCCAAAGTATGAGAGATTGTCTCACCATCCTGGCTTCTAAGGAGCATCCAGGCTGCACTTATTCCAACCAAGATTTGTTTGTTCTTCTGGCAGTTCATGGTATTTTTAATATTCTCCTCCAACACTATAACTCAAATGCATTGATTCTTCCACTGTCTGCCTTATTCACTGCCCAATTTTCACATGCCTATGAGGCTATTGAAAATATCACGGCATGGGTCAGACACACTTTATTCCTCAAACTGACATCTTTGCTCTTAAACACTTTAAAGAGATCTTGTACAGCAGATTTACCTAATGCTGTACATTGTTTAATTTCTCGACTGTTGTTTGCTTGAGTGTTGATTGTGGATCCAAGCAAAATGAAGTCTTTGAAACATCAATCTTTTCTCCACTTTTCATGATGCTATTTATTGGTTCAGTTGTGAGGATTGTTGTTTTCTTTATATTCAGGTGCAATCCATACTGAAGGCTGTGGTTTTTGAGCTTCATCAGTAAGTATTTTAAATCCTCTTCTCTTCCATCAAGTTAGATTGTATTATTTGCATATTGCAGTTTTTTATGACTCTTCCTCTAATCCTGATGTTACATTCGTCTTCATATAATCCATCTTCTCAGATTATTTGTTCATCATACAGATTGAATAAGTATAGTGAAATAGAATCTTGTTGCATACCTTTCCTGATTTAAAATGATTCAGCATCCCCTTGTTCTGTTCAAATGATTATCTCTTGGTCTATGTACAAGTTCTTCATAAGCACATTCTTTGCAATATCATACACAGCTTGTCATGATCCACACAGTGGAAAGCTTTTGTATAATCAATCAAAGTAGAGAATATGTTTTATTAACACAAGTAAACATCTTTATGATATTCTCTTCTTTCAGCCAATATCTATCTGGTGTTACAATGATAGCCCTCATTCCATGTCCTCTTCTGAATCCTGTTTGCATTTCTGGCAATTTTCTGTTGATGTACTGTTCTAGCTGTTTTTGAATCACTTTCAGCAAAATTTTACTTTGGTGTTAATGATAGTGCTCATTCCATAGGGTCACTTTTCTTTTGAATGGGCACAATAATGGATCTCTTCCAATCAGTTGGCTAAGTAGTTGTTCTCCATATTTTTGGCATAGGTGAGTAAGCCCCTCTAGTACTTCACCAGTTTTTTGAAAGATTTCAATTTGTATTCCATCAATACCTAAAGACTTGCTTTTTGACAGTGCCTTCAGTGCACCTTGAAATTTTTCCTTCAGTACCATTAATTCTTGATCATATTCTACCTCTTGAAATGGCTGAACATGAACCATTTATTTTATGTACAGTGACTTTGTGTATATGTTCCATATTCTTTTGATGCTGTCTGCATCATTCAATATATTTCCCATGGAGACCTTCAATATCACAAATTGGGATTTTAATTTTTCTTCAGTTCTTTCAGCTTGAGAAATGCTGCATGTGTGCTTCCTTTTTGGTTTTCTAATTCCAGGTCTTTGTGCATTTCATTATTATGCTTGACTTTGTCTTCTCAAGGTGTTCTTGGAGATTTTCTATTCAGTTCTTTCACTTCATCATTTCTTCCATTCACCTTAGCATCTCTACACTGGAGAGCAAGTTTCAGAGGCTCTTCTGACACTCACTTTGATCTTTTCTTTCTTACTGTCTTTTTAATGACCTTTTGCTTTCTTCCTGTATGATGTCCTTGATGTCATCCCACAGCTTTTCTGGTCTCTGACCATTAATGTCTAATGCACCAAATTTGTTCTTGAAATATTCTATAAATTCAGGTGGGATGCGTTCAAGGTCATATTTTGGCTTATGTGAACTTAGTTTCATTTTCTTCAGCTTCAGCCTGCACCTGCATATGAGCAATTGATGGTCTGTTCCACACTCTGTCCCTGGTCATGTTTTGGCTATTGATACTGAGCTTTTCCACTTTCTCTTCCCAAAGATGTAGTCAATTTGATTCCTTTGTATTTCATCTGATGAGTTCCAGGTGTTTAAAAAATGTTTTTGCTATGAATATTATCTCCAGCATCATTTCTATCACCAAGACCATATTTTCCTCTTTACTTCCAACCAGTGCATTCCAAGCTTTGCATTTTAATCACCAGTAATATTCAACACATTTTGAATACATGTCCGATCAATTTCAGACTGAAGAAGTTGATAGAATTCTTCAATTTCATCATCACTAGCTTTAATGGTTAATGTACAAATTTGAATAATAGTGGTAATTAAGTGGTCTTCCTTGTAGGAATTTGAATATTATCCTATCATAGACAGCATCATACCTCAGGATAGATCTTGAAAATTTCAAGGTAATGGCAGTATTTTAATGAATGTGAAGGTCCTTGGGTGGCACAAACAATTTCAACTTGACTACTAAACTAAAGTTGGCAGTTCAAACCCCTGCCCCCGACCCCATGACTCCATGTAAGAAAGAGCTGGCAACCTGCTTCCATTATGGTTACAGTCAAGAAAACTCTATGGAGTCATTTATTCTGTAACACATGGGGCCACCATGCATTGTAATGGACTCTACAACACTGGTTGCTTTTGTTTGTTCTGATGCACATAAGCAGAGACGAGATCCAGTAGAGCCTCAAGTGCCATGGTATGGACACTGGATTTATTGGTTAAAGACCCATCTGCAAGTGTCACCTCATCTGAGAAGCCTGCCTGGCTGCTGTCCTCACCCTCATTTCTTGCTTTTGTTCACTCTTCTACTTTTTCCATCAGTGCTATTGCTTGTCCTGCTTTCCTTCACTCTGCTACTTTTTCCATCAGTGCTATTGCTTGTCCTGCTTTCCTTCACTCTGCTACTTTTTCCATCAGTGCTATTCCTTGTCCTGCTTTCCTTCACTCTGCTAATTCATTAAATCTTTGAGGAATTTGAGACTTCTCCATAATCCCCTAGAACCCAATAAAGTATCAATTAATATTTGTTGAATGAAAATGAAACTCCATAAGTGGGTAATTTGTAATGCTTTCCTCTGAGCCTTCTATAGCAGAAAAGATTTCTTAATTAATAGCATAAAAATGATTACATGAAGAACCATTTATTCTTTGAATCAATAAACTAATTTCATACACTTCAGAAACACCCATTTTTTTTTTTTTGAGAAAATGTTATCCCAAGCACATCTATAATTCTTTCATAGCCATAAAACCATGTCCCCTCAGAATTATATTCTGCAAAGCAGTTGCCATAGAGCAAATTATTATATAAATGTGAAACAGAATTGTGTTTCTTTAAAAATATTGTGAAAGGCTGTTCTAAGTAATTCAGACAGGTTTCCTGGTAATTCTCTACACTAAATTTGTCTGAATTATGATAGAATGCTAACTTTGAATCTCCTTCTTTCTTCCTCAGGAGTTCTCACCAAGGATATTTTCCTTCTACAGGGCCTTAGTTGGAGATGGCATTGGCTATGGGCTTGCTGTAGGTCACGCATGAGTTGGAAGAAGCCCTAAGAAACTTTCAAACTCATTCTTATTTTTGGGAGGTGGGAAAGGCTCCTCTCCCCCAGTTCTCAAGCAGAAGTAGTCCTTCCCAGCAACCTGACCTATGGGCTCCTCAAATATCAGTGAGCACAAAAGTATCTGTCTTGTCATTCATAGGATGTGTAGTAGGCAGAATGCTACGATGGCCCCATGAACCTAGGTCGCTACTGTTTTTCCTGTGATTATGTCATGCTATATTGCAAAAGGGATTTTTGCTTTGGCAATTATCATTATGCTAACTAATACATTGACCTTAAGGCATAAATATTATCTTTCACACTAGCAAAGCATTTTCTCCAGTTAAAGGTAGAAGAGGAAATCATTCAGAATCTAAGTGAGAGAGGGTCTCCATAGAGCAAGAATCTGAGAGTGACTTTTAGAAAGTGAGAGTATTTTCTAGTTGACAATGAGAAAGGAAATGAAAATTTTGGTCCTTTAATTAGAAGAAACTGAATTCTGCTAACAATAGAAATGAGCTTGGAAGAGAATCTCTGGCTTCAGCCAGAAGAAAATGGCTGACAGTTGATTTTGGCCTTTGGGAAACCTAAGCATTTCTGGACTTCTGGCATACAGAATTGTGAGTTACTACATGGATGTTGCTTTAACTTATTAAGTTTGTGGTAATTTGTTACACATCAATATAAAAGTAATACAGACTGACGGTAAATACAATGTCCCTTTATACTTTCTCTTTTGTCTTCAGTTTGAGAATGCCTACAATAAATCCCAAACCCATTGTTCTACTTTGTCCCCCACGTTTCCCTTCTAGGTTTTCTGGACAGGTCAGAGATTAAAAGTAGACTCCTACATGTCATGCTGCTTGAGATCAAGAGCCATTCTGTCTAGACCTTGGACAAGTTCAATGGAATAAGGTAATTTGATGTAGGACAAATTACATTATTACATTGAACTTTAGTTTCCTAATACCCAAAATTGCTGTGGTGAGCAGAATAGTGATCCCAGAAAAATATCTCTGGGGAGTGTGGCAGGATAAGCACTGTACTGTTAACCTCAAGGTTAGCTGTTGGGGTCCACCAGCCAGTCTTTGATAGAAAAATGGGGCTTTCTGTTCCCGAAAATTTCTTTTGTTGTTGTTGTTGTTAGGTGCTATTGAGTCAGTACCGACTTATAGTGACCCTATGCACAACATAATGAAATAATGCCTGATCCTTGGACAACCTCACTATTGTTGCCACGCTTGAGCCCATTGATGCTGCCACTTTCCCAATCCATCTCGCTGGGCTCTTCCTCTTTTTCTCTGGCCCTCCACCTTACCAAACATGATATCCTTCTCCAGCAACTTGTACCTCCTGACTTTATGTCCAAAGTATGAGAGACGAAGTTTGGCCATCCTGGCCTCCAAGGAGCAGTCTGGCTGCACTTCTTCCAATACAGATCTGTTTGTTCTTTTGGTAGCCCATGACACTTTCAATATTCTCCTCCAACACTACAACTCAAAAGCGTCAATTCTTCTACAGTCTTCCTTATTCACTGTCTAGCTTTCGCATGCATACGAGGTTATCAAAACTACCACGACTAGGGTCAGGCACACCTTAGTCCTCAAACTGACATCTTTGCTCTTCAACACTTTAAAAAGGTCTTGTGCAGCAGATTTGCCTAATGCAATACATTGTTTGTTTTCTTGACTGCTGCTTCCATTAGTGTTGATAGTTTATCCAAGAGGAATGAAGTCCTTGACAACTTCAATTTTTTCTCCATTGATAAGAATGTTGCTTATTGGTCCAGTGGTAAGGATTTTTATTTTCTTTACATTAAGATGCAATCCATACAGAAGGCTGTGCTCTTTGATCTTCATCAGTAAATATTTTAAGACCTCTTCACTTTCAGCAAGCAAGGTTGTATATCTGCATATCACAGGTTGTTAATAAGTCTTCCACCAATCCTGATACCACGTTTTTCTTCATATAACACAGCTTCTTGGGTGATTTGCTCAGCATAGAGGGTGAATAAGTATGGTGAAAGAATACAACCCTGTTGCACACCTTTCTTAATTTAAAACTATTTAGTGTCCCCCTGTCCTGTTTGAACAACTGCCTCTTGGTCCAGTTACAGATTCCTCATGAGCACAATTGTTTCGAAATTCTCATACTGAGCAATGTTGTCCATAACTTGTCATGATCCACACAATCAAAAGCCTTTGAGTAGTCATTAAAGCACAGGTAAACACCTTTCTGATATTCTCTGCTTTCAACCAAGATCCATCAGACATCAGCAGTGATATCCCTCATTCCACAGACTCTTCTGAACCTGGCTTGAACCTCTGGAAGTTGTCTGTCAGTGTATGATTGTAGCTGTTTCTGTATTACCTTTAGCAAATTTTACTCACAATCAAAGAGATTGTCCAATGATTTCCACATTCTGTTGGGTCACCTCTCTTTGGAATGGGCACTAATATGGATCTCTTCCAATCAGTTGGCCAGATAGTTGTCTTCCAAATTTCTTGGCAGAGATGAGTGAGTGCCTCCTGTGTTGCCTCACTTTCTTGAAAGATTTCAATTTTGATTCCATCAATTCCTGGTGCCTTGTTCTTTGCCAATCCTTCAGTACACGTTGGACTTCTTCCTTCAGTATCATTGGCTCTTGATCATATGCTACTTCTTGAAATGGTTTAACATGAACCATTTCCTTTTGGTACAGTGACTCTTTGTATCCCTTCCATGTTCTCTTGATGCATTCTGCATTATTCAATAATTTGCCATAAGTGTCCTTCAATAACAAAAGTCGAGGCTTGAATTTTTTCTTCAGTTCCCCCAGCTTGAGATATGCTGAATGTGTTCTTCCTTTTTGGTTTTCTGACTCCAGATTTTTGCAAATTTGGTGTAATATTTGACTTTATCTTCTTGAGCTGATCTTTGAAATTTTCTGTTTAGCTCTTGTACTTGCTCATTTCTTCCATTTGCTTTTGCATCTCTATGCTGGAGAGCAAGTTTCAGTGTCTCTTCTGACATCCATTTTGACTTTTTCCTTCTTTCTTGTCTTCTTAATGACTTTTTGCTTTCTTCATGTATGATGTTCTTGATGTCATCCCACAATTCTAAAGCCTCTGAAACCCTATACAGTGTTGATATGAGTTGAAATGAATTCCAAGACCCTTAACAACAACAACAAAGATGTCTGTACCCTAATCCTGAGAACCTGTGAATGTTAACATTACATGATGAAGGAAATTCTGCAGTTAGAAATCAAGCTGTTGTTGTTAGGTGCTGCCAAGTACATTTCCAATTTATAACAACCCCATCTGACAAAGTAGAACTTTCCCATTGGGTTTTCTTGGCTATAATCTTTAAAGAAGCAGAAATCTTAGAAGAAGGTGGGTTTGAAATACCAACGTTTCAGGTACCAGCCAAATTGTTTGCACCACCAGGGCTTAATTTATTTTAACATCCATAACCTTAATTCTAGAGATATTATCCTAGATTGTCCAAATGGACATGTTGTGATTTAACTGGCTGTTAAAGTGGAGGAGGAAAGCAGAAACATTGATTGAAGGGATACTATAGGAGGAGAGATTTGAAGCCTCAGTGGGAAATGACACATGGTTTCTGACTTTGAAGATGGAGGAAGGAAGCCCTGAGCCAATGAAAGTGAGAGTTTTCTAGAAGATGAAAATAATTCTTAGCTAAATGGGTGCCAAAATCCTACAACCACAAGGAACTGAATTCTGTCAATAAGCTGAGTGAGCAGGAAAGAGATTATCCTCTAAAACCCCCAGAATAAAACACAGCCCTACTGATACCTTGATTTTAACCTGGTGGAAATCCTGTTGGGCTTTTCACCTCCAAAATTGCAAGATAATATCTTTGTGATGTGTTAAGCTAATTTGTTAAGGCGACAATAGGAAATGAATACAGCGATATTGTGAAGAATCTAACCAAAGTAAAAACAAACCACTGCCTTCCAGTCAATGGTGATTCATAGCGACCCTATTGGACAGAGTAGAACAGCCTCATCTTTCTCTTGTGGAAAACTGGTGGGTTTGAATCACTGACCTTTTGGTTATCACCCCAATGCTTAACCCACTGTGCCACCTGGACCCCTTATTGTGAAGAATTATTGTTGTTTTAAGTGCCTTCTAGTCAATTAGTCAATTCTGACTCATAGTGACCCTGTGCCGAATTTCCAAGGAGTAGCTGGTGGGTTTGAGCCACTGACCTTAGACTCTAGTGTTTATTCTACAGTGATTATTCTATAGGGATCTGTAATGAAGAATAAACACGTGTAGCTCTCACAGGACAGAGATTAGTTTATATTAAGGGCCTAATTCATGCTATTCTTACTACTCTGGCCACACCCTTTTCTCTGTCCATTCTGAGAGCTTTCATCTCTTATCTTCTTGATTCTCTATGCATATCCTCAGTTAACCCTCCAAACTCCAGAATCTATCTCAGATGACATCTTCTCCAAAAGGCTTTTTCCAAGGCCCTCAGTCAGGTTCAATCTCTTCCAAAACAAAGCTTTCTTTGTATCTCAGCTAGGTACCTGTGTTTACCCAAGGATCTAGAATGTATGAAAAAGTTTCCACCTTTATTAAATTCTACATTAATATATCCTATATACACTGTAAGGAGCTCTGG
>NW_006408575.1:10182119-10226101 GCF_000296735.1 Chrysochloris asiatica | reverse complement strand
CAGGTATTCTTGCTCACATTACATGTCCTTTATAGGTTGGTTGAGAACTCTGTTCCGATCGTCCTCCCTCTGGGGCCAAGACTGACAGAGCAGTTGCTATTTGGAGGTATTTTCAGTTGCCTCATAGGCATGTGAAAGTTGGACAGTGAATAAGGATACCATAGAAGAATGGATACGTATAAATGGTGGTGTTGGCAACGGATATTGAAACTACCATAGACTGCCAGAAGAACAAACAAATTTGTCTTGGAAGAAGTACAGCCTGAATGTTCCTTAGAAGATGGGAAGACTTTTATCTCTTGTACTTTGGACATATTATAAGAAAGGACCAATCCTTGGAGAAGGACATCATGCTTGGAAAAGTGGAGGATCAGTGAAAAAGAGAAAGACCCTTAATGAGATGGACTGACAAAGTGGCAGTAACAATGGCCTCAAATTTAACAATTGTGAGGATGGCAAAGGACTAGGCATTGTTTCGTTTTGTTGTACATAGGGTTACTATGAGTCAGAACCAACTTGACAGCATCTAACAACAACTTCAGAGTGAGACGTCACTGGAAAAACTGCCCTGTGTGGAATGGGCAAGAGCTGGTAGATGGACAGCACTGATGACCACAAGTTCTTACCCAGAGAAATGTCCAAGGAGGAAATTTTCACTACATTTATCATTTCACAAATGAGGGGGTTGAGATGCAGAAAAGACGAGAAATTGCATCTTTCTTCCCTCCTTGCTAAAACTCTGTAAAATACTGCTGTATGCCTGACATTGGGCTAAGGATGCAGCAGAGAAGCAGCCAGGCTCCATCCTGCCTTCATGTTTATAGTTTACTTCCGGGTCCAGTTCTTCCAGAACTCCACACTTGTCTCCCTGATCTCATTCTGCCTCAGGTGCTGGCTATTTCTGTCATCTTCCTCCTCCTCCATCCCTGCATAACTAGACAACAAGCAACAGGAGGGCAGGGTAGGGTTTTCCATTCCATTCTGGTACCTAATATGTCAGGCACTCAACAAATGTTCTTGGATTGAACTGAGTTGAAAATGAAAACAAAATTTGCCTCAAATGCCAAACATTTGTTCTTTGTTATATACCCCCTGTGTTCCTAAAACTAGAGTATTAATACGGATTTGCATGTACTTTGCCAGTTTATTACAGAGAACATTAGCTCTCTATCAGCATATATTTGAAAAAGAGATTAATAAGATCATCAACAATACACTTCATAAATCATACTGAAAATTGTCAAAGTAATTTCTCACTCTTTTTTCTTTCTAAGAGATTCTACTTCTTTCAGTGACTTATACTAAATTGACAGTTCTAATTAGCAGCCATGAAAATTCAAGCTTTAAAAGCTACAGCAGATTAGAAAAGAATGTCCCAGAGATATGATTAGACTTCTTCCCATACTGAATGTCTTGTGCGCCGGTAGTTGAGTTTAGGTAAGAAAGTGCAGCCTGAGAGAGTTTAGGTGGGTAAGAGGGTGGAGTTGGAGGGAGAAGACTTGCCTCAGCTTCCTGTCTTGCCTCTAGAGAGTGGCTCAGAAGATGCCTTGTGATAGACCACACGTGTACCCAACCTAGTGGGAACATCATGCATTAGCTTACATTTCACAGATCTTGGTCCTACCTTTACCAAAAAGCTGCACCACACACACACTAGATACCTGGGTGACACAAACATTTTGTGCTCAACTACTAATCTAAAGTGCTATGGTGTGGTGTTATAGGATAAGACTCCTAATCTCAGGGTCAGCATTTCAAACCCATCAGATGCTCTTGGAGACCCTACAGAGGGTTACTATGAGTTCCAACCAATTCAACACTACGTTACAACAACAACACTAATCTAAAGGTTGGTGACTCAAACAAAGTCGGTGATGGCATTCTGGAATAAAGACCTGGAGATCTGCTTCCAAAAAGATTGTTGTTAAGTGCCATCGAATCAGTTCTGACTCACAGAGACCCTTTATAGGGTTTTCTAAGAGCAGATGGTGGGTTTGAACCACCAACCTTGTTAGCAGGCCAGTGCTTATCCTATAGCATCATGCCAGGACTCCTCAAAACACTGTGGAATGGCTCCATGCTGACCATGGAGTTGTCATGGGTTGGAATCAACTCAGTGGTAATGGTTTTTGGATTGGTCTAGTTTGGGAGTGTAGTCTGTCTTTAGCCTGTAGGGATTTCACAAGTAACATTGAATCAGCTTGGTTATTTATCAAGTGCCTTCTGTGTGCCAGGACTTGTGCTGATGATATTTTCCAGGCTAGCCAGAGAAAGATCTTCAAGCTGAGACCTGAAGAATTAGTTCTCCAGGGGAAGGTTGTTTAGACAGAGAAAAATAAGACTAAAAAGATGTGAGCCTAAGAGAGAGCAGGGCTCAGTGGAAGAATAGTAGACAGGGTCTGGTGGGCAGAAAAAAGCAGAAGAGGGATGGGAAATTGAGGTCCAGAAGGGTAACTGGCATACTGAAAAGTCAATGAGGGATGGAAAGCAGGGTGACTGACATTAAACAGCTGGTGATTTTTGAGAAAACACTCTTTTTTGCAAAGAGCAGAAAAGATTGACGTGAAGTAGCAACAAGAATGAAGGTTGGGAGATAAATAGGCAATATGCAGGCACCCAGATCTGAGGAGATGACTACCTAGAGACCAAGTGGTGGCAGCAAGGGTGGAGAGAAGGTGAACATAGTTAAGTATATTTAGGAGGTGGAATCTTGGATGTGGTCAGGAGGGTACTCACTAGTGATGATCAAGTAATGCGTTCCATTTTTATGCATGATTCTTTTGTGTCAGACATTCTGCAAGAGATTTCACATTTAATCCTCATCTCATGCAATGAGAGAAGAAGTATTTAACTTTGTTTTATGGATGAGGAACCTAAAGCTTGGCAAGGTTAGGTGACTTCACATTAACACACAGCTAGTTCTGGTGTGGCTCAGTAGGGTAAACACTGGACTAACTACAAGGTTGGCAGTTCAAACACACCAGCCATTTCTTGGAAGCCTTATATAGGGTTGCTATGAGTCAGAACTGACTCAATGGCATTTGGTAACAACAGTTTGAATCCAGAGTTCACCTTTTAACCCCTAGGCTACTCTCTTTCCCTACACTTGGCTCCTAGGTTTCTAGTTGGGGCATTTTGAGAGAGAGTGGTGACATTTTCTGAGGTGTGGAGTACCATGAAGAAGCAAATGTTCCAGCAGACTCTTCCCCATAATTGCTGGTGCAGAACCAGTTACCAGACTGCCTTGGAAAATGACATCTACAATTGTGCACTCCCTGATCTGTAGTTTCCTCTTTCTGCATCCTTTGTATGGACACTGAGCCTGAATCCCAATTCCTCAGACTCTGTCCCTGGGGAGTTGGGCCTAGCCTCTGCTTGTTACTCAGCAGCTGATTACATGGGTACAGGGCATGGGGACCCCCGTATCCAGTCTTCCCCAATTGTCTTAGCAGTTAACATTTAATTTAGGAATGAAATTCTTGCTGGGAATGAGCAAATGGAGAAGTCTACAAGAAGGAAGAAAATGCCTGAGATAAAGAAGGAGGAGAGGTACCTGGTATATTCGAGCAGTTGACTGGGGAGTAGCTGTGTTAACCATGGACAAGGTACCTACTTCATTTCAAGTCTGTTTCCCCATCTGCATGTAAAACACAAGAGGAGGAGATAATGTGTGCCTGCTTTGTGGCTGTTGTAAATATCAGATACAATAATATATGAGTGCACTCTTAAAACACTTGCTGCAAATAAGAGAGGGCTTGAAATCTAGGCATTACAAGTTAGAATTAGAAACACAAATACTAGGAGGTACCACAGGAGTCATCAAGATCCTCCTGATTATTTTAGAAGTGAGGGAAACCTAGCTAAGCCTCAGAGAGATTAAGTAATTTTTCCCAAATTCATCCTCAAAATTAATGTTGGGGCCAGGCTTAGAAGGCAAATCCCCAACCTCAAGCCGAGGAGTCTTTCCTCAGTAAGAGAGTACACTAATGAATCCAGTGGGTTTAGGAGTCAGCTGAGTTTGAACCTCAACTTCGTCACTAGTTGATTAGTTGTAAATTGTCAGTTAATTCATATAACCTGTGAACCTCATTTTTTTTTTTTCCATCTTTAAAAATGGAAGTTATTTTTACTACCCTTGAGTTGATCTGTGACTCATGGCAACCTCAAGTACAATAGGATCAAACTATTGTGTGCCACAAGGTGTCCACTGTCTGATTTTTTAGAAGTAGATCATTAGGCCTTTCTTTCTAGTCTGTCTTAGTCTGGAAGCTCTGCTGAAACCTGCTCATCATCACAGTAAGTTGCAAGTCTTCACTGACAGATGTTCTTGAGAGGTGCGGATGCTTAGGAATCAAACTAGGCAAGAATTTCACCATTACCCTTGAAAAAACAAAAACTATAGTTATCTATCTCTGTTGACTCAAATCATTGTTATGACAATTAAACAAGGTAATGCTCAGAGGTTATAGAGAAGTTATGGGGAGGGTGATTACGATGACTGAGATCATTTCACTCTGGCCATAGGTTGTCATGCCCCCACAACCATTGAAGACTGACCTACCCCAAACATCAGAGGTTTCTAGTCCAATTCAAAACAGCACTAACCTTAGCCTAATTTATTCTCCTACATAATTTTACTGATAGAACAAAGGGTAAGGTCAAGAAGAACACAGTTCCTTAGTGAGCCACCCAAAAGTTCCTTGGAGGATAGTTCTTAGCTCAAAGCATGATCAAGAGGTGTTATGTACTTTATTTCAGCCTCATTGAATATTTTATGCAAATAACTGAGAAAGGATGGAGGGGAGACAGAGTTTGACTCATGTAGGATTGTTGTTATTAAGTGCTTTTTAGTCAACTCCGACCCATAGCAACCCTGTATTGGGTTTCTGAGGAGCAGCTGGTGAGCTTGAACCACCAACTTTGCAGTTCAAATGACTTTGTAGTCTGGGACATTAACCCACAGAACCACACCAGGACTGGGTCCATTATGTTTTCTCAGGGAAATCCCTCTTATTCAGACATGTAGAGGGACTGGGAGTCCTAGTGTGGTGCCATAGAACAAGCACTGGACCACAAGGTCAGTTTGAACAGTGTAAGGTCATTGGTTCAAACTCACCAGCCACTTCTTGGAACCCCTATACAAGGTCACTGTGGTTCAGAACCAACTTAATGCCACTTAACAACAAGAAGGATGGAAAAAATTAAGAGAACTCCAAGATGTGATCTGTTCACACTCTAGAGAATTATTCTTTACAACATCAAAGATAATATTCAAAGTTAAAGCTACAGAGAAGAATGAAAGCTTCTTTAAATCCAGAGAGATGCCATTAAAATGAATTCTGAGTTCAGTCACCTCCAAAACACCCAGGGATCATACAGAAGCCTAGAGGCTGAGCCTGTCTCTGTGATAAACATGAACTATGAATCACCATCACAGTGGGTTTAATCACATCTTGATTATATGCAAAAGTTCTTGCTGACGCCCAGGTTCCCTGTCCAGCATCAGTCTATGTGAATTTTAATTAAAGGTTTCAGTTTGCTTTGCTGCTGTTGCTTGTCTTGTATGGAAATGATTGCAAAGGGGAATAAAATTCCATCATATACATATGCATTTCTGAAAGGAAGACATAGGAATATGAGAACAGAAATTTTATAGGAATAGTTATAAAAATAATTCCCTATACTGTAGGCCTACTCCAGTTAACAGATAATAGCGACTTCCATTAGCTCACATTACCCCATAGCCAGTTTTCTATTCTCTGCTTACTTGATCTTGCAGTGATATTTGACATATAAGTACTTTCCTTTTTGACATATTTTCTTCATTTAGCTTGGTTGTTAAGTGCTGCTGAGTTGATTCTGGCCCATAGTGATCCTGTATATGGTTTCCAAGGAATGGCTGGTGGGTTTGGACCACTGACTTTTTGGTTAGCAGTCCACTGCTTACCTTATAGTGTAACACTGTAAGGCCCCCACTTGACTTCAAGGACACGGGGATTTCTCTTAGTTTCCTCCTTCTTGTGAGCTATAAATGCTGAAAAGCCATAGCTTTGAGCTTTCATCTTCCTTATATACACGAACACCCAAGATAGTTTTACCTACTCCCATGGTTTAAATACTCAATGCTGATGATTTCGAAAGTGTTTAAGTCCAGTTTGGACCTTCTTCCTCACCTCTACACTCATGAGCCTAGTCCACATTTCCTTTTGGATGTCTCAAACACATCTCAAGCCTAACATGTTCTAAAGTGAACTATTGATTTTCCTCCATTCCACACTCATTCCTTAACTAATATTTATCCTTTTAATAAATGGATTCATCATTTTCCTAGTTATTGAAAACTAAACCATTAATTGCTCTCTCTCTAACCCTCAAACATCATTTCTAATACATCAGCAAAGCTCACTAGTTCTACCTTCAAAATACATCCTGTTGTTAAGTGCCACCGGTTCTGACTCATAGCAACCCTTTATAGGGTTTCTGAGGAGGAGTTAGTATATTTTAACTGCTGACCTTTTGTTTAGAAGTCTATTGCTAACCCTATAGCACTACACAAAATATGTCCTAGATCAGATCATTCCTTACCACCTCCGCATCTATTATCATCACTTATTTTCTGATTAATGCAATATCCTTCTAACTTACTTGAATCTGCAATAGTCTATTCCCTATACCACACTTGTAGAGTTTCTCAACCTTAGAACTACTGACATTTTGGGCTGGATAATGGTTGTGGTGGTGGTGGGTTGTCCTGTGCCTTGTAGGATGTTGAGCAGTATTCCTGACCTCTAGCAACGAGATACTAGTAGCATCTCTCACCCCTGTCCCCCAACATTATGATGGCCAAAAATGTCTTCAGACATCACCAAATGTTTTGAGGAGGAAGGCAAAAATTGCTCTTGGTTGAGAACCACTGAACTACAGAGAACCTTTAAAAATGTAAATTAGATCAAATCACTCTCTACTCAATTTTTCCCAGTGGTTTTCCATCATACTTAAAATATCCAAGTTCCTGACAATATCTCACAAGGTCCAATATGGTGCAGTCTTCAAAACCCATGCTGACTTCATTGCCTATCTCTCTGCCAAGATGTCTGCTACTATTTGAACTTGTCTAGCATGCTCATACCTCATATAATTTATACTTGTTGTTTCCTCAGTCTAGAAAGTTCTTCCCTCGGATACTAACATGACTTGCTGTCATATTATTCAGATCTCAGCTCAAACGTCATCTCCTCCAAGAGGGTTTCTAAGATAATGCCCCTTGTCACTTTCCTTTCCTCTGCTCTATTTTGTCTCACAGTATTTATCACATGGTTGTTAGCAGTTATTAAGTCTGTTCTGACTCATGGTGACCTTGTGTGTAACAGAATACAACACTGCTCATTCTTATACCAACTTCAGGATCATTGGTGTGTTGAGTCCATTGTTGCAACTGTTGAATTAATCTATCTCAAGGAGGGTATCACTGACTTCCTGTTTTACCAAGCATGATGCCCTTATCATTACTGTTGTTGGGAAGTGATATCAAGTTGGCTCTGACTCATACTGACCCTGTGTAGGGTTTCTGAGGAGTGGCTGGTGGGTTTGAATTGCTGACTTTGTGGTTAGCAGTCCAGTGCCATACCAGGACTCTAGATCAATCTTAGACACCCTGAACTCGACATGTCCCATTCTACTTGATGTTAACTATTTGTTCTCTGTTTATTGTCTGTCTCCCCAACTACACACTGAACTCTTTGAGGGGCAAGATTTAATTTTGTTCATGATTATATCTTCTCAAGTTAGAGTCATACCTGGTGGTACATGGTAAGTACTCAAAAAATAAATAAGTTCTCTGGATGAATAGATAAATTCTCATTTTATAGATACAAATATAGAGGCCTGTCCAAGGTCATTTAGGGATTCAAACTCTAGTCTCCTCATTTCAAATCCAATGTTCTTCTACAGTGCCATGATTATAGTTCACAAGATAAACAATTTTTCCCACAGGTGACCTATTTGGACCTAGTGACAAATAGTTGAAGGAAGTCACTTTAATTTTTTTTCTCTAAGTTGCTGAACTTCAAGACACAGATATAGGGTATTTGAAGTTGGTGAATCTTTTGTTGTTATTGTGTTGTCAGTTGTTGTTGGGTCTATTCCAACTCATGCTGATGTCATATGTGCAGAGTAGAACTGCTCCATGGGGTTTTCAAGGTTGTGACCTTTTGGAAGCACATTGTTGGACTTTACATTCCAGGCACATTTGAGTGAATTTGAACTGCAATCTTTAGGCTAGTAGTCAGTCCAGTGTATAACCATTTGGGCCACCCAGGAACTCTTGATAACTCTTATTTTTCTAAACATTATCTGACTTAGCTTTTCATTGTTTGCAACACAACTCTCCACAAAGGAATCCGGAAAAGAAAATAAATAAAGGTATCCTTTGCTTTTAGAAAGTTTTTTTTTTTTTTTTTTTTTTTTAATGGCACTTCACTTTTTTGAAGGACTTATATTAGTACCTGTCTTCATTAACTGGAAGAAATTTGAAAAGGAATTTTGCTTTGACAAAAAAACATGAAAAGGGAAACTAGCATTCAGCATTTGTTTTGCTGTGAGCCATTAAACAGGCAGTGCACATAGGTGAGAGTGGTGCCACCAAGCTCCTTCTCTGGGAACTGCACTCAGCATCCATACAGCTGTGAACTGTGTCTCTGAATGCTACCTTGTTGTTGTTAGGTGCCATTGAGTTGGTACTAACTCAGCAACCCTATGCACAACAGAATGAAACACTGCTGGTCCTGGGCCAACCCCACAATTGTTGCCACACTTGAGACCACTTTGCCAATCCATCTTGCTGAGGGTCTTCATCTTTTTCTCTGACCGTCCACCTTACCAAACATGATATTCTTCTCCAGCAGCTGGTCCCTCCTGACAATATGTCCAAAGTATGAGAGATGAAGTTTGGCCATCCTGGCCTCCAAAGAGCACTCTGGCTGCACTTTTTCCAACACAGATCTGTTGGTTCTTTTGGCAGCCCATGGCACTTTCAATATTCTCCTCTAACACCATAACTCAAATGCATCAATTTTTCAACAGTCTTCCTTATTTACTGTCCAGCTTTCGCATGTATATGAGGTTATTGAAAATACCATGGCTTGGGGTCAGGAGCACTTTAGTCCTCAAGCAGACATCTTTGCTCTTCAACACTGAAAAAGTCTTGTGCAGCAGATTTGCCTAATGCATATATGCTAGTGTGATTTTAAAATTTATGTGCTACTAGGTATGATTTGGTGTATTATTTTTGGACATGGGAACATTAAAAATATTTTCCATATAAATTAATATTTGTGTCTTCAATTATGCCGCTTCAGTTTACAAATTTTTTCATAAAAATGCTCTACTTTGAGATAACAAGGGAAACCTGTAGTATTGTCTATTATACCTTCCAAGTAATCACCATTTTCTCTTGTTCAGTAGGTGTTGACAAACTATGCAGTATAGATTGATAACTTCTGTACCAATTGATGTACAGACACTTAGAAAAGTACACAGAAAAGTATGAACATATTTCTATCCAAATGATTGTTTTGCCTTGTGCCATCTAGGTGACTGAAGTGGCTCTTGGAGAACTATAGGCCTGCTCTGACATGGCTCACAAGGCTGGGCAGGGCCTCATCTCCACTCCCACCCTATTGTGCTATGGACACATTGACTTTCCATCAGACCCTTAAAGGAGTCTTGGTGTAGTGCTATGGGTTAATGTACTGGACTGCAAAGTCAGTTTGAGCCCCAAAGTCCATGGTTCAAGCTCACCAGCCATTCCTTGGAAACCCTACGCAGGATTGCTATGGGTTGGAAACAACTCAGTGACATTTAGCAACAACAAGAAGACTCTGCATGTGCCATTACTCCTGACAGCAATGGCCTTCCTTGATTTTCACTTGGTATACTCATCCTGGTAGTCTGAGTTTAAAGGCAACTTCTTCTAGGAAGTTTTCCCTGGTCTACCCCTAATCTGGATTCAGGTACCTGCTGCGTACTCTCATCACTTCCTATTCTTCTCTTGACATAGTGCACTTCACACTACCCTGCAATTGCTTGGTTACTAGACTGTGAGCAAACTTCGTGAGGGATTTACTTATGACTGTGTCCTCCACAGACCTGGCCCACGCCCAGGAACAGAACATTCAAGAAGTCTTTAGTAGATTGATTTATGTTGTAGAACTAGTGTGGCCTGTTCCATGTGAGAATACTAAATTTTCCCCTCCTCTTCCATTTGAGATCCTTGAAGCAGAATCTGGAAAGCTACATACAACCATGTTGCAACAATCTTCCTTTTTTTCATTCAGTAGTTCCCTTATTTAGGAGTTCTCCAATTTCTCTAGTGAAATCTCCAGGATGTTCTCAAGTTTTACTGAAAGTAGTTCGTAAGTGAAACCCAAATCCAAAACAACCTCACAGAGTCTGTTCTGATGTACAGTGAGTGACCCTTAAGGACATGTGGGTTTGCCATGGAGTTGAAATCAAATGACAGCAATAACAACATGAACCACAGTCATTGGAGGTGCAAATGGTCAATGTGCTTGGCACTATCTGAAAGGTTGGTGCTTCAGGTCTACCCTGAGGTGCCTTAGAAGAAAGGTCTGGCTATCTATTTCTGATACACCACTGATTGATAGTCTATGGCGCACAGTTCTACTCATATAGGGTCACCATGAGACAGAATTGACTCCATGACAACTTTTTTTTTTTTTTTTTTAAGACTCAGGCTGTGGGCTAAGTGCCAGCCATCTGCTACTGGATACGAAGTCACATACACTGGCAAGGCTGAGAGTTCAGCATGGGTGATGGATATTAAATGCACAGAAAATTGCTTAGCTAGTATTATGAGGATTAGGGAAGGTGGGGGCAAGAAGGGAATCACACAGACAGAAAAAACAGTATAAGTAAAGATCCTGTGCTAAGAAGGCAATGTGCAGTGCACTTGAGGAACCAGAGTAGAGGGAAAGAGAAGTATATAACGATGAGCCTGGAGAGACAGGCAGGCATCAGAACATATTGGACCATGGCTTGCTGTACTCGGTTGAATAGTGTTCTTCACAAAGTCGTGCCTAGCTGGGACCTCAGAATGTGACTTTATTTGGAAAAAGGATCTTTACAGGTGTAGTTTTCTAAAATCAGGTTATACTGGATTAGGGTGGACCCTAAGCCAATTACTGGTATCCTTATAAAAGAGTCTTGGTGGCCATGTAGGATAAACACTAGACTACTAGTCACAGGGTCAGCAGTTCAAACCCATTAGTCACTATGTGGGAAAAAGATGAGGCTTTCTATTTCCATTAAGATTGATAGCCTCAAAAACCTTATATAGAGTTGTTACAAGTCAGAATGGACTCGGCAGTAGGTCTGCTTTAGTGTTTCTTTTTCACATAAGAGAAGAAACACAGATATAATCAGAAATAAGATGGTCTTGTGGAAAGGGATGCAGAAATTGGAGTGATACAATTACAAGTCAAGGAATGCCAAGCAACCTCCAAGAGACAAGAAAGGATTCTACCCTAGAACTTTCAGAGGGAATGTGGGCCTGTCAGTACCCTGATTTCAGATGTTTGGCCTCCTGAACTATGAGAGACTAATTTTTGGCTGTTTTAAGATACCGCTACCTACCTAGTTTGAAGGAATTTGTTATGGCAACCATAATAAAGTAGTTAATAAAGTCTCTGCATGGAATATATGGTTAGTGAGCTCAGCTGTAAGTGAAAAAGGTTGTAGGTTTGAGTCTGCCCATAGCCTGTAAAGAAAGTCCTACCAATTTACTTTTTAAAAACTAACCATTGAAAATTCTATGGAACACACTTCTACTGACACATGTGGAGCTACAAATTGGAATCAACTTGATAGTAATTGGTTTGGATCTTTTTAGAATGAATACACCTGTCCTTCACATTCTCCCCACACCAGGCTCACAGTAGTCAGAAATAATCTCCAATGGCTTCACTTTTAGCCTGCACACTCCATTCTCATTCCCTCTTTAGAATTATGAGCTTGTTGTTTTCATCACTTGAAGCCCCATTTCCTTCCTCCATTTGTCAAAATCCTATTCATTCTTCAATGCCAAACTCAGGTCCTTTCTCTACCATGAAGGATAAGAGCTAGCTAGGAGAGTATATCAGCTTAAATAGAACAAATGGTGACTTTCTAGGAAGTTGGGGTCAGATAATGGCGGATCCTCAAGTTTATAAGTGATTTGTAAGGCAGGCAGGAAGATGGACTGTTAAGAATGTACACTTTGAAGTCAGTTACTTTCAGGAGATTTCCAATATGGGCTTCCATACTTTATAAGCTGTATGACATAGGAAATGCTACCTTTCTGCTTTAAATCTCATTTCTTTGTTTTTAAAGCAGAAATAATTATGCTCATCTCATATTGCATTGGGCAAATCTGCTGCACAAGATCTCTTTAAAATGTTCAAGAGCAAAGATGTCAGTTTGAGGACTAAGGTGTTCCTGACCCAAGCTATGGTATTTTCAGTAACCTCATATGCATGCAAAAGTTGTACAACGCATCAGGAAGACAGTAGAAGAATTGATGCTTTTGAGCTGTGGTACTGGATGAGCATATTAAAAGCACCATGAACTGCCAGAAGCATATTAAAAACACCATGGACGGTGTTGGAAGAGGTACAGCCAGAATGCTCCTTAGAAGCAAGGATGACCAATGTCTTAAATACTTGGGATGTATCATCAGGAGGAACCAATCTCTGGAGAAGGACATCGTGCTTGGTTAAAGTGGAGGACTCCCAACAAGATTGATTGGCACACCAGTGAAGGAGGCTACCTGCGGAGCCTCTGCATTACATAAGACTATAGGTGGAATCCTGAACAGCATCCAGAATCTTCAGAGGTGGGAATTTTCCCCCTGAAAGGATGGGCAGACCATCCTGGAGTGGCTAGAAGAACTCCTGAAAGAAAGACTGACAGGAAAAATACAAAACAATAGAGGCAGACCGACTGATTACTATAAGAACAAGGAAGTTGCCCACCCAGGAGACATCAAGGCAAGGGGTTGAGTCCCCTCAGAGTAAACCCCCTTCCAAGACTAAGACTCAATGGGAATACACACTCTAATGGGTGATCATGTTCACCACTGACAAGGGGAAGTGAGGG
This sequence comes from Chrysochloris asiatica, assembly GCF_000296735.1. NCBI lineage: Eukaryota > Metazoa > Chordata > Mammalia > Afrosoricida > Chrysochloridae > Chrysochloris > Chrysochloris asiatica. Next base: position 10,212,949 of record NW_006408575.1, on the reverse strand, counting down.
AAAAACAGCTATGAGGCTTCGAGCTAAGCCCTACAACATTCAACAGACTCCTGTGAACCCAGGTAGAGACCTGGTTGGCCAGCAGTGTGGCAAGACCTAGGGACTCTTGGGCCCAGAGTCAGTGACATAGCCATGGAGGACTTGAGTGGAGAGTGAAGTGTCCAGTGGATAAGAAGAGAGGGCATAGCTACACGAGCACCCACACTTGCAGATAATACCCATTTGGCCTGGCCTCAATGTCTGGATGATCAGAACGCAACCAGAAGAAGAATGAAGAGGAAAAAAGAGTAATCTGATACAATTAGATGAACTTGACCTACACCTATGGAAGCAGTAACTCAAAAGAGGGAACAAATCTTTACAGCAAGGATCATTCCCACCCCCTCCATACACAGTGTAGACAGGGATGGGCAACTTGGACATTGGCTATCCAAAATGGGGGTGCTACAAAGGCAAGAAGTGACTGGCTTACAAGCTTTCAAGAGGTAACCTAGATCCACAGGGTGCAGAGGAAGGTGGAATCTCCACTGAGTATTATCCAATCTGTTTAGGCGGGACTGATGAAAGGAAATGCGGATAGGTCTCTTGTGATACAATAGTGAATAATTGTTATCAGGACTGATTGTGAAGGCTGTAAATGTAACAGTAGACATTTTGTGGCAAGGAGGGGAGTGATTAACTTTGCAGGCTAGGAACGGAGGTCCCTGGAACCATGAAGGGAGAAGAGCGGAGAGTGGAACCCTATCCAAGGTGGCAGCGATCCCCGAGATGGAGGTAGAGATGATAACATGGGGAAAAAAAAAAGACTGATTGGCCCAGTGACAGTGGCAATGGGATCAAGTGTCAAATTTAGTTGGCGCAGAACTGGGAAGTGTTTCATTCTGTTGTGCATAGGATCACTATGAATCAGTATCAACTCGACCGCACCTAGCAGCAACAACAACATAGGTATAAAGTTGTTATAGATTAACACAGGATTGTTAAGGGTCTAAATAGTTGAAGTATGCCAAAATACTTATAACAGTGTCAAGTGCATAGTAAATATTAAGTAGATGTTATCATCACTGATGTGGTGCTTTGGGTTAATGCGCCAGACTACAAAGCCGTTTGAACTGCAAGGTCAGTGGTTCAAACTCATCAGTCGCTCTTCGGAAACCCTGTATAGGGTCGCTATGGGTTGGATCCAACTTGACGGCACTTAACAACAAATCATCATCATTAAGGAGCCCTGGTAGCATAGTGGGTTACGAGCTGGGCTGCTAACTGCAAGGTCAGTAGTTTGAATCTACAAGTTGCACTAGAAGAGAAAGATGAGGCTTTCTGCTCCTGTAAAGATTTGCAGCCTCAGAAGCCCTATGCAGCAGGGTCGCTGTGTGTCAGAACTGAGTCGGTGGTATACCACCATAACCACAACTGCCATCATCATTATCATTACCCTTCTTGTTCCTTCTTAATTGTAAGTTCATTAAATGAGAAAATGTGTAAATCCCAGCATACTACATTATCAGTAACTATATGTTCCCTCTTTTATCTATCTTATAAACAAGGACCATGTCTTCCACTTCTATTGCAGGCACTGAGTCCGGATGAATTGTTGAATGTTGAGTAGATGTCGTTCTTTCTGCTATTATCTAGCACTGTGTTAGGTACATTATTAGGACTAATAAATATTCATTGTAGAATATTTTGCATATTTATTCTTCAAAATTAAGATAGGACTAGGAAGCAAAACTGGGGCCATATTTATATAAAATGCTTTAAGAAAAATGTTAACACAGTTGGCATAAGACTGGAATTATCTTTCTTCTCTCATTCAAGAAATTGCCAAAGGAATGAAAGGAAAGTGAATTTTTCAAACTCCCATTGTCCCACTCAGGAGGGTGACCCATGGGACTAAATGGCCATCTCACTCACATCAGGTAATGTGAGAGAGGCTAAATAAGGTAGTAACAAGACCACCTGCTCTTTGCTTAATGTTCCACTTGCTAAAGAGAAATAACTTTTTTTTGAGTCTTTAAAAGTAACTCAGAGCTGCTTCATTCACTTGATTTCCCTGGAGAGAGGTGATTTAGCAAAGAGAAATGCTGTAAAACTAGGACTTAAAGCCAATTCAAACAGTTTCACTCATAAACTGAAATGTTGTTGTTGTTATGTGCCGTGGAGTCGATTCCGACTCACAGCAATCCTGTACAAGGTTTCCGAGGCTGTAAATCTTTACGGGAGTAGAAAGCCTCATTGTTCTCCTGCGGAACAGCTGGTAGTTTCAAACTGCTGGCTTTAAGGATAGCAGCCCAATTCGTAACCACTACGCTACCAGAGCTCCCTGAAAGTGAAATAGATGTAGATTTTTAAAATTTGGGTGATCCAGAACACTAACCAAATTGGGAAAAATTACAAGTGAAAGCTCTGGGATGGGAGACTTGGAAGAGCCATAGTGAGCCTTTTCTGGAGCATGATGCATGACATTGGATTGTTACCAGGATTGTGGAGATCGACTCAGGTTCAAAGTAGCACGGTCAGCTGCCATCTTTAAGTAAGGCACCATTGCTTTCAATTCAGTTAATTAAGAGGTTTGGTTACTATACTATGCAACCTCCTTGCTTCCTAACAGGAGGCTAAGTTTCTAGCAGGGATTGGATCCACACTTTTTTCCTGTTCTGATTAGAGTGCCAGTTCTGCCACATTTTACAAATTTGGGATTATTCCAGTTTTGTTCATCAGCTATGACTGAACTGGACTGAACTGGTTTGAAACCCTGTGTAAAATTCATGCTTTGCAGAGCCTGATGAATCCATTAATGTGGAATCCTCTGAGTCAAGATACTGAGACCCATGAAAATCAGGATTGGTACAATAGACCCATAAGGGACCTTTAACAGAGTTGTTGTTAAGTGCCATTGAGTTAACTCTGACTCACAGTGACCCTGTACAGTGTTTCCAAGGAGTGGCTGGTGGGTTTGAACTGTCAACCTTGTGATTAGCAATCCAATGTTTCTCCTAAAGTGTCACACCAATACTCCTATCAAAGCATTGTTGTTGTTAAGTGCTATTGAGTCAGTTCTGACCCATAGTGAACCTGTATAAGTTTCCAAAGAGCAGCTGGTGAGCTTGAACCACCGACCTTGTGATTCAAACCAACTTCGCAGTCCAGCACATTAACCCACAGCAAAACACTGGATTTAAATATTGCACCCCTCTGATGCAGTTAGATCAGAATTTAATTGGCCCAAACTTAATGTTCACATAGGTTTCAAGGAATGATGACTCTATCTCAAAGTTAAGTCCACTTCGAAGATTACTTTATGCTGACATTCACAGAAAATAATTTGATATTGCATGAATAAAACCAAAAACCAAACCCACTGCCAAGGAGACAATTCTGACTCATGTGCTCCATGGAGTTTTCCTGGCTTTAATTTTTGGGAAAACAGACTGCCAGTCCTACCTTCTGTGTTGCTGCTGGGTGAATTGCTAACCTTTAGCTTAGGGGTAGAGTGCAAACCATTTGTAACACCCAGGGAACTTTCACATGGCTAAACCTCTGTTATCTGGGGAAGAATTAGACTGAACAAGGTGGGTATAGGGCTAGATTTGAAGTGTGCATAGTTGATTCTAGCAGGGAAAGCCTGGAAGCAGGAAGGGCTTCTGACTTGAATCTTGTCACCAGGCACATCTGACTCTTGATTGACAGAACCCGATATATTACTGTTACTTTGGAGTCTGAGAACTAAATCATACAGTGGCTAAAGCTAGGTCACAGTGTCCTGCTGACTTGGTTGAATTAGAGCAATTGTAGTCTATTATAAAGAAAGAGAACTGTTCATGTTATTATAATATGGGTGGGGTTCATCCAGCCCTTTCCTTTCCTACTGCCCAGAAGCTAATCTGGGCACTTATGACCTCCTATCTAGATGAATACAGCTATCTGCTGCTGACTCTTTTCTTGCCAGGCTTCCCAACACCACCAGACAAATCATCTCATTACTCCATTTATGAACTTGTTGAATTGACTCTCCTTTGTCTCCTATATAATGTCCAGAACACTGACTGGTTTGCAAACTCTTCATAACTTAATCACACTTTCCTATTTATCTCCACAGGACATTTCTGTACAGGTGGTGCTCCATATCAGCAAGTTCTGAAACTGCAAATTCAACCAATCATGCATTGAAAATATTTGGAAACAAAATCCAGAAAGTTCCAAAAGGCAAGACTTGAATTTATAGGCACCACCACTTTACAGATTCTCAGTCTCTCTCCAGCTCATTGTTCATCATTGTTTGTCTCACATAACATTCATTTGCTGCTTGTGTTATGTGCACCCTTTATTTCTGTGAAAAAATAACTCCTATAAAACAATTCAGTGGTCAGAGCAGTCCCTCAAAGGCTAAGAGGGAGCATAGCATTCTATTTACATAGTATTTTTGTTGTTATTAAGTATTGAAAGTAGTCTAGAGATGATTTAAAGTGTATGGGAGAAGGTATAAATTATGTGCGAATACTATGCTATTTTATATAAGGGACTTGAGCATCTGTGGATTTTTATGTGGGAGGTACATGTTGGAAGTTGGAGGGTGTGGAAAGGAAGGCATGTCAGGGTGGAAGTGAGGGGTTCCGGAACCAATATCAATTGACTTTTCTCCTGCTTACCTACTTTGAAATATATCAATTAATTTACATCAAAACTACTACCTAGTCAGATGTTTATTCAAATCATAATTACTATATATTCAGACATTTATTAATTTATGTCTTCACTCCTTGAACAAATTATCATCAAGGCTTTGTGGTAGGTGCTAGAATTAGAGTGGTGGGCAAGGCAGTGAGGCCCTCACCATCCTGGAGCTCAGAGTAACCCTGGACCCTTGTCACTAGAAGTGTAGTCCTTAGACCAGGAATATTTGCATTACCTGAGAGGGTGGTAGTGGAGGTGGTGGTGCTTGTATATCACTGAGTTGGTTCTTCCTGAGGCTGTAAATCTTTATGGGAGCAGAAAGCCTCATCTTTCTCCTGTGGAGGTAGATTCAAACTGCTGACCTTGTAGTTAGCAGCCCAGCTTGTAATTCACTATGCTGCCAGGGCTCCTTGGGAGTATGTTGTTGTTGTTATGTGCCATGGAGTTGGTTCCAACTCATAGCGACCCTGTACAGGGTTTCTGAGGCTGTAAATCTTTATGGGAGCAGAACGCCTCACCTTTCTCCCGTGGAATAGCTGGTAGTTTCAAACGGCTGACCTTGCGGTTCTCAGTCCAATTCGTAATCACTACACTACCAGAGCTCCTTTGGGAGTATGTTAGGAATACAAAATTATTCCAGGCCCTCCCCTAGACCTACTGAGTCAGATTCTGTTGGTGATGTGTAGAAACAATAGTATTTCAGAAGCATTAGTTATGGAAGCAGGCTTTAAACAGACAATGGTAGTAGCATGTATAAGCTGTTGATGGTACTTGAAAGACAGAGGTAAAGGAGTTAATACCATCTTATTTAGTGCTCAGTTATTTAATGAGCAGTAAAGTTTCTTTCCACTGAATTAAGTAAAAAATAAGCGTGTGTGTGAATAGAGAGCATGTTAATGTTACTACTCTCCTTCAAGACACTCACACTGGCCCTAGCTCAGTTTCAAATCCACTGTAGGTGCTTAGCTCATACTTCTGTTAAGGCAATTTGATTGAACTGTTTACAGAAACACTCAAACAAATTTGAGGGTTTTTGAGGTTTCAGCAAATGATGAACTTGTTCGATTTTTGTTGGTACACTTTTGATTTATTGCATATGTGGGGTTTTGTTTTGCTGCAACAGAAAGGGAACATTGTTTATCCTTTTAAAAACCACAGCATTTCACCACAGTTGACATAAACAGGGGTGGAAAATTCATAAGATGAATTGGAACCAGATTTTATACAGAACAGCTTTTGCTCTGTGGTTCAAGGCTTTTCTGTAAGTTATTTTTTATTTTTATCACATTCAAAGAGCTGGGCTGATTCACAACTCAGCCAGCACCAGTGTTTAACTGCCCCCAAGTACCCGTTACTTACTAATAGCTTCAAACTCTACTGACACATATGGCCACCTGAATATAAATCTACATTTTCTACTTTTTCCATTTCTCTAGTAGTGGGCCTATGCAGCCTTCCTCACACATCTAGTTGAGACTAAGGGTTAATAAAAGCAACCAGGGATTGAATGCACAGCAAATTCTTTTTCATTCTCAACTATCTTATTTGACATGCAATCTCTTCTTTTTGGTTATCTGAAATAAAAGCAGATTGATTCTTCTCTGTCTTTTCTCTGGCACTCTCTAGAGTTCTGCGCACTCCAAGTTTGGATACTAGAGGATACCTTTAGTTTTACCAGCAAGTATCCTGAGTTTTCTCCATAATTTTTAGGTGCTTTCAAACACGGTCTAGAAAACTGACTGCATGGATTCTCAGTTATTGCTTTGTTCTAGACTCTTAAGAAAAGCCACGTGCATGTTGCTTTTAACAGAATAATGGACTCTCACTGCTGACACAATCTCATATGAACTCTATGTGAAGTGAATCCCTTGTATACATCCACCCTAAGGGGCCATCCAGCCTGCGTTCAGCACCTACGTTCGGGCTTCTGTCGACATCTGATTACCAGTTATCAAGACTTACTATAAAACTGTAATAGTTAAGATAGTATGGTATAAGGTCAAGGATAGATAAGCTATTAACAGAACAGAATCACGAGTACAGAAACCAATCCATATGTATTTAGTACAAGGATGGCCTTCTCAATACATTGTGCTCATTCAACAGCATATCCATAAGTAAGATTATAATAACTTGACACTCTAGCTCATAGATCTCTATATGACACATAGATCTAAACATGAAAGGTACAAAAGAAATATAGAAGAACATCTTCATGAGTCTAAAGTAAGTGAAGACACCTTACGCAAAACTCCAAAGTGCTAGTTATGATGGAAAGAAAATGCCAGGACAGACTACGTTAAAGCTAAATATTTCTGTTAATCATAAAACACTACCACGATAGTAAAAAGATAAGCCACAGAGTGGGAAAAGCTTTAACAATCCATGTATCCATAAAAGGATATGTATCCAGATTATATAAATAAGCAAAAAGACAGATACTCCTACAGAAAAATGGGCAAATGACCAACAAACATGAGAAAAACACCTAATCATCGGGAAATACAAATTCAAACTACAATATGGTATTAAGATGCTCCTATTTGTTAAAATGAAAAAGACAGATGTAAAGAAACTGGAATTCATATACTAGAGTAAGTCAAAAAGTATTGCTACCGGGGTTCCAGTTCATACATGCAAGGGTTTTTTTCAAGCAAAACGTGAATGCCTACAGACAAGTTCTCTCAGTACTACACTGGTTTCATTCAAACCAAACCAAACCAAACTCAATGTCACTGAGTTGGCTCTAATGCATACCAGCACAAGGCAGGGTTTCTGAGACTATAAACCTTTGTGGGATGGTAGATTTGAACTACTGACCTTGCAGTTAGTACTCCAACACATAACACACTATGCCATCAAGGCTCCTGTTAGTCTCATTGTTGTTGATATTCAATCCTGACTCATAGTGACCTTGTATAGGGTTTCTGAGGAGCAGCTGATGGGTGTAAAGCACCAGTGTTGCAGTTTTCAGTCCAGTGCTTATCCTAAAGTGCCACACCAATCTCATTGATCTTTCTTAGTTGTTTGACTCCAAGTCTATTCCAACTCATAGCAACCCAGTATAGGGTTTCCAAGGAACTGTTTTTGGGTTTGAACTGCCAACTTTGCAGTCAGCAGTCCAGGACTTATCCTACAGTGCTACAAGTCTCATTGTTGTTGTTAAGTGACGTTGAGTCGGTTCCGACCCATAGCAACCCTTTATGAGGGTTCTGAGGAGCGACTGGTGAACTTGAACAGATGACCTTGTGGTTCAAACTGATTTTATAGTCCAGTGCCTTAACCCGCAGTGCCACATGAAGTCTCATTAAGGTGCCTTTTAAAAATAGTCCAATCAAAACATTGGCTTCTGAGGGAATTTGCTAGCCCAATTAAATTCAAGGCAGAGACATCAGCTCAGAAGGTAATAGAGAATTTTTTTGGGATTCCAAAGGAGTAATCTTGATAGATTTTCTCCAAGGACACAGGATGATTATACAGGCTTATTATGAAGGAGTTTCAAGAAAATTGAAAACTGCATTGGTGAGAAAAAGGCCTGGAAATTTTCATCAATGATTTTTTGTTTTGTTTTGTTTTCTGTCATGACAGTGAACCTGCTTCTTCTTCAAAGGTAGCAAGGGCTGTGCTACAAGAACTTTGTTCAGAAATCTTACCCAATTCTGACCTTTCCCCTTCAGACTTCTTTTGGTTCTCCAAACTCAAATATTGAAAAGGAACATGATTTGAGTCCTCCAAGGATGCCAAAACTACTGTTTTGATGTGGTATAAATCTAAGAGCTCAGAATTCTTTAGAGGAAGGTCTAAATATATGGAAGTACCACCTTCAGAAGTGTATAGACCTATGTGAAAGATATGTCAAGAAACAATAGCTTCAATAGTTTTAATATTTTTGTTTAATAAACATTTCTCTATTTTATAACATATTTTACATACCCTTATATATTGCTAATGAGAGTGTAAATTTATATAGGCACTTCAGAAAATAGTTTAGCAGTATCTACAACAGGAAAATATACTCAACTTGACCCAGAAATTTCACTCTTAGGTATGTACAGAAATAAAAATAGACTACTACTAGAAACTCGGCCAAAAGACTTTTACAAGAATGTTTATAGTAGTACTATTTGTATAAAACTTGGAAACCCAAATATTCATCTACAAAGAATAGATAAAGTGTGAACTATCCACACAATGGAATTTGTTGTAGTTAAATGTTGTCCGGTTGGTTCTGATGCATAGTGACCCTGTGCACGTTTTACAAGGAGCAGGTTGGTGGGTTTGAACCACTGACCTTGAAGTTAGCAGTCCAGTGCTTATTTTACCAGGAGTCCACACAAGGGAATACTATACAATGATACTGTACAATGAAATGGATGAACTACGATGATATGTAACAACATGGGTGACTATCATAACATAACACGGAGCGAAAACACCAGGCACAAAAGAATTCATACTGGCTAATTGCATGTATGAGGTTCAACAGGCAAACTAATCTGTGCTGTAAGAAGTCAGCTTAGTGGTTACCCGTTCCACAGAGGACAGTGCAGAAAAGCAGGTAATAGGTGGTATATGACATTCTAAGCAGTAGTTTATTTCTTGAGTAGAGCACTGATGACACAGATTTTTCACTTTATGAAATTTCATTGACTTGTGCATTTAATAAGTATGTGTTATACCTAAATATTTTTCTTACATTTTAATAAAAATTCCCTGCCCCCCCCTGCACAAAATCAAAGATGAGGACATGAAGGAAACATCACTCCAAGTAAAATCTTTCTTTGCGAAGTGCACTATCTCAAATGTAAGAGTATAAAAGTCTATTGAATAAAAAAGAGATTGAAGTTAAACAAACAAACAATAAATCTATGAATCTGCTATGTATAAATAATAAAATTCTCCTCTATGCCTTGAATTTTGACATAACAGGACTGCTGAAATGCAAGAGCCATTGGCTTCCTGAGGAAACCTAATGGATTTGCTCTGGTTTAGTCATGTGTCTCCTCTTGTATTCAGCCCAGTCATATGGGTAAATGGGAACTGACCTTCTACCACTATCAGTCTCTCCTTTTTGGGTCACTCATGGATGCCACTTAAGGCTTAGAACATATCAAAGCTTTGTTATTTTGTATGGGCTAGTCTTTTCTGATTAGACTATAAATGTGGTGGAAGTAAAGCCTCTGAATTTCTATTTTCTGCGTCTTCTCCACAGTAGTTAGCAGCATATGAAACCAATCACAAGGGCCCAGTAAGTACTTTCTACTATAAAATGCCAGATCATGTAACTGCAAACTTGAGCAGGGAAGTGACTTGCCCAAGGTCACTTGGCAACAGTTGTATCTTTTAAATCCTGTTGTTTGCTCAGTCAGGTTCCATACATAGCCTTGATGAGGAAAAGCAAGCCACACCCCTTTCTTTCTGTATCACTTGACTTTACTTCTCATTGCAGGTATACAAAAGCAGGCAATTCAATTTTACTAACTCTGCTATGCTGACTCCATTGAGCAAATATTCCCTACATGTGCAGATCCTTGGCTACAGGGAGGAAAAGCAATATCGATCATCTTGAAAAAACAAAATGATCTGGCTCATTTGAGTATTCAGACCTTGTGGTTAGGTGCCATCAAGTCAGTACCAATCCATAGCAACTCTATGCACAACAGAATGAAACACTGCCTGGTTCTATGCCAACCTCACAATTGTTGATACATTTGATCTCATTGATGCTGCCACTGTGTTAATCCATCTCACTGGGGGTCTTTTGTTTTCTTGACCCTCCACTTTACCAAACATGATATCCTTCTCTAGGGACTGTTCCCTCCTTCTGATATCCAAAGTATGATAGACAAAATCTGGCCATCTTTGCTTTCAAGGAGCACTCTGGCTGTACTTTTTCCAACACAGATGTGTCTGTTCTTTTGGCAGTCCATAGTACTTTCAATATTCTCCTCCAACACCATAACTCAAATGCATCAATTCTTCTATGGTCTTCCTTAGTCACTGTTCAGTTTCACATGCATATGAAGTTATTGGGCTGCTAACCTCAGGTTCGAAACTACCAGCTGTTCTATGGCAGAAAGATGAGGCTTTCTGCTCCCGTAAAGATTTACAGACTCAGAAACCCTGTACAGGATCCCTATGAGTCAGAATCGACTCCACGGCACATAACAACAACAACAAACGAGGTTATTGGGAATATCAGATCGATCTTAGCCCTCAAACTATGGATTGTCACAGTGGCAGCAGAAATGGGCTCATACGTAGCAATAATGGTGAGGTTGGTGCAGAACCAGGCAGTGTTTCATTCTGTTGTTCACAGGGTCGCTTTGAGTTGGTACCAACTCAACGGCACCTACAACAAAAAGCAGCAACAACCTTTCAATAGAAGAAATGTCAATGTCCCATTGTAAAGGAACATGTGGACTGGAAAATACTATTGTATCTATTTTTGGTAAATGTAATCTGCCGTACTTTATATATAAATGAAGATAATAATCTTTACACTAGGGAGCCACAGGAAAGATTAAATGAGATAATATATATTTAAAGTACTTAGCATGGTACCTGACAAATAATAAGTGCTCAATAAATGTCCTGTATTTCTTTCTTTCTCCAAGTAGAGATACCCATACACACACACACACACACACACACACACACACACACACACACACATATATATATATACAATTTTAGTTACTGAAGGTTAATATTCCATGTAGTTAGTGCTTATTAATATTTTGTGCTATAACAGATGCTAATAATTATCTTTCTTTTTTTTTTCTTTCTTGATACATTTATTAAAAATTAGACTAATGGTCCTGTGGCTCAAAGCTAAGTATGTGCTGACTTCCACAAAACATGACTAATTGTAAGCGACTCTTCACAGCTACACTCTATACAGAAATAAAAAGTAAACAGAAATGAATGCCAAGAGAGGACCATTTCAAACACAATCCTCTTATAATTATTACTTGCTAGAAAATGACGTTTAACATTATTTACAATTATACCAACATTCATGGAGGCCTAAGGGTGCAATATGACCACAAGAAATCTTCAGGCTTCCCAAACAGTTTTGTATTTTAGCTAAGAAAGTCAGTAACCAGAGCACTTATTTTTCACAAGTAGAATTTTTAGGTCCATTCAGTCAGTTTCATGTTTCTGGGTCTTCTCATTTGCAGATGGAAGGAGAAACTGGAGCCAGGTTCTTCAAACTGTACATTCATTCACATGTGATGCCAAATCTTCATATGCTGTCCAATTTCTTTAAGATAAATGGAGTGACTCGCAGCACGGCCACGTAGATAAGAAAGTTCCGTATGGAGTAGATCACATCCTCGTGCATCTTCTGTTTCATTTCCTCTGGGTCCAGCTTTGGCGCTAGGCCCTCGATCCGGAACATCATGGCTTTGCCTCAACGACTTCCAGACGCGGCCTTCTACTTTCCTCAGTAGCTGCCAGGCACCCGGATCTCGTAATAATTATCTCTTAATTTAATGTATCTATAGATTAGATCTTTAATGAATCTCCACAATAAAGCCTAAAATGTCATGTAGTTTTTTGTGTAATCACTTCATCTTATATTTTGAAAAATTAAGTTTGAGAGAGTCCACATAACTAGTTAAATTAGCACTGAAATGTTCTTAAATCAAGGCTTGGATGAAACAATTTTGTTGAAAATAATTCAAATTACCCTTAACAAACAATGAGAAAAATTTCAAAAGACTGATGAGTAAATTTCAGCACCTTTCTGGATATGTAAGCCCTTGAACTTCAACATAATCTGGGGGAAAATGAAGAGATAAGAAGAGCACATATGCTTAATGTGGTCTCAATTTTCCTCACAAAACCCATCAGGATTGGAGGAAGACATATTAACAACAACAACAATATGCAGATGATACCATCTTTCTTGCTGAAAAATCAAAGAGGACTTAAAATACTTACTAATGAAGATCAAAGATTAATGTTAGTGTTCCCTGGCTCTGTTTGAACAACTGCTGCATATGATCCATGTACAGGTTCCTCATGAGCACAGTTAAGTACAAGAACACTTGTTCTATGCAATTTTTTCTATAGCTTGTCATGATCCACATGAACAAAAGCCTTTGAGTAGTCAATGAAGCACAGGTAAACATCTTTCTGGTATAATCTGCTTTCAGTCAAGATCCATCTGACATCATGATTGATATCCTTCATTCCACGTTCTCATCTGAATTCAGCTTGAAACCCTGGAAGTTCTCTGTCAATGGATTGTTGCAACCATTTTAAAATTATCTTTAGCGAAATTTTAATTGCATGCTATATTAATTATCCATATTTCATTAGGTCACCTCTCTTTGGGATAAGCACATATATGGATCTCTTTCAGTCAGTTGGCCAGGTCGTTTTCTTTCAAATTTCATGGTATAGATGAGTGAATGCCTCTAGTGTCCCATCACTTTGTTGAAAGATTTCAATTTGTATTCCATCAATTCCCAGAACCTTGTTCTTTGCCAATGCCTTTAATGTAACTTGGACTTCTTCCTTTAGTATCATTGGCTCTTGATTAAATGCTACCTCTTGAAATGGTTGAACCATCAACCATTTCTTTTTCATACAGTGAGTGACTCTATATATTCCTTCCATCTACTTTTGATGCTTTCTGCATCATTCAATATTTTGTCTATAGAATCCTTCAATATTTCAAGTCAAGGCTTGAATTTTTTTCTTCAGGTCCCTTAGCTTGAGCAATGCTGAGCATGTTCTTCATTTTTGGTATTCTAACTTCAGGTATTTGCCCATTTCGTTATAATATTTGATTTTCTGTTCTCGAGCTGCCCTTTGAAATTTTTGGTTCAGCTTTTTTACCTTTTTATTTCTTCCATTTGCTTTAGCATCCCTACACTGGAGAGCAAGTTTCAGAATCTTGTTTGGTCTTTTCCTTCTTCTTAATGACCGTTTGCTTTCTTCCTGTATATTGTCCTTGATCCCACAACTCTTCAGGTCTCTGGTTTTTAATGTCAAATGCATCAAATCTATTCTTCAGACGATCTCTAAATTCAGGTAGGATATGTTCAAAGTCATATTTTGGCTCTTGTGAACTTGTTTTCATTTTCTTCAGCTTCAGAATAAATTTGCATATGGGCAAGTGATGGTACTCCATAGTTTGCCCTGGTCTTGTTTTGGCTGATGATACACTGCTTTCCACAGATGTAGTCTATTTGATTTCTGTGGATTCCATCTGGTGAGGACCATGTGTATAGTCATCTTTTATGTTGTTTAAAAAAGATATTTGCAGTAACGAAGTCACTATCTTGCAAAATTCTATCACGTGATCTCCAGCATAGTTTCTCTCACCAAAGTCAACTACTGATCCTTCCTCTTTATTTCCAACTTTTGCATTCCAATCATCAGTAATTATCAATACATCTTGATTGCATGCTTGATCAATTTCAGACTGGAAGAGGTTGGTAGAATTCTTCAATTTCTTCATCACTGGCTTTGGTAGTTGGTGCATAAATTTCAATAGTGGGATTAACTGATCTTCCTTGTAGGTATGTTGTACTTCAACACAGATCTTTGATATGTTCTTTTTGATGATGAATGTGAAACCTTTCCTCTTCAATTTGTCATTCTTGGCATAGTAAATCATGTAATTATCAGACTCAAAATGGCCAGTGACAATCCATTTTAGCTCAGTAATGCCTAGAATATCAATGCTTGTACATTCCATTTCATTTTTTGACAATTTCCAATTTTCCTAGATTCATACTTCTTACATTCTATTTCCTGATTATTAATGGATGTTTACAGTAGTTTCTGTTCATTTTGAGTTGTGCCCCTTCCACAAATGAGAGTCCCAAAGGCTTGACTCTATTTGTGTCATCAGAGTCAACTCTACTTTGAGGTAGCAGCTCTTTCCCAGTTGCATTTTGAGTGCCTTCTTGCCTGAGGGGCTCAACTTCAGGCACTATATCTGACAATATTCTGATGTTCTTCAACATGTTTCAATATTCAGTATTTTAGTGCTGACACTGTTGCACTGCAACTCATAAAGTTTTCAGTGATTAAATTTTCGGAAGTAGTCCATCTCTCCTTCTTCCTAGTCTGTCTTCATCTGGAAGCTCATCTCAAACCTGTCCGCTGTGAGAGACCCTGCTGGTATTTAAAATACCCATTTTATAACTTCCAGAATCACAGTGACACACAAACTACCACAGTATGACAAACTAACAGATGAGTGGTGGTACTGAAAGGTAAGTCTATGTTCTTTCCCCTTTCATCTGGCTCGGATTATGACTATGGTAGCAATGACATCATAGGACTTCTGAGAGTAGGCCATAAAACATGGTACTGTTTCTTTCTGCTTGTCCCTTTAGGGTATAGTCATCTGCAGTCTTTAAGTTTTCCATCTCAGATCCCAAACATAGTTAAGCAGAGACAGTCCATCCCTTGATGTCCCTCTCTAAATATCCTTATCCAGAGACTCCATAGTGTAGTAAAGTGACTGATGTTTCATGCCACAGTTTGGAGTGGTTTCTCAACAATAATGACAGCTCTGAGATGTGAAGTTAGTTGTCCAGGGTCACACAGAAAATGAGTGTAAGAGAAACTACAGGTATTGAGAATAGGTCTAACTCTGAGTCTGTGTTCTTAATTCCTTTATTTTATAAGTACTATGAATTTGACAAGTACTATCAATATTGGTGCTGCAGAATAAGCACCGGACCACAAGGTCAGTTTGGATTGTTAGGTCAGCAGTTCAAACCCAGCAGTCATTCCTTGGAAACCCTACAGTGGGTAGCTATGAGTCGAAATGGACTTGAAGGCACTTAACAACAAATACAACAATCAATATCTGTCACTCTGGGATGTAGAGAAAAACATTACAATGCTTGCCATAAAGTAGCAAAACCAAGTGCTCAAGAGAATCCAGGTGGACAGTGTGATTTGGCAGGGAAGAGTCACTGCCAAAGAAGTGAGTTATGCCAGGGAAGCAGACAGGGGCTCACATCCAGGCCATGTTCATGTATGTGCTGAGAAATAACACTGAGATGGCATAAGAGATTGCTGTCAGTATCCTTGAGTCATAACACTGCACCTGGCAGCTTTCCTTTTTCTCTGGGGGATAGCCTATGGACTTCCTTCTGGCCAGCACTGAGCCAGGAGCACAGCCAGATATGGTGATGCATGTCAATGAGTCTCAGAAAGCTCTTAGCAGAGAATAGATGATTGGTGGGGGCCAGGGACAAAGTGGGAAGGAAGTGAAGCTATTAACATAAAGGAGAGGATAGAAAGTTAAGGTTGTTTTAAGTCCTGATATATGCCAGGTGCTAAACAACATGCATCCATCTCTGTTTGCTCATGTATTCCTATAGGAATTCTGTAATATAGTATTAATGACCCTCTTTTAAAAGTTGGTCCCTGGGGTGAAGATGATGAATGTGTTATGCTGCTAACTAAAGGTTCAAGTCTACCCCGAGACACCTAGGAAGATACAACTGGTGATCCATTTCTGAAAAATCAGCCACTGACAACTCTATGGAATACAGTTCTGTGGTAATTCACATGGAGTTGCAATGAGCTGGAATCTATTCAGTGGCAACTGATGTAGGAGTCCCTAGGTGGTATGAATAGTTAATGTGCTTGGCTGCTAACTCAAAGTTGGTTGTCTGAGTCAACCTAAAGTCTCCTAGGAAAAGAGGCCTGGTGATCTGTAAAGTCAGCCACCGAAAATCCAATGATGTTGTAATGATTTGGAATTGGCTCGATGACAACTAGAGGTGATAGTAATTTTTGAGCCGAGGAAACTGACGTAAGTCTTAGAGCTAGTCACTGGATGAATTAAGTCTATATTAATAATGGGCACTTAGTCCTTAGGTATGTCTGCAGGATGATACTTGGTTACAAAACACACACACACACATGTTTTTCCATCTCTCCTTCTTTGCTCATACTGCCCATCCCTCCTTACTTAGAATGACTTTTTGTAAGTTTAATTTTATACCTTGATACCGTCTCATGTCTCTTTTAGTAAGCCAGCCCAGACCATTTTAGTTTTTATTTTAGTTTCTCTCTTCTTCACTTGTAACTATAAATCCTGCACTTGGAAATTAGTCAAATACACATTCTGGTCTATTATTCACTTTTTATAAATTTGTTTTTACTACTGGATTGCAGAAATTGGGGGTCTGAATTCAAGTTTCTTGATTCAAATCTGCTCACGTGCCTACTGCAATGGTGAGATCCCAGATGGTTCCCAATTAAAATATTTGATTAAGTAATTCTGTCTTTTATCTGTAGAAATACTTACACACAATAACCCAAAACAAAACAAAATAAAGCCTGTCTCCCTTCTTTCTTCCAGTCTCAAAATGGAGGCCAACAGAAAGAGCATGGCATTTGAGAGAAGATGAATATGAGATAAGAGTCCAGCCAGAATTCCAAAGAAGAGAAGGCATGTTTCTGACAGTTCCCTTCTTCTTACTACACAGAAGATAAACAACCTGGCCACAGCAGTGGCCAGTAACTCCCTTAGTGACCAGTCAGGACCCTCTGACTCCTAAAAATTAGAATTTGTTTTTTGTGGCTCCAGTCATGGTGGACCAAACTTTAACATCAATCAATAAAGTTGTTGCATGGGGAGTTGGGACTGTTTCTGGAGCTCATCCTATCTGACGAAACTGAAAATTAAAGAACTGACCCATGATTACTTATTTTAGGTTCTGAAAACTTCCTGAGTAACCTACTACAGTGCAATGGATTACTTCATATGAGTCTTCTAGCCATAATCCTTCTAACTCCAACCAAACAACATTTTCCTGAAGGGTCTAGGTCAATAAAAGGTGTGAGAAGATGCTGACAGGATGATATGATTCAATTATGATTGTTAACAGAGCTAACCGTGATTATAAAAACTTGGAACTCTAATCTGGGTTTAAAATTAGTCATATCAGAAGCAGCATGGGCTTCTCACTACCATCCAAAAAGAGCCAGTAGTGGAGCCAATCTTTTGGACCCCATGATCCATGGACAGAAAGCTGTGACACCAAAAGAATGGCAGAGCAGCAGGAGCAGAACCAAGAGTCAGAGCACGAGAGAGAGTGGTGGGTTTTCCAGTCCATGAAGCAAGTAAAGATGAGTGACTTTGGGCAGGAGGCTTGCTTGCAGAATAAGCTGCCTCCAAACACTTAATTTGTTTGTACTGTGGTGGCCTCTGAGTTGCTGTGATTCTGAAAGCTATGCCACCAGTATTTTAAATAACCAGCAGGGTCACCCATGGTGGACAGGTTTCAGATGAGCTTCCAGACAAAGACAGACTAGGAGGAAAGATTGAAGAACTAGTCCCGAATCTTTAGTCAATGAAAAACCTATGAATAGCAGAGAAACACTATCCAGATATAGTGCCGGGAAATGAGCCCCTCAGGTTGGAAGGCACTCAAAATGTGACTGGGGAAGAGCTGCCTCCTCAAAGTAGAGTTGACTGTGATAACGTGAATGGAGTAAAGCCTGTGGGAGAAAAACCCATGGGACCTTCATTTGCTGATAGGGCACAATTCAAAATGAAGAGAAACAGCAGTAAACATCCATTGAAAATCGGAACATGGAATGTACGAAGTATGAATCTGGGAAAATTGGAAGTTGTCAAAAATGAAATGGAATGCATAAACATAACGCATAAACATATCTCAGGCATTAGTGAGCTGAAATGGACTGATATTGGCCAGTTTGAATCTAACAACCACATGGTTTACTATGTCGGGCATGACAAATTGAAGAGGAATGGTGTTGCATTCATTGTCAAAAAGAACATATCCAGATCAGTCATGAGGTACAACGCTGTCTGTAATAGGATAATATCCATGCACCTACAGGGAAGCCCAAGGAGCTCTAGTAGCGTAGTGGTTACGAATTGGGCTGTGAACCGTAAGGTCAGCAGTTCGAAACTACCAGCAGCTCCGCGGGAGACAGATGAGGCTTTCTGCTCCCATAAAAATTTACAGCCTCGGAAACCCTGTATAGGGTCGCTATGGGTTGGAACCGACTCAATGGCACTTAACAACAACAACACCAGGGAAGCCCAGTTAATACCATTATTATTCAAACTTATGCACCAACCACTAAAGCCAGTGAGGATGAAATAGAAGAATTCTACTAACTTCTTCAATCTGAAATTGATAAAACATGCAATCAAGATGTATTGGAATGTATTGGTGATTGGAATGCAAAGGTTGGGAGCAAAGAGGAAGGATCAGTAGATGGAAAATATGGCCTTGGTGACAGAAATGATGCTGGAGAAAGCATGATAGAATTCTGCAAAACCAATGATTTGTTCATATCAAATACCTTCTTTAGACAGCATAACAGACAACTATACACAGGGACCTCACCAGAAGGAAAACACAGAAATCAAATTGACTACATCTGCGGAAAGAGAAGATGGTTAAGCTCCATATCATCAGTGAAAACAAGGCCAGGGGCAGATTATGGAACAGACCATGAATTACTCATATGCAAATTCAAACTGAAGCTGAAGAAAATGAAACTAAGTCCACAAGAGCCAAAATGGAACCTTGAATATATCCCACTTGAATTTAGAGATCATCTGAAGAACAGATTTGATACATTAAACATTAAAGACCAAAGACCAGAAGAGTTGTGGGATGGATGACATCAAGAACATCATACATGAAGAAAGCAAAAAGTCATTGAGAAGACAAGAAACAAGGAAAAGGTCAAAATAGATGTCAGAAGAGACAATGAAACTTGCTCTCTAGCGTAGAGATGCTAAAGCAAATGGAAGAAAGGAGGAGGTCCAAGAGCTGAACAGAAAATTTCAAAGATCAGCTTGAGAAGATAAAAGCTAAATATTACACTGAAATGGAGGCAGAGATAATGACATGGAGCAGCTCGAGACTTTAGATCCAGAGAGGGAGAGCGACTATGTGCTGAAGACCTGGGGGGTACTTGGGAAGGATTGCATGGAGGGGATTGTAACCATGGCAATGAGAAGCTATATGATAGAATGAATGTAAAACTAATGTTATCCCATGTAAACTATCACATAATTCACAATAAAACATTTAATTAAAAAAAAAAAAAAAGCTAAATATTACAATAAAATGTGCAAAGATCTTTAATCAGAAAACCAAAAGGAAGGACACGGTCAGCATTTCTCAAGCTGGGGGAACTAAAGAAAAAAATTCAAGCCTCGACTTTCATTATTGAAAGATTCTCTGGGCAAACTATTGAATGATGCAGAAAGCATCAAGAGAAGATGGAAGGAATACACAGAGTCACTGTTCCAAAAAGAAATGGTTAATGTTCAACTGATTCAAGAGATAACATATGATCAAGAGCCAATGATACTTAGGGAGGAAGTCCAAGGTGCACTGAAGGAATTGACAAAGAACAAGGCACCAGGAATTGATGGAATAAAAATTGAAATCTTTCAAGAAAGTGAGGCAGCACAAGAGGCACTCACTCATCTCTGCCAAGAAATTTGGAAGACAACTATCTGTCCAACTGATTGGAAGCGATCCATATTTGTGCCCATTCCAAAGAAAGATGATCCAAGGGAATGAGGAAATCATAAGACAATCTCTTTGATATCTCATGCGAGTAAAGTTTTGCTGAAGGTAATACAGAAACGGCTACAATCATACATTGACGAGAACTTCCAGAGGTTCAAGCCAGATTCAGAAGAGGCTGTGGAACAAGGGATATCATTGCTGATGTCCAATGGATCTTGGCTGAAAGCAGAGAATATCAGAAAGATGTTTACCTGTGCTTTATTGACTACACAAAGACTTTTGATTGTGTGAATCATGACAAGCTATGGACAACATTAGGAAGTATGAGTATTCTGGAACACTTAATTGTGCTCATGAGGAATCTGTACCTGGACCAAGAAGCAGTTGTTCAAACAGAACATGGGAACACCGAATGATTTAAATTTAAGAAAGGTGTGTGACAAGGTTGTATTCTTTCATACTTATTCAACCTGTATGCGGAACAAATCATCCGATAAGCTGGGTTATATGAAGAAAAATGTGGCATCAGGATTAACAACCTGCGATATGCAGATGATACAACCTTGCTTGCTGAAAGTGAAGAGAATTTAAAACATTTACTAATGAAGATATGAACATTTACAGCCTTCACTATGGATTAAATCTCAATGTCAGGAAAACAAAAATCCTCACCACTGGACCAATAAACAACATTCTTATCAATGGAGAAAAGATTGAAGTTGTCAAGGATTTCATTCTTCTTGGATCAACTATCAACACTCATGGAAGCAGCAGTCAAGAAATTAAATGACATATAGCATTAGGCAAATCTTCTGCACAAGACCTTTTTAAAGTGTTGAAAAGCAAAGATGTCAGCCTGAGGACTCCCATGCACCTGACCCAACCCAGGGTATTTTCAATAACCTCATATGCATGCAAAAGCTGGACAGTGAATAAGTAAGACCATAGAAGAATTGGTGCCTTTGAGTTATGGTGTTAGAAGAGAATACTGAAAGTGCCACGGGCTGCCAACAGAACCAACAGATCCGTTTTGGAAGAAGTGCAGACATAATGCTCCTTAAAAGATGGCCAAACTTCATCTCTCATACTTTGGACATATTGTCAGGAGGGAGCAGTCACTAGAGAAGGATATCATGTTTGTTAAGGTGGAGGGTCAGAGGAAAAGAGGAAGACGCCCAATGAGATGGATTGGCAAAGTGGCAGCATCAATAGTGAGGTTGGCAACAATAGTGAGGTTGGCCCAGGATTGGGCAGTGTTTCGTTCTGCTGTACATAATGTGGCTATGGGTCGGTATTGACTCCATGGCACCTAACAACAACAACAACAACAAACACTTAATTGGGGGAAGTCAGTTTGCTGACCCTTAGAGCTAGAACCAAATGCCCTGAGAATGAATCCTATGGTGGAATGGTGTGCCCTGTAGGCACTTATATGTAGGGCTAAAGGAGCTTTGTACTGCAGGCCTGTCTGTGGATATGGCTGAGCAGTGGCTGTCATGACTCCTACTCAATATCCTTTCAGTAGGTCATAGGGCCCCAAGGAGCTATGGTTCTGAAAGTGTCATTAAACTTGGTGAGCTCTGAGCCCTTTGTCAAAGAGTAACTAGTGATGATATTGATTGACAGGTCCCAGGGTTTAACAGATGCTTGTCTCAGTGCTTTTATTCATAGTGATTCCCCATAAGGCATCCCTTTTCTCATTTACTCTTAATTTCTAGAAAATCTTACTTTATCTTCCAAGGTGTAACCCAATGCCTCTCAGAACAATTTTGCTCTAGTTCACTTTTTAGTCCATTAATTTTTCCTCTGAAAAATCTTGGCATGAACTCTACAAAGCACAGCTAGCCCCTGGTTACACATTCTCCTAGTTCCTTGTGTTCCTAAGAAGCAGACTGATGGATGGAGAAAAACTTGTAATTCTGTACCAGAGAGACCTTGAGCCACTACTTCTC
Source organism: Chrysochloris asiatica (assembly GCF_000296735.1). Lineage (NCBI taxonomy): Eukaryota > Metazoa > Chordata > Mammalia > Afrosoricida > Chrysochloridae > Chrysochloris > Chrysochloris asiatica. The sequence goes on along the minus strand of NW_006408575.1, from coordinate 10,190,805 downwards.
AGCTATGTAGCCTGAAGATCTTTCCAAGTTAGCACAGACACCCTTGTTCATCCATCTTAGCAGTTGCATAGTGTTCCATTGCAGGGTGAACCGCTGTTTCCCTACAGGCCTTTACTGATGATTATTTCCAGCTTTTAAAAATAATAGTGAAATGAGCATCTTTGTATATACAACTTGTCACATTTGTACAAATATTTTTATAGGATAAATGTGTAGACTTCAGATGTTTCTCACCCACATAATTTTTAGGCTGCCCATGATTCTTTGTGCCGGTTTTCCTCCTTTCATACCTAAAGTTATTGTTCTTGTTAAGTGCTTTTTTGAGTCATGTAGGGTTTCTGAGGAGCAGCTGGTGGGTTTGAACCACCAACCTTTTGGTTAGTACAACAGTGCTTCTCTGACAGCACTAACCTGAAGTGCTACAATTAAAAACATGCCCTCTCTGATTTGGGCTGTGGCTATAAACCTACCCTACCCTCCCAGTCACCTCCCAGCAGAATCCAAGAGGTTGGCCTCTCCAAAGTGGTGCCAATGACATCTTTGCTCCTATCTCTGCCTATCTCCCTTACTACAGCTTGGCACTCCACACTTCATAGGGTAGAGAGCACTTTGAAAAATAATAATGGAATAAAAACCCAAGCAAAACAGAAACAAAAACCCTTTATCCCCTTATCAGAAAATGCAAAACCCTGTAGAAAAAAAAATAATAATAAAATGCCATTCTCCCTTTGTCCCCATGGGCTCTAACAATTGCTGATGTCCTATGAGACCTTCAAAAGGATGTTTGGTCTTTGATGCCAGTGTTGTATCAATAAAACATTATGGGCTTTAGAAACAGACAGACACAGGTTATAATCCAGTTTTGTGGTGTAACCTTGAACAACAGAGTGAATTGCTCTGAGCCCCAGTGTTTTTCATCTGTAAAATAGTGTTGATATATCAGGCATGGGTTGTCAGAATGACTAGAGGTAACATGATCTAACACTTAGTAGGTGCAACTAATGAAGGCAACTATTACTATCATTAGCTCAGAAAATAGAAGGTTAGAACATTCCTGAGTAGTGAGGTAAATGGCACCTCTAGGATCACCAGGGACTATGTATTCTGGATCCTTTTAGCTTCCTTATCCCCAATTTTCCTCCTCCTCCAAATCTATTTAGAGGCAAGGATTTAATTTTCTCACGTTACATGGTTAGTGACAGCTAGAAATTCTCTTCATTAAGTTGCTTTCTCTTTAGGGACAGATTGTGCAATAAGCAAGGTATGCATAAGTTTACTTATGCTTATTTATCTTCTTTTTTTCAAAGAAGCACAAGTAAATCCATGCTTACCTTGTTTATTGGGTAATCTTACAGTTTCTCTCCATTAAATGAAAAATATGAGGACATGGTCTTTAGAATACTATAAAAATTTACACGTTCATCTAACAAACATGTGTTAAACAAAGGATACACAATAGTCTGTACCAGGTTTTCAATAAGACACAGAGATGAATTTGCCAGCCTGTGTTTTGATAAGGAATTGGTATGGTTAATGCAAGTTCAGGCTTTAAGATATAAGTTGCCTTTAATATCAATCCTATCCCCTCTGTAAATAGGTTAGACAGGGTCAGGCAACTTAGACATTGGCTACCTAAAATGTGGGGGCAATAAAGGCATGGAGTGACTGGCTTACAAGTTTTCAAGAGGGAGTTTAGTTTCAGAGTGTGCAGGGGGAGGTAGACTACCCACTGAATAGTTTTCATAGTGTCTAGATGGGTCTGGTGAAAAGAGATAGGGATAAGATTCTTATGATTAAATAGTGAGTAATTTGTTATCATGACTAATTGTGACTGTCATAATTATAAAGGTAGAAGTTTTGTAACAAAAACAGGGGAGTAGTTAATCTTACAGTCCAGGACCAGAGGACTCTAAGACCATCAAGGAAGAAGAGCGCAAGTAGAATGCAGGACCCTATCCAGAGAAGCAGGGACACCAGAAATGGAAGCAAAGATGGGGACACCCTGGAGAAAGAGAGCAGCTGAGGACTCTAGATTCATGGAAAGAGAAAGACTGAGTGCTGGTGGACAGGAGGCAGGCTTGCAGAATGCCCCTTTTGGAGGTTTCAATTATTATGTATTCCTGGGTGTTCTGTGTACATCACCCCCCCCAAAAAAATAATAAATAAAAATAAAACCATAGGGAATAGAAGCAAATACTGTTGATGATAATGCATGGAGGAGATTGTAATCATTGCAATGAAATGATGGTGTAAAATCGATGTTCTCCCATGTAAACTATCACACAAACACAAAAACTTAAAAAAAAAAAAAATGTAAGTTTGCCTTTACAGAGGTTCAGATGACAATGGCAATGGCAACAATAATGTCAACAGTAAACAATGACTGTGTTTGTACTAGGGATGAACTTTACACGTATCACTTCATTTAATACTCAAAATATTCTTTTGGACACATCTTATTATTATCCCCACTTTCCAGATAAGAAAACTGAGCACAGGAAAGTATTTTCTCAAGCATACACAATTACTAAGTGGAAGACCAAAGGTTCTATCGCTGGAAACCCTATTCCAGAGTTCCAACTTATAATCATTATTGTAAAGTATAGTAACAGGGGACGAATTGGAGTTAGGAGGAAGATAGTGAGAAGGCAGCATTTGCAAAGGAGGAGGAGTTAGCAGAGGGTTAAAGGGGACATAAACACATGAAGCTGATTAAACAGAATTAAGCACAGTTTGGCTTGGATGCTTATTATTAGCTGATATCAAATCTGCCCCTGATTCATGGTGACCCATGCTTAATAGAATGAAACACTGCCCAGTACTGTGTCATTCCCATGATTGCTTGCATGTTGGACCACTGTGTCTACAAGGTTTGCATTGGTTATATTGGATTTAGATCAACAGGTCTTTCTTTCTAATCTATCTTAGTCTGGAAGCTCTGCTGAAACCCAGACTGAGACACTGAACTTAAATAATTGTCTATGTGAACTTGGGTAAGTCTGGTCCCCTTCTTGTAAGCTAGAATCTTTGCCTACCAAATTGGGGTGGGGAAGTTGATTATGTATTTATTGTCTGCCTCCTCTCACTAGAATGTAAGCCCTAGGAGAGCTGGCATTTTTGTCTGCTTTGTTCAGTGATCTCTCCCATAGTGCCTTAAACCATCCCTGACACATAACAAGTGCTTAAGTAATGAATGAATAAATGGTCTTAAACATTCCTTTCAGCTCTGTAAAAAAAAAATAATAATAATAATAATAATTCGCATAAAGTGACTTTGGAAAAAAAAAATTTATCCTCAATTTAACTGTTCAAACCTCAGCCTTTCAGCACAATCTATAAAGAGAAAGATCAAGAGCAAGTAATTTAACTCACCCTTGCAGATAGCCAGAACTGTTGGCTGAGATGTGGAAAATGATGCTTTGTATTTGCATATCCAGTGAGGTGTTTTATCCTATCACTGCATTCATTTTAATGCTCCCATGTGGCTTTCGGGAGCTTCTGAAACTTCTACTCTTCTGCCTCCCAATGGTCTGTGAAGCTGCTCCGTTTTAAAGCTTGGCTATGAGTCTTGCTATCAACATAACAGAGGATTAAAACGGAAAAGGATGGGGCTGACCACAATCAATACATAGAGCATGACTCCCAGAATTGCAGCATCACCTCACCTGGGCCAGTCCCTATGTGTCGGCACTGCTTGTTAATGGCAAGGAAAAGTAGTTAAGGGGAATACACACAAGTGAAAATCTTTTTTGAAATCCTTCTGACCTACAGAAGGAGATAGGATCCCTATCAAGTCTTCTGCCTTTCAATGGCCACAGCACATCCAGGGCCTAGTTCACCTAGCAGGAGACACACCCTAGGGCAGCAAGCAAGCAAACCCTGGATTCAGTGTATACTGTTGTTGCCTGACACCATTTCTGGCAGATCCATGGACCTCGCTTTCTGTATTTCTCTGGACAACATCTAATTTCTCTGGACAACATCCTAGTTCAATGACTTTAGAAAGTTCATGCCCATCTGACCCTGGAGGAGGAGATTCTCGTGAAACATGCATATCCTGTTCCCAATTGCAGAGTTTCCTATTCAGCAGATCTGGGGTGGTGCCTAGGAATGTGCATTTTTACAAACATCCCAGGTGATTTTGATGTAGCGTGTCCCAGCAAAAATCCCTATACCTATTCCCGAGAGTCTTACTATGGTGCTGTGAGTTAATGCACCAGACTGCCAAGCCGTTTGAACTGCAAGGTCGGTGGTTCAAGCTCACTAGCTACTCCTCGGAAATCCTATTCAGGGTCGCTATGGACCAGAACCAACTCGAGAGCACTTAACAACAACAATTCCCAAGACACAGAACATCCATTACACCATTTCTTGCGTTGTCATTATCCACTTCCTTGCAACAGTGAATGTATGTCTCAAATCTGGATTATATTTTCAAAATGCAAAGTGTTTTATAATTTTAAGGCTGTTTCCATCAACTTCCTTGAATATTTACTTCCAGGCTTCCTTTCAAGCCCCACAGCACACACGGAGATGAGCAAGAGGAGTGGGTTTGCATTGCTGTCTCTGGTAGGTAGAAGGTAGTAGATCTTTTCATCACTTCTTAATGCCAGTAGCATATTGATTGCTTTGGAACTTGTGTGTGACTTCAAAGATCAAACTGCCATTAGTTATTGCCTTGGCCCCTTTTCATTGGCTACCTTATTCCCATGGTGAGTCAGTTACAGGCCTCCCTCCTAACAAGTACATCACCTGGGAGAGTTTGGTATAGGGTCCCCCAGAGCTCGCCATAGAGCTATAACCTCCCCCACCTGAGACAACTTCTTACTGAGAGTAATTATCTTCATCAAGCGGAAATAATTTTCATATATTCTGATACATTCTAAGATCAATAATAAAAGAGAGAATTCTGAGAGCTGAGATTATGATTTCCCATTTTCTTTTATTTCCTGAGGACTTTCCACCCCTCTTTTGTTCTAAGATGACCATACTAAGGTCATCTGAGCCTAGAAGAGTACTGTCCACAAGGAGAAGACAATAGGGGAGTGGGGCTTGGGAGTAATAAGTTGAAGATGCTCATTCTCCATTCACTTGTACACAACGGAGCCTTGGGATGAGACTGCACAGTAGAGTAGCACTGAACTAGACATCAATAGGCCATGGGTATTGCCTGGATGGCCTTAGAAAAAAGTCCCATGAACTCTTTGGGGCCTTAGTTTCCTTATCTGTGATTGTTGTTGTTGTTGTGTGCCATGGAGTCGGTTCTGACTCATAGCAACCCTCTACAGGGTTTCCGAGGCTGTAAATCTTTACGGGAGCAGAAAGCCTCATCTTTCTCTTGTGTAACAGCTGGTAGTTTTTGAATTGCTGACTGTGAGACTAGCAGCTCGACTCGTAACCACTACGCTACCAGAGTATGAGATGGATAAACCAGAGCATTTTAATAAGTTCACCTAAAGCTAAGGTTATGGTTCCATGTTTTCCAAGTGCTCCCTCCCTCTTGGGTGTAACCTTGAATCCTCCCTCTCATCTCCATATATTCAGTCTCTCAGCAAGACTTGCCTATTTCAGAATAGATCACAAATCCATCTTCATGTCTATTCTTATAAATTCTTAATATAATTTTCCCTGGACTGTTCTGAGAGCCTCTTGCTTGATGGACACTCTTACCTTTCCTCTACCCTAATTCATTTTCCTCATAGCCTCCAGAGTGGCATTTTAACATGTATATCAACTCTTCTCTAACTTAAAACTCTCCAGTGGCTTTTCATTGAGTTCTGAGTAAGACCCTAAATCTATACATGGACAGATAGTCCCACATATTCTAGCCTCTTCCTACTTCTCCAATATCATCTCCAATCACTAGCTGCTCTTCCTGTCCTGAAACCACTTAGTTCTTTTCTGCATGAGGGTCTTTGCACTTAATGATTTATGTCACTCAGAACTACACAGACCTAACTCTTTCTTCCCCATCAACTCTACATAGAAATTTTGAAACACCCAAAGTAATTCTCCTTTAATTACCACTTCCTTTGTTATCTATTGCAATAGGAAGTTTATTTTATTCATACAAATCATACTTTATACATTCATGATTGCTTTTTTAGCCTCTGTCTCAGACCATTATACAGAAGGCTTCCTGAAGCAGAGGTTCCCTCCCCCAGGACACATATATCATTATATCTTCAGTCTCATGTCTTATCACCAAGCTATATATTGCATTTACAGTCAATTAGTCATATCTGTAAGAAGCTCTGGTAGCGTAGTGGTTACGAATCCAGCTGCGAGGTCAGCAGTTCGAAACTACCAGCCGTTCTGCGGGAGAAAGATGAGGTGTTCTGCTCCTGTAAAGATTTACAGCCTTGGAAACCTGGTACAGGGTCACTATGGGTCGAAACCAACTCCATGGCACACAGCCACAGCCAGTCATATCTGTTGAATAAATGAATGTTCTTGGCCACGACTAGTGTGGAAAGGTAAAGAAAAGAAAGTTAGGGAAACAAAAGACAAATTTGACCTATGAAGATTGTCAAATTTGTATATATTTTAATATATCTCTTCTCAAAATGCTTCTCTGTAAGGAAAAAGAATGCAAAATAGGTCTTTGGGTATAAGAAGAGTCCCAGTGCCACACTGCAAAATAAGCTCTAGACTGCTGACTGCAAGGGCAGCAGTTCAAACCCACCATCTGTTCTTGGGAAACCTGTGACTGTACACAACAACAACAACAACAAAATATAAGAAGTAGGCCCATCAAGTCAACTTATAGATGGCATCTTTATCTCACCAGAAATCTAACGAGAAAGAAAAAAAAAAAACACACTGTAATTTGTAACCATAGTTAAGCTGAATTTTAGCTTTGGATACTAAAATAGATTTCACAAAAACAATTTATCACATAAATATTTTAAAGCGAGGGATGATGAGTCTTCAAAGAATGTCAGTAGCATTTACTTGCATACATCAATGAATGTGCTAATTATAGGTTATTTTTATCTGCTTATGGTGTTGGTACAGGAAACATCTACTTTAGGCTGTTTAATACTGCTTCTGGTTTACTTATCCAACATCCATTCCCACCCACCTCTACTCTAGTGGCTGGAAAAGTTATTTTTTTCCTTCCCAGCATCCTTTGCAGCTAGGGGTGGCCACTGTCTACTGTTCTGACCAATGAGACAAGTGGACATCTGCTTGGGATGGGAAGTATTTTGGTACAATTCTATTTACCTGATTCAAAACAATGGAGATGGTTGGCATCACTCTTTCCCCTTCTTGATGCTTGAACATGGACATAATATCTGGGAGCAGCCATCTATCTTATACCCATGAAAGCCAGTTCAAGAGAATCACAGAAACTGCTGACCGTGATTTCTCTGAACCAACATGACTCAATGCCTGTCCCTTTTTTTCTTGTAATGTTAAAAAAGATAGGTTTCTTTGTGACCAGACTTTTGGTACTTGCAGACAATCACATGTTGCCACATTCTGATGGCATTTAGTTACTAGACATGAACTTTAAAGAGATTAAAAAGAAATCATGCTGTTTGTACATGGTGGTGGTAGTGGTGGTTATGTGCATGGCATAGCACACCACCACCACCTCACCATCATCCCTGGTGACCAGAGGTGTGGCCAGCTCCCACTCTCATCCAACCCTAGCACAGACCATGCTGTCTGGCAGTTTGGAGTCACTTGGATGGGAGCCACACCAGTGTGAGCTACCACTTACGTATGCCACTTTGGTGCCTAAGTAGACTCAGCTCCAAACCTTCAAAACTTGAATAGCCACCAGGTCAGCATTTGACCAGTCACCCTGCCCCCAGTTTCCCTGTGGTTATGATGGAAACTAAAACCAGCTCCATAAAGGACCCCCGATAACGACTTCTGGATTGAATGCCCTGAGCATAGATAACAGTGAGCCAATAGGAACTCCAGCTAGGGCCAGGAACTCTGCTGTCACATCCTTTCCACAACCACCTTGTGAGCTCCTTAAATCATAAGAGACCATAAGAGATTTCTCACCTTAGGTTCCAAAAACTGCACTGTTTGTTTTTACAAATTTGATGACCCCACAATGCCTAGACAATTTTAGCTCACATGAAAAAATAAGAGAGAATGGCTCAAACAAATGATCAAGATGCAGAGTCAGAAAAAGTTTCTGAAGAAGAAAAGGTAATGGAAGTAACTGAAAAGGAATTCAAAAGGATGTTCATTAGGTGCCTTCCAAGGAGAAATGGAAAGATTGAGGAAAACAAGGAGGCCACAATATGAACCTTAGAAGAATTCAGGTAAACACAGGAACAAACTGCCAAATAAAGGCAAATTTTGAAACAATACCAAACCTGCTATTAGAAATCCAGAAGATCAATCTTAAGATCTCATAAATGTACAATACATTGAAAGAGCAAAGGAGTAGATATGAAGCAATGGATGCCTGAAATACTGAGCCTGAAGATGAGTATCTCAATACTAGTATGCTAGAAGAACAATCAGAAAAAAAGAATGAGAGAATCTGAAGATAGCCTAAGCGTTATGTGGGACACCAAGAACAACTTACGTGTAATAAGAATTCCAGAATGGAAAGAGACAAGCACAGAGAAAAATTTCAAAGAGTTATTGGAAGAAAACTTTTCTAACATCATGAAAGATAAGAAACAAAGCATGCATACAAGAAGCTGAATGAACC
>NW_006408575.1:10180406-10182019 GCF_000296735.1 Chrysochloris asiatica | reverse complement strand
CTCTTGGTCCAGGTACAGATTCTTCATGAGCATAATTAAGTGTTCTGGAATACTCATACTTCGCAACGTTGTCCATAGCTTGTCATGATCCACACAATCAAAAGCCTTTGCATAGTCAATATAGCACAGGTAAACATCTTTCTGATACTTTTGCTTTCAGCCAAGATCCATCAGACATCCAACCTCTGAAAGTTCTCTGCAACTACTACGCTAGTATCCCCTAAATCCAATGCCAATTGAGTTGATTCCAAGTACATGTAATTCAGATGGCTCTTTGTTGTTGTTGCTTAATGCCACCGAGTCAGTTCTAACTCATAGTGACCCTGTATAGGGTTTCCAAGGAGCGGCAGGTGAGTTGGACCATCAACCTTGGAGTTCAAACTGACCTTGTGGTCCAGTGCTTTATCCCACAGCACCACACAAGGAATCCTAGATGAACCTTAGTCCCCACAATTCAAAATTATTATGGGTTTATGTATTATTTAAATGAGTATCATGAATTAATGGATTCCAATTGGGAACGATGTTCTTTAAGATATTTGACATATGCAAGCCCCTTAGAAGTCCCTTCCACCATAAAATCCAGGGTGTATAGCATAGTATTATGAGGTCAGAAGCTCAAAAAATTTGTTGACTTGACTTCATCAGGAAATATATAAACGGGGAGTTTCTGGCAAGATGGTGGACTAGGCAGACACACTACATGGACCCTCTATAGCAAAGATAGAAAAGACAAAGGAAAAAAGACATAGATAAAAATTCTGGCACCCTGAACTTCAGTAGAAAGGTTAGAGAGGTGGATGGAGTGCTTGTGGGGAGAAGAGGCTGAGCAGGGATGGTGAGAGAGGGAGACTGACTGCTGAACAGGTCGCCAGTTGCAGCTTCACCTTCTTGTGAGCAGCTTTGGTGGTGGAGGGAGGCCTGGCAGAACATATTTGTGCAGGTGATGGGAAAGCTGCAATTTCTTCTTTTCCCCCATTCTCTCCTGGTGATCAGGAGGTCTGGTAGTGTAGTGGTTATGAGTTGACCTCAAGTCAGCAGGTCAAAACTACCAGCTGTTCCATGGGAGAAAGATAAGTCTTTCTGCTCCCATAAAGATTTACAGCCTCTGAAACCCTATGCAGGGTCACTATGAGTAAAAAACCGACCCCATGGCATGGCATAGCACACCACCACCACCTCACCATCATCCCTGGTGACCAGAGGTGTGGCCAGCTCCCACTCTCCCATCCAACCCTAGCACAGACCATGCTGTCTGGCTGTTTGGAGTCACTTGGATGGGAGCCACACCAGTGTGAGCTACCACTTACGTATGCCACTTTGGTGCCTAAGTAGACTCAGCTCCAAACCTTCAAAACTTGAATAGCCACCAGGTCAGCATTTGACCAGTCACCCTGCCCCCAGTTTCCCTGTGGTTATGATGGAAACTAAAACCAGCTCCATAAAGGACCCCCGATAACGACTTCTGGATTGAATGCCCTGAGCATAGATAACAGTGAGCCAATAGGAACTCCAGCTAGGGCCAGGAACTCTGCTGTCACATCCTTTCCACAACCACCTTGTGAGCTCCTTAAATCATAAGAGACCATAAGAGATTTCTCACCTTAGGTTCC
>NW_006408575.1:10166329-10180041 GCF_000296735.1 Chrysochloris asiatica | reverse complement strand
AAACCTGCTATTAGAAATCCAGAAGATCAATCTTAAGATCTCATAAATGTACAATACATTGAAAGAGCAAAGGAGTAGATATGAAGCAATGGATGCCTGAAATACTGAGCCTGAAGATGAGTATCTCAATACTAGTATGCTAGAAGAACAATCAGAAAAAAAGAATGAGAGAATCTGAAGATAGCCTAAGCGTTATGTGGGACACCAAGAACAACTTACGTGTAATAAGAATTCCAGAATGGAAAGAGACAAGCACAGAGAAAAATTTCAAAGAGTTATTGGAAGAAAACTTTTCTAACATCATGAAAGATAAGAAACAAAGCATGCATACAAGAAGCTGAATGAACCTCAAACAGGAGAGATCCCCAAAGGAAATATGTAAATAACAATATTGGTGTTTTTCTGGTGTTTGCTGTTGTATATTTGCTCGATGGTACTGATTCCTGTCTTAGCATTCTGGCCTTCCTATCTGACCCAAGGCTGGTTATATTTTAACTATCTATCTCCAAGAAACATTGTGATATACTCTGACTCCTATGGGGTTTCTACAAGAAGCTCTGGTAGCATAGTGGTTACAAGTCGGGCTGCTAATCTCACAGTCAGCAGTTTGAAACTACCAGCTGTTCTGCGGGAGAAAGATGAGGCTTTCCGTAAAGATTTATAGTCTCAGAAACCCTGTACAGGGTCACCATGAGTTGGAACTGACTCCAGGGCACACAACAACAACAACATGGGGATTCTACAACTATGGGATTATCCAAGGTAGGCATGGTGAAGAAGGGGCCATATCAAGTGGATAAAACTCTCTGTTAGGGCTGATTCACTCCTATATTTGCCAGACCCTTTCCTCCATAGTCTACTCAGAGCCTATGAGGAAGAGGCACAGGAATCCAGTTCTCCAGTAAGAATCATTTGCTATTTGTTTTGTCTGTAGACTTCCCCAGAAGAAGGTCACATAGGTCAGTGGCTATCAAGTCAATGTGAGCAGTGATTTCTTCTAAGAAGTTTAATTAAAGTCCAGTATATAAATTTGATTAAAAAATCGGTATTCACTTTTTAATGCCTCCCATGTGCTGGCTAGGTAATCTGCTGTTAATCCCATTTAAAACTCACAAGAAGACTAGAGGTTGCTGCTCTTTCTGTTTTACCAAAGGGAAAACATAGACATAGAGTTGAGTTAGCTTATTAAAGCTGGGGAAGGGGGCGGATAGGAACCGTCATACTTAATCTCATTTTTACCTCACTGGCAGGTTCTAGTGGAATCCTCAGCTCTCTGGGAATTTGAAAACCCTCTTGCATCTTTAGGTCAAAAGCTCAAGTACTTTTATGAGGGTCAGCTGAGTAACACAAAAATGAAGAAGGCCAGGTGGAGACTGTAGAATGCATGCATGGTCTAAGGAGGGCAGCTACCCTCTGTTTTGGACATCCATTGCCAAACTCTGTGCAGCTCAAACAAAGGCATGCCTGGGAGAAAATTCAGTTTATAGGTCACTAGTTTCAGACCTTTGGAGTAATGAGGAGAGTAAGAAAACCTACCCTGTAGGTGCCTTTAAGGTAAAAGACCATGAAGATGTCTTTAAGAAGATGCCTACTGACAAATAAAATGACGGAGAAAAAACAAGCCCATGAGTCTTTTCAGACATATGCATGTTCTGATGACCCTACGTTATACTGACAAGAAAAGAATCACTCTTCCCACTGTTTATCCACTGGTCTGATTTATTTTTAAGCAAGCCCTTCCCCTGCTTGGTTCTTTCTATTCTTCACTATGTGTTTGCCAGTATTGGCCAAGCATCCAGTCTCACACCTCCTCCCTCACATCCTTCCCCTCTCCCCCAACTGTCTTCAAATTTAAAGATAAACATGACTCTATAGTGAATGATGATACTTTCTAAACTATACAGCAGGCAAAGTGAGTCCTTGAGGAAACGTGGTAGGAAGATATTATTCCATGGCCACTGAGGAATACTGGATCTCATGGACAGTCCCGTCAAAGTGGACACCCTGGCACATGTCTGTGAGGTCTTGATAGTTACAAATGCATTATCTTCAGAGAGTGAGACTGTGTACAAACCTATCCATGACAGCCCAATGCCAAGCCATGACTTGCTGCATTTGTTGTTGTTGTTGTTGCTAAGTGTTGCAGAGTTGATTCCTACTCATAGCAACCCTGTATGTTTTCCAAGGAGCAACTGGTGTTTGAACCACCAACCTTATGGTTCACAGTCCAGTGCTAATCCTACAGCACTACACCAGGGCTTTTAGATACTTGATAATCTACAAGGAACTGCCTACTGGAAAAAGAGGTCATAGGCATGAAGCTACTATTAAAGGAAATACAGTCAGTGCTCATTACCAGGTAAACTGGAGGGGACTTGTGACATGAACAGTCCAGAATGTAGTAGAAAGAGCATGACACACAAAGATGGAAGGCCAGTAAATGTGGGAATTGGACTAGACTGAAGTTTTCAAATTTATTTTTTCCCCACCTTTTCATCCTTCCTCCTTTCTTTCTTATTAGCTTCAGAATTCTTGTTTCAAAAGAAATATTATTCACAAGTCCAATTTATACAATAGATAAAAATAGAACTACTTTGGCTCTGTGTGGGTGCAGACACCATACTGGTTCTCTATCTTTCTCTAGCTCTACTTTCAGTATATCTGAGGCACCTCTGAAAAGCCCTTTTTCGGAATCACAGACACAAATTTACAAAACAACTAGAATGAGATTACTCCCAGTCCATCTCAGAACCATGGAAAGGAGGAGATTTTTCTCTCAGAGATGGATACACCCAAGTCTACCAGTATCAGATTACTTGTCCAGGGCCACACAAAGAGTTGGAGCATGAGTCAGGACTCAATGCAGTGGTCTTTCCACCATACATAACTGATACAGTTGCAATACCAATGAGCTATCTAAAGCTGTGTAACCTTGGCAAGCTACTCACCATTTGGGGGAATCTGTCACTTACAAAAAAGGAGTCAGTGAGAGTCTTACATTATGTGGCTACAAGGATTCAATGAAACAATGAATGTAAAGGACTCAGAACCTTGCTTGGCATATGGTAGATATTCTATAAAAGTTGTACCACACTGCCCTCTTCGTTTCTGTATGCCTTTCAGCTGCAGAACATCAAAGCCATCAATGTGTCTATTAATTTTGAGTGCATCAACCAGGGAAAAGACAGAACTGTCCCCGACACAGGATGAATCCAAATAACCTACAGCACATGCAGTGAAAAGTTGACTATAAAGCACAATTAAAATTTTTGAATACAGTGAAGTCTGGAAATAAATCCTGCCTTTTCACTTTCCAGTATCTTTTCTTACCAAGAAAACCATGACATTGAGCAAACAGGTGGAGGAAAGATGACTAACCTGGGGGAAATGTCACATCCTTGCTGCATGAAGGCTCCCAGGGAGAACCACAAGCTGTTGAATATCCCAAACTCATTGGATTGATCACTGGTTGTCTGGTCACGTCCTTCCTCAAACTCTTCACTGTGCCATTCATAGGGGCTGAAGCGGCTGACCAGAAAGAGGACGACACTCACTCCAATGTAGGCAAAAACGATGCACATCCAAATCTCATAAGCCAAAGGGTCAAGGAAGGAGAAGACCCCCGGCTTGGACTTCTGTGGTTTTTTTATCATGATGGAGATTCCCAAACTCATAAATGGCTTGGAGAAGTCTATGACCTCTTCTCGGACTAAGGTGATGGTTAAGGGGGCCACAGCCACATCTGCTCTCTGGAAGGAAAAACAAAAAAACACAACAACAGCTGAGCTCATCAGCTTTCTTTCTTCTCTTGCCCCTTTCTTCACAGCAGACATTGTTTTGTATTTCAAAGGATGCAAGTGGGAAAGTAGCAATTCAACTGCTGACAAATGGCTCCCTAACTCAATATTTTATGTTATTGTTGTTGTTAAGTGCCATTGAGTCGGTTCTAATTCATAGAGACCCTATGTAGGGCTTCTGAAGAGTAGCTGGTGATTTTGAACTGCCGACTTTACGATTCAAACCGACCTTGAGGTTGATTGCTTTTCCTATGGCACCAAACCAGGAGGAAATTATTTTACTGGTTGATAGATCTAATTGTTAGATCTTATGTTATTTGTTGGCCTTGTCTGCCCAACAGTCATTCCTCCCTCTTCTGGTAGGAGAACCACCACTGGATAACCCTCAATTCTCCTGGTTCAAATGGGGCTGGTCACCTTGGTTACTTGTTAAAGCACACGGCTCAGGCCTCGCCAATTAGTGTACTACATTCCTCAAGCCAGAATGATTCCTTTAAGAATAGGAATTGGTATCAGGTTGGTTTAGTGAGAATTTACCCTGAGAGTCAGCTGAGAAAAGTAGAGTTTAATCCTTGATTCAAGGAGCTCTGGTAGTGTAATGGTTATGAGTCAGGCTGCTAACTTCAAAGTCAGCTGTTCGAAACTACCAGCCATTCCGCAGGAGAAAGATGAGGCTTTCTGCTCCTGTAAAGATTTACGGTCTCGGAAACGCTATGAGTCGCTATGAGCCGGAACTGACTCCATGGCACATGATCATCACCACCAATCCTTAATACTATCACTTGGGCCATCCTAAATTCAGGTTGACCCTGAATTTCCTAAAAAAAACCCATGTGTCAATATATTCCTATTTGTCTGCAAGAACATGTTTGCATATTTGCCTAAGTTGGTCTACATTGGGGTTCTTTTACCTGTAACCAAGATAGTTCTGGTTAACAAGGTGGTGGTGGCAAATTTAACTTGACAAATGTTTAGTGAGCACTTAGTTAATGAAAGCCCTGACCTAGACACTATAGGCAAGCTATGATCCCTGTACTTTGGGAATTACAAACAGACAGAAGCGACTGACTCATACCACACACTTTTATAGTCTGCAAAGTAGACTGGATAGATGCTTTCTAAGAGATACAAAATGCTAAAGTAGAGATCAGGAAGGAATGAATTAAGGAACAACATCATGGAAGAGGTACCTTCTAAGTTTGACTTCTAATTAACTTTTAAGTGATTACCTATGGTGTGGCACTGTGGGTTAATTCACCAGACTGCAAGTTGGTTTGAATCGCAAGGTCGGTGTTTCAAGCTCAGCAGCTGCTCCTCAGAAACCCTATACAGGATTGCTATGGGTCAGAACTGACTCAACAGCACTTAACAACAACCCATTGAAGGATGGGTAGGAGTTGGATAGATTGCTGCAATTGAGTACAGGTCTAGAGGTAAAGGGGAGCAGTATTACAACTTTTTTTGTTTTCAGGAAAATTGCTAAAAATAGTTAAATTTGAATGTAGATTTTGTAAAGGTTGGAAGATATGTTCATCCTCAGGCAGCCCCACGAGTAAAGTGGGATGGCTGCTTATTGTTGTTGTTGTTAAGTGCCACTGAGTTGGTTCTGACTCATAGCGACCCTGTACAGGTTTCCCAAGGAGCAGCTGGTGGGTTTGAACCATCGACCTTGCTGTTGGCCATTCAGTGTTTATCCTACAGTGCCACTCCAGGGCCCAGGATGGCTACTGGGCAGATACAAACAATTGATATTCACATCAGCCCCCTTCTCACTAGGATTTATATTTCTCTATCTCTCACTAATGGCAGAAACACTGGCATTGATGTGACGAGAACCTACTGCTTTATTGGCTTGAGAGCAAAAGATCTTGGAAATCCAAGGGAGTTTCTATTGACAGATCCACATATGCATTTTTGAAATGAGAATCATGCCTATGTAAGTCTGTCTGAAGTGAGTGGCTGTCTGCTATGATGCTGTGTAACAATCCAGATGTGTGATTGTCATAAATAGTGTGATTGGTGATACATAGTGTGCAGCTAAGGGCTCCACCCAACCCCTGCCAGCTGTTAGTGATTTACTCTGGTTCCTCTGGCTGGAATTGTTGAGAATATGCTTTAAGTGGAATAAAAAAATGACTTTTTATTCTGACCTTTTGTAAAGTAATGTGGTCAGTTAGGTATGAATTTCATAGTAATTCTGCTTTTTTTTTCTTTTTCTTTTCCTAATACTCTCTTTGTAAATCTTGATAATTTTTATAAACACTCATAAGCCAATACAAGGGATAAGAGATTTACTTTTTTGTTTATAACTAACATAGATGGAAAAAGAATTGGGGAGACAAGTAGCAGAAATGAGGACTGTGAAGGATTTCCTACAAGTTACTCAGAAGGGAGACAGATGAAGACAAGCTTTGAAACTGTTAAAGGGCCTTCAGTGGATTTGTTGGATGCCTTTTGATATGGGTTAGTAAAAAAACATAAGTTCATATAAAAGACTGGAAAATGATTTAGCCAAATTATTTTAGTGTTTAATTCAGCAGTATTAAGATTTGTTCCATGAAACATTATTTCTAGAAGGCTTTTGGTGGCACAGTAGTTAAACTCACAGGTGCTGGTGGAAAGGTCAGAGGTTCAGATTTACCAACTACTTCTTGGTAGAAAGATGAGGCAGTCTGTTGCTGTAAAGAGTGTTAAGTACCGTGGAGGCGGTTCCAACTCATAGCAACTTTGTACAGGGTTTCCGAGGCTGTAAATCTTTATGGGAGCAGAAAGCTTCATCTTTCTCCCATGGGACAGCTGGTAGTTTCGAATTGCCGACCTTGAGGTTAGCAGTCTGATTTGTAACCACTACGCTACCAGCCTTGGAAACCCCAGGGGGCAGTTCTACTCTATCCTATAGGGTTTCTATGAGTTGAAATCGACTGCAGGGCAAGGGCTTAAAATGAAAATACTTGTTTGGGAAACTTGGATTTAAACAGGTTACTTTGGGTCAGAATTTCTCAGAACATTTAAAAGGCTACTCTGTAGTGAGAAAATCTAAGTGGGGTAAGTAGGATGAAGAATTTCCCCAAATTATTTGGCCATGGGTCCTTCATTTCCATGAGCATCAAATGCGGCCCATTGGTGAGCAAAGTTCAACTACTTCATTTTAAAGATAAGCAGCTCAGGTCCAGGGAGAGAAGGTGGTTTACCCAAAGCAGCAGAATTCTAACCACTGAGAGATTTGGGGAGTTGATTCCCCTGCCTGAGGTTGAGCTTGGGAATCAGCAGGATCAATCAGGTCAAGAGAAAAGCTGAAGTAGATTTGGAGGTTCTACTCTATGATTTGCTAACTCTGTGGTCTCAAATGATATCAACATTTTCCTCTAAAAAATAGGTTTAATCATTCTGGTTTTACCCTGTTTCAAAGGATTGTTTTGTGAGGGTTGAAAGAATTAAAATATGTGAGAGCACTGTGAAATGTGAAAATTTTACAGGTTCTTAAAGTTATTATCCTAAGCTGACATCTCAGGACTGTGCTCTTCAAACTTGAATGCCCATCAGAATCCCCTGGAAGACTTAAAAACATGGTATATAGAATTTGATTCTGTGACTCTTGGATGAGACCTGAGTATTTGCAGCTCTCCTAAACTGGATGAGACCTGAGTATTTGCAGCTCTCCAAAACTCCCAGGTGATATACTAATGTTACTGGTTCAGAGACCACACTTCAAGAACCACTGACCTAGAGATCCCCAAATAAAGTATGTGAAGTTCAGACACAATCTGGAAAACAGTGTTCAGGTTTGATGTGGTGGAGAAAAACAAAGAGTGAAAAACATAATCAGGGACAAAGATGTACTCTGAACCAGGTGCTATATTTGTGAATACACCCTGCCACAGTCTGTGATAAGATTCATCCATTTCCCTCCTTCCCTCTGAATTGTTCAAAAGTGGCTTGCAAAGAGTTCACTCAGTGAATTGACAGAGATGAAACTCAAATCCAGATGTCTGTCTGCAAAATTCACATTCTTCCTGCTTCATTGAGACAAAGGGCAGGCAAAAAAATCACCTGTATATAAGGTAGAAAGACATAGCCACATAAGAAGCAGAAACTTTATTTCTAGTGCACGGCATTTGAAAATGCAGACAATATTGATGTTCTCACCACCAGTTACTTTTAGCTTTTCAGTCCAGTGCTTGGGTGGTGTGATTTCTACAGAGGCAGTTTACCCAGGAGTTAAGAATCCACAGTGTGGAGTCAAAAAGCCATGCTTTTCTGTTTGGTATCTTTTATCAAATTACTTCACCTTCCTGAGCCTCACCTTGCTCATCTGTAAAATGTGTGTAATAATCATATCTAACTTGAAGGACTGTTATAAGAATTAAATGAAATAATGTGCAAAAGCTATTTAATATACTACCTGAAACATGTAAATTCTAAGATGTTACTACTACAATTGTTAAGAACAAGAGTGAATAAAAGAAGAAAGTTCTAATAGACTTAGTGTTTTAAATGGCACAGAAAGAATACATTGGAGGCCTCCAGTTGAAGTTTTTCTGATCTCACTTTTGCTCTTAACTGAGAATTGTTGTTGTTGTGAAGTGCTGTTGAGTCAGTTCTGACCCATAGTAACCCTGTATAGGATTTCCAAAGAGCATCTGGTAAGCTTGAATTGCCAACCTTGTAGTTCAAGCTGACTTTGCAGTCCAGCACATTAACCCACAGCACCACACTAGGACTCCAACTGAGAGATAGTATTCCTCCATTCTCCTTCAGGGATACAGGAAAGGGAAGTTAAACAAAAAATCAGGTGAGAGGCATCCAAGTGGGTCTATTTTAGGATTTTTAGAATTTAGTTTTCACTGAGCAGAGGAACATGCCTGGTGTGGGGAAGGAGATTGTAAGCACCTTTGGCAGCTGCGGCAGCCACAGTAACTCAGACTTGCCCAAATCCTGAGCCACCACTAACTGCTGGCTATTGAGAGACTAGTCTCAGACAATCTTACCATTGTTCTGCCAGAATGACAGCTCTTTTATTAAGGGAACCATATTATGTGGGGTGGAGGTGAAAAAGTTCACAGCAGTTGCCATGGGGATGAACTTAAGAACCTGGTTCATGGTTCCATGGAAACCAAACTCCAGATGCAGTATTAACCATCTAAGCCACTATCTTTCATCAGTGGAGTTTTCCTAAAGTGAAAAGTAGTAGAGGGGAAGAGAAAGGGAAGAAGCATCTACTACCCCTCAATTCAAAAGTCATGTCCCTGGGGATGGTTTTCTTTATTCCCTCTCTTTTTGAATTCCCACAGTCCTTTGTATGACTTGTTCAGCTACCATAATTTCTCTTGTCCTGATATGATAGTATGAGACTCAAAACTTTAAAAAAATATGAGTGACTTCATTCTGACCCTGAACTCAATGTCAACCTGGACCTCAGCCTGTGATTCAGTTTGAAGTCCCAGCCTAGAGTCTTCACATGCCCTTCGTGCATGCGATGGCCTGATTCTTCTTCTATTACTTTTTGCCATTCCTCTACTCAAGCATCTTCATGACATCCCAGAGCCCACTGAATCATTCCACACTCTTTTCCTTGTCCTTTCTGACTCAAACTCACCCTGAATATATATCAACCCAAGACCTTTAGAAAACTCATGTTTCTAACTCTTCTTTCATCTTATTTATTCCACCATTAGTTTATTGTCTAGTCCTTAGATATTCCTGGGATGGCTTTTTCTTTTTCTTTTTGAATTTGGCCATTTTTTATTTTTCAATTTTCCATCCTTCTCCATGGTTAGATAAACTCACAGTTAATCTATTGCATGAGTCATAATTTAGACCTCTTTAAGATATGTTATTTTTATTACTATATTTCAATATCTTTGCTATCCCACAAAATATTAAGATATTTCTGGGGGGTAGAGCTCATATCTTCTGATTGTCAGTGGTTCTCTAAGCACTTAAAAATATGCTAGCTATTTAATGACATCTCAAAATGACATCCATCTGTTGAACATTTTGCTCAGTTAGCATTGGTTTAAGTGTGGTGAGTGATATAAAGATGAAGTAGACATTTGATTGTACAAATAATCATTATATAAGCAGGGTATTTTGGGGACTATAAAAGAAGCAAAGATATTCTTCATCAGGGGAAGGTGAGAGCAGTTAAAAAGGAGAGTTCACAACTGTTATGGGTGAAAAGGAAATAACAACTTGGAAAAGGTAACATTTGATACAGGTTTTGAGTAAAGTAGAATTTAAAGGTAGAGAATGGAAGGAGACACTCTCAAAAACAAAATGAATGTGGGTTAGTTTGGCTGAAATGAAAGGTGCATGAGAGAGATTACTGAGAAACAATGATGTTGGATGCAAGATGCCTGTAATAATGGGGGAGACTTTTGAGCAGTGAAGTAATAACGCAGCACTCTGCCACAAAAAACAAATCTTAAAGGCTATACTGTCACTGATATAGATGAACAGCAAAAGTAACAAGACTGAGCAGAGTGGGACTGAGGTAACTGAGACCAGGAACCTGAACAGTGTCTTAAGACATTGGATTTTGGGCTATTCAATTTTTTCAGTAGCAACGATACTCAATTATGTTGTTTGATAGATATCATGGATTGTTGTTTGATAGATATCATAGATATCATCCTTCCCCCACACACACCCCCGCCACCTTGACTAGGCCATGATTCTCAGTGTTGTGTGGTTGTTCTCAATTTTGTGATTTGATATAATTGTTGTTGTTAGGTGCCATCAAGTCAGTACCGACTCATAGCGACCATATGCACAGCAGAACGAAACACTGCCCGATCCCAGGCCAGCCTCACTCTCCTTACCATGCTTGAGCCAATTGATGCTGCCACTTTGCCAATCCATCTCGCTGAGGATCTTCCTCTTTTTCTCTGACTCTCCACCTTACCAAACATGATATCCTTCTCCAGTGACTGATCCCTCCGGACAGTATGTCCAAAGTATAAGAGACAAAGTTTGGCCATCCTGGCTTCCAAGGAGCACTCTGGCTGCACTGTTTCCAACACAGATCTGTTGGTTCTTTTGGCAGCCCATGGCACTTTCAATATGTTCCTCCAAGATGATAACTCAAAAGCATCAATTCTTCTATGGTCTTCTTTATTTATGATTCCAGCTTTCACATACATATGAGGTTACTGAAAATACCATGGCTTGGGTCAGGCGCACCTTAGTTTTCAACCTGACATCTCTGCTCTTCAATACTTTAAAAAAGGTCTTGTACAGCAGATTTGTCTAATGCAATAGATCATTTGATTTCTTGACTGCTGCTTCCATGAGTGTTGATAGTTGATCCAAGAAGAATGAAGTCCTTTGCAACTTCAATCTTTTCTCTATTGATAAGAATGTTGTTCATTGGTTCAGTGGTGATGATTTATATAACCGGGCTTCTCGGATTATTTGCTCATCATACAGGTTGAATAAGTATGGTGAAAGAATACAACCCTGTCACACACCTTTCTTAATTTTAAACCATTCAGTGTTCCCATGTTCTGTTTAAACAACTGCCTCTTGGTGCAGATACAGATTCCTCATGAGTACAATTAAGTGTTCTGGAATACTCATACTTCACAATGTTGTCTGTAGCTTGTCATGATCCACACAATTGAAAGCCTTTGTGTAGTCAATGAAGCGTAGGTAAACATCTTTCTGATATTCTCTGCTTTCAGCCAAGATCCATTGGACATCAGCAATGACATATACCTCATTCCACAGCCTCTTCTGAATCTGGCTTGAACCTCTGGAAGTTCTCTGTCAATGTATGCTTGTAGCCATTTCTGTATTACTTTTAGTAAAACTTTACTTGCATGGGATATCAAAGATATCGTCTGATTATTTCCTCATTCTGTTGTGTCACCTCTCTTTGGAATGAGCACAGATATGGATCTCTTCCAATCAGTTGGCCAGATTTCTTTATCCTCCGCTATATGATGTGTTGTAAATTGTAACCTCTATACTGTTATTACAACAACAACAACATACTGTTGTTGGAGTCCTGGTGTGACACTGTTGGCTAACATGCTTGACTGCAAAGTTGGTTAGAACTACAAGAGTCAGTAGCTCAAGCTCACCAGCTGCTCCTTGGAAACCCTATACAGGGTCGCTATGGGTCAGAATCAATTCACTGGCACCTAACAACAACATACTGTTATTGAAGTGCAGTATTGGTGTGACACCGTGGGATAATTCACTGGACCACAAAGTCAGTTTGAATCACAAGGTTGATGGTTCAAATTCACTAACTGCTCCTTGGAAACCCTATATTGGGTTGGTATGAGTTGGAATCAACTCAACAGCACTTAACAACAACAACATACTGCTATGGGGAGTCCTGGTATACCACTGTAGGATAAGCACTGGGCTGCAAGATCAGTTTGAACTGCAAGGTAGGCAGTTCAGTCCTGCCAGTTGCTCCTCAGAAATCCTATACAGGGTTGGCATGAGTTGAAATCAACTCAACGGCACTTACCAACAACAATGTACTATTACTGAGGCAAGATAAGTGTGGGCTGTATATTATAAAACATGACTCAAATCACTCTTACTCAAATCCCACCCTTAAGTTACATGCTTACTCAAATCACATACTTCCTTGAGTTGCATAATTTATCTTATAAGAGATAAAAGTACACAAAAGTCAGCAGAGGGAGGGGACCTAAGAAAGCTACTAAGAAAGAAGAGCTGGGATGGGAGCATATCCTTTGGATTCAGAGACCCTACGCTGAGAACCTCCTGGACCCAGGTGAAGATTGATACCAAGACATACATCTGCAAGAAATACTGGGCCCACAGATATTGACAGGAGTTAAGGAATTTGGGGTTTAGCTTCCTAAACTGTGAGAAAATAAATTTGTTTGTTAAAGCCATCCACCTGTGGTATTTTTGTAATAGCAGCACTAGATGACTAATCGACATCTATATCCAACCACCAAGTGATTTCCAGTAAAACCCTCTACCTCTGCCCTCCAACTGCCTCACTCAATAATGAACTTGGAGACTTGGTGTGGTGCTTAAGATAAGCACTGGACTGCTAACCACAAGATTGGTGGTTCACTTCTGAGTTGTGACATTCCTACTTGAAACTTGCAGACCAACCCAAAACTGCTGAGAGAACAGAAATTTCTTATTGAAAGAAACACCAGCTGTTGGCTTTGGAGGCATTAAGGAAAAAAAAGTCAGCCCTTCAGGGAAAACCCCCTTAGAGTCCTGGTGTAGTGCTGTGGGCTAATGCATCAGACTGCAAAGTCATTTGAACCGCATGGTTGGTGGTTCAAGCTCACCAACTGCTCCTTGAAAACCCTATTCAGAGTGGCTATGGGTCAGAATTGACTCAATGGCACTTAACAACAGCAGGACTAAAGCTTAAATGGAACTCACTAGCCATCTAGTATATGCTTGCTGGTGACAACCTGTGTCTGTATATAAATGGAAGTGGGGTAAATGCAGCCATGAAGACATGGGCTAAGTATGGGCATGTTCTATTGGCACCTGCTGACCTTGAATTGAAAGAGAGAATAGGACTGGCTGGTCTGAAGTTTAGGGAGACGTGTGAACTCCTGAGCCCATGGGTTATTAACCTAACCCCTGGAGGCTGGGGTTGAGAGTGAAGCAGCCAGCTGGTCTGAACTTTAGGGAGATGTGTGTGTGAATTCCCAAACTTGTTGCTAGTACCCATTTGACCTAGCTTGTATGGCGAACTGACCAAAAGATGACTAGATGGAGATAAAGATGTTTGATATTGTGAGCAAGTGCAATTGCTATAATTTTCTGAATTGTACTTTTGCTTATGAATGGAGTTGCTCAAAATTCCAACTGAAATGGAAGGATTCTTCGTATCAAGGAACAACCTTGTTTCCTCAGGTTACATAGTTGATAGGGATGGGCAATTTAGACACTGGCTAT
>NW_006408575.1:10153747-10165589 GCF_000296735.1 Chrysochloris asiatica | reverse complement strand
AGGGAAAGGATTATAATCATTGAAGTAAAACAAAGTATAATTTGTTGAAGGTAAAGCTGATGATCTTGTCACTCAATTCACAACAAAAAGTTAAAAAAATAAAATATTGGCGGTTCAAAATTATCAGCCACTCCTTAGAAACCCTATTCAGGATTGCTATGAGTTGGAATCAACTTGATGGCACATAACAACAACATAGTGAACTTACTCCATAGACCAGCTCTCCCACCATGCCATTCCAAGCCTTGGTGTCAGGATCTCGAGCTCCATATTTTCCATCGCTGACGATCTCCAGACGGTAGGAATAGCCCACGTGCTTGGCAATTTCTGCTGCCAGCTCCACACAGTAGCCCTCGTAGCGATCATTTCCCTCAAACTGGTTGGCATTCTTTTTGAGCATTACATAAGGGTCTTCCTGGTAGAGAAATAGAAAGATGGAGGATGTGGGTTATGGAGTTCATTGGGGAGGGAAGACTTTGACATAGTAAAGGAGAATAGTGACAGCATTAACATCGAGGAACTCTCTTTAGATAGTTCCCTAAATCTATCTGTTGAATTTTTGCCTCTAATACCCAAGCCCCCATTACAAACTGCTTGGGTTAAGAAAGCAAATTGTCTTAAAATAAGAATGTCTCCTACTTCATAGCTTTTCAAATTTTGTTCCAGGAGCTTTTGTATTCTGCTAGTACCACTAAGGGACTATGATGGGAAAATGACTACAAATAGGTGCTGAGTTTTTCATTAGCAGTCACTGAAAATTCTAGCAGCTTCCATTAGACCCACTTTATTTACAGGAATTTGGAGACTTCCTTTGAAAATGGCTTCTATTAAGGGAGGGTGGAATATGAAATCCACCATAATTTAGTGTCTGCTGTTTTCTGTATGGGGAAATGATGGCTCAAAAGATTGTAAGTGACTAATCCAAGGGTACAAAGTAAGACAGGGACTGAGTACTCACTAGGATGGTAGTGACGATGTATGTTCTATTCTGAACACTTGAATTATCACCCCCTGCTTGAGCATCGGTGGCTGCAGGGACAAATTTATCATCTTCATTCCAGTAACCAATCTGTTAATGAAAGAAAGGCAGAGATATAAGGTGACGCCAGGTTATAAAGTGAACAAGGATCTCAGTCTATCAGAGATAGACACAGGAGGAGCTCTGCATTACACTATGAACTACTAGACACACTTGCCTCTAAAATATTGGGAGATAAAAACAAGAGACAATGTCTACATGAACCATAGTCTCATCTACCCTGAGACCCAAAAGAACTAGCTGGTGCCCTGCTACCATTATTGACTAACTGGGACACAAAGATGGTCCTGAATAGGAGAGAAACATGTAAAGCAAAACTGAAAATCTTAAAAAGAGGTCAGACTTGCAAGACCAGTTGGGAGGAACTCCTGAAACTATTGCCCTGAGATATCCTTTAAATTTTGAAATTAAACCACTCCCAAGGACCTTTCAGTTCAATAACAGATTAACTCATGAAATAAACAATATCACCTCTATGTAGTGTGTGTGTGTTTGTTAATTTTAATCATCTATGTGAAACTGAAGAGTCAACAGTTACCCTAAAAGCAAAGACAACAAGGTAAAGGAAGTTGGGGGTGCAGGAAAACTAGAAAAATGGAAATGGAACAAGTAAAATGGAAATAATGAGAATGTTGATACATTGTGAAAACTGTAGCTAATGCCACTGAACAAGATGTATAGAAATTGTCAAAAGGAAACCTAGTTTACTGTGTAAATGTTCACCAAAAACACAATAAAATATTATAAAACAAAACAAAACAAACCCAAGAAGCAAACCTTCTTGTCTCCTAGTAAAAATTGTCATTTGATGAGCTAAATCTCGGAATTACCCCTCCCTCTGAAAGGTGGGATTGCAACTTTAGAACTGTGATCATTTAATTCCCTACCTCTGCTCATAAAGCCAAACATCTCATTCCCTCCACCCAACCCCCATACCTATTAACCCTTCTCTTCCCTGAGTTTATTCTGAGTTGTAATTTGTGGTGATGGTGATTATGTGGCACTGAGTTGGTTCTCACACATAGCGACCCTTCATAGACTGTGAATCTTTATGGGAGCAGAAAGCCTCATCTTTCTCCTGCAGAGTGACTGGTGGATTTGAACTACTGACCTTGTGGTTAGCAGCCCAGCTAATAATCCACTATGCTGCCAAGACTCCTTGCACTGTACTTGGAACCATATAATTTACACATTTCATTGAGTTTCTTTTCTTTTTCAGTTTCCATCCACTGCCATTGAGTTGATTCTGACTCATAGAGACCCTATATAGGATTTCTGAGTCTTTAAATCTTTACAGGAACAGACAGCCTCATTTTTCTACCATGGAGCAGCTGTGGGCTTTGAACCTCAGATCTTGTGATTAGTTGTTGTTGTTAAGTGCCGTCGAGTCGGTGCCGACCCATAGCGACCCTGTACAGGGTTTCCGAGGCTGTAAATCTTTACGGGAGCAGAACGCCTTATCTTTCTCCCGCAGAGCAGCTGGTAGTTTCGAACTGCTGACCTAAGGTTCACAGCCCGATTCGTAACCACTACGCTACCAGTGGGCTAGTGTTTATCACATATAAGTTTCCCAGGTAGATTTAAATTTCTAGTTGATGGTTGTTCTAGACCTTAGTTATTGCTCTAAATTCCAAGTATGAACTAATACTTAGCATAAAGTAGTGACTAAAACTACTGGTTGACAACATTCTTTGCATAAAAATAAGTATGCTATTTAAACCGTACTCACTTTCTAATAGCTTACAACAAAGATTTATTGTATTTCTTTGTATGCAAAGCTCTAAGCTAGAAAATGGATGGTGTTGTGTAGTAAGATTGAGAAAGATAAAAAGAAGTCTAAGACAGTCCTTGTTTGTGAGAATACCGTAATTCTGGTCTACTTGGGAAATAAACATATACAAAAACATTTGGCCCTACAAAATCCTAGTTTAGGATTATAAACAAACCCAAACCCATTGGCATCAAGTGGATTCCAGCTTATAGGCATCCTATAGTATAGGAGCTCTGGTAGCATAGTGGTTACTAATCGGGCTGCTAACCTCAAGGTCAGCAGTTCAAAACTACCAGCTGTTCCATGGGAGAAAGATGAGGCGTTCTGCTCCCATAAAGATTTACAGCCTTTGAAACCCTGTACAGGGTCACTATGAGTCGGAACCAACTCCACGGCACATAACAACAACAACAACATAGTACAGAGTGGAACTGCCCCTCAGAGTTTCCCAGGTGGTGCAGTGGGTTAAGCATCGGGTTGCTATCCACAGTGTCATTGGTTCAAATCCACCATCCACTCTGTGGGAGAAAGATGTGGCTGTCTGCTCCTATAAAGAATTAGTCTCAGAGCAGTTCTACTCTGTCCTACAGGGTCACCATGAGTTAGAAGTACCTTGATGGTAAGGGGTTTAGCTTGGTTTGGGTTTCTCTTTATAATAACAGACTGCGATATCTTTATAATAACAGACTGCGACACACAAGAGATAAATGGGCTAGGCCAAACATTTAAAGTCAGGGAGAATATAGATATAAGGTAGGAATCTGCCAAGATATGTAAGTTCTGGGTGGCAGACATTGTTGGCACAATAGGGCAGTGAGTGCTTGGGTCTAGGTAGCAGAGGGCTTTGATAGTGATGTTAAGAGGTGTAGATTTTATCCTAAGAATAGGAAGTCATGGAAGATTTGGAAAAAGCAGAATGGCATGGTACACACACACACACACAAATATATATATACATACATACATACACACACACACACACACACACACAAATAGAAGTGAGGATGGTGAGACTTTTTCTCACATACTTTGGACTTGTTATCAGGAGGCACCAATCCCTGGAGAAGTATTATGGTGTAGAGGGTCAGAGAGAAAGAGGAAGATCAAGCAATGAGATGGATTGGTACAAAGGAAGCAACAATGGGCTCAAACAGCAACGACTGCAAGGATGCAACACGACTGATGGTGGTGGTGGTGTGCCATGGAATCGGTTATGACTCATAGCGACCTTGTATAGGGTTTCCAAGGCTGTAAATCTTCACAGGAGCAGAAAGCCTCATTCCACAGAACGGCTGGTACTTTTGAACTGCTGACCTAGAGGTTAGCAGCCTGACTCAAAACCACTTTGCTACCAGAGCTCCTTTGGAACATGACTAGGCAGTGTTTTGTTCTGTTACATAGGGTCAGTATGAGTTGGGACTGACTTGAATGTATCTTGTTGTTGTTGTTGTTGTTGTCAGGTGCAATCGAGTCGGAACTAACTCATAGCGACCCCATGCACAGCAGAATGAAACAATGTCCGATCCTGGGCCAACCTCACTACCGCCGCCACACTTGATGCCATCAATGTTGCCACCTGGCTGATCCATCTCGTTGGGGGGTCTTCCTCTCTTTCTCTGACCCTCCATCTTACCCAGCATGATATCCTTTTCCAGCGACTGTTCCCTCCTGACAATATGTCCAATGTTGTTGCTAAGTGCTATCAAATTGGTTCTGACTCAGAGCAATCCTGTATAGGGTTTCCAAGAAGGAGCTGGTGGATTTGAATTGCTGACCTTGTCGTTCACAATCCTGTGCTGATCCTACAATAAGCACCACACCAGGAGTCCTGACTGCATCTAGCAACAATATTTATTATGTTCTTGCTGTCAGAGGCACTGGGCTATTATAGAGTTTTTGTGCCATTTCATTTGACATACAGGAGTCTTCTATAACAACAGGGGGCTTGCTAATTTGTTCAAGTTGATATAATTGCAGGGTGTTGAGCTTGGTTTTGGATCCTGGCATCTATGTTCAAAGGCAGCTTTTAACGTCTGTGCTGTTCTTGTGAAGAGGGGTCTTATCCCGAGTTGGGAATCATATTGATGTTGTTAAGTACCATCGAGTTAGTTCTGACTCACAGAGACACTGTATAGTTTCCGAGGAATGGTAGGTGGATTTGATCTGCTGATTTTGTGGTTATCAGTCCAGTGCTTATCCTACAGTGCCACAACAAAATTTAGTGAATGCTGTAGTATTCCAGGGATCCTTTCAAGCGTTTACTGTGTGAATTAGGTGTTGAGCTGCTAACTACAAGGTTGGTGATTTAAAGCTACCAGCCACTCCATTGGAGAAAGATGAGGCTGTCTGCTTCTGTAAAGCTTTCTAGTCTACATAGGGTCACTATGAGTCAGCATCAACTTCATGGCAGAAAGTTTGCTTTTTTGGCTTGGGCATCCTCACAAAAGCCTATTAAGTGGTAGTTCATTATCATTTTTCATTTTCCATGTGAAGAAACTGAGAAGTAGAGAATTTAGGAAACTTCCCTAAGGTCACAGAAAAGCCAGGAAGCCAGGATCTAAGCCCAGAAAGGCTTACTTTAAGTCACCAACTTATTGTGCCACCAACTGATACAAGTCTAGTCCCATGAGAAACCTATGGTCCAGCTGCTAACATGTCTGTCTCAATCTCTCCACAAGGCTGGGGAATCTCTTGGACAAGGCTAAGATCTACTGAAACCAGGATCCCTGTCTTAGCCCAGCACATCCTTTTATAGGAAAGATGCCAAGAATGAGTACAACTAGACAGCTAGGACTCAGCTTAGGGTTAGTAGACATATTGGTGCTGAGACTGTCCAAAGGCTTAATGGAGGGAGCTTGTCTCTCCAGACACTGGGTTAAGATTTGTCATTAGTGCTGGCATGTGGACAACATAGTTTTTGTGGGATGCCTTTAGTCAATCTGGAAGGAGACATTCCTCTCTAATGACACAAATGTATAAAACTTTGCTGACGTTGTTAAGTGTGGTAGAGTCAGTTCCACCCCACTGAGACTCAATCTAGCACATTAACCCACAGCGCCACACCAGGAGGACTCCTACAAGAAAATAGACTTCAAGAATGTCAGAGCTAGGAGAGGCCTAAAGGCCTTTACTGAGGAGAAAACAGGATCAAAAACCAAGGAATTTGCTCAAGGTAGCTGCTCAGTTAGCAGAATGCAATCACATCTCCCAGAGCTATGCTTACTTTGCTAGTGTTCCTTAGAACACTAGGGGGTCTGTGGTGGCCCCTCATCATTTTCTTGGGAGATGAGAGGAAGGGAGACAGAAACAATTTCATGAATTATGATTCCCCTTGAGTCCCATTAAGGAGCTGTCTGACAAAGAAGTGGTTTACTATGAGGTAAACTTTTATCTCTCTATCTCATCTAATCTATCTATTTACCTATCTATCTACTTACCTATCTATCTACCTAACTACCTACCTAGTTACCTACCTATCTGTGCCTTTCTCACAATCATTGTTATGTTTAAGCCCATTGTTATAACCACTGGTCAATCTTGTTGAGGAATTTCCTCTTTTTCACTGACTTTCCCAAGCAAGATCTATACATAACATTTAACTCTTTTGATTATCACACTATGGAATTACAAAAGACGGGCTTGGGCTTATTTTTTGCCTGTCTTATACACCCTCGGAAACCCTATACAGGGTCGCTATGGGTCGGAACCGACTCGATGGCACATAACAACAACAACAACAGATGAGAAAACTGAGAATTAGAGAGATCAAATAACCTAATCTATAACATATAGGAAAGGAGCTCTGGTAGCATAGTGGTTATGAGTCGGGCTGTGAACCTCAAGGTCGGCAGTTCGAAACTACCAGCAGTTCTGTGGGAGAAAGATGAGGCTTTCTGCTCCTGTAAAGATTTACAGCCTTGGAAACCCTGTACAGGGTCACTATGAGTCAGAACTGACTCCATGGTACTTAACAACAACAACAACAACAACAAAATATATACGATATAAAGCATATTAGTGGAAAGTCATAGAACCCAGGTCAAATGTACTTCAAAGGTATAGTTACTTAATATGACCAATAAAAACCTTATATATAGCCTGCCAAATATAATGATGATCATTTTCCCCATAGATGGTTAGTGTTTTGTTGGTGAAGAATATTAAATATCCCAGGGAAGGTAAGAAGGACAAACAAATCTTGAAAGAAGTACAGCCAGAATGCTCCTGAGAAGTAAGGATAATGAGACTTTATCTCATGTACTTTGCACATGTTATCAGGAGGACCAGTTCCTGAAGAAGGACATTGTGCTTGATAAAACAGAGTGTCAGTGAAAAAATAAGAAGACCTCAATGAGACAGATTGACAGAGTGACTCAGACATAGCCAGACAATGAGCTCAGACAAAGCAATGATTTGAGAATGGCACAGGACTGGATACTGTTTTGTTCTGTTGTAAAAAATAGTATGAGTGGCAACTAATAACACCTGAAAACAAAATGAAAGTGTTTCCCATTCCTTTCCTCTTCTTTCTCCTCCTTCTCCTTTATCTCACTGCCTTTTTTCCCTCTTTCCCTTCCCCTCTACAACTGGCCCCAGGGTTACTTGATCCTAATTAAAAGACATAATCATCAATATGGAAGAAGATGCTTACCTTTAACACATAACTATTTCCTTTAAAACTACATATATGATATTATTGTTAAGTGCTATCAAGTCAGTTCTGACTAATATTGACCCTGTATAGGATTTCCAAGGAGCAGTTGGTGGGTCTGAACCACTGACTTTATGGTTAGTAGTCCAGTGCTTATCCTATAGTGCCGTAGCAGGACTCCATATGAGAATTAATAGATGTTATTTTTTAAAAGGGGGTTCAGTTGTCCTGAGATCTGTCTCTGGCATCAGACCGACTTAATTTAAAAACTAAGTTTTCCTGATTACTGTTTGACTTTGGGAAAGTTATGTTAGTTCTCTGGGCCCCAGTTCCTAATCAAAAGAATGGATATAATAAGAGTAGAATGCTTCTTTCTGTCAGAACAAAGTGAGTTTATGCATGAAAAGCATTTTGCAAAGGGCCTGCTTCATACTAAAAAACGCCCAAACACCAGTTGCTATTTAACTGATTCCAAATCACGGCGATTCCATACACTTCAGAGTAGTGCTGTATTCCACAGGGTTTTCAATGGCTGGTGGTTTTTTGGAAGTAGATCACCAGGACTTTCTTCTGCAGTTCCTCTGAATTGAGTAAAACGTCCAACCATTTACTTAGCAGCAAAATGTGTTAACTGTTTGCACTATTCAGGAGTCCACACCAAGTTCGCGGCCAGTTTTTAAAGAATGATATTCATTTGGGGAATGCCTACTGGAAAGTTAGCAGTTTCTAACATTTTCCACACTTGTTTCAAGTAGCATGTCCTAGGATAAGTAGGCTGAAAAACACAGCACTGCTCAACAATCTCTACTTATTTTGATTATAAAATAAGGGAAATATCAAGACTAGTACAGACTAATTTATAAAGCATAGAAAGAGACTTTAATGTTTAAGGTAGTGGTCCTATAAAGCTAGAATCTTGGCTGTTAAATTGAGGTCTATTAAAAGTGCTGTATGTTGTTACTAAGCACCGTTGAGTTGGCTCTGACTTACAGCAATCCTGTATAAGGTTTCTGAGGAGCAGTTGGTGGTTTTGAACTGCTGACCTTGTGATTCACAGTTCAGTGCTAATCCTACAGTGCCACATCTAAAAGCATTGTACAGTCTGGCTTATATATAGTTATTTTCATGTAAAAAGATAGTGGAATAGTTAAATTTTGAAAACATCTTATTTTAAACCTAAGCCTTTTATAGGGAAATAAAACATAATACTGCATGGTCAGTAAAGACAGAATGATGCCAAATCCCAATTTGCCCTTCTTGTGAGTGAGTTGGCTGAGAGATGTGATCCTACCGATTACTGAAAAGAAACATGGCAAAGAGTTTAGACTTGAGAGATGAGAGAAACTTTCCCTTTCTTTGGGAAATGAGTTGACTTATTACATAGCACTTTGATTCTCTACTGAGGCTACATAAGAACTTTGATTCTCTCTGAAAGTAAATCAGAGCTAGTAGCTTGGTTAAGATGGGGGCCCAGTGAACAGGAGATGATTTAAACAGTTCTGACAGTGAGAGGTCTTCTCCTGGGCCATTTATAATTTTTGATCTCCTAGATTCCATCTACCTTTAAGGCAGCTTTGAATGTAGGAAATGAGTCTGGATGATAGATCAGAACTTTTTTGTAAATGGATGAAATCTTAAAAGGAGATGATCATAAGAGCCATGCATTTGATTGATCTACCTTGTAGTCATTAATTCGAATTTATACATTTCTATCTGAAGCTACAGCCCCTGACCTCTGAAAATGAAGTCTATTATAATCCATTTTTTAAAAGTAAGTTGCCTATTGTTGCAAAGACAGCTAGCTGACCATTTGAGATTCTTGTTCGCCTTCCATACTATAGAGGTGGGAACTGGCTACCTAGTCAAGAACTTTGTTTCCCACTGCCCCCTGCATGCAAGTGGGATTAGGTGTTTGGCTTCTGGTCAATGAAATGTGCAGAAGTGATGTGCATCTCTTCTAGGCTGAATCCCCCCACCCTACCCCCACCCCAAATCTCCTGCATGATCTCCACTTCTTTCTTCCTCATCTAGTAGTTGGTCATAGACAGCCAGGAAGTACCCAAAGACAGTGATGCTTCCATAAGTTTGAGTACCAGTCAGAGCCCTTAGACTTAAACAGGTCACCAGAAATAAACTGTTCTTGCATTAAACATCTAAGATTGTAGACTTGATCTGTTACAACAGCTAGGATTATCTTAACTAACACACTTAAAGGATTTGAATTTATGCTTACATGTGACTTTATCTGAGTTCTGCTTCAGATATTTCATTAAATTTGCAGCATTTTTATTTTTTTACTTGTTGGAAAGATCTATGGAAATAAAGGACAGAGCCATATGCTCCCTGACTCTTAAGTAATATTCAATAAACTGCCTCTTTATTTAATATAAAGCTATTTTTTTACAGAACCTTATAATGTGTTGAAGTCCTGTTGTGGCACTGTAGGATAAGCCCTGGAATGCTAGCTACAAGGTCAGTAGTTCAAGTCCATCAGTTGGTCCTCTGAAATCCTATACAGGGTCACTATGAATTAGAATTGACTCAATGGCACTTAACAACAGAAAACGTCAGTGCAATTTAGGCACTAAGGATATCATGTTGTTGTTGTTATGTGCCATGGATATCAAGGTTCAAGGATATCATAAATAAGACAAATTTTGTGATAGTTAAGGTTTTGGGTCAACTTGACTGGACCAAGATTTTCCGTGCTATTACATAATCCTCCATGATGAGATCTCATAAAATGTAGTCACTTCCATAACAAGATCTGCTATGAACAGTCAGACAGTTGAAAGGAATTTTCCTGCTTGAGGGTCCTGCTCCCAAAATAATAGACACTCAGGCAAAGCTAGCTTGCTGTTTGCTGGATCTGGATCCTGCATCTGGTTTATCATCTGACCTCCATTTCTTTGGACTGCTGTATTGCCTACGGATCCTGGGACCATCAGCAGCCTGCCATCTTACCTGTCAAATTTGGATTCATTTGCCTCTGCAGCCAGATGCTTGCCATTTGACTTATGGATCTTGGGTTCACCAGCTCTTACAATGACATGAGTCATAAGGAACATCCAGCCTGATATCTACCTTTGGACTTGGACTTTGTTGGCCTCTACAACTATGTGAGCCATTTCCTTGATATAAACCTCCCTCTCTCTTTCTCTCTCTCCCTGTATGTATGTATATATATATATATGAGTGTTATGGCATTGGCATTAATTATAGTGCTAACCATAAGTTTTGTGGTTTGAGTCCACCAGCTGTTCCATGGGAGAAAGATGAGGCTTTCTGCTTCCATAAAGATTTGCAGCCTTGGAAACCCTATACAGTGTTGCTATGAGTTGGAACTGACTCAACAACACATAGCAATAACAATATACTTGTTGTGGTTATGTGCCGTGGAGTCGGTTGCGATTCATAGCGACCCTGTACAGGGTTTCGAGGCTGTAAATCTTTACGGGAGCAGAAAGCCTCATCTTTCTCCCGTGGAACAGCTGGTAGTTTCGAACTGCTGACCTTGAAGTTCACAGCCCGATTCGTAACCACTACGAAGGAGCTCTGGTAGCATAGTGGTTACAAATCGGGCTGTGAACCTCAAGGTCAGCAGTTCAAAACTACCAGCTGTTCCACGGGAGAACGATGAGGCTTTCTGCTCCCGTAAAGATTTACAGCCTCTGAAACCCTATGAGTCAGAACCGACTCCGCGGCACATAACAACAACAAGAAGTTTGAAAAGAAGTTTACACTTTAGACCCTCAGTAAGCATCTCACTGTAATAAATAAGCACTGTTGATCACTGAACCTTTTTTCTGATAGTGTTCCTGTACTGGCCCTTGAGAATCCCAGAGAACTATAAGCATCAGTTGTCCAGCTTATGGTTGACATTTGAACTTTTTCTTGGTCGGTGATTGACGATGTTTCCATTCTATACTTTGCTATTTACTTCAGGTTTGTAGTGATGAATCCATGTCTCATCACTAGTGATGGTTTTTTAAAGAAATTTTTACCTTCCTTCAAACATCGGTGTAAATTTTGTTTGCAGATGTCCAAATGCTTCTGTTTATGTTCTTCTGAGAGTTGTATCAGCACCCATTTTACAAAATCTTTTGGAAACTCAAGTCTGTCATGTATTATTTCATAGGCAGAGCCATGACTGATTTGCAAATGATTTGCCACATCATCCACAGTCACTCATCTAGTCGACAGAATCATTTCATGTGCACGCTCAATGTTGTCATTGGACAAGGATGTGGAAGGACATTTTAATATAACCAGAGTGTGAATAATTTTTGACTCACCATTGTGTGTATATATTGCTGTTGTTGTTGTTAAATGCCATTGAGTCAGTTCCAACTCATAGTGACCCTGTATAGGGTTTCTGAGG
>NW_006408575.1:10150260-10151076 GCF_000296735.1 Chrysochloris asiatica | reverse complement strand
TATGAGTTAGTACCAACTCGATGGCACATAACAACAACAACAACATACGTTTCATGGTTTTGCTTCTCTAAAGAACTCAGCCTAAGACAGATGTGATTCCTGTTGGGTTTTCAAGGAAGCAGATCACCAGATCTGTCTCCCAAGGATGCTCTGGTAATTTGAATTACAAACCTTTGGGCTAGTAGCTAAGAACTTAACCTTTTGCTCCAACCAAGGACTCCTAAAGTAGTCCTAGGCAATATGTAAACAAATGAGTGTGGCTGTGTTCCAATAAAACTTTATGGACACAGACATGTGAATTTCATGTGATTCCTCACATCTCAAAATATTATTTATCTTTTTTTCCCCACTATTTAAGAGTGTAAAACCCATTATTAGATGAACTAAAAGAGGTGGTGAACTGAATTTGGCCTATGGGCTATAGTTGGCTAACCCCTGATCCAGACCAATAAACTAACAGGAAAAAACAAGATCAGGACTACTTGATGACTAGCTCAGGAAAGACCTCTCTGATAGAGAGAATAACAGCAAAGGGACAGCAAGTGCAAATGTCCTGAGGGAAGAGTAAACTTGATGTATTCAAGGAAGAGGGAGATGCCTGTGTGACTGCAGAGTATTTAACTAGAGAAAGGGGAGCAAGAGTTGATGTCAGAGGGGAGCAACAACTATGGCTTTGAAGATTAAGGGAATGTACATTTTATTTTTCCTGCAACAGGAAAACAGAGAAAACTTTTAAGCAGAAAAACAATATAATGTTACATATATTTGAAAATTGTTGTCCTGGCTTTTATGGTGGAAATAATGCCTTGTAGAGGG
>NW_006408575.1:10147180-10148835 GCF_000296735.1 Chrysochloris asiatica | reverse complement strand
AACAACAACAACAACAACAGAGGGGCTACTGAGTGAGTACAGTGGGGGTAACTACAAAATAAGTACAGTTTGTGTGTGTGAGAAATAACTCTTGTGGGTGTGGTCCATCATCAGGAATTCATGAGATTACTAGACCTGGCAAATAGATAGTTGAAACAAGCAGGCTGTTCTAGGACTAGGAACTTTAAATAAGAATACAGCCATTAAGACCACAGACAATCCATTTTGGCTTCAATGCAGGGATGGAAAATGGGACATGCCACAGAATTGTATATGGGGAACTGGAACTGGAGGAGGGGCTTTTTGGAGACAAGAATAAAAACCATTTGTGGCAGGCTGTGTGGGGCATCTCCCTGTGTCTACTGGTTTGGGCACCCAATTTTGCAAAAGCGAAGAAAGAAAACCTCGCTCTTACTAAAATGAGTACAGACTGGATTACTTGAGCAATTGTCAGTATAGACCACATTTCTCACAGTGTGGAAGATGGATTTGACTCTGAAGTAAGCAGTGGAAATGGAAAGAAGTTTCTAGATTTAGGCTCTACCTTAAAGCTATAATATGATTTGCGAATGTTCAGAATTGGGTGGCAAGAGACTAAAGAAAAACTCACACTGAAAGAGCATGTATTATGGTGGGCTGTGAATTCTTTGGGATGTTAGATTACTTTTTATATCAGAAGGACTTCATTTCATTCACATTATCTTACTGTTATTATATCCTGCCTAGTCTTTCCATTCTAGTTAGGGTCAGAACTCAGTGTAATGGATTTAGGGTGGGGAGGTCAGGGCTCAGATTAGGTGGAGATGAGAATTTGATGCTTTCAATCAGGTGCTGACTAATGATGATGGACAAAGCAGTTAACTCAACAATGCTTTCATCCTTGATAAAAGATAGAAGAGAATTTCTTCTGTATTCTCCCTTGGGCAGAATTCCTACCTGAAAATAAGGAAGGATTGTATTCACATATCAGTTGCCTTCAAGTCAACCCTGGCTCTGGGTGATCCCACCTATGTCTGAGTGGAACTGGCTGATACTTTTTGGGGAGGTTGCTCTATCTTTCTTTCAAGGTGTCTCTGGGTGTAAACAAACCTCGAACTTTTCAGTTAGTACTTGAGTATACTGAGTATATATAGACATTACTCCACCTAGGGTCTCCTTAATTTACATGTTTTATGTGTACTGTCAAGTTAGTCCCTCATAGTGATGACATGCAACAAAAGACAACAGGTTTTCTAGGCTGCGATCTTTATGGGAGCAGATTATCAGGCAGTTTCTCCCTTGGGGACACTGTGGGTGCAAATTTCTGACCTTCCAGTTAACAGTTGAGCGCTGTTAACATGCCACCAGGGCTTCTTTATTCATATAAACTAAAAACCAAAACAAACAAATTAACTCATAACCATCAAATTGCTTCTGACTCACAGAGACCCTGTATGACAGAGTAGAACTGCCCTGTAGGATTGTTGTTGATGTTAGGTGTCTTCAAGTCAGTACCAACTCATAGCGACCTATTCATAGCAGAACGAAACACTGCCCAATCCTGGGCCAACCTCACTACTGTTGCCATGATTGAGTACATCGACACTGCCACTTGGCCAATCCATCTCATTGGGGGCCTTCCACTTTTTCTCTGACCCTCCACCTTAACAAACATG
>NW_006408575.1:10134837-10140581 GCF_000296735.1 Chrysochloris asiatica | reverse complement strand
GCATAGTAAACCATGTGGTCATCAGACACAAAATGGCCAATACCAGTCCATTTCAGCTCACTAATGCCTAAGATATCGATGTTTATGTAGTCCATTCCATTTTTGACAACTTCCAATTTTCCCAGATTCATACTTTGTGCATTTCATGTTACGATTTTCAATGGATGTTTACAGCTGTTTCTCTTAATTTTGAGTTATGCCCTACCAGCAAATGATGGTGGCACGGGCTTTTCTCCCAAGGGTTTTACTGCATTTGCATTATCAGGGTCAACTCTACTTTAAAGAGGCAGCTCTTCACCAGTCGCATTTTGAGTGACTTTCATCCTCAGGGGCTCATTTTCTGGCACAATATCCGATAGTGTTTCTCTGCTATTCATAAGGTTTTCAGTGACTAAATATTCGGAAGTAG
This sequence comes from Chrysochloris asiatica, assembly GCF_000296735.1. Lineage (NCBI taxonomy): Eukaryota > Metazoa > Chordata > Mammalia > Afrosoricida > Chrysochloridae > Chrysochloris > Chrysochloris asiatica. The sequence continues at coordinate 10,140,172 of NW_006408575.1, read as the reverse complement.
TTTGTCATTCCTTCTTCCTAGTCTGTCTTTGTCTGGAAGCTCATCTGAAACCTGTCCATCATTGGTGACCCTGCTGGTATTTAAATAACCAATGGCAGAGCTTTCAGAATCACAGGAACTCACAAGCTACCATAGGACTACAAACTGACAGAGGAGTGGTGGCCCCATAAGATTACCAAGGCATAAATGTTTATAAAAACAGATTGTCACATCTATTGCCTGTGGAGTGGCTGGTAGATTCAAACTTCCAACCTTTCAATTTGCATCTGAATGCTGAACCACTATACAATCAGGGCTCCTTTGTTCGCATAGAAACCAAAACCAAACCCAATTACATTGAGTCAATTCCAACAAATAATAATGCTGCAGGGCAGAGTAGAACTGCTCCATAGAACTTTGGAGGCTGTAAATTTTTATAAGTGCAAATAACCTCATCTTTCTTAAGGGGAGAGAGATGGTTGGTGAGTTTGAACCACTAACATTGTAATTAGCAGTCTAACTCTTAACCCAATGTGCTACCAGAGCTCCTTTTTAATTCACATGTTGTTGTTGTCATCAAGTGTCATTGAGTCAATTTTGACTCACTGTGACCCTATGTACTACAGAATGAAACAATGTCTGGTCCTGTGCCATTTGCATAATTGTTATGTTTGATGCCGTTGTTGCTACCATTGTGTCAATCCATGTCATTGGGGGGCTTCTTGTTCACTGACCCTCTACTTCACAAAGCATGATGTCCTTCTCCAGGGACTAGTCCCTCCTAGTAACATGTCCCAAAGTATGAGAGACAAAGTCTTGCCATCCTTGCTCCCAAGGAACACTCTGGATATACTTCTTTCAACACAGATTTGTTTGATCTTCTGGCAGTTAATGGTACTGTCAATACTCTTTGCCAATGCCATATTTCAAACACATTGATTCTTCCACAGTATTCCCAGTGCCATGGTGCGGTGGCATTACTGAATGGGATTTCCCTAGGATTCAGTTTTGTTGTTGTTAAGTGCCGTCGAGTCAATTCTGACCCATAGCGACCCTGAGTAGGGTTTCTAAGGAGTGACTGGTGAACTTGAACCACCAACCTTTCGATTCAAACAACTTTGCAGTCTGGTGCATTAACCCACAGTGCTACACCAGGACTCCAGGATTCAGTTTAGGTAGAACCAAAACCAGTAGTGGCGCCTGAAACTCGCTTAGAGTAGACACATTTCAGTGAGGTGTTAGATTGAAGTCAGATCAAATTGCACATGAGTGAGCAAGACATGGGTCCAAATACCAGGATGGTTTCCCCAAGGCCCCAAAGCAGGAAAAAGCAGCTTCTCTTTATTACACACTTCAGGTAAGGCCTTGTAATGTTCACCAAAACCAGTGCAACTAGGTCACCCTTGAATCTGAGAAATTACTTTGCTAGGAGGCTGACTGAGTAAAAGGCCCGAAGCCACAGATGTGGAGGGATTGGTTTTCTAAAAGTCAGATCCCCTGTAAACAAAGGATGCTTAAACTCACATCCTAAGAAAGGATTTAGTCACAAAAAGTAAGTTTTAAAACTGCCTCGGGAACTGAAAAATAAAGCACAGCCATTTGCTTGTGGAATTTAAAATTTGTCTTTTTTTTCTTTGTGCTGATTTATCCCTTCTATGGGTTTGCACAGACAGACTCACCAAAGCTCCAGGCTGTATATAATCCTTGTGGTCTATATTCAAACAAACAAACAAACAAACAAACTAACAAAGAACAGGTGCTAGTTGTTACTATTCTGAATACCTTACTGCAGGTGAGAGGAGTAAATCTTTTTTTCTCATTTAATCCTGACAGCAACCCTTAAAGTAAAGGGTTGTCATGCTCCTTTTACAGATGATGTTAATGCTTTTTTGTTTTTAAATGTTGTTGAATCAGTTCCAACTCATAGAGATCCTGGATAGGGTTTCCAAGGAGTGACTGGTGGGTTTGAACCACTAACTTTAGGATAAACAGTCCAGTGTTTTTCCTACAGTGCCACATCACAATGATGCTAATAAGATCCATAAAACCAAACCCAAATCCACTGCCATCTAGTTGATTTCTACTCACAGTAGTGCTGTTGGGTTGATTCTGACTCAGTGAACCTATGCACAACAGAACAAAACACTACCCCTGTCCTGAGCCATCCTCATAATTGTTAGTATGTTTGTGCCTATTGTTGTAACCACAGTGTCAATTCATTTTACAGCTACTTCTTATCTTGAATTGTGTTCCATTAGCAAATTAAAGCTTTGCTTCATCTAAGTCATTAAGATCCACTCTACTTGGAGGAGGCAGCTTTTCCCCAGTTGTATTTTGAGTGCCTTCCAACCTGAGGGACCCATCTCCCAGCACTATATCAATGTCTCATTACTATTCATAAGATCTTTCAAGGGCAAATCCCTCAGAAGTGCACTGCTTATCACTTCTTCCTAGTCTATTCTTAGTCTGGAAACTTCAGGGAATCATGTCCACCATGGGTGACCCTGCTGGTATTTTGAAACACCGGAAGCATAGCTTCCAGCATCACAGCAACTAAAGGAATCTAAACTCTTCCATAGGGTTTCTGAGACTGGAAATCATTAGCAACTAGACAATCTTATCTACAGTGGACTCAAATGGTTGACCTTTCAGTTAGCAGCCTAATGCTTAACCCACAGTTCATGGACCTCATTTCTGTTCTCCAAGAAAAGAATGTCCAGGGACTAGGGTCCAGGGATCTTCATTTTTAACAAGGCCTTCAGGTAATTCTTCTAGTCACTAAAGTTTAGGAATCACTAATCTTGCAACACTGTCCCCACTTCAGAGAAGTTCTTGATGAAGAACAAATTATGAGGAAATGCGAAAGATAACAATCTGGATAAGGTTTGTTGTTGTTAAGTGGTCTCAAGTTGGTACCAACTCATAGTGACCCAAGGAGTGGCTGGTGAGTTTGAACCACCAAGTTTGTGGTTCAAACCTACCATGCGGTCCAGTGTATTATCCTGCAGTGCCACACGAGGGTAAGGTTTAGGATCCATTTAAAACTCTGGGTCCCTGCTTTTGAGAGTAATGATTGAGGAAAGTCATAGCAAGGGGCAGTCATCTACCGGGGAAGACCCTCTCCCCCGTCACACACAGGAAGCCAAAGTCCAACCAGGCAGAGGGATAATGTGGTGTCTTCAAAACATTTATGGGAAATGGAATGAAAAAATAATGAAATTTTTCCAGGAATTTTTTGAAGACCCCTTGTATAACATGGCATCACATTTGAAGTGTCAGAGTTGAAAGGGTTGAGTTGTCCAACATCTCTCATTAATTTTAAAGATCAGAGAGGTCAAGACATGTACTAAAGGCCACACAGACTTTGGCAGGACTAGCAATAGAAGTCTCCTGAGCCTTATTCTTATGTTTCACCACCATGTGGTCTCCAATGGAGTCCTGTAGTGGAGCTGGGGGTTAATGCGCTGGAATGCAAGGTTGGTTTGAACCACAAGGTTGGCAGTTTAAGCTCACCAACTGTTCCTTAGAAGCCCTATACAGGGTCTCTATGGGTCAGAACTGACTCATCGGCACTCTACAATAACAACAACTTGGTCTCCAATATATCTAGTCTCCCATTATTGTATAGAAAAATAATCTGGCTTTATTGCAAACTACCCTTTACCTTGTGGTGGGGTGATGGAAGGTGGACAGTAATCAACATTTGTTTATTTTAATTTTGACAAGTACAAATTTGGTCATGTAAAATTGTCAATTTCTTCCACCAGGGAACAGCAGTAATGAGGACAAAAGCCCATTAAGAGTCTTTTGAGGGACCATCTTACTCATGTTCAACCATTTTCTCTCTAGAAGCTTGCTCAAAGCCCAACACAACAAAACTACAACATCGATGTGTTTATCTGCAGGGCTGGGGTGACACCACACTCTTCACACTCTGAAAGGAAGATGACCTTGGGTGGAGGACAAATGTCTGGTGTCCTTTCCAGGGGCAGCAAAATTCTTTGGCCCTCTCTCCCTTCCCATCTCAGTCATCAGGAATGTCCTGATTACACCATTCTGATACATTCAACTGTGGCAGTGGCTACACCCATCAGGGGCCCAACAGGATAGCCTGGAGCCCAAGGTAATATGCCACACTGTCTCACCAAAGAGATCCAGTTGATGAAAGCTGGGTGTACAAAGTCGTCACCTCTGGACTGAGCTTCAGCTTCATGCTTTCTTCCCTGTAGAATGGAAGCTAAGGTGACCCTTACCTTTCGGATTCCATCATGCTTCATTTCAATCACATGGAGAGTGTAGTTGGTCCGGCGTCCTTTTTCATTAAACTGCACATTTCCAGTCAAGCCTTCAAACCGTACCTAGAAAACCCAACCAAGAACCCAGAGGTTACCCTTTATGTTTGTTTGATTTGTTCATTGGAAGTACAAACACAGAACCTGAGAATGTTACATGGGACAAACCTCGGAGTAGCATGAATGCTGAAATGCTCCTATCCCTTGTCCATAGTAAACAACACCACCACCTGCTGCTAGTGAGTTGACTCTGACTCATGGGAATCCCATGTGTGTCAGAGTAGAACTAAGAGTAGCACAGGTTACTCAGGATTTCCATAACGGATTTTTCAGAAGAAGTTTACCAGACCTTTCTTTCACTGCTGTTAAAGCATAGTCCTCTTTCCCACTGAACTGAAAGTCTTTCTAAAAATCTTTTTCACCCATTATTTGAAGCAAAGCAATTATGGGCCAGAGTAGATATCAGTGTGTATCAGTTCCTAATAGAAAATGTACTACCACATCATCACCATCATCTCTCTGAAGACACACATCTTCAGATGAATAAACAGAGAGAGACCAGTTAGATCATCACTGGTATGTCAGGAGAAGACCCTGGGTCCGAAGCTGGCCTTAGGACCAGCTTTAATACAGTTTCTTAGTTTCTTTGTAAGTCCAGGGAATAAAATACCTGGGCATCTAAAGAGCTGAACTTGGGAGACTTGACTTGACTTCACTCTACCAGCATTGGGTACCAGCCTTGGGTACTATATTTTTCTAGACCTTCATTGTCTATCTTAAATGACAGAAAACAACAACAACAACAAAACAAAATGTGAAACTGCGGTGACAATTTTAAAGCCCCTGAGAAGAATCCCTATGTTAAGACCAGGTGTTCAAAGTTTTAAATCTGTCTCATTTGGTTAAAATTAAATTTGTATTGGAACCCCTAAAATCTGTTCCATGGGATGTCTTCTCCACAAATGAGTCAAATCAGTTTCATGCTCTCATACCTTCAAACCTGTATTAAAAATCAAGGGATCTACAAGGAGACCTAGAACTTATGACTCAGTCTGCTGCTCTTA
>NW_006408575.1:10114668-10133215 GCF_000296735.1 Chrysochloris asiatica | reverse complement strand
GGGGTCTTCCTCTTTTTCTCTGATCCTCCATCTTACCCAGCATGACATCCTTCTCCAGCGACTGTTTCCTCCGGACAATATGTCCAAATGACAGGCCCATAGCACTGAGCAAATTATACCATAAGCTTATCACTTTCTCAGACAAAATCTGGAGGAGTCCCTGACTCTGAGGAAGTCTGGGTTGTCTTTGCATTTTAGAGACAGGAAACACACACAAGTGTATATCTTGTTACAAAGAATAAGAGCAGTGAGCAATTCTAGTCCTCTCAGAAATTTCACCTTCTCTTCACTTGGTCATCACTTGCCATGTTGCCACAGATCCACTCACACAGGTAGGTGCAGGTGGAGTTTTTAGGTTGGTAGATACCAATTTAATCAACTCATTTGGAAAATCAGAACTGGGTGGTTGTGAGGAGGACTGAATGATAGGCTGATGTACCTAGACACAAAGAGGTGTCAATGATCCAAATGGGCATATACTATTTGGCGCCAGTCTCAAGCATCACACTGGTTATCAGTATGGAAAACTGCTTAATCTCTCTATGGTTCCCTTTCTGCATTTTTTAAATGGAACTAATTAAAATGAATTACTTCTTAAGGATGTTTTAAGAATAAAATGAGATAATTCATAAGCAATGCTGGGTCCATGTTGAGTGTTCAGTATTTGCCAACTGTTGTTATTATTATTTATAATAAAGTGAATCTAGTACTACTGCCACATGGCATGTGTTTCCTGTATATGATGCACATTCATGCATATTACTTCATCTCTATTCACAGGAAGCCCCGGAAGCATGCTGACTAGAAACTGTGATCTTAGTTTGTTGGGGGAGACCAAAACTCTGGGACGCAAAGTGATCGACTCAAGACTTATGACTAAAAAGTATCAGTTGTTGTTGTTGTTAGGTGCCATCAAATTGGTACCAACTCATAGTGACCCTATGCACAACAGAACGAAACACTGGTTGGTCCTGGGCCAAGCTCACAATTGTTGCCACACTTGAGCCCATTGATGCTGCCACTTTGCTAATGCATCTCATTGGAGGTTTTCCTCTTTTTCTCTGACCCTCCACCTTACCAAACATGATATCCAGCTCTAGTTGACTGGTCCCTCCTGACAATATATCCCAAGTATGAGAGACAAAGTCTGGCCTTCCTGGCCTCCAAGGAGCACTCTGGCTGCTCTTCTAAAATGGATCTATTGGTTCTTTTGGCGGCCCATGGCACTTTCAATATTCCCTCCAATACCATAACTCAGGAGTCCTGGTGTGGCACTGTGGATTAATGCGCCAGACTGCAAGGTCATTTGAAACTGCAAAGTCAGTGGTTCAAGATCACCAGTCACTCCTCGGAAACCCTATTTAGAGTTGCTATGAGTTGGAACCAACTCGATGGCACTTAACAACAACAACAACCATAACTCAGATGCATCAATTCTTCTACAATCTTCCTTATTCATTGTTCAGCTTTTGCATGCATACGAGGTTATTGAAAATACCATGCTTGGGTCAGGTGCACCTTAGTCCTCAAGCTGACATCTTTGCTCCTCAACACTTTATAAAGGTCTTGTGAAGCAGAGTTGCCTAATACAATATGTCATCTGATTTCTTGTTGCTGCTTCCATGAGTGTTGATGGTTGATTCAAGAAAAATGAAGTCTTTAACAACTTCAATCTTTTTCAAAATAGGACCAGTGCTACTGTGTTAGGCTCTAATTAGGAACACAGAAATATGCAATGCAGTGTCCTCTAGCTGCTTACTACTGTTACCCACAATTCTGGCTGGACACTTCCCAGACTTTATCAATTTCTATCTACAAGGCCATGAGAAAATCAATGTTTTGTGTTTTGGTGTGTTTGTCAAAGAACTCACATGCACAGTGTATCATTTGGGACATGAGTATTGAGTATATATTAGTGCCAGTTGCTGGAGAAGGATATCATGTTTAATAAGGTCACAGAAAAGAAGGAAGACCCCCAGTGAGATGGATTGGTAGGGTGACAGCGTCAATGGGCTCAAGCAATAATTGTGAGGTTGGCCCAGGACTGGGCAGTGTTTCATTCTATTGTGCAGAGGGTCACTATGAATCAGTACTGACTCGATGGCACCTAATAACAACAACAACAAGTACCAAACCAGGAGTCCTGGTGTGGCACTGTGGGTTAATGCGCCAGACTGCAAAGCCATTTGAATTGCAAGGCGGTGGGTCAAGCTCACCAGCTGCTTGTTGGAAACCCTATACAGGGTGGCTATGGGTCAGATTTGACTTGACAGCACTTAACAACAACAACAAGTACCAAGTTAATACCAACTCATGGAGCTCCCATGTTTATCAGAGGAGAACTGTGCTCTGTAAGAGTTTTTGGTCGCTAATTTCTCAAAAGCATATCACCAGACCTTTCTTCTAATGTGCCTCTGTGTGGACTTGAACCTCCAACTTTTTGATTATCAGCTGAACACACTGTTTGCACCTCCCAGGGGCTGTTAAATACACAGTGTACCTTACTTAGATAACGATGGTGTGCTGGTAGTGGTGATGTTTACTATCACTACTGTAGTATATAGAATGGGTAAAAGGGATGGAAAATAAAAAGATTTCAAACTGAAGCCCTGTGTCTAAGTTGTTATCTCAGAGCAGAGGACTCTTTTACATGACTTCCTTAGTTTCCAGTAAGATCAAGGATCTCATTATAGAGTTCCTGGTGTGGCGCTGTCGGACCAGCACTGGACTGCAAACCACAAGGGAGGCAGTGCAAACCCACCGGCTGCTCTTCAGAACCCCTATTCAGGGTTGCTATGAGTCAGAACTGACTTGACGGCACTTAACAAGTGCCCTGGTATGGCACAGAAGGATAAGCATTGAACTGCTAACCACAAGGTCAGTGATTCAAATCCACCAGCCACTTTTTGGAAACCCTCTACAGGGTCTCTCTGAGTGGGAACTTATTCCACAGCTCTTAACAACAATAAGTGGTCTGAAGGCAATTTGGAATCATACAGTGTTTATACAGATGGCAGCTTATTTGATGTTCACAGAAATAAATGTAGTGAGTAGCAAGGGCAAAGTATTTTTTGTCTACCCCTCACCCCACCTTACAGACAGGATTATTGAGACTCAGAATTTAAGGAACTTGGTTCAAGGATTCACAAAAAAGTCTTTGAAAAGCCTGGGAAAGCTGAAGGCTCTCGCTGTCTAGTTTGAGAAGCCAAGACTTTCACACACTGAGATAAATCAAAGTTTCAAAGAAATGGGAAATCAGACAGTCCATAACCACCATTCAGTGATGGCAGACAAAGAGAGGTCAAGATAATGCTTCAGCCCCAAACAATTTATTGTAGAGTGTCAGAGTCAGAGGAAGGCGATTCTGAGAAACAGCTGCTTTGCACATTACTTGAAAGTGCTGTCTCCATCCATCAGGGCTGAGCCCCTGGGACTCTCATCCCTCTACCTGGGGTCAGAATGATGGATACTAAGCCTTTCTCCTGGATTCCTGTCTCTGAAACACCTGATGCCATTCTGGTGTCCATCAACTTGCTCCATGAAAGATGGAGAATTGACCTTGGGTTTGTAAAAGCTATTGGGTGACAACTTAGAGTTAGCTGAGGGTACCATGCTGAAACATAAATGTTCTTCCTGACTGGTGCCAGGAAGGTGCTGGTCAATGTTTGTACTGCTTGAGTCATTAACATTGATTCTTATCCACCCCTCACCTGGCACACCCTACTGGATTCTGAGCATATGAGGAAGATAGATGAGCCTCTCTTTTGGGTGGTCCCTACACATTGGAATCTCCTCTGGGGGCTCACTTGATCTGTGAACATATCCCAGCCTGATCACTCCTAGTTATTCTAGCTAGAACACAGCCCAGGACTCCTCTGAGCTTCTACTTTCCCACCTGAAAATGGGAAAAATAATCTTGGCTCTAACTATATCATGCAATTGCCTTGAGGGTCAAAGTAACTTTTATATTATACCTATTTGTTTTCAGCCTCATGTCTGCTCTTTTCTGGTATCTTCACTTAAGGTAAGTGACTAAGAGGACTGGGAATCACTGGGTGGTGCAAACAGTTAATATGCTTGGCTGATAACTGAAAGATTAGAAGTTCTAAGAGACACCTTAGAAGAAATGCCCAGTGATCTGCTTCTGAATAGCCACAGAAAACCCTGGCTGACACCTTGATTTTGAACATCTAACTTCCAAACCTAGGAGAATAAATTTCTGTCTTAAGATACCTGGTTTGTGGTACTTTGTTAATGCAGCCCTAGGAGACCCAGCTCTAAGAGTCCGATGTGATGCTGTAGGACAAGCACTGGACAGCTAACTGCAAGGCCAAACCTAGGAAATCCTATACAGAGCTAAGAGTCAGAGCCGACTCAATGACACTTAACAATTAACAGGAAACTCATACAGCCCTTACTCCACACCTTTCTCAGTATTATTTTTATGTGCTTTTCTTCCTTTGAAAGGATCATGAGACCTGAGATGGAGGAACTATGTCATCTGTCAGTCTGTCATACTGTGGTGGCTTGTGTGATGGTGGAAGTTATGTCACCAGTATTTTAAATACCAGCAAAGTAACCTATGGTGGACAGGTTTAAGTGGAGCTTCCAGAATAAGACAGACAAGCAAGCAAGAGAGGCAGACCACATTTCTGAATGGTTAGCCACTGAAAACCTTATGAATAGCAGTGGAACACTGTTTGACATAGCTCCAGAAGATGAGTCCTCAGGTTGTAAGGCACTCAAAATATAACTGGGGAAGAGCTGCTGCCTCAAAATAGAGTTGATCTTAATGATGTGGATGAAGCAAAGCTTTTGGAATCTTTACTTGCCGATAGAGGACAACTCACACGAGAAGAAACAGCTACAAAGTCCATTGAGAGTCAGAACATGGGATGTAATAACTATGAATCTAGTAAAATTAGTCATTGTCAAAACTGAAATGGACTGGATAAAGATGAATATTATATAGGCATTAGTGAGCTGAAATGGATTGGTATTAGCCATTTTGAATTAACTAATCATATGGGTTACTATGCTGGGAACAACACACTAAAGAGGAATGGTGTCACATTCACCATCACAAAGAGCATTTAAATAACTATCTTGAAGTATAATGCTATCTATGACAGGTAAATAGCCATACGCCTACAAGGAAAACCAGTTAATACCACTATAACTCAAATCTATGTACCAACCACTAAAGCCAGTGATGGTGAAATTGAAGAATTCTCCCAACTTCTTCAGTCTGAAATTAATCAAACATGTAATCAAAATGCAATTATAATTGCTGATGATTGGAATATGAAGGATAGAAACAAAGACAAAAGATTAGTAGTTGGAAAATATGGCCTTGATGATAGAAATGATGCTGGAGATCACACGATAGAATTTTGCAAGACCAATGACTTACTCATGTTAAGTACCTTTTTTAAACAACACACAGACCTAACACATGGAATATACAGAACTCAAGTTTGACTACATCTGTGGGAAGAGATAGCGAAAAATTTCAATAGCTTCAGGCAAAACAAAGCCAGGGGTCAACTGTGGAAGAGGCCATCAATTTTTCATTTGCAAGTTCAAGCTGAAACTGAAGAAAATTAAAACAAATCCATGAGAGCCAAAATATAACCTTGAATAGATCCTACCTGAATTTAGAGACCATCTCAAGAACAGATTTGATGCATTAGACACTAGTGCCCAAAGACCAGAAAAGTTGTGGAATGGCATCAAGAACACCATACAGGAAGAAGGCAAAAAAGGTCATTAAAAAGATAAGAAAGAAAGAAAGAAAGAAACAAAAAAGACAGGAAAAAAGACAAGAACAAAATGGATACCAGAAGAGACTGAAACTTGCTCTTGAATGTAGAGAAGCTAAAGCGATTTGGGAAGAAACAAAGAAGTCAAAGAGCTGAAAAGAACATTTCAAAGTTGTACACAAGAAGACAAAGTCAAATATAACAAAATGTACAAAGACCTGGAATTAGAAAACGGCAATGGGAGAATATGCTCAGCATTTCTCCAGCTGAAAAAAACTGAAGAAAAAAATTAAGCCTCAGGTTGTAATATTGAAAGATCCCATGTGCAAAATGATGAATGATGCAGAAAGCACAAAAAAGATGGACTAGAATCACTGTACCAAAAAGAATCACTGTATCACAAAGAACTAATCAATGTTCAGTCATTTCAAGAGGTACCATATGATCAAGTACCAAAGATGAAAGAAGAAGTCCAAGCTACACTGAAGGCACTGATGATAAACGAGGCTCTGGGAATTAGAATAAAATCTGTTATTTTCAGTAAATTGATTCAGCGCTGGAGGCGCTCACTCATCTAAGCCAAAGAAATTTGGAAGATTGTTACCTAGCCAGCTGGCTGGAAGAGATCCATGCTTGTATCCATTCCAAAGAAAGGTGACTCAAGGGTCTGTGGAAATTCATTGAACAATATCTGTAATATCACACACAAGTAACATTTTGCTGAAGATCATTTAAAAGTGGTTGCACTAATACATTGACATACAGCTTCCAGAAAATCAAACCAGATTCAGTAGGAGATGTGGAATGAGGGCTATCATGGCTGACGTCAGCTAGATCTTGGCTGAAAGTAGAGAATACCAGAAAGAAGTTTACTTGTGTTTATTGACTATGTGAAGTCTTTCAACTGCATAGATCACAACAAATTATAGATAACATTGTGAATAATGGTATTCCAGAACTCTTCATTGTGTTCATGAAGAAACTTTACAGTCTGTCATTCAAACAGAACAAGGGACACTGAATGGTTTAAAATCAGGAAAGATGTGTGCCAGAATTGTATCCTTTCACCACATATACTCAATCTGTATGCTGAGAAAATAATTTGAGAAACTGGATTATATAAAGAAGAACATGATACCAAGATTGGAGGAAAGTTCAGTAACAACTGTGATATGCAGATAACACAATGTTGCTTTGGGGAATTGGAGAGGACTTGAAATACTTAGTGATGAAGATCAAAGACTATAGCATTCAGTATGGATTGCAACTTTATGTAAAGAAAATTCTCACAACTGGACCTATAAAAAAACATCATGATAAACAGATTAAAAATGGAAGACTTCATTTAGCTTGGATCCACAATCAGTGCCCATGGAAGAAGCAGTCAAAAAAAATCAAAGGATTTATTGCATTAGGCTAATCTGCTGCAAAAGACCACTTTAAATACTCAAGAAGGTACTTTGAAGGCTAAGGTGTGCCTGACCCAATTTATGGTATTTGCATGTGAAAGTTGGATAATGAATAAAGACGACTATAGAAGAATCGATGCATTTGAATTATGGCTTTGAAGAATACTGAAAGTACCATAGACTCAGAACGACAAACAAAACTGTCTTGGAAGAAGTACAACCAGAATGATACTTAGAATTGAGGATGGCGAGACTTTGTCTCTTGTTCTTTGTAGATGTGATCAGAAGGGAGCCTTCCTGGAGAAGGACATCATGCTTGGAAAAGTGGAGGATGAATGAAAAAGAGGAAGATAAGATGGACTGACACAGTGACAACAACAATAGGTTCAAATAGACCAGCAATTGTGAGGATGGTGTATGGAGGATGGAGGACAACGTTCTGTTCTGTTGTTCATAGGGATGCTGTGAGTCAGAACTGACTCAAAGCATCTAATAACATCCTACTCCACACCAAATCTAGTAGCGTACTGGACACACCGTCACTTGAATATATTTGATTGACTGCACATTGCACAAACAAAGACTAAGAGTGAAACATATCGTAGTTTAAAAAAAGACAGCCCAGAAGACCAGGGCAAATGCTCTTAAACCCCTTTGTGGTCAATTCTGACCCTGTTAGCTGCTGTGTGGTTCATTGTTGTGGTGGTTAAATGTCATCAAGTCGGTTCCAACTCATAGCAGCCCTATATAGGGTTTCTGAAGAGCGGCTGGTGAGTTTGAACCACTGTCCTTGCAGCTCAAATATGATACCAAGACTCCTATTAAATCACCATTTAGTGCAGGTATTCTTAACTTGGGACTCCCTGGATGGTGCAAATGGCTAATGCTTTGGGCTGCTAGCTAAGAAATTGGAGGTTTGAATTCACCTAGAGCTGCTCCAGAAAAAAAGTCTTAGCAATCCACTTCCAAAAAATCAACCACAGCTCTACTTTGACACACATGATGTAACCATGAGATGGAGTCAAGAAAAATGACAACTGCTTTTCTTTTTTTATGATGGGCACCCATTCAGATGTATCTATGATTCTGACTTCTGCTCATGAAAAAATATGCACATGTGTGCTTTTCTCTGGGAGAAAATGTCTCCTCAAAGGGGCTATGACCCCCAAATGCTAAGGATCTGACACGGGGAGCAGTGTTATTTCTGCCAGCAGAAGCTGGCATAGGGGAACCTAATGCTGCCTTCTTCCTGGAGCTCTCAGGGATTCCAGGATGTAGGCTCATTAATATTCTGAACAGCTCCCAGGATGTCAGGCAGGGGGCAGGCTGGCAGGCTGATTGTCTTTACTCTGCTGGTGGGGAAATTGCAGCAGGGTGAGGAGGATGGGAGACACAAAGATATTACCCAAGGACACATGCTGTTGCAGGCTGGGCCCTAGCTCATGCCCCCTCCCTGTACCAGCCTGGACCTTAGTGGTTTCAGAGGAAAGAAGCTAAGCACACAGAGAAAGGTGGCAAGTAGTTATGGGTTTAAGTCCTAGTTTCACCAATAACTAGTTGTGTAATCTTGGGGAGAGTTTTAACCTTGCAGAGCTCACGTTTCTTCATTTATAAAGCACAAGGAATAAAACAATCTACCTCAGAGAGCTATGTTGTTGTTGTTGTTAAGTGCCATCGAGTCTATTGCTACCCATAGTGACCCTGTATAGGGTTTCCAACGAGCAGGTGGTGAACTTGAACCGCTGACCTTGCAGTTCAAAAGACTTTGCAGTCTGATGCATTAGCCCACAGTGCCACACCAGGACTCCCTCACAGAGCTACATTGAGGATTTAATGAAATAATTTGACTAAAGAATATTCATAGTGAGCCCTCAACCCCCACCATTACTTACCTGCTGCTATCAAATCAATTCCAACTCATATCGACCCCCTAGGATCCTACAGTGCAGAGCAGAGCTGCTCCTTCAGCTATCTGAGACTGCATCTTTACAGGAGCAGACAGCTTCATCTTTCTTCCATCGAGTGGCTGTTGGCTTTGAACCACCGACCTTGTGGTTAGCAGCTCAACATTATCCCACAGTGCTATCAGGCCTCCCTATCAACATATAGTAGTTATTATTGACATGATTTTTAGAATTGCCTCTCCAATTACTCTCCTCTCTCCTCTCCTGGTGTGCTTCCTCTCCACTAGGCTTAACTCACAGACTTCCTGATCTGACACAAACTGAACCACAGGGCCCTTTCCACTATGCTAGCTCAAGGCCTGGGCATCAGAGGACTGAGCCCTCAGCCCTGGGTCCATAGGACTAAACATCATCAGATTTACTGATCCCATCATAGGTAGACTGCTCCCTGGTATCATGACCATTTCAAGAGCTAGGACTAGAGGTACATTGGCTGGGCAGTGACCATGACTGTATGTAAAAGGCTCTAGAGGTCATTGCTTATTAGCAAAGGTCCCTGGGGTTACAGGTCTGTACTACTGTAGGAGGAGGAGCCCTGGACAGGGCCTGGTTCAGCCTCAGTGACTAAGCTGCTTTGTCGTCCTAGTTGAGTCTCTGTTCACCCTGAGTCTGCTGCTTCACTAAGAAACTGAGGTAAAATGGGAGGCAGTAATCTCTAAAGTCTCTTTCAGTGCACATTCTATTAATTCTGGGTTCTAAACAAAGGTCTGGAAGGGAATCAGTGTGAACAACAGACCTTAAGCCTAGAATGTTCTGTTTTCCAGTGGGCTAGGTTTTCTTCTCCCCATAGAGACTCAGTAAGGTCCCTGGGTGTTGCAAACAATTTGTGCTCAGCTGCTAACTGACAGGTTGCCAGTTCAAATCCATCCACTGTTGGTAGGAAGTCTATGGAAGATAAAGCCAGGCATATGCATCCACAAAGATGAATATGAACTGCGCCAAGAAAATACTATGGAGTTCTACTCTGTAATAACATGAATCAGCAACTCAAGGGCCAAGGATTCGGGTTTGTGTGTGTGTGTTCTTTCCCTTTGAGAATGAGTGAGTTTCTTGAAAGCTCAGTCTTATCTTCTCTTTCCCAGTGCTTGGTCCCAGGCCAGAACACACAGTAGACTCTCAGGAAGCAGGCAAAAGACACATGTCTTGACCCAAGGAAAAAAAAAAAAAACCAAACAAAAACACAGTTTCTGTCGCGTTTACTCTGATTCCTGGTGATCACACCAGTGTCAGAATCGAATTGTGCTCCATAGGGGATTCAAGGTGCTACAAGTGGTCTTTATATACTGTTGAGTTGGTTCCAACTCACAGAGTCCCTGTAAAGGGTTTCTGAGAGTAGGTGGTGGGTTTGAACTGCCAACTGTAAGGTTCAGCACCACACCAAGACCTAAGGTGCTGCTTGGTGGTGCAAACAGGTAATTTCCAGCAGAGATATGAGAGAGTGAGTTCACCAAGGTGTCAATTTGTTGTTGTTAAGTGCCATTGAGTCAGTTCCAACTCACAGGAACCCTGTATAGGGTTTCCAAGGAGCAGCTGAGGGGTTTGAACTGCTGACCTTATAGTTAGCAGTCCAGTGCTTGTTCTACAGCACCACACTCAATCTCCAACCTCCATTTGCAACTGAGTGTGTTATATGTTTGTACCACCGAGGGACACCAAGGCAAAACTAAAGATGTCAACTGTCTCCTTTTTACCCTCTGAGGGCAGAAGCAGGACAATGAGGATACAGTAAAATAAGAAGGATGCAAGCTAGATCATAAGAAAAACAAAATGAGACAGTTACATTTCTGGAGCCAGTTAAGACCTGACAGCCAGTTCAAACCTCCTCCTTTCCTTGAATAAGGAAAAGGAAGTGTACAGGAGATCTGAATAAGTATCTCAAGGTCACCCAGAGAGTCAGGGGCCCTTCCTGCTTAATCATGATCATTGTGATGTCAGAGTATCTTCTAGGGATGTCATTAAGATGAGAGAGGCAAGGGAGCTGGGGAATTGAGAAGCTAAAGGCACACCCTCAGACCTTTTGTAGCCAGTCTCATATTGCAAACAGTATCGGTCTCCATGGTGGAATCGGGGAGAACATTTTAAATGTCAGGCCAGGCACTGCACCTTTGGCAATCATTCTGGAAGTTGCCTGGTGTCTGCTATGGCTGCCTACGTGAGACAGAGGCCACCTTGCACAGGGGCTGGGGGAGGGCAGGAATGACTGCTCACTGGCTTCCTTAGCTAGTTCCCCCTGTAGTCAGCCAGTCCATGGCTGAGCTTTGTTCCAAGGACATGACTACATTATCTTCTCTACCTAAAGACACTTCACTGGGGCTGAGGAACAGCTGGTGACAAACTCCTCTCTTTTCCCAGGTTGTGAAAATTGCTAGAGCTGTACACATGTGGTTGGATAACAAGTGGGAATAGTTGTACATTTTGCTCTACATTTCTTCCTTGTTCAGAAATGCTCCTCTCTTCCCCAGGAGCCCCAATCCACCTTCTGTTGATTATAATCTTGAGAGTAGAGTTGGTTTTACACAGGCATCTCCATATATATATATGGAGTCAGTTAACATATATGTGTGTGTGTATTGGGCATGACAGAGGGGATGGAGCGGATTCCTGAGGAGGATTTACATCTAAAGATCTCACTGTTATTGGCACCCCACTGTGTCCAATGCTCTGTCATCCCTTTGTGAAGAACTCTGCTCTTTCTCTCCAGTCCCCTTTGGAAATCTAGCCTATTGGGAGGCACCAGAAATATCACTTGAAGTTTTTCATCAGCAATACGATAACATAGCCTGAACTGAAGATACTTGTAGAGACCCATTTTAGGGGTTCCAGGGTATGAGAAGCTGAAGATCTGTCCTCACACGTACCATCAAAACCCAAAGGTGAGCAGTAAAGTGCTTGGCTGCTAGCTGAAATGTTGGTAGTTCAAACACCACCATCCCATCCCCACCGATGCACATGCCATGGTAGAAAATCGTGGCAGTCTGCTTCTGCAAAGATTTACAGCCTTGTGAATTCTGCTTTGTCCTCTGGGGCTACTATGAGTCAGTGTGACTCTATGGCAACAGGTTACACATGCCACTGCCTCATCCTTCCTCCAAATCAGATCTACTACTTGCATATTGATAGTCCTGGTGTTATAGTCTCTATTCTGTCCTGTTGAATTTGGATTCAGCCTCAGAATTCTTTTCATAGCTAACTGATAAGGTATGGAAAGAGCTATTTTCCATCCTTGTTTTTAAACTTGCCTTAAATGCAAACACAATTAATGATTGAAATCCTGAGAAGCAAGAAGATAGGGTGGAATTGAGGGTTCCTGGGTGGTTGTTGTTGTTAGGTGCTGTCCAGTGAGGGTGGACTCATAATGACTCTATGCATAACAGAACAAAACACTGTCTAGTCCTGTGTCAACTTCACAATCGTTATGTTTGAGCCCTTTGCTGCTACTCTCCATAATGTTTTCTTTCTTCTGGCACTGAATCTGATTATATTCACAAGGTTTTCAGTGACTAACATTCAGAAGTAGTCTGTCTCTCCTTCTTCCTAGTCTGTCTTAGTCTCAATGCTCCACTAAAACCTGTCCACCGTGGGTGACCCTGCTGGTATTTCAAATACTGGTGACATAAATTCTAGCATCACAGCAACGTGCAAGCCACCACAGTACCACAAACTACCAGACAAGTGGTTAAAGAGCTCAGATGCTCACGAAAAGGCTGAAGGCCTGAGTCTACCTAAAGATACCTGAGAAGGAAAACCTAACAGTTCACTTAACTGATGACCCTTTAGAGTACAGTTGTACTCAGACACACATCAGAAGTGTTCAGAAACGCTTTCAGGACCCTAAGACAGAGTAGACCCTCATAGAATGTGCTCAGACTAAAGGTAATGATGAAAGCCAAGGAAATCAGAATAAGAGGGAGGATCTCCAGAGATTAATCAAATCATTCATTCATTCCTGTGCATTTCAAGCTACCTTTCCAAATACAGAGAATCATCATCCATCAATTTCCCTGTTTCAGCATAACCACTGAGGAATGGTTAGTCCATACTTTTAAAAATCCAGTTTCTACATGAGCTTCCATATAGCCAAGAGCCACAACATAGTGTTGTTCAAAGTATAGGCCTGTTCTTCCTTTGTGTGTGTGTGTGTGTGTGTGTTATTGTGAATTATGTGATGGTTTACATGGGAGAACATTAGTTTTACAGTCATCCTATCATATATCGTTTCATTGCCATTGTTACAATCCCCTCCATGCATCACCAACCAACCAAAGAGTATACCCTGCAAGCCAGCCCTCCCCTCACCCCCCCTCTGGTCATCAGCACACAGCCCCTCTCCCTCTCTGGGTCTAGAGTCCCCAGCTGCTCCATCTCTCCCTCCACATCACCATCTCTGCCTCCATATCTGGTGTCACTGCTTCTCTGGGTAGGGTCCTGCTCTCTGCTCTTCTCCCTTGATGGTCCCAGGGACCTCCATTCCTAGACTTCAAAGTTAATAACTCCCCTCCTTGCTACAAAATGTCTACCTTTACATTTCCAACCCTCACAATCAATCCTGATAACAATCATTCACTATTGTATCACAAAAGATCTATCTGCATTTCCTTTCATTAGCCCCGACTAGACAAATTGGATATTACTCAGTGGGGATTCTACCTTCCTCTATGCCCTCTGGATCTAGACTCCCTTTTGAAAGCTTGCCCCACCCCTCTTTGGGTAGCCAATGTCCAAGTTGCCTTTCCCTTTCTACTCTGTATATGGAGGGGATGGGGAATGATCCTTGCTGTAAAAATTTGTTCCCTTTTTTGAGCTACTGCATCCATAGGTGTAGGTCAAGTTCATCAAATTAGATCACATTACTCTTTTTTTTCCTCTTCTTTCTCTGTTCTTCCTTTTTTTAAAAAATGGCTGTGTTCTGCCTGTATTTGATATGAAATCTCTGATGAGACTCCCACAATATGGGACCAGCCTTGTGGGCCTTACCTGCTGCAGAGCTCTCTGGATGTCAATTCCCTGTCCCCAGGGCACCGCTGGGTTAGCCAGACAGTCCCCAGCATTCCCCCGGCGGGATATATCAATCCTCTGCCTCCGCAGACTCTGGAAAGCCTCAGCCATCACTTTCACTCCATCATAGGTGAGCGCAGAGGTGTACTGGTGGGAGGAATGGAAACAGGTAGGTAGCAGAGAGAGCTGACAGGGAGGCAGAGTGAAAGCAGTGATATGAATGTGGGCAGAGGGCCAGGTACAAGGTATAAAGGAGAAGTTAACAGTGGTGACCCAGCTAGCGGCTTCTTTTCAGATAAGGCAGCTAGCCCATGTTGCCCTCATGGATTGTGCGTTTAATGATGCCAGATGTGATTTTTGAAGAGAAGTTACAATTTTATATTCTTGTATGCAGTCTTATGAGTTTTAAAATGCTAGTTCAGTTGCAGGGGATGGGGTGTATGGACTAAATAAAACATATCTGCTGAACAGACATATGCCATGAAGGGCCAGTTAGTTGTCTGTGTTACAATCACCAACTGGGAGCCAAGGGCAATTATTACTCCACCATCCCTTATTACAGTAAAAGAACAAAAGGATCCAAGAAGCGGGAGCTCTTAATTATTTTTGCATATGGCTTCCCCAAGTCATAAGTTTACATCTTGCAAAATTTCTTCTTGTGATTATTCATGACAACTGTCTCTCTCTCTCTCTTTTTTTCTTAACCTGAGGGGAACTAAGATGCAAGTGAAACAAAACCAGGATAATAGTCCATTACCATATTTCCTAGCTTGGAACCATTATCTCTTTTCTCATTTGATTTGTCCTTAATGCCTAGCTTGTTGTCTGGCACATTGTAAGTTTACAATAGAGAAGATTAATATCTATATACCTTTCCAATTTTTAACTTTTATTCTGTCACATCTTACATTGCATATGTGTACTTTTATAAGCTGCTCCAATCTTTTGCCTACGAGAAAAGGTATTCATATACTGGATTAAACATGATGGTGATTGTGAGGAAGACACAGGACTGGGAACCATTTTGTTCTAGTGTACATTGTTGTTGTTAAGAGTCGTCCAGTTGGTTCCAACTCATAGCAACCCTGTAAAGCATTTCTGAGGAGTGGCTGGTGGGTTTGAACTGTTGACCTTGTAGTTAGCAGCCCAGTGCTGATCCTACTGGATAAGTAAGATATTAAAGCCACTTTAAAACCAGCATTTTAAAAGTGCCACACCTGGTTGCCACAAATTGAAGATGGTAACTAACAATAACATTCACACATTAATTGAAAAGCACTTTTGCGATTTTTGTCTGCTTAAATTCAAATTGGATACTTCGTTCTTGGAAGGGAACAAAGAATTGCACAACAGTGGCTTAAAAAGATTGCATAACAGTGGCTTAAGAAGCATCTCAGTTAAACAACCTAACATTCATCCTTGTCAGACTGGTAAGAAAATGTCAGCCAAGAATTCAGTGTTTTGCCCCAGATAAACAAAGTTGGCCCCAGAATCCTTCTCAACACAGTGTTTCACACAGCTATTGCCAAGCTATTGAATTTGACAAGGGAAATAAAAATTATTTGCCATTCCTTTTCTAGGCTATTCTCAAATAGCAAACAAAACAGATTTGAGTTGTAAAATTTAGAACTGCATTGGTAAGAAGTAAAAGATGTGTATGTTAAGTTGATTTTGAGGCTGAGATCTGCTGGCATTAGTTAGATTCTCGTGCTTTTTAGCTAGGCACATGGCTAAGCAGAATAATAAGGATTACCACATTGTCCAATTTGAGAACCACAGGTCTGTGGTTCAAACTTACCAGCCACTCCTCGGAAACCCTATACAGGGGCGCTACAACTCAGAACTGACTCAATGGCACTTGACAACAACAATCTTGTTAAAAATCATTCTCATTTTGACTCTTGCAGCCTAACTCTAATCTTTAAAGAAAAATTTTCCATAGCTCTTTCCTTTAACAAAGCCTAATTCTGGATTTCAGGCTGGTCCCTGGCTGTCTGCTCACCTTCGGTCTTTTCCAGTCCACTCGGGTGTGATCTCGAGCATCACTGGTCTTCCACTGTTGCATGATTTTAGCTGGGATGGTGTCTGTGTAGTTCACTAACTGGAAACCTGTCACGTTTGCTCCACTCTCCTTGAACTTGTTTAGATCAATGTCCATGAAGCCCTGTGGAGGGATCGGAGGTAGATGTAAGAACATGCTGCCTGGAAAACCGACGTCAAATATGTTACAGAATCATAAGACTTTCCATGCTGTTGTACAAAGTAGACATGACTTAGTGGAGAGATGGTTGTGCCTCCCTTTCTTTTTAAGTCAAATATCATGTTGTGTACAAAGTTAACATTGTGGCTAAGAGTGTTTGCTCTGGAGCCAACCATCATGCCTGGACTTTAGTGCTGATTTTACTACTTTCAAGCCACTAGCTCTACAACCTTGGACTCACTTGCTTAATGGTTTTCCTGTTTGTATAATGGAACCTGGAAGGTTGTGGAGAAGATTCAATATGGTGATTTGTGTAAAACGCATGTTGCAAACTATGTGATCCTCAAACTGTGGCTGGGATTTTTAGGATGACAGGGCCATACAGAACATGGAACAACACAGACACTTATAAGGAGGGAATCATCTCATCTGTACCCCCCAACTTCCCACCAGCCCTTTTGAAAGAACAACAATCTGTAGTTCATTAGAGGCAAATTCCTACAAATTCTCCTAGGTTTTACAATTTTGTGACTGGGTCTACATTCTTTTCCCTGTACATTATCCCATGCAATAAATGAGTTCTTCTCTACCTCATGGGGCCTGTTCAAGTCTAACACCCAAAATGATTCTCTATTGGGATTGAAGCTTTCCTTCCCATTTGATGACGTTCAGTTAAGCTCAGGAAGCCTTCCACTGAAAAAGAAAGCCTTGCATTTGCATAACATGTTCAATAATTTTATACTTGTGACCTCACTTCACTTTAGACTATATAAAGTAGAAATTATATTATGCCTATTTGCCAGATAAAGAAACTGAAAGTGACAAATGAACTTGCACACAGTCATTTAATAAGCTAGTGATACAGACTAGATCAGAACTAACGTTTTCCATTAGCTACTCACTCACTCACCCTCTAATCATTCGATAAACATATTTGAGGACCTATAATGCACTATCTTAGAGTCCTGGTGTGGCACTGCAGAGTAATACGCTGGACCTCAAGGTTGGTTTGAACAGCTAGGTTGGCATTCAAACTCACCAGCCACTCCTCGGAAACTCTATACAGACTCCCTTTGAGTCAGAACTGATTCAATAGCACTTAACAACAACAACAAAGGGCACTATCTAACTGTAAACAAAATAAGTTAAATCCTGCCCTCATGAAACTTACATGCTATTGGGGACGATAGACAAAAAGCAAATAAACAAGTAAATATGGAGTATTATATAGTCATGCAGAATCCAGCAGAATGTACTACACAGTAACAGTGAATTCAATGAAGAGTGGAATAAGAAAATGCAGACAGGTGGAGGTCATGCTTTGGAGTAGATGATCAGGATGGATCAATATGAGGAGGAGGTTTTGCACAGGTACCTAAAACAGTGAGGCCCTGTCAATGATCCTCAGGGATAGTTGGGGAAATACCCTCTGAAAAAGGCCTAAAGATGGGAAGAGTCTTGGTATGTTCTAGAAACAGTAAGGAGGCTGGTATGACTGAGCACAGTGAATGCTGGGAAAGGATGAGAAATCGGGGCTGAGTGGCAGCTCCAGGCTGGATTACTGGAGGCTTAGGTTAACTTGGGTTCCTTTTCAGGCATAACTAGGTACCCAGTGCAGGCATTTGAGCAGGAATCATGAAGTCAATGCTCTTTGGGATCCACAGGTGGGGAAACAGCCAGATCACAATGAATGAAACAGTAACATGAGTACAGTAGAGATTCCTATCTGAAAAATGGACTTGACTGAAAGATGTCCCTCTTCCACCTCTATGCCTCTAAACTTTGATGATTCTTTATTGATTATCAAACTACTCCGGGCTTTTGCCCCTGATATTCTCTCTGTGGAAATGTGCTTTCCTTGGCTGGCTCCAAACATACAAACAAATGCCATGTGAAGGATGCATCTACTGTTAGCAAAAGAACACCAAGTACTGCTGGCAATCACTAGAAATACGGAGAGAGATCCACAGACATAATCAACATGACTGAAACCATGAACGAACTCGGGCCACCAGTACTATGAGATAATGAATTTATTTTGACATTGTTATTGGAAAGATATATTATATATATAGTTGTTGTTATGTGCCGTGGAGTCGGTTTCAACTCATAGCAACCCTGTAAAGGGTTTCTGAGGCTGTAAATCTTTACGGGAGCAGAAAGCCTCATCTTTCTCCCACGGAACAGCTGGTAGTTTCGAACTGCTGATCTTGTGGT
>NW_006408575.1:10110274-10114538 GCF_000296735.1 Chrysochloris asiatica | reverse complement strand
TTTTGTATGGCAGTGCTAGGTAACTGCTGCAGGACCCAAAGAAACCCTGAATTCTTGATTTATTATATGCTTCTTGGGGAACTCAAACCAAGTCACTCCAACATGAAGTATAGTTAGTTTCACCCAGAAGTGTGTCAAAGCTTCTCTAGAGCATTTACTATTCTCTAGAGCATTATCATTTGACATTCTCTGGTTTACTCATTTTTTAGAGCCTTGGTAGCATAGAGGGTTATGCATTGGGCTGCTAACTGCAAGATCAGCAGTTTGAATCCACCAGCTGCTCTGCACTAGAAAGATGAAATTCTGCTCCCATAAAGATTTACAGCCTTGGAAACCCTATAAAGGGTTGCTACAAATCAGAACCAATTTGACAGCATGCAACAGCAGCAATTGTCTGATTGTTTCCCTCCCAAATCGGAAAGGCAGGTCCAAGAGGGCTGAGACTATTTTTATCTGATCCACTGACGTGTCCACAGCATCTAGAATAATGCCTAGCACAGGCAGACATTCACTATATTTTAATGAGTAAATGAATAAAAGTTGGAGGCTTTACTCAATCAAAAAAACCCATTAACCAGGAGAACTATGATCCGCTGGCAGCAAATGCCAATAAATGATTTTACTTAGTTAAAAAAGAATCTCAGGCTTTAAATATCTTCTGAGACAAAGTTGTCCAACAGCCACAATTTACAGAGGTTCGCAGTGGTCAACAAATTTGCATGAGGGTGCTAGCAATGTGTTGTTGTTGTTAAATGCTGTGGAGTCAGTTCCAATGCAATCTGTTGTAAGAAGTGAAATCAGAATTAGGCACTCAGCGTGCTGTAAGATAAGCACTAGATTGCTAACCTGCTAACTGCAAGTCCAGCAGTTCAAGACACCAGCTTCTTCTAAGTAGAAAGATGAGGCTTCCTTCCCCGGTAATGATTTACAGTTGTGGAAACCCTATGCAAGGTTGCTATGAGTTAGAATCGATTCAATGGGAGTGGATTTGGGTTTGAGGTTACTCAGTATGTGGCGGTCTGGTGGTGCAGTGGTTAAAGGATCAGCAGTTAACTAAAAGGTTCGTGGGAGAATCGGCTTCATAAGATCACAGACTTGGAAACACTATGGTTATGAGTTGCTGTGAGTGGATGGGTTTGGAGATATTTTTTGGTGCCTGATATGTAAAGTCCTTGGGTGGTGCAAATAACTTGCACTTGACTACGAACTGAAAGGTTAGTAGTTCCACTCTACTTAACAGTACCCTGGGAAAAAGGCCCAGCAGTCTGCTTCCGTTAAGACCATAGCCACAAAAACTCTATGGAACACAATTCTGCTTTGCAACACGTGTAACCAAAATAACAATTATGACAAAAAAATGTCATTTTGAGAATGCAGTTTAGAATTTGATCCGGACACATTTTTTGAGAGTGTGGAGGTTACTTACACTTCAAAGCAAAAACGTAACCAGTCAAGTGTCACTCCTAGATTTATTTTAAACATTTACAGATCTCATATTCAAGGGTCGGAATCAAGTCAACTGCAACGAGTGCTTTTTTTGGTTCACCCAGTATGCATTCCTAGATATTACAGCACCTAACGATATAGCCATTCTACCACTAGTTAAAAGCTAATGCACACTTGGGAAATTTCCCATAATTTTTAGAGACTTCAAAAAGAACGTCTTGCTCATAAAATCACTATTGAGAGAATGAAATGGAAATTATCTCCTGCAGTCAAATTCAGTCTCTTGAAAATCTGTAACAAATGCCTAGATATTTTTTTACTGACTGCCTTCATCTTAAACATAATAGAGGCCAAAAGAAATGGCAGAATTTGTTGAAACATTAATGTCACTCATCCAGATCATCATGGTGAGTGCAGCCAAATTGCAGTTACATAAAATCAAATTAAGGGGCCCATCCAACCAAACTCCTCTGTTCCCTGAGAAGGAATGGACAAAGGATAATGGTAAAACAAGCTCATATTTGTGATGTTCAGTCCATGAAAAAAATAGGAAATATCAGATAATAGCTGACAGGTTCCTTCCTCTCTAAGATTTCAGGTTGCTAACTACAAAGATAATGGTTCAAACTCAACAGTTGCTCCACAGGAGTGTGATGAAACAGTCTGTTTTAATAAAGACTGCAGTCTTGACCTTGGAAACTCTATGAGGCAGTTCTACTGTGTCCTATAGGGTCACTATGATTTGGAATTGGCTAGTCAGCAAGGAGCTCTGGTAGCGTATTGGTTACGAATCAGACTATGAACCACAAGGTCAGCAGTTTGACACTACCAGCTGCTCTGCAGGAGAAAGAGGAGGCTTTCTGCTCCTGTAAAGATTTACAGCCTTGGAAACCTTGTTCAGGGTCGCTATGGGTTGGAATCGACTTGACAGCACTTAAGAACAACAGTCAGCAATGGGCTTGGTTTTTTTTATTTTTTTTATTTAAGATTTCATGCTGAGAATAATAACCCTAAAATCTCCTGAATCACTAAATTGGTCTCTTACCATTACTACACTTGATTTCTCCATAATATTGGAAAACAGATTCTGCCAATATAGAAAGGTGTTCCTAACTTAAAAGGGGTCATAAAGGTGTTAACCACTTATCCAGGTTAGCTTGGAAAGTCAACACACTCACTCTGTGCCCCTGAGCACTTTCATTAAACAAGATTATATTAGATCATTTTATAATTTTCTTTGCTGTTTGATTAAAAGCAACAACAACAACAACAAACCTAGGAGGGTAATTTTTGGTAATTAGTACATTTTTTCAAAATATGTTTTATTTGTGCTATTAACTATATAACATTGTTTAAGAATGTTTCATTTCTAATTGTAGTCTATTAAAGATTTAAAATATGAAGTTTGATGGTCACTGAACTTTTTGAATGATTATGCTTATTATATAACTTACCTCCAATACTGAGTCCACTGTGAATATTGAATGAGAATGAAATTAATGTACAGGGTGTTGCTGTTTGAAGTTATTCAGTATGAGAATCCAGGTGTCCCAAACTCAGGCTCCTTCCATTGTTCCCACAGCCAGATGTTACTTTTCACAGGGTGACTGTTTCTTATCTAAAATGGGGCTTTGTGACGAGTGAGCTCCCTTAAGTCATTATGCTACTGTCTGTTTCTTTGGCATCTCTCAAGCCCTTCATGCTGTCCAGTGTGAGACGAATGAATGGATGATGCGAAAGGATGCTCTGCCTGCCATCTCCATTCAAGTGAAAATGAGTGGGCTGGTGAACTGCAGGCTCTTGGAAGAGTGACCCTTAACTTGACCAACACACCAGAATATCTTTTTACTTTTATTTTAGTTTTACATTTTTCACTTATAAGTTGATATTTCATCCAATAGTTTATGAAAATTCCCAGATGTGCCTTTTGAAGAAATATATTTTTATATTGAGATCATTGTAAATCACATGCATTTGCAAGAAATAATATAGAGGGAGCCCCTATACTTTTCACTCCAATGCCACATCTTATATAACTATAGTACAATATCACAACCAGGAAACTGGCATTGAGTCCCTGAGTGGCACAAACAGTTAAGCACTCAGCTACGAACCAAAAGGTTAACCTAAAGATTTAAAGTACCTAAAGAGATATTTCAGAAGACAGGCCTTGCCATCTACTTTAAAAACAAAAACAAAAAAACAACAAAGCTATTCAAAACTCCATGAAGTGCATTTCTACTCTGACACATGCAAGGTCATCATGAGTTATAATGGACTCCATGACACCCAGTATATATAAGGATAAGTTAATAAGAATTGCTAAAAAGTCCTAGAAACCTTTATTAAACAAAATGTCAAAATGTGTAGCTATGGTTTCTTTACATAACCTCCTTCCAAACAAATCTGTATTGGAAGAAGTACAGCCAAGTCCACAGACTTTTGAAAGTGGCGTGCACCAGGGTTGTATTCTTTCCCCATACTTATTCAATCTGTACGTTGAACAAATAACCTGAGACACTGGGTTATAAGAAAAAAATGTGGCATCAGAATTGGAGGAAGATGATACCACCTTGCTTGCTGAAAGTGAAGAGGACTTAAAACACTTACTTACTGATGAAGAATAAAGACCACAGCCTTCAGTATGGGTTACACCTCAATTTAAAGAAAGAAAAAAAAAACAAAAAACTCAACACTGGACTAATAAATAGCATCAGGATAAATGGAAGCAGCAGTTAAGAAATCAAATGACATATTGCATTAGGCAAATCTGCTGTACAAGACCTTTTTAAAGTATTCAAGAGCAAAGAGGACTAAG
>NW_006408575.1:10091989-10093123 GCF_000296735.1 Chrysochloris asiatica | reverse complement strand
AGTGTTGTACCTCATGACTGATCTGGATATGTTCTTTTTGACAGTGAATGCAACACCATTCCTCTTCAATTTGTCATTCCTGGTGTAGTAAACCATGTTGTTGTCAGATTCAAAATGGCCAATACTGGTCCATTTCAGCTCACTAATG
The DNA here is from genome assembly GCF_000296735.1 of Chrysochloris asiatica. Classification (NCBI taxonomy): domain Eukaryota; kingdom Metazoa; phylum Chordata; class Mammalia; order Afrosoricida; family Chrysochloridae; genus Chrysochloris; species Chrysochloris asiatica. The sequence continues at coordinate 10,092,975 of NW_006408575.1, read as the reverse complement.
CCTAAGATATCGATGTTTATGTGTTCCATTTCATTTTTGACAATTTCCAATTTTCCCAGATTCATACTTCATACATTCCATGTTCTGATTGTCAATGGATGTTTAAAGCTGTTTCTCTTCATTTTCAGTTGTGCCCCATCTGCAAATGAAGGTCTCGTGGACTTTATTCCCACAGGATTTACTCCATTTGTATCATCATGTTCAAGTTTACTTTGAGGAGACAGCTCTTCCCCAGTCATATTTTGAGTGCCTTCCAGCCTGAGAGGCTCATTTTCCAGCACTAGGAGGAAGTCCAAGGTTTATTGAAGGAATTGGCAAAGAGCAAAGCGCCAGGAATTGATGGAATGAAGATGGAGATTTTTCAGGAAAGTGAGGCGGCAAGGGAGGTGCTCACTCATCTCTGGCAGGAAATTTTGAAGACAAGTATCTGGCCGACTGGAAGAGATCCATATTTATGCCTATTCCAAAGTGAGGTGACCCAATGGAATATGAAAATGGTCAGATGATCTCTTTGATATCCCATGCAAGTAAAGTTTTGCTAAAGGTAATACAGAAATGGCTGCAATCATACATTGACGGAGAACTTCCAGAGGTTCAAGCCAGATGCAGAAGAGGTCGTGTAGCAAGGGATTTCGTTGCTGAAGTCCAATTGATCTTGACCAAAAGCAGAGAATATCAGAAAGATGTTTACCTGTGCTTTATTGACAATGCAAAGACTTTCGATTGTGTGGATCATGACGGGCTGTGGACAACATTGCAAAGTATGGGTATTCCCACTAGAAAGGACAAACAGACCACCCTGGAACAGCTACAATGACAGAAGATACATCTTCAAGGAAAGATCATCAGGAAAAACCCAAAATAAAAATATCAGCATGACTGGCTACTACAAGAATAAGCAAGCTGTTTGCCAAGAAGGGGGAAAGAAAGAGTCCCCACTGAATAGTTGTCATATTGTCTAGATGGGTCTGGTGAAAAGAGATGGG
>NW_006408575.1:10061134-10090527 GCF_000296735.1 Chrysochloris asiatica | reverse complement strand
CCAGATGTAGTTTGAATTTGTGTGCCCTTTTCACTCACTGTAGGAAGTAGTGCTATGCTGAACAACCATTTGAGTAGAATGGGAGTGAAAGTACTCAACTAAGTAAATTAGTTAATACACTTACTTCATCTAGCATGTGTCAATGATAATTTCCAGATCATTAGAATGGAAAAGCAGTTCAAATAAGCTTTATATCCTGAAAAGATACTTAACACTATAACTACATTGGACATACTTTCATATTGATGTGGAGATTTTGAAAATGCTTTAAGGTTCATGAATAGACTCTGGGCAGTCTTTAGGACTATTAATTATCTGGTGTGCCTGGAAACAAAAGAACTGATTATGTGTGCTCTCTGGTTATTTAACCTCTCCAAGGCTCAGTTTTCTACTCTTCAAAATGCAGCACCTACATCAGAGAGTTGTCATAAATTTTCAAAGAATGAATGCATTTAAGCCACTTAAAACTGTGTCTGGCACATAGCAAGTGCTTAATGAATGTTAGCTGTTATTATTATCATCATATTCACCATTATTATTACTACTGGGTCAAAACAGGTTAGACAGTATTAGATCTGCTTCAAATCCAGGGACTGAGTCATGCAAGAAAATTGACAGAACCTGAGGCAGGTGTACGGGAGCATAGCTTTCAAAGGATGAAAAGCTTTATCTTCAAAGTTGGATTTTCTTTTTTCTGAGAGTCTTTCAAGAGGCCACATACAAGCTGTTCAGCCCTCATCATCTTGCTTGTGCTGACACCACACTCGCCAGAAGGGAGAAGGAACATTCACAAAGGTAAGCGATAGGGGAGCAAAAAGGAGGTTTATTAAACCAGTTCTGAGACACTGGTAAGAGAACTCCTTCCACCTTGCCCCATTGGGATCTAGAAGAGGTAAGATTAGGGTAAATTGAAGAACTTGACCTTCATTCTCTCTGAATGAACATGTCTAGCGCCGCTAAATCTTCAGACAGCTCCACAGAGAGGATGGTTACAGGCACATGAAGTTTAAACTTTTGTTCTAGGGAGAACACTTGAAAAAAGTGGGAATGATGAACCTGAAAAAAATAGACTAAAAGAGTAAATGAAAGATATATTTGAATATCAGATAGACTGCATGAGGAAGCAGTGGAAGATTTGTTTTTTGAGGCTTCAGAAGGTAGAGAGAACCAATTAATGGGCAGATGTCCTGGACAGGCATATTTTGGCTAAAATAATACTGAAAAAGTGTTGCATCCTTTTGCTCTATTGAATCTGTATCCTGAGCAAATACTCAGAGAAACTGGATGTGATAGTTAAGGTTTGGTATCATCTTGGCTGGGCCATGATTCTCAGTGGTTTAGCTGTTAAGATATATTTACCACCTCCATGATGAGATCTAATATGATATGATCTGACATGATCAGCTCTAATTTGATATAATTATCCTGGATGTTGCAAATTTTCATTTTTATGATGTCAATCCAGTTGGATGCAATCTACAGGATTAAGCTGAATCTTGAGTTCATCTCTTTTGTGATATTAAAGGAGAGAAAAATGAGTAGAAAAGGAGGAATTTACTGCCACCAAGATAGAAGAGCCAGGAGTGGAAGGTATCCTGTGATGCCAAGATGTATGGCGATCTCCAAGGAATTCAGGATCTACAAATGCTGAAAGGCAACAAGGACCTTTCTTCAGAGCTGAAAAAGAGAAAGCCTTCCTCTAGAGCCAGCACTCTGAATTTAGACTTTTATCCTACTAAACTGTGAGAGAATCAATTTCTGGTTGTTAAAACCATCCACTGTTACAGCAGCATTAGAAAACCAAATCACTGGATTATATGAAGAAGAGCATGGCATCAGGATCAGAGGAAGACTCATTAACAACCTGTGATACGCAGATGACTCAACCTTGCTTTCCGGAAGTGATGAGAACTTGAAATTCTAAAGACCAAAGACTATCACCTTTAATATAAATTGTACCTCGATGTCAAGAAAAGGTAAATACTTACCACTGGGCCAATAAATAACATCATGATAAATGGAGAAAAGAGTGAAATTGTCAAAGACTTCATTTTGTCAGATCAACCATCAACACTCATTCAAGAAGCAGTCAAGAAGTAAAATGACATATTGCATTAGGCAAATCTGCAGCACAAGACCTCTTTAAAGTGTTTAAGAGCAAAGATTGGCACAGGATGGGCAATGTTTTCTTATTTTGTTGTACATAGGGTCACTATGAGTCAGAACTGACTCGATGACACTTAACAACAACAATAATAATGACAAGAACAATCATAATTCCTAATAAGCCCAATGTTCAGTGCTTTATTTACATTATCTCATTTAATCCTCATAACAACCCTGTGTAGTAGAAACTGCCATCACTCCAATTTTTCAACTTAGAAAACTGAGACTTAAAGTGATAGAGTAGCTTATACTTAATATGACATAGTTAGTGAGGAGTAGAGCCCATAGTTAAGCAAATAACAAGAGTCTAGGGTTTGCATGGGGCCCTAGGGCTATAAATGGTTAACACATTCAAAACAAAACATTAGTGGTCTGAGTCTACCCAGAGATGTATCAGAAACAAGACCTGACAATTTACTTCTAAAAAAGCAGCCATTGGATACCCAAACAAGTTTTTTTTGACACGGGATTATCATGTGTCCATAGTGACTTGACAGCAACTGGTTATTGGTTAAGGCCTGTATTCTAACCATTGTGGTATCCTGTTTTATAAAATTTAGTTTAATCAATCTGATCCATCTATTTTCTGCTCTGTGAGGAGGCACTTGGGAGGAGATGCATTTTATAATAAGGGTTATCTTTTTGTTAAGTGCCGTTGAGTCAATTCTGACCCATAGCAATCCCGTATAGGGATTTCCAAGGAGCTGCTGGTGAGCTTGAACTGCCAACCTTGCTGTTCAAAAAGACTTGAAGTCCAGTGCATTAACCCACAGCACCATACCAGGACTTAGCAGCTTTCCATGAGCCTAGGCAGTGTGTCCTCAGCTCTTTTAATGTGTGCTTGTGTTGTAAGCAAGAAAGCTCTTTATTTCTATCCTTTGTAGGCCTCTCCTAGCTGTTTTTGAGATTGCATTGGTCTTTACTTTAGGACCTATAAGGCTGTGAGCTCTTAAAAGACAGGAACCATAGTTGTCCACAGCCCAGCCCCTGGAGCAGGGTGCATATTCAATCAAAGTCTGAGGAATGAAGTAACAGACTAGTCTTTACTCACCCTTTTCATGATTTTCTCATAAGCTTCAATCCTGTTGCCTCTTGACCTCTTAGTTCTTATTTTGTGGACCAAAGACATCTTTTATTGACCTTTATATGTAGTATATTCTGAACCAGTTTATTGATAAGAAATGCTAGGAAAACAGTTTTAGAGATCAATGCGTATATTCAGTTCTATCCTTAAACCTATTGAGCTGTTTGCCTTTGAGCAATTGACGCTCCATGTACTAGTTTATTATTGGTAAAATAGGACATTGGATAGATGAATCCTTTCCCCAACTATATTCTGGGATTTAAGGAATTTTAGAGGTTGGATTAGGGGGAGAATATAACGATGGGGGAGGGGGGTTGTCCTAGGCCCCTGTCTTTCCTCTTCTATCACATAAACTCTCTGCTTTTAGTCTGTTTTGCATATTGAGTCTCTCCCCACGATTCCATTTGAAAATAGAATTTCAAACCAAAGAGTTTGAGAAGCTCTGAGACAGATGATTTTTCTCTCAAGGGCTTTTCCAGCTTTGATCTACAATTCTGTGATCACATAGGTATGTGAGCATGAATATGGATATATATGAATTCATGAGTTGCTCCTAGAAGGAGAACATACTTGTATTCTCAAATACCCATGTCTCTGCATAAAAGTCTTCACATTTTCTTTTTCAGCCACTTTAGCCAACCAAACCTTTACTGTGTCCTCACCCTATGTAATCCTTGATAATACACAGGTTTATCTGGTCCCTATCTAGTCAACAGGACATTGTAGCTATGCTGAAACACCACCTATACTAGAATAAAGCAATAGTGTTGACTTTTCCAATTACATTAGAAACCAGAGAGGCACGCACTTGCATACTTGGATATCTGAAAACACACAAGCACATCTCCTATTGAACAAGTGTTATAAAATTCCTCCAGGGCCTCACCAATTTGATTTCTCTCAGTTCTATGAATTGGGAGGAAATATTGGCATTTTGAGAAATCAGAGTCCCCCATACTAGCTGTTGATGCACACTACCTGTCTCACCTGTACCTCATCTTAATTCTGCTCTCACTGGTTGCAATCAGGAGTGACAACTGCCCAGGGTCACTTGAAAACAAGAGCCAAAAATCACTTCAAAGTTCAGCCATTTAATGAAACAAGTTATATGAATGGTTGAATGTGAAACTGATGATGTGCCCTGTAAACTTTCACTCAATCCACAATAAAAACCATAAAAAAAATTTAAAAAAAGGTTCAGCCATTTAACGTTTCCTGGAGTGGGTCAGGCCTTATGGAGGAAGTTCCTGGAGGATTTGAAACCAGTGTCATCTGCCCTCTACACAGTCAAAGCAACATCACTTAGGGAGGGCCAGGGAAGCCCACCTCTTGGTGAAAAGCTAGCTTAAGAAGCATCCATATAGTAGGTGCTCATTGAATACTTGATGGAGAAAATGAATAAAATTCAAACATTAAGACATCTTTAAGCTGCTGAAGAAAGGAATAGTCTAGATATACATTCACTCATCTATACATCTATTCATGTTTAATATTTCTAAGTACATGCTAGACACAGGGATATACCAGAGTATAAAGCAAGTCTGGTTCTTGCTTTCAAGGAGCCAAGGTCTCATGGAAAAGGCCAATATTACCTAGGCAATTACTGGGCAAAATAAGCAGACAAAACCTGGCCCTAGGTCAGGGAATACATCTACAGGGAAGCAATGAAGCCTAAGAGTAGAGAACACACATGTTGTGAGCTTCAGAGTTACAGTGACAGGGGGTGACATGTTAAAGGAACCACCTGTCCATACCACTAGAATGTGGGATACAGCACAGACTCCAGATTCTGAACCCCTGGATTGAAATCTCAGCTCTACTACCTCCTAACTATGTGACTTTGACTTAAATTCCCTGTCCTTCAGTATCTTCCAATGTAAATAAGGACTGTTGTGAGAATTAATGAATTCATATGCTCAAAATAATACAACACTGCCTGAAACTGAGTACATAATCACCATGTCCTTCACACACTCATTACAGTGTTGTTGTTAAGTATCATCAAGTCGATTCTGACACATAGCGACCCTGTATAGGGTTTTCTGAGGAGCAGCTGGTGAGTTTGAACCACCGATCTTATAGCTGAAATGGTTTTGCAGTCTGGTGCATTAACCCACAGCACCACACCAGGACTCCATTAGTACAGTATTAACCCAAGGACTCTTTCAAAAGATGAACAACAAGGGAAGAGAGACAGAATGAGGATGGGCTGTAAGATGACAGGAGAGGAGAGAGAGGAAAAGGGAGGGAGAGGAGTTAGGAGAACTATGGAATAACAGAATGAGGCCCAGAGGGTGGGATATGATAAACCCATAGAAGTGGGGGGAAGCAATGTGCACACAGGCACTAGACTCAGATGGTGGATCCAGAAACAAGGGAGAAGGAGTTTGAATATGAAGCAGGAAAGGGAGAGGAGCTGAGGTGAACACAGAAGGAAGACTTAGAGGGCTTCCAGCTCCCTCTCCTTACTCAGTTTGCTCTGGGATGCAGGCAGAGGCTGTGGACCAGGGCTCTGCAGGGTCACAGCCACTCCTGGATGCAGATGCTATTACAGCAGGCAGCAGATGCCCAAGAGATCAGTGGGACACGAGGGAAGTTATCAGCCACTTGGTGCTAGCCTCTGCTGGGCAGTCTGCTTTAGGTCACACTGCCTAACTAGATGATGAAAGACTTTCGGATGATGAGGCTCTTTGCTGTTGGTCCAATTTCTGACCCTGAGCATGTTGAAAGAACACAGTGAAATGGAACCCACTCCCATTTTTTCCCCTTTCTTTGTTCTCAGAATAAACATTTTCCTCATATACACTGAAAAGCTTCCTCCTGGAAGGGGAGAAATTCCACTTGACCCCCACAGTGCACAGGGATATACTTTAACATTGGTGACAATGGTGGCAGTTACACTACTATTATTACTTCTGTCACCACCAGTACAGCTACAGCAGCAGCAGTGACAGCCAGTGCCATCTCTTATTAAATACTTGCTACAAGCAGATATGATTTCATATTTACAGCAGACTTACTTGTTAGTACAATATTAAATAATACTATTAAACACATTTCAAAGATAAGCAAATGGAGGCTTGTTCATTGTTTTTGTTGTTGTTAGTAAGTGCCACTGAGTTACTTCCAACTCACAGTGAGTTTATATAGAGTTTCTGAGGAGTGACTGGTGGGTTTAAACCACCAATCATGTAGTTCAAGTCTACTTTGTGGTCCAGTTAATGTTGGAACTACAGCACCACAAGTTAACTGACTCATGGTGACCCCACATGAGTCAACAGAACAAACCCTAGGTGCAACCGAGTGAACTATCGTCCAGTCCTGTACCATTTTCATGATCACTGATGTGCTGGAATCTGTTGTTGTGTGTTCTTCAACCTAATGTTGAATGTCTTTCATCTCCCAGCACCATATCAGACAATATTCTCTGTGACCCATGGGGTTTTCAATGGCTAATTTTCAGAAGTAGATCTTGAGTTCCTTCTTCCTAGTCTGTCTTAGTCTGACAGTTCACCTAAAACCTGTCCACTATGGTTGAGCTTGCTGGTTCAAATATCAGTGGCATAGATTTCAGCATCGCAGCAGCACACTGGCTATCACAGCACCATAAACTGACAGGTGAATGGTGGAAATGTGGAGTCTTAAAAAGGTTAAATGACTCATCCACAACCACACAGATTAGGTTAGGAACCCAAGCAATCTGTTTTATTCGAATCATCATCCTTTACCCTAGATAAAGCGCAATGTCAGACTTAGATTCTAGATACAAATCATTTACCACCTGAGGCTTTCTACTCCCGTAAAGATTTACACCCTCGGAAACCCTGTACAGGGTCGCTATGGGTCGGAACCGACTCGATGGCACTTAACAACAACAACAGGGAGGGAGATAAGGAGCTCTGGTAGCGTAGTGGTTACGAATCGGGCTGTGAACCTTAAGGTCAGCGGTTCGAAACTACCAGCCGCTCCACGGGAGAAAGATAAGGCTTTCTACTCCTGTAAAGATTTACACCCTCGGAAACCCTGTTACAGGGTTGCTATGGGTCGGAACTGACTTGATGGCACTTAACAACAACAACAACAGGGAGGGAGATACAGATCATTTACCACCCTGTAGGGAAGGAGCTCTGGTAGCGTAGTGGTTACGATTCGGGCAGTTCAAAACTACCAGCTAATGTTGGAACTACAGCACCACAAGTTATTTGACTCATGGAGAAAGAGGAGGCTTTCTACACCCGTAAAGATTTACAGCCTCGGAAACCCTGTCCAGGGTCGCTATGGGTTGGAACCGACTCGACAACAACAAGGGAGGGACTTAGGAGTCCTGGTTTGGCGCTGTGGGTTAATGCGTCAGACTGCAAAGCCATTTGAACTTCAGGGTCAAACGGTTCAAGCTCAACAGCTGCTCCTCGGAAACCCTATACAGGGTCGTTATCATCAGGGTCGCTATGGGTCAGAACCGACTCGACGGCACTTGACAACAACAAGGGAGGGACTTATGCGCTGGACTGCAAAGTCAATTGAGTAGCACAGTTGGCAGTTCAAGTTCACCAATTGCTCTTTGGAAAACCTATACAGGGTTGCTATGGGTCAGAATCGACGATTCCACAGCACTTAACACCAACAACAGGGAGGGACTTTGGTCTACATCCCACCTTGACAGTAGCTCTATTCCTTATATAATAAGGAGCTGTGGTAGCGTAGTGGTTACGAATCGGGCTGCTGATCTCATGGTCAGCAGTTTGAAACTACCAGCTGTTCCGCAAGAGAAAGATGAGGCTTTCTGCTCCGGTAAAGATTTGCAGCCTTGGAAACCCTGCGCAGGGTCACTATGAGTCGGAACCAACTCCACAGTACTTAACAACAACAACAAAGTTGTCACCTCCATTCTCTACCCATCAAGGGATTATGATATTTCAGGATAGGGACAACAAGAGGCCAGGTGAGTGAGAGGTGATCTCTCTAGGTGATTCACATAGGGATGCTAGTTAATGTCCCCACTTTCTGTCAAGTTCCTCATAATGTCAACATTGTGCCAGGAAGGATGGAAAGCACTTGATGGTCTCTGGCTGTGGTCCAAGCTACATATGGAATTTGAAGCTGGCAGAGTAAGGAGGACTTCCTTTAAATCTACTCATCCATGTTAGTCCCTGGATGGATAAAGAGCCTGGGTCCTTTCACACCCAAATTTTAAACCAAGTCTGAAAGATATGGGGATGTTGTGTGTAGAAGTTAATGCCATAAGAAAGCTCCCTGCTCAATTTTAACCCTTGATTCTTAATTCCCTTCCTATCTCAACCCTGAGAACCCAGAAACCAAGATTACACAAAAGAGCCCTTCCCTGGTGAGAAGAGAAGAAAGGACAGAATGCTTCAATCTAGCAGCACTTAGGGACCATAGTGCTTTTTGCCACTTGTGTATCACAGCCAAGCTTAATTGCAGCCATTTCCCCCTCAGGTCCCTATGGGTCGGAACTGACTCTACGGCATATAACAACAACAGCAACAACTTCCTTATAATGAAGGGAGTAAGAGTGGCTTGGGGAATGTTTTGATACTTCTGAACCACAGAGAAAGGCAGTTTAGAACCTTAAATTGCACAGACAGAAAACTCCTTTGGGAGTTTCTTTTTGAAAGCATTGAGCCAAAACTTAGACCACCCATGACCCTCATGGAAAAAAAAAAAGGGAAAGAAGATTTGCTTGATAATGGGTTTATAGTAGAGTTAGGATAAGACTCCAGGCTTCTGCACAGACTGTTCTAAAAGTTTGTAGATAGTACCAATTTGACCTAGCCTTGATGGCTTGATAATCAGAACTCAACTAGAGGAAGATAAAAACAACAACAACAACAACAACAAAAACCCCCACAAAAACCTAAAAAATGTTTTTTTGATAAAGGAAATGAGGACAAAATGCTACAATTGATGAACTTGACCTATATTCATGGTGGTGGTAGCTCAAAATATCAACAGAGAGGGAAGGAGTCTTCACATCAAGTATCAATGCAATCCCCTCTGTAAACAAGGTAGATAGAGACAGGCAACTTAGACATTGGCTACCTAAAATGAGGGGGTGATAAAGTCACAAAGTGACTGGCTTATAAGGTTTCAAGAGGGAGTTTAGTTTAAGAGTGTGTGGGGGAAGATAGAGTCCCCACTGAACAGCTTTCGTCTTGTCTAGATGGGTCTGGTAAAAATAGATGGGGATAAGATTCTTATGATTCAACAGTGAGTAATTGTTATCATGATTAAATGTGACTGTCAAAATTGTAAAGGTAGTAGTTTTGTAAAAAAAATTGGGGAGTAGTTAATCTTACACTCCAGAAATAGAGGACCCTAAGACCATCAAGGGAGAAGAGCACAAGTGGAATGTGGGACCTTATCCAGAAAAAAAGGAACACCAGAGATGGAGGCAGAGATGGGGACACTGACAGAGGGAGCAGCTGAGGATTCTAGACTCATGGAAAGAGAGGGACTGAGAGGTGGCAGCCAGGGGGTAGACTTGCAGAATGTGCTCTTCGGTGGTTTAAATTATATATACCTGAGTGATTAAAAAAAAGTAAAATGAATAGAGAGAAATACTGTTAACTGATGGTACATGGAGGGGATTATAATCATTTTAATGAAACAAAGTATATGATTTGTTGAATGTAAAACTGATGATATGCCCTGTAAACTTCCACTTGATTCACAACTAAAAAAAAGTAGAAAAAACAAAGTTTACATTGATTAACTAATTTAATCTTGATCTTGTGAAGTTTGTATTAATATCCCATTTACAGATGAGGAAGCTGAGGTTCAGAGAGGTCAAGTGACTTGTCTAGGGTCACAAGCCTAAGGTCACCCAAGGTTAGAAGCAACACTGGAATTTGAGGAGGAAAGGAATTTCCGTTTTGCTCAGCTATAACAATGGTCCTAAGAATTGCAAAGGTGTCCCAGATTTGAGCAGTGAATGAGAATAGTCTTTATCATTAAAGAGGTTTGGGCTTAAATTCTGGTTTGACAAAATGACCTTGAAAAAGTTTTCTCAACATCTTGATGCTCAGTTTTCTGACTCATAACACAAAGCTATAATCCCACTAAAGGGCCTCTGAGGTTGAATTATGCCAAAATGGAAAGGAAATATGGATGTGGGTGGAAAGAGTGCCACAGACCCTACCTTGCCCAATAGGGTGCTGGAGCACTTACCAGATGAATGTGCTTTGAGAGCTAGGGTTTGACTTTCACCCACCCACCTCCTTTCATTCTGGAGGCTCTCTGCACTGTCAGCTCTGGTTATCATAAAGTGATCCACAGGTTCCGACTGCTACAGAAGAATGTGGGATGAGCAGAGGAAAAGAAGGCACTTGTGGGAGGGTGAAGGGAACACTGAAATGAGTCTATCAGAGAAGAGAGTCTCTCTCAAGCTCCTTTGAGCTTGTGTCTCTCAGACTTTCTGTTTCACACACAGAGAAATACACAAATACTGTAGACATAGAGAAAAGATAGAAATGTAGACAGAAGAAACAACAAAGAACAGAGCATAATACGGGTCCAAATCCTAACCCAGTTCTGAAGTTTAACTTCTGTTGTTGTTAGCTACCACAGACTTAACTCTGACTTGTAGCAACTTCATGTACAACATAAGGAAATATTGTCTTATCCTGTATCAACCATCCTCATGATCAAACTGACAGATAGGTGGTGGTTTAACATTTAAAAAAAGAAAACCCAAAAAGCCCTACTGCCATCGAGTAGACTCCAACTCACAGTGACCTATAGGGCAGAGCAGAACTATAGAACTGCTCGTTAAAAGGTTCCTGAAGCTGTACATCTTTACAGGAGCAGATCGACCTCAGCTTTCCCCTGGGACTGATGGGTTGGAACTGCAGACCTTTTGACAAGCAGCTCAATGTGCAACCAACCAACTATGCCTCCAGTGCTCCTAGTTTAACTTCTAGGTGTCCTCATACAAGTCACTTCCCCTCTCTGGGCTGTCAGAGTCCCATTCTATAAAATGAGGAGGTTGTCTGAGGTTAGGTCATAGGAATCCTTTGGCAATTAATCCCCTTGTTTTTTTTTTTTTTTTTTTTAACCCACTTTGGAATATGCTGCTTGCTGTGACAAAGCAGCATCATGGTCCCTCCCAGACACTGTAGTCCACTGTGGCCTCTCTAGCCTCAGATTCCACACTTGAGGACTTCATGTGGCCAGCTGTGGGACTTGTACAGTGGGTGGCTTTTCTGGGGCATTCTTCTTAAAACTTTGTTCATATATTACACTCAAGCTGGGAGACATAGCCATGTTGTTTCCAGGATGAAAATAGAGTATTGTGTCTTAGTGTCTAGTATGAGCCTAGCCTAGAACCAGATCCATGACATGCCTGAACATGTTTGCCATTCCTTTGGTTGGCTGTCAGAACCACATCCTAGGAGAAGGTAATAGGGGGATAGACAAGTATGCAGGATGGAGTAGCAAGCACAAAATAGCAAACAGGGTAGCAGTTTCCATATACTCAAAGGCAGTTTTGTAGGCAGGGAGTAGACATTCTCTAAAAGGGCAGAGGGCAGGTGGAAAGAGATCCAGGGGCACCGTATGACTCATACAAGGAAGAAATTGTTAGAGTCCTTCTTGAAGAGACTAGACTGCCTCAGAGTAATGAGTTCCCATCACTGGGCATCACTCAGGCAGGATTCAGGTGGATGGAACTCTTTTTGGGATACTATACAGGACGGAGTCCTGGTGTGGCATTGTGGGTTAATGCGTCAGACTGCAAAGCCATTTGAACTGCAAGGATGGCAGTTCAAGCTCACCAGCTGCTCCCAGGAAACCCTATACAGGGTCGCTATTGGTTGGAACTGACTCGACGGCACTTGACAACAACAACATACAGGAGACTCTGGCCCTTATGGAGAATGGATTAGAAGCTCTCTTAGTCCTATCTCTACTTATTTATTTGCATGTTTAAAATTATACTAAGATTCTCATTGTCTATTTTCACAGACACAAAAAATTTGCCTTTAAATGTATATGATACATGAGAGCAAACATGGCTTATTTTCTGAAAAAAAAAAAAAAACACATTTCACTTGCTCATTCATTCACTCAATGACCTTCAAAGAACATACACTTTGTCAGGTAGTGGAAATTCAACAGTCAACAAAGCAGATAACAGTTGTTCCCCAGGAATTTACAGATAATCTGGGAGAAAAACCATAAATAATTGTGAATCAGTTACGTAACTTTAGTTGTTGTTGTTATTTGCAATGGAGTCGGTTCCGACTCACAGCGACCCTGTACAGGGTTTCCGAGGCTGTAAATCTTTATGGGAGCAGAAAGCCTCATCTTACTACCACGGAACCGCTGGTAGTTTCGAACTGCCAACCTTGAGGTTAGCAGCCCAATTCGTAACCGCTATGATAAGTAAGAAAGGCTTGGGGTTACAGAGGCATGGAACAGGTATGCGATTTAGTCTTGGAAGAAGGTTCAGGTATCTCAAAGATAACAGCTTGTCTCTTACTAATAATAATGAGGAGGAGGAGGAAGACAATGGTGATAATGGTAGCAATTACTGCTAACATTTATTGAGTTCTGGTGTGGTGCTGTAGGATCAGTACTGTACTGCAAACCATAAGGTCGGTGGTTCAAACCTACCAGTTGCTCCATGGAAACCCTATACAGGGTTGCTATAGTTGGAACCAACTTGGTGACACTTAACAACAACAACAATTGAATGTGTATGTATTTTGAGCCAGGTATGATAATAAGTGCTTTATATACATGATCTCAATGATCAAATTACATCAAGAAAGGTGGATAATATTATTTCCATATTACAGATAAAGCAAATGAAAGCTCAGACAGGGTAGATAACTTGACCAATGCCACTCAGCTAGTAAGTATAAAGCCATAATTCCAACCAGGGTCTGCCTGATCCCAAAGTCACCCTCCCAACAACTACTGTACCACTCACCTCACCAAAGACTGCCCAAACCAAACATGACAATGTGAGGCACTGACAGTGGAGTGGGAAGAGAGACACTAAGAAGACAGTGGGTGATCTCAGCTTTACAGAAGGAGTTGACAGATTTTGCACCATAGGGGAGCAGGAGACAAAAGAACAGTTTCTTCTCAGGGCTGATCTGGCAAAGGGTGGCAGTATGGAGCGGGGGCTTGGACTAGCTACCACAAGGACCCAAACTTCTGACTCTAACATTTCACAGTTAATCTTCAGGCACAAAGTAGAAACAACTAACTGTTCTTGTTTCTGAATGGCCTAATATGATCTAGTATGACCGGACTCTGCAGTCTCTTCCTCAAATTCTTTGTTGCTGTTGTTGTTAGGTGCCATCGAGTGAGTTCTGACTCACAGTGACCCAGGGCATAACTGAATGAACAACTTCCCAGTCCTGTGCCGTCCTCATAATTGTTACGTTTGAGCCCATTGCTGCTGCCTCTGTCAATCCATCCCTTTCAGGGTCTCTGGTAATGTGGTGGTTATGAATTGGGCTGCTAATCTCATGGTCAACAGTTTGAAACTACCAGTCATTCCTTGGGAGAAAAATGAGACTTCCTGCTCCCATAAAGATTGACAGCCTCAGAAATCCTATGCTGGGTCTCTATGAGTTGGAACCAGCTCCATGGCCTACCACCACCCCTTTACAAAGCAAGATGTATTCAACAGGAGTATGAGAGCCAGAGTTGGAATTCCAGGTTATTCCTACACTATAGATAAGATTGAAATTTAAGTCATAATGTCAACACTTCCTTCTACCCCCATGCCCATTCATGTTCAGCAGTCACAATGACACGATTATAAAAACATGGACTTTGGGGACACACCTGGAGGAGAACTCCAACTCCATCACTTTAAAAACTTTGTGACCTTGGAAAAGTCAACCTTTTCGAACTTCAGTTTCTTCATTTGAAAAGTGGGGATAATAACAACCTCAAGAGCTATTTTGAGGCTTTAATGTTATGCATTTAAATTTATCATTGTGCTGAGAATCTAACACCCATTTGATAACTTGACAATTCTTATATTTTTATTCATGTCATTGATTGCAATTCCCTCAATGTAATAACACTTATTCCATTTGCCTGTGTTGTCTGTTTTCATCCCTCCTTCTTTACTAATGCTTCTGAACTTTGTTCATGGGTAAATGCTGCCCTTTTGATATCAAATGGTTTATTATTCTAAGGAGTAGGTACTTCCCTAGTGTTACTGTTCTCCTATTGTGCTGGTGGTGGTTGTGTGCTGAGGAGTAGGTTCTGACTCATAGAGGCCCTGTATAAGAGGTTGCAACTCTTAATCAGAACAGAAAGCCCCCTCTTTCTCCTGCAGAACAGCTGGTAGATCTGAACTGCTGACCTTGTGGTTTGCAACCCAATTCTTCACTCACTGTGCTACCCACACTCCTTATTCTCCTTATAGACTGAAAATTGTTTGACAGAAAATTGAGCCACTGGGGTAAATTCAGTTCCAGACCTGAAAAGTGACCATGTCTTTGTCTCAGGGGATCCACTAGTCTCTATCCAACTAGTTTTGTCTAAGATTTGCTAGCAAGTCACAACAAAAGAGCTCTAACCCTGGGAGCTCTGAATTGAGATATCACCTTTTTTTGACAATTTCAGAGCAGTGAATGAACCCAGAATCGGTGCTGGCATTTGGAAGAACATTGCTCGTCTGACTCAATGATTTGGTACTCCAGTGGACTCCAGGGCCCAGACATATCAATAAGAAATCATGGCACCATTCTCTAATTCTGCATAGTTCAAGTTCACTCTATGGACATTGTTGTTGTTATTGTTAAGTGCCATTGAGTCGGTTCTGACCCATAGCGACCCCGTATAGAGTTCCCAAGGAGTGGCTGGTGAGCCTGAACCCCTAAACTTGTGGTTCAAACCAACTTTGCAGTCCAGTGCATCAGCCTATAACACCACACCAGAACTTCTTTATGGACATATCAAACCATAGAAAAACCCCAAATCAGTTGCCTTCCAGTCTATACCAACTATGGCAACCTGGTGAGTTTCAGAAAACTACTCCATGGGGTTTCAAGACTCTGACCTGTGGGAAACAGATCACCAGGCCTTTCTTATGAGGCACATGTGGGTGAGTCTGAATCACCAACCTCTGGTTAACAGTTGAGCACTTAATCCTTTCTACCACCCACAGACACCTATGATACGAAAATATAAATACTTACCTATCCTAGCTAATATATCTAAGACTCAAGTATACATATGAAGTATAAGCAAATATATGTGCATGTGAACATATGCTCGTATGTGGAGTCTTGGTGTGATGCTGTAGGTTAAGCACTGGACTGTTAACTGTAAGGTTGGTAGTTCAAACCTACCAGCCAGTCCTCAAAAACCCTATAAAGTGTTACGAATGGGAACTGACTTGACACCACTTAACAACCACAACAATATACGAACATGTATATACATATACATACATTTATAAAAGAGCTCTGGTAGCATAGTGGTTGCATGTCAGACTACTAACCTCAAGATAAGCAGTTCAAAACTAACAATTGTTCCAAGGGTGAAAAATGAGACTTTCTGTTCCCATAAAGATTAACAGTCTCGGAAACCCTATGCAAGGTTGTTATGAGCAAGCACTAACTCCACGGCACACCACCATCACCACCATCATCATCCATATAGAGAGAGTCCTTGTGTGGTGCTGAAGGATAAGCACTGGACCACAAAGTCGGTCTGAACTGAAAGTCAGCAGTTTGAACTTACCAGTTGCTCCTTGGAAGCCCTATACAGGGTTTGCCATCAGTTGGAACAGACTCAACAGCACTTAACAACAGCATACATACATATGGGGTCCTGGTGTGACGCTGCAAGATAAGCACTGGACTGCTAACTTCAAGTTCAGTGGATCAAACTCACCAGCTGCTCCTCCGAAATCCTATACAGGGTTGCTATGAGTCAGAACTGACCTTATGGCACGTAACAATAACATACATCTATATCTATACAACCAAGGAATCCTGGTAGTGTAGTGGTTACACGGTGGGCTGCTAACCATAAGGTCAGCACTTGAATCTATCTGCTCCTCAGGAGAAAAATGAGGCTTTCTGCTCCCATAAAGATGTATTACTTTGGAAACCCTATACAGGGTCTCTATGAGTCGGAACCAACTCGAAGGCACACCACCACTACCACCACCATATATGCAATATGTGATTATGTACAGACAGGTGTATTTAGTATCGAATTAAAAATTCTCCTCTGAAGCAGAGTGCTTTTACCTTTTCAAGGCATGGTAGTATTTGGCAACATGGCGGATCTCCCTTAATAAGTGGATACAGCAGGGACTCTGCTATTCCCAGTTGACAGTTGAGGAAACGGAGAGCTGGAGAATTACCTAAGATCACAAAGTAGCTAAAAGCAGTATCTGGACAAAAGCAAGATTTTTGTTTGTTTTTTGAACTGCCTCTGCAAAAACTCTAAAGGAGCCGTGGTGGCATAAGGGATTAACTTTTGAGTTGCTAACCTGAAGGTCACTGCTCCATAGTAAAAAGATGCCCCTGTCTGCTCTTGTAAAGATTTACAGTCTCAGAAAACCAAAGGAGCAGCTCTACTCTGTCCTCTAGGTTGCCATGTGTCAGAACCAACTTGATGGCAGTAAGTTGATTTTCTTCAAAAATTCCCATAATCTCCTTTCCCCATTTCTTCTAGCACCTCTCCAAAGTAATCTTGCTAAAATAATGTAACTCTGGAAGTGAGGGAAAGAACTTCAAAATAAAAATGTAGCCCCTCCTTTGGTTAGACCTTTCAAAAGATTCCGTGGTCTTTAACTTTATAATTATACCCTAATCACAAATACACTGAAGGAGGGGTCAGTTCTAAGTAGCAGCAGGCTAATTATGTAGCGGAATTTCTAAAAAATTATTATCTTATAAATTGCGTTGTTCCTCTGAAGGAGGAAGAAAAATACACACCACATACTCGACTATGTTTCAAACTGAATTAATTAGTAATTTGAAGCCTAATTATCAACTAATCTATTGGAACATGCAAGTCTTTTGTATTTGGATGGTATATGCAATTTGCATCCTATTAGCTGGCAGTTGTAAGGATCTGAGAGCTCATTAGGTCAGTAAAGGAAACTGCAAATCAGAAGAATACAGCAACCCAAGGGGCTGACTTGATGATGCTATGGCCGAGGAGTTGAGGAGTCACTGGGCAACAGACGGGGACTGGCGATGTAATTACCTGGGGTCATTCAGTGGCTGTGAGGACACTGGTGGATAATTTCTATTCTCCCCTGAGAGGTAATTATACATGTCCTTACCCTGGGTCTGTGCCTTTTCTAGCAGCAGGGTTCCCACAAGGTCTGCATTGAGAGATATTCTCGAGTAGTAGAAATAGGCACTGGATGCTGCCAACTAACTGTACTGACACTAATTTTACTGTGGACTTGCTGTGTGACCATGGCTAAGTCACACCCTCTCGACATTTCTGTTTCTCTACAAGCAAAACTTGATGGTACCTAACAACAAATAAGCAAATGTCCTGTCTAATACGAAAGACCTGGGTTCTAGGGATGCCAGGGCGCTCCTCACCACAAAGTAAAATATTCCATCATTTAAAATGGTTTTCTTGGGATGAGAACTTTGGTTTCCCTAAAAAAATACCTAGACAGTTACTCTCATTTAAATTGCAAATATCTCTGAGCACTTAACAGCTGACCCTAAATTCCACCATGACCAGTTACTGTGGAGTTGACTCCAACGCCTGGTGACCCTATGTGTGTCAGAGCTGCTCCATAGTGTTTTCAATGCTGATGTTTTAGGAAGACGATCACCAAGTCTTTCTTTTGAGGTGCTTCTGGGTGAACTTGAACTGCCAACCATTTGGTTAGTAGCTGAGTGTACTGTTTCTAGCCCCCAGGGGGTTCTCTGGGTCTAAATTAATCTAGTTCAGTAAGCATGCCTTGTTACCAGTCCTAACATTGAAATACTGAAATAACCAAGGTAAGTAAATTTTGAAAAGAAAGTAGGGTAAGGCAGGTACCTTAGATATCTAGTGCTGCTATAACAGAAATACCACAAGTGGATAGCTTTCACAACAGAAATTCATTCTTTCACAAGTGAGGAGGCCAGAAGTCCAAATTTAGAATGCTGATTGTAGAGAAAGGTTCTCTTGTCTTCTCTGCTCACTTCTCTTTCCTCTTAACTCTTACAAGATAGAAAGAGTTGTAGGCCACACCCCTTACATCTGATCAAGGTTGTGATGGGATTAAGAGCTCTACATCCCACCCTTAATCCTCTTATTGGTTTATTACATGGGATCATATCATGGGGGATCATCACATAACTGCCAACCCACTGAGAATCATGGTCCCGTCAAGCTGACACATATTTGGGGGAAACACAATTCAATCCATTACAGCAGGAGTCTGTTTAGGACTGGACATAAGGCCAGAAAGGAGGACAAAACTAAAGGAATAGGTAAGACGTGTTGATTCTATTTTTAACCTCTTCTTTTGACTCTAAAATGGCTCTTATATGTTCATAGCAACACTATTCATAATACTCAAAAAGTGGACACAACCCAAACTTCTAGCAACTGACAAATGGGTAAACAAAATGAAGTCTATCCAAGCAATAGAATAGTATTTGGCAATAAAAAAGAGAACAAAATACTGGTACATGCTACCATGTAGATGATGAACCATGAAAAGCATTCAAAGGAACATAATTGCATAATGATATTTACATAATATACCCAGAGTAATAGACAAATCCATAGAGACAAAAATTAGGTAGGTGGTTTTCTATTGTTGAGGGAGATAAGGAGGATTGACTAATAATATATAGGGGGATTTCTAATAGTGATGATGACAAAGTTCTGAAATTAGATAATGGTGATGGCTTCAAAATTCTACAAATATACAAATTCAAATAAAACATTGAATTGTGTACACTAAATGGGAATTTTTGTTGCTGTTGTTGTTATAGGAATTACATCTCAACAAAATTCTTTCCATTGCTCCTTCGTCAGTTTGAGTACTGCAGTGACTTTTGTGTTTCTGTGATGCTAGAAGTTATGGCACCAGTATTTTAAATACTGACAGATTTCATAGAGCTTTCCTAAGTCAGATTAGGAAGATGGAGATGTGGACCACTTCTGAATGACTATTAATATATACCTTATGAATAGCAGCTGAATATTGTCAAATATAGTGCCAAAGGATGAGCCCTTCAGGTGGGAATGTACTTAAAACATGACTGAGGAAAAGCTGATTCCTCAAAATAGAGTTGACCTTAAAGACGTGGATGGAGTTAAGCTTTCAGGATCTTCATTTGATGATGTCATCACTTGCCCATTAGTTTGTCATACTGTGGTGGATTGCTTGTTGCTGTGATGCTAGGTCACCAGTATTTTGAACACTGGCAGGATTATCCATGGTGGATAGGTTTCAGATGAGCTTCCAGACTAAGATAAACTAGGAAAAAGGAAAGGCTGACTACTTACGAATGTTTAGCCACTGAAAACCTTATGGATAGCAGTGGGAAAAATGTCAGGTAGCACCAGAATACTGAATATTTATTTAAACACTATGAATAGCAATAGAATAATGTCAGATACAGTGCTGGAAGATAAGCTTATCAGGTTGGAAGGCCAACAAAATATGACTGGGGAAGAGCTGCCTCCTTAAAGTAGAGTTAACTGTGATGACATGAATGGAGTAAGCTTTTGAGGCTTTCATTTGCTGATGGGGCAGAATTCAAAATGAAGAACTGCAAACATGCATTAATGAGAGGAACATGGACTATACAAAGCATGAATCTAGGAAAACTGGAAGTTGTCAAAAATGAAATGGAATACATAAAAATTGATATCCTAGGCATTAGTGAATTGAAATAGACTGATATTGACCATTCTGAATCTGACAATCACAAAGTTTACTATGCTGCACAAAATAAATTGAAAAGGAATGGTGTCACATTCATAGTCAAAACAAACATTTCATGATTTATGTTGAAGTATAATACTGTCAGTAATAGGATAATATTCATATGCTTACATGGAAGACCAATTGTTGTTCTTCTTAAGTGCCATTGAGTCAGTTCTGACTCATAGTGACCCTGTATAGGGTTTCCAAGGAGCAAGTGGTGAGCTTGAACTGCCAACCTTGTGGTTCAAACTGACTTTACAGTCCAGTGCATTAACCTGCAGCGTCACACCAGGAGGACCAATTAATAATACTATTATTCAAATTTATGCACCAACTACTAAAGCCAATGAGAATGAAATTGAAGGAGCTCTGGTAGCGTAGTGGTTACGAATCAGGCTGCAAACCGCAAGGTCAGTGGTGTGAAACTACCAGCTGTTCCACAGGAGAAAGATGAGGCTGTCTGCTCCCGTAAAGATTTACAGCCTTGGAAACCCTATACGGGGTTGCTATGAGTCGGAATCGACTCCATGGCACATAACCACCACCACCACCAACTTCTTCAGTCTAAAATTGATGGAACAGACAATCAAGATTCATTAATAATTACTAGCAATTGGAATGCAAAGGTTAGAACAAAGAGGAAGGATCCTCTTTGTAGTTGGAAAAGATGGCCTTGGTGATAGAACCAATACTGAAGATGCATGATAGAATTTTGCAAGCAATGACTTCTTCACTGTAAACACTTTTTTTAAACAATATAAAAAATGACTATACACATGGACCTCACCAGATGGAATACACAGTAATCAAATTGACTGCAGATGGAGACACAGTGGAAAAGCTCCATATTATCAACCAAAACAAGACCAGAGACAGACTGTAAAACAGACCATCAGTTGTTCATATGCAAGTTCAGGCTGAAGCTGAAGAAAATTAAAACAAGTCCAGGAGAGCCAAATATGACCTTGAACATATCTTACCTGAATTCAGAGATCATCTAGAGAACCGATTTGATGCATTAGACACTAACTAATGACTTAAAACCAAAAGAGTTGTGCAATGACATGAAGAATATCATACAGTGAGAAAGCAAAATATCATTAAAAAGACAAAAGAGAAGGAAAAGACCAAAATGGATGTCAGAACAGACTCTATAACGTGCTCTCCAGCATAGAGATGTTAAAGCAAATGGAAGAAATGAAGAGGAAAAAGAGCTGAACAGAAAGGGAAGCTTGAGAAGAAAAAGTCAATTATTATAATGAAATACACAAAGCACTGGATTGAAAAAAACAGAACTGAAGAACACAATCAGCATTTCTCAAGCTGAAAGAACTAAGGGGGGGTGGGGGTGGGAATTGAATCTCAACTTGCTGTCCTGAAGGATTCTATAGGCAAAATATTGAACAATGCAGAAAGCATCAAAAGATTATAGAAGGAACCCTAACCAGAGTAGCAGCAGCACCAGAGATGGAGGCAGGCAGAGGTGATGGCATGGAGAGATAGGACAGCTGAGAACTCCAGACTCATGGAAAGAGAAAGGCTGTGTCACAGATAGTGGTCTGGAAGCTGGATTGTAGAATGTGCCTTTTGGTTGTTTAAATGATTCTATATTCCTGAGTGTTTTTGTGTACATAGCAACAACAAAGAGAATAGAAGCAAATACTGTCAAATGGTGATGCAAGAAAGGGATTATAGTCATTGCAGTGAAACAAAATACGATAGAATGAGTGCAAAACCCAAGTTATCCCATGTAAACTATGACTCAATTAAAAATAAAAGTTTTTGTTTTTTAAAAATCCTATGCACCCAAAATAAATGCATGATATTCAACTATTTTCAAGGGGAAGCATATGACCAAGTGACAAAGGTATTGAATGAAGAATTCCAATGTGTGCTGAAGACATTGGCAAAGAACAAGGCTTTGGGAATTAATGGAATACAAATTGAAATATTACCACAAACTGATGCAGCACTGGAGGCACTCACTCATCTATACCAAGAAATCTGCCTGGCCAACTGGTTGGAAGAGATCTATAAACGTGCCCATTACAAAGAGAGGTGACATAATGGAATGTGGAACTCTTTGAACAATATCATTAGCATCACATGCTGTAAAATTTTGCTAGAAAATTTTGCTGCAACAGTACATTGACAGGGAACTTTCAGAAATTCAAGCAGGATTCAGATGAGGAAGTGGAATGAGAAATATTACTGCTGACATCAGATCGAGCTTGGCTCCAAATTGAGACTACCAGAAAGATGTTCACTTGTGCTTTATTGACTATGAAAAGCCTTTCAATTGTGTGGATCATGACAAACTATGGACAACATTGCATAGAATGAATATTCCAGAACACTTATACTGATGAAGAACCTGATATAGACCATGAGGCAGTCATTCAACTAGAACAAGGGGACACTAAAATCAGGAAATCTGTGTGCCAGGTTGTAGTCTTTCACCACACCTACATTCTATGCTGAACAAATAATCTGAGAAGCTGGATTATATGAAGAAGAATGTGGCATCAGAACTGGAGAAAGACTCATTAACAACCTGCAATATACAGATGATACAACCAAACTTGCTGAAAGAGAGGAGGACTTAAAATACTTACTGATGAGGATCAAAGCCCATAACCTTCAAAATGGGTTGCATCTCAATGTTAAGAAAGTGAAAATCCTCACCACTAGACCCATAAATAACATCATGATAATTGGAGCAAAGATCGAAGTTGTCAGACTTCACTGTGCTTGGATACACCATCAATACTCACAAAATCAAATGGCATATTGCTTTAGCCAAATCTGATGCACAAGACCTCTTTAAGGTGTTCATGAACAAAGATGTCAGTTTGAAGATTAACGTGCACCTGTCCCAAGCCACAGTATTTTCATTAGTTTTATATGCATGTGAAAGTTGGACAACAAATACGGAAGACTGGAGAAGAATGGATGCATTTGAAATATGGTGTTGAAAAAGAATGTTAAAAGTATCATGGTCTGCCAGAAGAACAAACAAAGCTGTGTTGGAAGAGGTATAGCTACAGTATTTCTCAGAAGCAAGGATAGCCAGACTTTGTCTCTCATACTTTGGACATGTTATCAGGAGGGACAAGTCCCTGGAGAAGGACAAAATGCTTAGTAAAATAGAAGGTCAGCAAAAAAGAGGGAGACCTCCAGCCCGATGGATTGGTATAGTAGCTGCAGCAATGGTCTCAAGTATAACAAACGTTGTGAGGTTGACACAGGACTGGGCAGTGTTTCATTCTGTTCTGCACAATACTGCTATGAACTGAAACTGACTGGATGGCACCTAACAAAAACAACATTTGCTGATGTGGGACAACTCAAAATGAGAAGAAACAGCTGGTGATTGGAATGTGAAACTTAGAAACAGAAAGGAAGGATCCATACTTGGAAAATATGGTCTTGGAAAGCGACTATACACTTGAACCTCACTAAATGGAACACACAAGTAGCTCTGGTAGCGTAGTGGTTACGAATCGGGCTGTGAACCGCAAGGTCAGCAGTTCGAAACTACCAGCGGTTCCGTGGGAGAAGGATGAGGCTTTCTGCTCCCGTAAAGATTTACAGCCTCGGAAACCCTGTGCAGGGTCGCTATGAGTCAGAACCGACTCCACGGCACTTAACAACAACAACAACAAATGGAACACACAGGAATCCAAGGGACAATATCTATGAGGAGAGATGATGGAGAAGTTCAATACCATCAGCCAGGTCATGGGACGATTGTAGAACAGACCATTAATTGCTTAAATGTAAGTTCAGGCTGTTTCAGTTCCAAAAGAATTAAAATATGACCTTGAATAGAGCCCACCTGAATATAGAGCCCATATCAAGAACAGATTTGCTGTATTAGACACTAATTACCAAAGACCAGAAACTTTGTGATATGACATCAAGAACAACATATGGGAAGAGAGTAAAGTGTCGTTAAGAAGACAGGAAAAAAGAAAAAACCAAAGCGGATGTCAGAAGAGACTCTGAAACTTGCTTTTGAGTGTTAGTTAAGAAGCTAAAGCAAATGGAAGAAGCTAGGAAGTAAAAAAGCTAGACAGAACATCTCAAATGGCATCTTGAGAAGACAAAGTCATTATTGTAATGACTTTTGCAAAGATCTGGAGTTAAAAAGCAAAAGGGAAGACCTGTTCAGCATTTTTCAAGCTGAACAAACTTTTGGAACCAAGTTGACAGCGCCTAACAACAACAATGCTTTTTCAAAAAATGTCAACAAGGACAAAATTACATTTGACTTTGGAAAAGAATTGATAGAAGAATCAAACTCCATGATAAAATAATTGAATGGGCCTTCAAGTGGATTCTAAAACACAATTCAGAAAGAACAGACTTGATGGAAACAGTTACCCCCAAACAGAACTCATCATGGTACACATTACTAGGTAAAATCTGGCATGTACAAAAATTCTCTTTGATAAGAAAATCTTCTTTGTAACATGGAATGGAAAATAACTGTACCCTGATCAAAAGAACTGCAGTACATTCAAATGGAAAGACTTAAAAAAAAAAAAAAAAAAAAAAAGGCTTATTTATGCCATATAGAAAGTGAATAACAACTAAATTGGTATAATAGTATCCTTGCTGGAAAATTGTTCTGGGCTAAAGGTTTGTCATTAGTAGAATTTTTATTTAAATGTTTCTATTTATAAACAACAAACAAAAATTATTCTATGTCCCTGGGTGGCACAAATGATTAAGTCTTCCATTACTAATCAAAAGGTTAGCATTTTGAACCCAATCAGAGGCAGCTTAGAAGACAGGTCTGATGATCTTTTTAAAAGGTACAACCCTATGAACCATAGTTCTACTCTGTACACATGGGATTGCCATGAGTCCATACCCATTTGAGGGCATCTAACAACAACAACAACAACAACAAGGAGTTCTGGTAGCGTACTTGTTACGAATCGGACTGCGAACCTTAAGGTCAATAGTTCGAAACTACCAGCTGCTTTGCGGGAGAAAGATGAGGCTTTTTACTCCCGTCAAGATTTACAGCCTTGGAAACTCTGTACAGGGTCACTATGGGTCGGAATCGACTTGACGTCACTTAACAACAACAACAAACAACAACAACAACAAAGCTATCACTGGTGTCAAAATAGAGGGTCAAAAGCAGTTAGGTTCAAACATCTTGAATGAATTAAAAAGTATGTTAATTTTTGCAATGTGAGTGTGTCCATATTGCAAGGTCAATTGATGCTGAAGTTACAATGACTGAGGAAGTCCTGTCCACCAGCATGTTCAATTCAATAGAAGGTTGCAAGCTCACCAACAGTGTGCTGTGGTTTGATAAACAGGGAAAGGTTAATTGCCAGGACAGAAAGCAGACCTATTATTTCCACCATACAGTAGGCACTAGCCAGGAACATGGAAACAATTTAGAGGCCCCCCAAAACAGAAAGGCTCTGAACTGAAAGCCCACAGAGCTCTACTCACCAGATTTGCAAGGATATAGTGGTAGCCAATGCCGTTCTTCTCGAGCTTTATAATCTACAAAACACAAAGGGAGAGTATTCATCAATCATAATAATAATTAAATTTATAGCAATGATAACAGCAACTAACATTAAGTGAGAACGCTGTACTAAATATTCAACCTACAATATCTCAACCACCCAATGATATTGGTATCTTTTACGAAAGAAGAACTGAGGCATAGATGATAAATAAGCTTCCCTAGGATTATGCAGCTATTAAGTGATAAAGTGCCAGAATTTGAAATCAGGCTTGTGTGGTTCCAGAGGTTGAGTGAATTTATCATAATTCATAGGACCCAACTGGAATGCTCACTTTAAAGCAGCACTCCTTTCTCAACAAAGCTTCCCCCATGCATAGGGATTCTTTCTTTGGTGGGAATCATATGTTGCATTGTATTGTATACCCTGTCATTGCCACAACAACAATTACCATTAGACTGGACAAATGGGTGGATGGCTGAGATGTGTAGGTAGATGATTACCACTCTAGTTCTTGACCTTCAGCTCTTTTCATGGACCATGTTCAGATACAGCTCCAAGTTAAGATGCAGTTTTCTGCCTCTCTTCCTACATTATTTAGTGATTCTCAGGCATGAGTGGCTCACTCAATACTGAAGATAGAAGGGAATGCCAGGATCATTGAGTCTAACTGGTAACTGTACTAATGTGAAGTTGAGACTCAAAGAGGACAAATGACTTGTCCAGGGTCATCCAGTGATCTGATTGTTGTTTCAAGACAGACAGAGGACCTGACTTTTAGGAGATTTTCTATATGATGTCGGATTAAGGCTAATCATTGAGGATCAGGGTACTCAAACACTCCTCTATCCTGAATGCAGACTACCCAGTCGTGGATGACAGGAAAAATATGTGTTAAGTACCATCCAGAGGTTTTATTGGCAGTCAGACACACAACTCAATAAGGCACAATTGAAAGCACAGGCTTATTCTCTGAGGTCCTGGTTCTAGTCCTTGCTCAGCCTGCAAGAAAACTTGATTTCTTAATTTTTTTTCTATATCAATTTGTGGTTAGTATACTCCATTCAGTGCCTTTCTTCCTGCACTGCTGCAAGGAGACAAAAAATGTGAGAAGCACCACTTGGGTTTCTTCACTAAATGAATAAAATTTCAAGGTTTTTAAAATCCACATTCTGACATCTACTTACTTGGATATATGTGCATAGCAACTTATATATATTTTTTTAGTGGGGAATAATTAAATGGAAACAAAAAAATGGATGCTCTCAAACAGTGGATAGATTGTGAAATTCCAGACCACAGAGCTCAAATGCTATTGGGAAGGTAGTTTTATTAATAATTCTTCATTATTTTTTCATCTTCTTGTCAAATGGTTTGCTACTCTTTCAACCTTTATCAAAAATATATTCAGCTTCTGATAAACACAAAACAGCAAATAAAATATGTTTCAAGTTCCACTACATTCAAGCAATGAAGAAATAGCATCCCTGCAAGATGAAATTACAGGTTTAAACAGGAGACAGATGATAATTGGCTAAAGGATAACTGATCTATACAAATATGCTATTTCATATAGTAGTGGTTATGAATCAGGCTGCGAACCTCAGGGTCAGAAGTTCGAAACTACCAGCTGCTCTGTGGGAGAAAGATGAGGCTTTCTGCTCCCATAAAGATTTACAGCCTCGGAAACCCTGGACAGGGTCGCTATGAGTCGGAACCGACTACATGGCATATAACAACAACAATCTCCTACTAAACCAATTTCATATGGTCCAATCCTAATGTGGTGGTGTGATATAAGCATTGGACTGGCTCAAACTCACCTGCTTCTCATTGAAATCCCTATACAGGGTCACTATGTCTCAGAAGCAAGTGGAGACCATAACAATGCAACAATCTCATATCAATATTCCAACCTTCCTACCCATTTATGCATCTACCTACTCACTGACCTCTCTTCTCTCCTTGCCTACCTTCCTTTCAGAAGCATTTGTTAAGTGCTTATTATATACCAGGACTCCTGGTACAGCACTATAGATCATCACTGGAATGCAAACTACAAGTTTGGCAGTTCAAACCCACCAGCTGCTCCTTGGAAAAGGTCACTGTGAGTCAGAACGGACTCGACGGCACTTAACAACAACAACAACGTATACCAAGCATATACTGGAGATACAGTAAAAATGAAATCAGAATAGTGTTTGCCTTCTTGGAGTTTACAATCAAGAGGGAGGAGACAAACAAAAACAGGATTGAAAAACAAGAAAGATCTTCTAAGGGTAATGCACAATTCTGCTTAGAGCCCATGAGCTTATTGCCCTATCCTCTCTAAGCTCATTTCCTCTTGATTGCCTTTGTGTGCTGGAAAGCACTCTCTCATTCTAGATTACTCATATCCTTTACTGTAGAACTCTAATACCAATTTCTCTATAAAACCCTCTACGATTATTAATATAATTTGTTTATAAATAGAATATTTATTAAATAAAGATTGTCTTAGTTTCTTAATACTGCTATAACAAAAATACCACAATTGGGTAACTAACAAATGCATTTCTTTATTTATTTTACAGTTTATCCACTCACTGCTGTAGAATGGATTTTGAGTCATAGAAACCCTATAAGACAGAGAAGAACTGCTCCAAGGCTGTGAATCTTTATGGAAGCACACAACTACATCTTTCTCCTTTGGAACTACTGGCCTTTTGTTGATGAATGTCTACCACTAAGCCACCTGGATTCCTTCTCAGAGTTTAGAAGGCTAGAAGCTCCTGCTCAGAGTGCTGGTTTTAGGAAAAGGCTTTCTCTGTCAGTTTGTCTCTTCTCAGCTTCAGTTCCTCGGTCCCCTAGTGACCTTTCATGTGACCCCAAATCTATCTTCCTCCATATTTGTTTTCTTGCTTGTTTAATCTGTTCTTTTATATTGCAAAAGAGATTGGTTTAAGATGCACCCTACATTAATATTATATCACTGACATAACTAAGAAAACCCATTTCCAAAGAGGATCATAACCAGTTTTAACCACTACCACTGAGTCAATTCAGACTCATAGTTACACTACAGAGAAGAGTAGAATTACTCCAGTGGGTTTCTGAGGCAATGAGTCTTTATGGAAGCTGAGTTATTTCATCTTTCTCCCATGGAGTGACTGGTGGGTTCAAACCACTGACCCTTCTGTTAACAGTCCAATTCTCAACCCACTACACAACCAGAGCTCCTAAACTACTGTAACCGAAATCCAAACCTACTGCCATCAGGCCAATTACAACTCACAGTGACACTGTATACAGTTTTTGAGATTGTAAATCTATTTGGGAACAGAAAGCCTCATTGTCCTCCCACAGAGGGATGGGTGGGTTATAACTGCCTTACAGTTAGAAGCTTATACTAAAACATCACCAGGGGCTAAGGTTTATAATACATATTTTGGGGGACACAATCCAATCCATAACATAGATGATTTTCCAAACACTATGCTATGTGCTGGGGATGTTGTTGTCAGGTGCCATCGAGTCAGAACCGACTCATAGCGACCCCATGCACAGTAGAACGAAGCAATGTCCGATCCTGGGCCAACCTCACTACCGCTGCCACACTTAAGTCCATCAATGAGGCCACCTGGCTGATCCATCTCTTTGGAGGTCTTCCTCTTTTTCTCTGACCCTCCATCTTACCCCAGCATGACATCCTTCTCCAGCGACTGTTCTCTCCTGACAATATGTCCAAAGTATGAGAGAC
>NW_006408575.1:10049846-10059710 GCF_000296735.1 Chrysochloris asiatica | reverse complement strand
CCAGCTTGAGAAATGCTGACAGTGTTTTTCCCTTTTGGTTTTCTGGTTCCAAATCTTTGCATATTTTATTATAGTACCTGCTGAGGATACAGCTATAAAAAAACATGAGGCCAAACTCTTGATCTCATTGAACAAAGTCACCATTTTGGTGGTGAGCCAGATGAAGAGCATACAAACCAATAAATGAACAAAATTTCAGCAGGTAAGAATCACTATAAAAGCAATGTGATGTATGGCCCTAAAGGGTCCTGGTGTCTCTCATCTTATACTTAATGATTGTCTTATAATTTAGTGTCTTATGTATTGATAAAATATATTATAATAACCATATTTCTTTGATTTTAAAAAATCTACACTGTCTATGATTTACAGAATAAACTACAAATTCTTCAGAATGGTTCCTAAAGCAATCTGGAACTGTATGTCCATCCCTCTGCCTTTATCTTCCAGTAGACACCCAGCATCCTCTATCCATCTGAACCATAGACTTCACATGCTTTCTGTGACTCCTTTTATCCAATCAATGAAATACAGATCCAATTTCATAGTTCAGCTCTTTGAATCTACATTAATTCCCTATTCTTTCAATTCACTCAATATCTATTGAATACCTACTAGATTCCAAACACATGTTTAAGGCACTACAGATAGAGCAGGGAAGAAAACAAAATGATGTTACTTACATTCTAGTTGAAGGGTTGACAACAGAGACAGGTCATCAATTACCTATATGATGGTGGTGGTTATGTGCTGTGGAGTCCGTTCTGACTCATAGTGACCATGTACCAGGTTTCTGAGGCTGTAAATCTTTATGGGAGGAGAAAGCCTCTTCTTTCTCCCACATAAATGGTAGTTTCGAACTGTTGACCTTGCAGTTTGTAGCCCGACTCGTAACCACTATGCTTCTAGAGATCTTATATGGAATGTGGAATTATTGTCTCTTTCTTCAAATTAGGCAGAACATTTTGTATTAGACTAAAGAGATGCTGATTACTGAGTGTTATGTAGTCTAGGAAGACACCAAGAACATCAGACTGCTAGTCAAGAGAGATGAATTCTAGGTTCAGTACTGCCACTTACTAGTTGTCTGATCACAATGCAAGTCATTCAACCAATTTGACTAATAATTAATTCCATCCATAAAATATGAGGGAATATAGTAAATCAAGTGATCTGGAAGAGCCCTACAACTCTATGGTATTACTTATCAGAAGAGAAGAAGCCAACAATTTTTAATATACAATTTTTACCCAAACAGGCCTTTTGTTAAAAGAAACACATACACACACACACGTCCGTCCCACAGTGGAGGTAGCTACAGAAGGAAAGGTAGAAAAAAGTTGCTAAGTGGTTGTAGTCAGATCAAGTTGAGTTTGATTTCCTGTTTTTCTTATATACTAGCTTGGAGACCTTGGGAAACCTTGGGAAAGTATAATCCATTAATTTCTAAATATATAAAATATGAATTGATAAAAAAGCTTTTTTATATGAGGAATAATTGGGATTACATGAGGGGGTTTCAAAAATTAATGAATAATGGAATTAAAAGAATATGGAATTTTCCCTTGAACTTTTTTTTTTTTAACCCTACACCACCACACCATGGCTAAGAAATCTTTAAACAAAAATATAAAAATATGAGGTTATTGTTACTCAAAATATCCTCCATCAACTTCTATATACTTTTTTTTAGGCATCTAAATATTGTATTTTGACTGTCCTGGCACTTGCTCACGCTCTCTCTCTCTATATATATATATACATATACACATTGTTTCCCTACAATTGTAGTATTTATTGAAGGTAACAAGTTACAATTCAGGACCAGAAATGTTCAGGATAGAGTTCTTTGATCAGGATAGGCTTTCCCAGCCATGCCCATAGGAAGGCCTCTTTCTGGCACTCAGCCCCATAGCCTTGTCTGTGGTCTGCTCAGGCAGTGCTACAAAGCTCTTTTAGCACTGCTGGTAAATGCCCAAAATGCACCTCCACTCTACTATAAATCTCAGCCTGAAAGCACTCAGCTCTAGTTCCCCAATTCAATGCCTGGAGGCACCACACACCACAATCACTCAGCTTTTTCCACTCTATAAGCCAGGAAGCCCACTGCTCTGTCTCATGCTTTGGCTCTTGGTTCTATTGCTGTCCCTCTTCTGCCACTACTCTGTTGTCACACCCCTGTCTTCTGGGTCAAGTAGGTTCAATGTACAAGGATTCAAGGTCCAAAAGATATGCTCCACTGCTGGATCTTCTTTCTTATTGGTAGTGAAACTCCCCTTTTCTGTTTCTGATATGATTCATTTTAAACTCAGTCCATGGGCCTAGAGCATGCAACTGTTCTTTCTTTCCATGCCATCACCTCTGCTGCCATCTCTGCTGTTGCCACTTTTTAGGTAGGGAATATCACACTCCACTCATGCTCTTCTTTCTTGATGTTCCTGGGATTGTCTGCTCCTGAAATGAAAGATTAACTACTCTGCCCTTTAAGTTACACATCTTTACAATTATAGTTGTTGACAATCACACTTAATGCTGCAATTACTCACAATTGAATCATACATTTCTATTAACATCAAACCTCATCCCCTTTCATCATCTGGAAAAGAGAAAAACTATTCAATGGGTATTCTACCTTAGCCCACTC
Organism: Chrysochloris asiatica; assembly: GCF_000296735.1. Taxonomy (NCBI): domain Eukaryota; kingdom Metazoa; phylum Chordata; class Mammalia; order Afrosoricida; family Chrysochloridae; genus Chrysochloris; species Chrysochloris asiatica. The sequence goes on along the minus strand of NW_006408575.1, from coordinate 10,057,066 downwards.
ATTCTGAAACTAAGCACACTCATGAAAGCTTGTAAGCTAGCCACTTCATGCCTTTACAGCCTCCCACCTCCCCATTTTTGATAGCCAGTGTCTAAATTGCTCATCCCTATCAATCTAGTACCCTGAGGCAGCAAACTTTTTTCTTGATAGGAAGAATCCTTCCATTCCAGTTGAAATTTTGAATAACTGCCTCCATAAGGAAAAATCCAGTTCACCAAACTATAGCAATTTAAACATACTTAAAGTATTAACATGTTTATCTTCATCTGGTCAAGTTCTGGTCAGCTAGTCATCCAAGCTAGGTCAAATGGATACTAGCTGCAAGTTTAGGAGTTCATGCACACCTCCCTGAACTTCAGACCAGTTAGCTGCTTCATTCTCAGCCCTAGCTCCCAAGGGCTAGGTCAGTGCCCATGGGTTCAGGAATTCATACATCTCCTTAAACTTTAGAATGGCTAGCCCTTCCTTTTCTCTCATCTCAAGGTCAATGGGTGCCAATGGAACATGGCCACACTCAACCCATGTCTTCATTGTTGCACTTGCATTTACATGTAGAGCCAGGTAGTCACCAGTAAACATGCTAGACTGCACACACATTCCCTGTAAGTTTCAAACTTAGAAGGAGGTTTTTCCTTAATGAACTGACTTTTCTTTCCTTGATACCTCCAAAGTAAATAGCTTGCTTGAAATTTAAACAGCTGAACAGTCTACTTTTTTTCTGTTGGACTTTCTTTTAATAAGAATCTACTGCTCTCCCAGTAGTTCTGGGTTGATCTGCATGTCTTTTCAAGTGGGAATTTTCCAACTCAGAAGGTTCTGGGTGGAGCTCACCATTCCACCTAGGGTCCCATACGCTACAAAGGTTTAATAAGAAGTCTAATTCCCTGAGAAAATTCTAACTTCCATTAGAAAATCCAATCAGCTATAGGCTGAAGATAGGTTTACACATTTTCTGTAATCATAATTCTCAATATTCATTTCTATCACACGTCTATTTTATAATAGTAGGCAGGGGAAACCAATATTGACAAGAAAACACATATTTTCACCCTTTACCCATCAGTCTGTGACTCAATGCATGTATCTACTCACAGAACACTGTTGTTCTAAGACTGTGTATAAGTTACTATTTTCCTCTATCCCATTTAGTCCATGCATACATTCCTAAGTCTTCCTCTATCTTCATTGTTTATCTGCCATCTTCCCTCTTCTTGTGTATTGCTCTCCCCCTCATATTCTGCCCTTCCCCTGTCACTCAAGCTAACCCTCTAGCCAGTGAATTCCTATCACCTCTCTTCCACTCCTAGTAACCATCAAAGAAAGTTTCTTTTACTATGGAAACCTTTTCTTAAGCTTTTACAATATTGGTCTCATACAATATTTGCCCTTTTGTGATTGGTTAATTTCATTCACGTTATGTTTTACAGACTCATCATTATTCTTCAAAGTTGCATAGTATTACATTGTGTGTATATACCAAGTTCATTTATCCATTCCTCCATTGACGGGCACTTGGGCTATCTCCATCTTTTTCCTATTGTGAATAGTGCTGCAATGAACATTGGTGTGCATATTATCTACTCATGTTCTAGCTCATATTTCTTATTGATACATACCAAGTAGAAGGGTTGCTGGATCGTGAGGTATTTAGTTTTCCAACTGAGAAAACACCATGCCATTTTCCAGAGTGGTTGAATCATTTTATAGTCCCACCAGCAATGTAGGAAGGTCCAAATCTCTATACATCCTAGACAGCATTTGTTGTTTTCTGTTTGCTTGTTTGTTTTTTAACTCCACTAATAATGCTGGTGTTAGATGATAGCCTATTACATAGAGAGATTTGCATCTCTCTAAAGGAGTCCTTCTCCAGTGACTTGTCCCTCCTGACAATATGTCCAAAGTATCAAGTGTGGCAACAGTAGTGAAGTTGGCCCAGGATGGGGCAGTGTTTCATTCTGCTGTGTATAAGGTTGCTATGAGTCAGTACCTACTTGATGGCACCTAACCACAGCAACAACAAAGGGGTCCTGGTGTGGCGCTGTGGGTTAATGCACCAGACTGAAAAGCTGTTTGAACTGCAAGGTCAGCGGTTGAAAGCCACCAGCTAATAATAACAGTTTGAACTGCAAGGTTGGTGGTTGAAGCACACCAGCTGCTTCTCAGAAACCCTATGCAGAGTCACTATGGGTCAGAATAGACTTGACAGCATTTAACAACAACAACAATAATAGAGTCCTGGTGTGGTGATGCAGGATAATGCACTATACCACAAGGTCGGTTTGAATCACAACGTCATTGGTTCAAACTCACCAGTCACTCCTTGGAAAACCTTTACAGGGTCAGAACTGACTCGAAAGCACTTAACAACAATGGCTAATGATCATGAACATTTCATCATATGTTTGTTGGCTTCCTTAATGTCTTCCTTGGTGAAGTGTCTGTTCATGCCCTGTGTACATTTCCTTAACTGGGTTGTCTTTTGTGTATAATTTTCAATAAATTTGAGAGATTAGTCCCTTGTCTGATATATCATTGCAAAACATTCTTTCCCCAGTTTGACAGCTCCCATTTTACTTTCACAGTGAAATCTTTGCATGTACTTAAATTTCTAATTTTTTGGAAGTTCCAGTCATCTATTTTGTCTTCTGTTTGTGCATTTCTCCCCCCAATACTTGATGGTGCTTGCATACCATGTAATAGAGTACCTGTTTGTCTTTATTTTTTCATTGATGGTTTTTATAATTCTTGGTTTTACAATTAGGTGTTTAGTCCATGTTGAGTTTATTTTTGTATATGGTGTGAAATATGGGTCTTGTTTTTCTCTTTTGCAAATGGATTTCCAGTTTTGCCAGCACCATTTACTGAAGAGAATGTGTTTTGGTCCTTTGTCAAAGATCCGTTGGATATATGTGGATGGATTTACTTCTGGGTTCTTAATTCTGTTCCATTGATCTATGTATCTTTCATTGTACCAGTACCAGGCTGTTTGGACTCTTGTGGCTGTGTAGTAAATTTTGAGATCAGGGAGTGAAAGGCCTCCAATTTTGTTCTTCTTTAGCAGTGCTTTGCTTACCTGAGGTCTCTTTCCTTTCCATATAAAGTTCGTAATCTTTTTTCTGATCTCTTTAAAGAATGTTATTGGAATCTGAATTGGGATTATGCCTTGGGTAGTACTGACATATTTAAAATGTTAACTCTTCCTATCCATCAGCATCCCGTGAACTTTTTGAAGCCTCCACATACATGAAAAAGGCTTGTCATGGTACTTGTTACACTGCAATGACTATTACCTTTCTATAAAGCAATATAGGACAAGGTATCAGTCTATTAAGTATTATTGTTCAGCACTTCTCTGGCTTCTATCTCATCTTTTTTTTACCAATCTTGTAGAAAATTGATCTTCGTTGCTATTTTACAAATGAGTGCATGATACTCAAGGAAGTCTTGAGGCGCTAGGCATTGAGCTACTAACCACAAGACAGGCAGTTTCAAAACCATCAGCTATTCTATGCGGAAAAGATGATGCTGTCTACTCCTGTCAAGATTTAAAGTCTTGGAAACCCTATAGAGGGTCACCATAAGTAGGAAGTGAATTGGTGGCAGTGAGTTTAGTTGAGACATTGATGCCCAAAAAGAGAAATAACTCAAGAAGCCAGTATTAATTGGTACTGAGAATGGGCAAACACTTTCATATTATAACTTATGCTCTAAATGTTTTATATATATATCAATTTTTAATCCTCAAAAGAGCTCTCTACAGATAGGTAATTATTATTTTTACAGCCATTTTACTGATTAGGAGCCTAAAATTTAGAAAGGTTAAAAACTTGGCCCAAGGTACAAATCTATCAAATGGTTATTGTTGTTATTGTTAAGTGCTGTTGAGTCAGTTCTGACTCATAGCGACCCTGTTTAGGGTTTCTGAGGATCAGCTGGTGAGTTTGAACCACTGAGGTTCACATGGGCCTTGTGGTCTTGTGCTTATCCTACAGCACCACACCAGGACTCCAGTAAATGGTAGAACTGGGATTTGAATACATGTCAAGCTAACTCCAGAATTTGTGCTCTTATCTATTTTGTTATGTTACTTTCTTTAAAACTGGGACTTAATTCTCCTGATCCCATCATAAAGAACCTCTACCTCAATGAAACAATTTTTGCTGGGTTTTCTTTCTATGCATTGTGACATAAGCACTGGACTATTACCACAAGGTTAATGGTTCAAACCTAGCAGTTGCTCCTTGAAAACACTTTCTAGGGTCACTATGAGCTGGAACTGACTCGAAGGCACTTAACAACAACAACAACAATAGTTGTTGTTGTCAGGTGCCATTCAGTCAGTTTCTACTCATAGAAACCTTATGTATAACAGAATGAAACCCTGCCTGGTCCTATGCTACCCTCACAATTGTTATGTTTAAGTCTATTGTTGCTGCTACTGTGTCAAGCCATCTTGCTTGGAGTCTTCCTCTTTTTCATTGTCCCTCCACTTTACATGATGTTCTTCAGGGACTGTCCCTTCCTGACCCCATGTCCAAAGTATGAGAAATGAAGTCTCACCATTGTCACTTCTAAAAAATACAGTCTTGCTGTACTTCTTCCCAAATATGTGTTACTTCTTCTGATACTTTCAATATTCTTCACCTAAGTAAAAATTCAATTGCATTGATTCTTTTCCTGTCTTCCTTATTCACTGTTCAACTTTTGCATTCATATAAGGTCACTGAAAATACCATGGTGCTTTGTATAGCAGAACACATATGGTTAATGCCTTAAAGAATCCCTGACTTTGAAAATCTCTACCCTGCTGAGTTACTGAGACCTCTGAGTGATTGCTGAATTGCTGCTGAGATTTCCTGTGGGGACCCCAGGGCTTGTGAAGGCCATTAACAGGTTTTGTCATATTGTCAAGTACCTAGAATCACCATATTTAATTATATGGCACTGTTCAAAAATGATTGCTGGTACATCTGAATACACAGATGTGGTTTCAAAGAAGTACTTATGTGAAAAAGGCCTCTTTTTGTAGTGGGCACATGCTTTAGTTCTTAGAATCAGAGGTAGAAAGACTTAAAGACATCTGACGATAACTGTTGAGTTGTTACAGTGCCCATTCATAGAACACACAATCAACTGCAGTCTCAGAAAGATGACTGTGTTCAAGGTAATAAAGTAGAAAAGGAAGTACCTGCTGCCTCCTTGGATTCTGAAACCAGGCCAGTGGGCCAAATGGATGATATGCAAAAACACTAGATCAGTAAGTGACAGAATCTGAAGCTAAACTCAAGAAATCTGGCTCTAAAGCCTATTCCTAATATGACAGCATTCTTTAAACTCCAAAATGCAACATACTGCATATTGTAAAAATAAAAGGAAACAATAGGGATAAGTAGATCTTTGGTTAAGTGATCTTGAGAACCATTTAATATCTTGTATCAAGATTTCCATTATATGTGCTTTCATAAAAACTCAAAATTAAGAAATCATAGAAGGTGAAAAGAAGACATCTAGTTTCATCCATTCAAGGACTCTCCTTATGTTCATTCATCCAGCTCCTTTTTGATGTCATGTCTGGAGTGAGAGATAAATACTTCCAAGGAAAGTTTAGTCCATTTTCCAGAAATGCTTTCTAGATGAAAATTCTCCTTCTTGTGCTTTCTCTGTATCTTAATTCTATCCATTGGATCCTCCTCCTCCGTTTCTTTTCGATTTCAAAGCAAGGAAGTCAGTAATTCCAGTTTCTTTGTTAACAGAAAGAGATAAAAAGGGTGAGGGACCATGGCAGGCCAATGCTGTCAAAAGGGTCATCTCCTACTGGGCTAGTCAGTTCCTTGCCCTCATCACTGACTTCCAGAATTGGGGTGCTTCACATCTTATGTTGAAGAAGAGCAACACTTCAAGGAAGGAAATTTTCTAATTTTTCATTGTAAGAGGACTTGGAGAATGATGATAGTAAGCGGTAGGTATTCTTTAACCAGTGAATACCCTGCTGGCAGTTTCTTATCTGGAGCAGCTACCAGGGGGGTCCTGACCCTTGTTCAAGAGACACAAGTTGACTTCCCAGCATGAACTGTTCCTCTTGAGCTGAACTTCCCAGACAAGATTGTTTTCTGAAAATAATTTAAAAATAGCTGCAGCAGTTTATCAACAGGGAACTGCCAGAAATTCACGCTGGATTCAGATGAGGACAAGGAACTAGGGGTATCATTACTGACATCAGATGGATCTTGACTGAAGCAAATAATACCAAAAAGATGTTTATTTGTTCTTTATTGACCATGCAAAGGCTTTTGACAGTGTGGATCATGACAAGCTATGGATAACATGTTGGTATTCCAGACACTCAACTGTGCTCATGCAGTACCTGTATATAGACCAAGAGGCAGCTGTTATAACAGAACATGGGGATACGGAATGGTTTAAAATCAGGAAAGGTGTACGTCAGGTTATATCCTTTCACCATACTTATTCAATCTGTATGCTGAGCAAATAATCCAAGAAGCTGGATTATATGAAGAATGTGGCATCAGGCTTGAAAAAAAGATTCATTAACAATCTGTGATATGCATATGCTTGTTGAAAAATGAAAAAGACTTAAAGTACTTACTGATGAAGATCAAAGGTTTTAGTTTTCAGTATAGATTGCATCTCAATGTAAAGAAATCATAAATCCTCACAAGCCCAATACATAACATCATAATAATGGAGAAAATACTGAAGTTGTCAAAAACTTCATTTTGATTGGAAATCAAATGACATACTGCATTAGGCAAATCTGATGCACAAGACCTCTTTAAAGTGTTCAAGAAGAAAGATATCAGTTTGAAAACTAATATGAACATAATCCAAGCCATGGCATTTATATGCATGTGAAAGTTAGACTAAGGAAGACCATAGAATTAATACATTTGAATTATGGTATTTGAGAAGAATATTGAAAGTACTATGGACTGCCAGAGAAATAAACAAGTCTATGTTGAAAGATGTGCAGCCTGAATGCTACTTAGAAGCCAGGATGGAGATACTGGGATATGTTATCAGGAGGGACTAATCCCTGGAGAAGGTCATGCATGGTAAAGTGTAGGGTAAGAGAAAAAGTGGAAGAACCCAGTGAGATGGAATAGCACAGTGGCAGCAGCAATGGGTTCAAGCATAATTGTGAGGATGATGCAGGACATGCAGAGTTTTGTTCTTCTGTGCAGAGGGCCACTATGAGTCAG
>NW_006408575.1:10043084-10049381 GCF_000296735.1 Chrysochloris asiatica | reverse complement strand
CTTGGGTCAGGTGCACCTTAGTCCTCAAGCTGACATCTTTGCTCTTCAACACTTTAAAAAGTTCCTGTGCAGCAGATTTGCCCAATGCAATACATCGTCTGATCTCTTGACTGCTGCTTCCGCGAGTGTTGATAGTTGATCCAAGAAGAATGAAGTCCTTTACAAATTCAATCTTTTCTCCATTGATAAGAATGTTGTTTATTGGTCCAGTGGTGAGGATTTTTGTTTTCTTGACATTGAGATGCAATCCGTACCAAAGGCTGTGCTCTTTTATCTTCATCAGTAAATGTTTTAAGTCCTCTTCACTTTCAGCAAGCAAGGTTGTATTATCTGCATATCGCAGGTTGTTAATGACACCTTACACATCAACAATTCCTATTACACAGCATAGTTTTTTGTTGGTGGTGGATTATGTCAGGTTGGTTCCACTCATAACAACCACATGCAACAGAGTAGACTGTCTCATTGGATTTTCAATGGGAAATAGATTGTCAAATCTTTCTCCTGCAGAACTGCTGGGAATGTTTGACTCATCAACCTTTTGCTTAAGCCAAGCACTTAACCATTGAACCACGAAGGCTCCCCCTTCTATTCTTTTTACTCGTTAGGACACATATAAGATACAACAGAAAGAGCAGCAAGTAAAGAGCCAGAGATTTTATTTTTTTTTACTATGTCTGGCACTCCAAGTAAGACATATCACCTCCTGAGGCCACATTGGCAAATACTAAGGGCTGGATCTTTAAAAGATCTCTTCAAAATGTTCAAAGGTCAAGATAACACTTTAACAGTAAAGTGTGCCTGACCTAATCCATGATATTTCTAATTGCCTCATTTATATATGAAAGCTGAACAATGAATAAGGAAGAATGAAGAAGTATTGATGCTTTTGAAATATGGTGTTGCAGAAGTTTATTCAATATACCATGGACTATCTGAAGAATGAACAAATTTGTGTTGGAAGAAGTCAGTCTGAATATTCCTTAGAAGTAAGGATGGTGAGAATTCATCTCATATGCTTTGGCCATGTTATCAGGAGGTATCAGTCTCTGCAGAAGGACATTGTGCTTGGTAAAAAAAGGTTTGTGAAAAAAACGATGACTCTTAATTAGATGGCTAGAACAATGAGCTCAAACATAGGTACAATTGTGAGGATGGCACAGGGCTGAGCAGTGTTTCATTCTATCGTATATAGGGAATCCTGGTGTGGTGCTGTAGGATCAGCACTGGACTGCTAACAGCAAGGTTGGTGGTTCAAACCACCAGCTGCTCCTTGAAAACCCTACATAGGATTGCTAGGAGTCAGAACTGACTCAACAGCAAGAAACAACAAACAGCACAATTTGGAACAGACTTGACAGCACTTAAGAACAAAGAACAGCAAAGGTTGTACTTAATCAGTGCCTTAAACTTTTAAATTCAGCTTCTCTCCTGAATAGAAAATGATCTCATGCTCTTAAGAGGTTTAGGCTCATCTGCTCTACACTGGGTTATGACCCTTCTCCAACTACAAAGAAGTCAGGCTTTCAACTAGTTCAAACCAGTTCAGTCATGACTGATAGAGAATATGTACTGTCTAGCAAACAAATCACTAGGAAATAGGCAACAGTGCCCCACTCAAAGATAGTGGCCAACTGTGCCACTTTGCATATGTGTGGATTGCCATCTTTGAGTAGGACACTACTTTCTGTTTCCTATTTCAGTCAAAATCCCACATGCAAGTGATGTGGTTTCTGTGCTATATGTACACTTTATTTTATTTTTTTAATGGTAAAGCAAGCAAGGTTTAATATACATTGGATAAAGAGGAGGCAGGGATATAGGATATAGAGAAGCCTTCAAAGGCTGCCTCACTAGGAGAAAGGGAAAATGATTTTCAGAAACTTCTTCATTGTTCTGTTTATCTCAAGTTGTACTGATCCCTCAGGGAAACTTCAAGAACTTCTTTATTCTTAGAATAGACCTCAGGGTGGGTGTTAGATACTGATTAACTTAAAGGAAAGTACAGACCAAGGCTAGCACTAATGATCTCTCTCTTTCCCAACAAGATGGAGTAACTTCATCCAGCTTCCTCCCTCTTTTTTGTTAGTTTCTTATTCTCAGAAAATAGGACTATGTTCTCATCCGGCTACTTCCTGATGATTGGGGGAGTAGAAGGGGACTCATAAGAGAAACTGGCTATGAAGGGTCTTGTAAATAGATGAAGTCCATGACTTCTTGAAAGATTTGGTGGCTTCTTTTAATCTGTAGAAGATGACAGGACAAGCTAGTCAATGCAAAAATATTAGCTGCTTGGACAATTTGTTATGCCTCCTGTGGTTACATCAACTAGGGAGGGTGCACAGGTGAAAATTAGAATTACTGCAATCACCTGTGTGAGAAGTGGAGTCAAGAACCCAAAGTAGGAGCATGGCTCTTCAGTTCAAGTTCTGCCTCTCCAGAAGGGTTGGTCCATACACAGCATATCTTAGTGATGACAGCACAGACATTGCCTGCTTTTACAAGTAGAAAATGCCTAGAAAAACTCTTCCTGTGAGGGAGTTTTTGTTCTTCCTGTGTTATATGGGAAAGTGGCTCAAAATTTACTTTCAAATGCACTCTGCTTCTGACTAAGCAATTTGACTATCAGAAGTGTATGGGGTAGTCAAGAAAAACAGGAATCTTAACAATCAAACCTAGGCACAAGATGGAGTTAAGCTCTACTGGGCTGAAATCTGTTGCAAACAAAGAACCTTCAGATTTCATGCTTTAAACAGAGGTGGGGAAACTTTTTTTCTGACAAAATTTATAAAATCATTTTCAGGCCATACAAAATTATCAACTTAAAAATTAACCTGCTATATTTGGTCAAACATTTAATTAACTCACCCTTAATGTGATGGATGCAGAAAGCATCAAGAGAAGATGGAAGGAGTACACAGAGTTTCTGTACCAAAAGGAAATGGTTAATGTTCAACCATTTCAAGAGGCAGCATATGATCAAGAGCCAATGATACTGAAGAAGGAAGTCTAAGGCATAGTGAAGGAATTGGCAAAGAACAAGGCACCAGGAATTAATGGAATAAAAATTGAAATCTTTCAAGAAAGTGAGGTGGCACAGAAGGCACTCACCCATCTCTGCCAAGGAATTTGGAGGACAACTATCTGACCAGCTGACTTGAAGAGATACATATTTGTGCCCATTCCAAAGAGAGGTGACCCAATGGAATGTGGAAATCATTGGACGGTCTCTTTGAAGAGGCCATGGAACAAAGGATATCATTGCTGATGTCCGATGGATCTTGGCTGAAAGAAGAGAATATCAGAAAGATGTTTACCTGTGCTTTATTGACTACACAAAAAGCTTTCAATTGTGTGGATCATGACAAGCTATGGACAACATTGCAAAGTATGAGTATTCTGAAACACTTAATTGTGCTCACGAGGAATCTGTACCTGGCCCAAGAGGCAGTTGTTCGAACAGAACATGGGAACACTGAATGGTTTAAAATTGGGAAAGGTGTGCGACAAGGTTGTATTCTTTCACCATGCTTATTCAGTCTGTATGCTGAGCAAATAATCCGAGAAGCTGGGTTCTATGAAGAAAAATGTGGCATCAGGATTGGAGGAAGACTCATTAACAATCTGCAATATGTAGATGATACAACGTTGATTGCTGAAAGTAAAGAGGGCTTAAAACATTTACTGATGAAGATCAAAGCACAACCTTCAGTATGGATTACATCTCAATGTAAAGAAAACAAAAATCCTCACCACTGGACCAATAAACAACATGCTTATCAATGGAGAAAAGATTGAAGTTGTCAAGGACTTCATTCTTCTTGGATCAACTATCAACACTCACTGAAGGAGCAGTCAAGAAATCAAACGACATATTGCATTAGGCAAATCTGTTGCACAAGACCTTTGTAAAGCGTTGAAGAGCAAAAATGTCAGCTTGAGGACTAAGGTGCACCTGACCCAAGCCATGGTATTTTCACTAACCTCATATGCATGTGAAAGCTGGACAGTGAATAAGGAACACTGTAGAAGAGTTGATGTTTTTTTTTATGGTGTTGAAGGAGAATACTGAAAGTGCCATGGGCTGCCCATAGAACCAACAGATCTGTGTTGGAAGAAATGCAGCCAGAGTGCTCCTTAGAGGCCAAGATGGCCAAACTTCATCTCTCATGCTTCAAACATATTGTCAGGAGGGACCAGTCACTGGAGAAGGATATCATATTTGGTAAGGTTGAGGGTCAGAGAAAATAATGAAGACCCCCAATGAGATGTATTGGCCAAGTGGCAGCATCGATGGACTCAAGCATGGCAACAGTAGTGAGGTTGGCCTAGGATTGGGCAGTATTTTGTTCTGCTGTGCATAAGGTCACTATGGGTTGGTACTGATTTGATGGTACCTATCAACAACCACAACAACAATGTGATGGATGGAGTCCTGATGTGGCACTGTGGGCTAATGCACCAGACTGCAAATTCATTTGAACTGCAAGGTTGGTAGTTCAAGCTTACCAGTATGACCAGTTCAACACTATACATGGTCACTATGGGTTGCAGTCAACTCAATGGCACTTAACAACAACAACAAATGTGATGGCTAGCACCGCAGTTGCCTTTGCAGTGCCATGCCAAATGATTTCGAGGGCCTTATGCAGCAGTTCGAAACTACCAGCCGCTCCGCGGGAGAAAGATGAGGCTTTCTACTCCCGTAAGGATTTACACCCTCGGAAACCCTGTACAGGGTCGCTATGGGTTGGAACCGACTCGAAGGCACTTAACAACAACAACAATGTGGCCAGTGGACTGAATGTTTCCCGCCACCACTTTAAAGTCCCCCTGGGTTGGAGACTGAGGGCAATCATACCAATGACTAAAGGCTGGTCTTTTGCTGTGTTCCTAGATGATGGCTGTGGTGTTTTAGATACCATCTGATTTTTTCACCAGGTCTTGAAACAAGAGCAACGATTCTATTAAGCATGTTGTAGAATTGAACAGAACCAAATACACATCATCTTGGTCAAAGCCATCTCTTTAACCTCTAATATGCTGATAGTGAAGGCCTACAATAGTAGAATGCAAATTAAAATATGCTGACTCTTTATGAAGATGACCTAACCTGGTATGGTTTATTTCATGGGAAGAATATTTGCTTAATGATTTCAAACAACACTCATTCACTAAGGTAACTATAGAAATCCAAGGCTTGTAAAATAGAAGCAAAGGATATAAAAATAAGATATTAAACATAATTTTTTACTGGCCCCATTAACTCAAATTGCAAAGCTAAGGCAACCCTAAAAGTGAGAGATTTGAACAAAGTCCAGTGACCCTAAAAGTCTGTTGGTAAGTGCCATTGAGCCAGGTTCTAACCCACAGCGACCATGTATAGGGTTTCTAAGAAGCAGCTGGTGAACTTGAACCACCGACCTTGCAGTTCAAGTGGACTTTACAATAAAGTGCATTAACCCACTGGACTCATAAGACCCTGGAAATAATAGCCATCTTCTATTCCTGCCAACTAGGGCACTCCTGCTTTAAGCCTAAGAAGGAATGTTTTAGTTCCTTCAAAATGTGACAAATGTGTTTACTGTTCAACACAGTAAAGTTCAGGCTTCCAGTTGAGTCTTGGTGATATCTCAACACATAAAATTTTTGGGTGAAATCAAGTAATCTTGTGGATCAAATCTCTCTCATCAAGGTGAGTCTTCTCATAAGGGGGTCTAACACATGCCAAATTTTCTTCACAAGAGCAAACTGACCTTCTCAACTAATAGTAATGGTTCACTTTGTTGGAAACAGTCCAGAAGGCCGCATAAAAGGGTGTTTTTTTTGAGGGGGGTGGTGGTGATATGTGTTGTTGTTGTTGCTGTTAGGTGCCATCGAGTTGGTACCGACTCAGAGAGACCCTATGCACAACAGAAGGAAAAACCACCCAATCCTGGGCCAAGCTTGCAATTTTGCCACGATTGAGTCCATTGAGGCTACCACTTGGCCAATCCATCTCATTGGGGGGTCTTCTTCTTTTACTCCGACCCTCCAACCTTCCCAAACATGCTATCTTTTTCCAGAAACTGGTCCCTCATGACAGTATGCTTAAAGTATGAAAGATGAAGTTTGGCCACCCTGGCCTCCAAAGAGCACTCAGGCTACATTTCTTCCAACATAGATCTGTTTGTTCTTTCAACAGCCCATGGTACTTTCAATATTCTCCTCAAACACCAAAACTCACAAGTATCCATTCTTCTGTGGTCTTCCTTATTTACTGTCAAGTTTTCGCATACATATGAGGTTATTGAAAAT
>NW_006408575.1:10033870-10042794 GCF_000296735.1 Chrysochloris asiatica | reverse complement strand
CAGTAAGTATTTCAAGTCCTCTTCACTTTCAGTAAGCAAGGTTGTATCATCTGCATATCTCAGATTGTTAATGAGTCTTCCCCCAATCCTGATACTACATTTTTCTTCATATAACCCAGCTTCTCAGATTATTTGCTCAACATACAGGTTGAATAAATATGGTGAAAGCATACAACCCCGGCACACACCTTTCCTAATTTTAAACCATTCAGTGTTCCCATGTTCTGTTCAAACAACTGCCTCATGGTCCAGGTACAGATTCCTCATGAGCACAATTAAGTGTTCAGGAATACCCATACTTTGCAATTTTGTCCATAGTTTGTCATGATTAACACAATCAAAAGTCTTTGCCTAGTCAATAAATCACAGGTAAATATCTTTCTGGTATTCTCTGCCTTAGCCAAGATCTATCGGACTTCAAGAATGATACCCCTGTTCCATGTCCTCTTCTGAAAATGGCTTGAGCCTCTAGAAGTTCTTTGTCAATGTATGCTTGCAGCTGTTCCTGTATTACCTTTAGCAAAACTTTATTTGCTTGGGATATCAATGATATTGTCCAATGATTTCTGCATTCTGTTGGGTCACCTCTCTTTGGAATGGGCACAAAGATGCATCTCTTCCAATCCGTTGGCCAGATAGTTGTCTTCCAAATTTCTTGGCATAGATGAGTGAGTGTCTCCTGTGCTGCCTCACTTTCTTGAAAGATTTCAATTTTTATTCCATCAATTCCTAGTCCCTTGTTCTTTGCCAATTACTTCAATTCACCTTGGACTTCTTCCTTCAGTATCATTGGCTCTTTATCATATGCTACCTCTTGAAATGACTGAACATTAACCATTTCCTTTTGGTACAATTACTCTGTATATTCCTTCCTTCCATCTTCTTTTGATGCTTTGTGCATCATTCAGCACTCTGCCCAGAGAACTGTTCAATAACGAAAGTTGAGGCTTGAATTTTTTCTTCAGTTTCCCCAGCTTGAGAAATGCTGAGCATGTTCTTCCCTTTTGCTTTTCTGACTTCAGATCTTTGCACATTTCGTTGTGATACTTGACTTTGTCTTCTCGAGCTGACCTTTGAAATTTTCTGTTCAGCTCTTGTACCTCTTCATTTCTTCCATTTGCTTTAGCATCTCTATGCTGGAAAGCAAGTTTCAGTGTCTTTTCTGATATCCATTTTGACCTTGTCCTTCTTTCTTGTCTTCTTAATAACTTTTTGCTTTCTTCATGTATGATGTTCTTGATGTTGTCCTACAACTCTTCTTTTCTTCAGTCTTTAGTGTTTAATGTATCCAATCTCTTCTTCAGATGATCTCTAAATTCAGGTGGGATATATTCAGTCATATTTTGGCTCCCGTGAACTTGTTTTTTCTTCAGCTTCAGTCTGAATTTGCATATGAGCAATTGATTGTCTATTCCACAATTTGCCCCTAGCCTTGTTTTGACTGAAGGTATGGAGCTTTTCCACAGTCTCTTTCTGCAGATGTAGTCAATTTGATTTTGTGTATTCCATCTAGTGAGGTCCATGAATATAATTGTCTTTTATGCTGCCTACAGAAGGTATTTGAAATGGAGAAGTCATCGATTTTTCAGGATTCTATCATGTGATCTCCAACATAATTTCTTTCACCAAGGCCATATTTTCCAACTACTGAGCCTTCCTCTTTGTTTCCAAACTTTGCATTCCAATCACTGGTAATGATCAATGCATCTTGCTTGCATGTTTGATCTATTTCAGATTGAAGAAGTTGGTAGAATTCTTCTATTTCATCCTTACTGGCTTTAATGGTTGGTGTGTAAATTGAATAATAGTGGTATTAACTGGTCTTCCCTGTAGGTACATGGATATTATCCTATCACAGACAGCATTGTACATCATGACTGATCTTGATATGCTCTTTTTGAAGATGAATGCAAGAGCATCCCTTTTCAATTTGTCAATTCCAGCATACTAAACCATGTGATTGTCATATTCAAAATGTCCAATATCAGTCCATTTCAGCTCACTAATGCCTAAGATATCAATGTTTATATGTTCCATTTCATTTTTGACAATTTCAAATTCTCCTAGATTCATACAAAGGTACATTCCATGTTCAGATTCTTAATGAATGTTTACAACTGTTTCTCTTCATTTTGAGTTGGCCCCATCAGCAAATGAAGGGCCTGAGGGCTTTATTCCCATGGGTTTTAATCCATTCGCGTCAACACGGTCAACTCTACTTTGAGGAGGCAGCTCTTCCCTGGTTTCATTTTGAGTGCCTTCCCACCTGAGGGGCTCACT
Source organism: Chrysochloris asiatica (assembly GCF_000296735.1). Lineage (NCBI taxonomy): Eukaryota > Metazoa > Chordata > Mammalia > Afrosoricida > Chrysochloridae > Chrysochloris > Chrysochloris asiatica. Next base: position 10,040,514 of record NW_006408575.1, on the reverse strand, counting down.
TTCCAGCACTATATCTCACAGTGTCTTCCTGCTGTTCATAAGGTTTTCAGTGACTAAACATTCATAAATAGTTCATTCCTTCTTCCTAGTCTGTCTTTGTCTGGAAGCTCATCTGAAATCTGTCCACCATGGGTGACCCTGCTGGTATTTAAAATACCTGTGGCATAGAGTCCAGAATCACAGCAACTCACCAGCCACCACAGTACAACAAACTTACAAATGAGTAGTGGTTGGTATGCGTACATCCCCCATACACATATTAACCCCTGCATTGATCATGAACCACCATAGAAATTCCTAGATCATCACAACTGTAGGGCAAAGTCATATGAGAAGAAGCACTTGAAAAAACAACTCAAGTTGAAGATGAATCCCTTCCCCAAAGGGCTTGGATTCAAAACATGCCACAAGGGGGCAATAGCTCAATCAAGATCATTAGATAGGTATCCCACAATAACATTGCTTTGAGATTAAACAAAATGTTAAATATTGTTCCAACTCCAAATGACTCTTATTTCCATGAAAGCCTGTTTCTCTAAAAACAGACTGAATCCTTTAAAAGAGCACAATGCTCAGAGCAAAATCTTCTCAGTAGATTTTCTAAATCAATTTATATTAAAATAGCCTCTAGACATCCATTTCTTTGTAAGAATTAAAAAGTTCAAAAGGAACACAGCAGAAACTCAAATAACACTGGGCAAATGGTCTGAAACATCCAGGATACCAAACCCTGAAAGACTTGTTCAAAAACATTAGGTTTTGTCTATGCATAAGTTGTTGTTAAGTGCCGTGAAGCCAATTCTGACTCACAGTGACCCTATATAGGGTTTCTGAGGAGTATCTGGTGGGTTTGAACTGCCAACCCTGCACAGCTATGTTCTATAAACCTTAAGTTGTATGTGAACATGAACATACAAACACTTAACTATTAAACATATAAAACACTTTTCTTAAGACATTTAGCAGAAAATTCTTTTCTTAAGACATTTAAGCAGATAAAAAGCTTATTGTCATTTTACTCTATAAAATCATAGTTCAAATTTAATCTTTTCTGGTGGTGGTTGTGTGCCATTGAGTTATTCAAGCTCAAAGCAACCCTCATAGGGTTTCTGAGGTTGTAGTGTGGTCTGTGACGGTGCTGGACTACAAGGTCAGTTTGAACTTCAGGGTTGGAGTTTCAAGCTCTCCAGTCACTACTCAGAAACACTACACAGGGTCATTATGAATCAGAACCGACTCAATGGCAAGAGGCCTGGTGTGGCACTACAGGTTAATGTGCTGGACTGCAATGTCAGTTTGAACTGTAAGGTCGGTGGTTAAGCTCACCAGTGACTGGTAGCACTCTCCAGGAGAAAGATGACTTTGTGGTTAGGAGCCCAATTTGTAATCCACTATGCTATCAGGGCTTTAAAAATCATGGTTATTATAATCATCTCACATTTACTAATAAGATTTCTAATCAGAAAGTTAGAAACCAATATCCATTACTTAAATTAGGAGAAAAATGGTTTCTCAAACCTAGGAAAACATAACCTTGAAAAAGTCAAATGTTTTCATATAAAAACCCATTCGCTTATCTCTGTTCTTGATGACTTTTGGATTAGCTGTAATTTGTAAACATTGTCACCTTTCAGAGTTCTGGAAATCTTGATTTAGTCTGTTAGGTTTCAAGTTCAAAACATCAGTCCTTTCTGCAAGTGCAATATAGTCTATTTTTCTGTTGGAAATTTTTGATAGGCATTTCATGTCATCAGCAGAGCATGTCAGTAAGGGTCAAAAAAACAGTAAGCTCACAGAACAAAGTGAAACCGAAAAATTATGTCCATCTTAAAACTCAAACTTATGAAATGCCATAAAACATAAACACATAGGAACCCAGTTTTATTTTGTCTTGTTTTGTTTTTCTACATTAACTCTAGTATTTTAACCCAACTGATTGCTCTCACAGTTATTGTTGTTAAGTGCTATAAAGTCAGTTCTGACTCATCGTGACCCTGTATACGGTTTTCAAGGAGTGGCTGGTGGATTTGAACTTCTGCCCTTCCAGTTAGAAGTCCAGTGTTTTCCCACAGTAGGGGAAACTTTTTTTTTCCCTATAGAATCATAACTGAAATAATTTCAATTAAGATGCTTCTAGAATGTATTATGCATACACAATTAAACTTACATCAAATTTAAGTCGTGTCCGGACTTCAACAACTCAGAATACATTCAGAGATTCTACTCAACCATCAAACTCTCAGGACATATTACAGTTGTTTCTATCCCAGCATGATGAACCAGAATAAAGCCAGAACCAGAAGAAAACCAGAAGTAAAATACAGAAAGAGATCTCCAAGGCCTGGGTAGGCTTTAAAATGAAAATTTTTAGTTAGAAAAGCCTCAACAAAGATTAAAAGACTCAGAAAAATCTTACAGCAGAGAAGAAATTCCCTGTTCAGTATCTTGGTACCAACTGGACTCTTTTCTCCAGGCTATCCTGCCAGACCCATTTACCAGCCATCTTGTGCAACTTTTACCCATTCTTGAATTTTCCTCACAGGACTGATCACCTGGTCTTGGACTGTCCTCATGGGACTTTTTATGTGCACTCTTTTGGCCATGACAGAACCATTTACATCTAATTTGAAGTATTGCAAAGAAGATAGAAACAATCTTTTCTGTGTCACTAACAGTTAAAACAAATTTTTAATCTTTGTTGTTGATAAGGCCAGCCGAGTTGGTTCTGACTCATAGTGACCCTGTGTAGAGTTTCTGAGGCGCATCTGGTGAGCTTAAATTGCTGACCTGGTAGTCCAGCACATTAATCCACAGTGCCAAATGAAGGAGCTCTGGTAGCATAATGAATTACAAACTGGACTGCTAACTGCAAGGTCTGTAGTTTGAATCTATCAGTCACCTGTTGCAAGAAGGAAGAGGCTTTCTGCTCCCATCAAGATTTATAGCCTAGAAACTCAATACAAAGTCGTTATGAATCGGAGCTGACTCAGTGGCACACAACCAATACCACCACCCCCTCAAACTGCACTTGGAATAAAAGCAAATTGTATTGGTTTTCCAAATATGTAATTATTAGAATGCACAATGTGCCTTTTCACATGTTTTCACCTCTCCTTTGGCTTTCATTCTTACATATCTCTGTTTGTTTCTGCCTAAACTTCCAGATCTTAGGACAATGAACATTTCATCAGAGAAGCCTTTTTTGACCACCCAACATAGTCACGTTCTACTCCTATTAATATTCTTGTTAGTGAGGTCGTTGGTTGACTCATAGTGACTCTGTATAGGGTTTCTGAGGAGCACCTGGTAGATTTGAACTGCCAACCCTGTGGTTCGCAGTTCAGTGGTGATCCTATAGTGCCACACCAGGAATGCTCCTACTCATTCTAGCTAATATTTACTAAGCATTTCCTATATTCCTGTTATTAATTTGGACTTCTGGTGTGGTGCTGCTGGTTAATGCGGTAAACTGCAGTCAGTTTGGGCCATAAAGGCTGGCAGTTTGAACTCACCAGCTGCTCCTTGGAAACCCTGCTCAGGGTCGCTATAAGTCAGATCCCGACTCGACAGCACTTAGCAACAACAACAACATTATGAGTTTTACATTATGTTTGCTTTCTTCTAGTCACCGCAGATATCTTCTTCAGAATACTAAACACAACTATAAGTTTACTTTTATTTGCCTGATTATTTGATTAATCCCTGCTTCTTTCTCAAGTTCATACACTCTATAAAGATGGGAATTAAGACTATTTTACCCTGGCTTTATCTGCGAGACCTGGGGCCATGCCTGGAACATGGTCAGCCCTCAATAAACAAGTGAAACAGGCATGTAGCAGTGATCGTCCCAGCCCCGTCATCCACTAATTCTAGAAGCAACATTACCTGGGTTTGCATCCTAATTTTCTGCTTAGTCTTATGAGAAATCTCATAGTTTACTTCTCAGATTTCACTTCTCTGTAGAGTGATATTGTGAAGATCTCTGCGTGCACGGACTATGCCTCACAGAACATATGCAATGGCATGGACATTTAAGACTTTATAGCTGTTACCATGAATACTGATGATGATAATGATAGAATCCAGGTGTGACACTATAATCCTGGTGTGGCCTGCTAATCACAAGGTCAGTGGTTCAAATCTACCAGCCATTTCTCAGAAACCATATACATGGTTACTATGAGTCAGACCAACTCAATGGCACTAATAACAACAATGATAGTAATGACTATAATCACTACCGTCATAGGCCAATGAAGTGTTGACATTTTATACAAGGTTTCAGGAGGCAATCAGATAAGGAATTAGGAACCCCATTTTATTTGTGGAATAATTGAGAAACAAAGATGAGCAATTTGGTCCCACTGATGTTTTTAGACCTCCATCTAGTCTTTTCCTTCTGACCCATGCTGGCTTTCTCTCCACCCCATTCATATGTACTTTCATAATATCCTGCATGTTAGTAGCATGTTTACATAACCAAACAGTGTTTACATGATCATGAGGTTGCATTCTTTATCTATGTAGTTCTATGAAGGTACAGACCTTGTCTCCCTTGTTTTCTGCCACATCCTCAAGGCTTATCATAGTTACCTGGTGCATGGTAGGTGTTTAGTACACATTTGTAGTATAAAAACAAAAATGATTGAATGATCCAACAAAAGCACCCTAATACCCCTCCTCCCACCTCTGCTGCTGCACTCTTTGCTTCCACTGCCCACCCTGTGCCCTTACTGCCCTCACTACCTGACCCAGGATGGCATTAAGGCGCTCCGATTCACAGTCCACCACTACTAGCCGTTCCTTCTTCTTCTCCAGGTCCTGAAAGAGCATTCGATAACCTTCTTCTGTAGTTGTTAAAATGTTGACTGCTGTCACCTGCCAATTCTTCTCAGCAGCTGTATCAAGGACTTTCTGCAGGACGGACAAACCTGGAGGTTGAGTGAGTATGACAGAGAAATGAAATCAATCAGGACATCCAGGTACCACTGCACTTCCACACAGCACCTAACACCCCATTCCTCCACCAAACTCAGTTCCAGTTTTCTATGAATGTGAAAGTCTAGTCAGAGACCCTGGTGAAGGTAGGCACTAAGTCCCCTTTGCAGTTTTCACCCAAGTATACAGTAGATGGTAGAGGTAGTGATTAAAAACATAATATTTGATATGAGGTTTCAATCTGATTCTACAATTTCCCAATTAAATGGTCTAACACAGACTAGTTAGCCTCTTTAAACTTCAGTTTTTTCAAAGGTAAAAGGGCAATGTTAATACTCATCTCACAGTATCATCATGAAACCAGAATGAGGGATGTCTGATAATAGCAGGTCCTAACATCAATATCTTAGGCATTAGTGAGCTGCAATGGACTGGTATTGGCCATTGTGAATCTGACAATCACAAGCTATACTATGCCACTGATGACAAATTGAAGAGGAATGGTGTTGAATTCATTGTCAAAAAGAACATATCCAGATCAGTCATGGGGTACAATGCTGTCTGTGATAGGATACCATTCATGTGCCTACAGGGAAGACCAGTTAATACCACTATTATTCAAATATAGGCACCAACCACTAAAGCCTGTGAGTATTAAATAGAATAATTCTACCAATTTCTTCAATTTAAAATTGATCAAACATACAATCAAGATGTATTGATCATTATCAGTGATTTGAATGCAAAGGTTGGAAACAAAGAGGAAGGATCAGAAGCTGGAAAATATGGCCTTGGTGATAGAAATGATGCTGGAGAACACATGATAGAATTCTGCAAAATCAATGATTTGTTCATTTCAAATACGTTCTTTAGATAGCATAAAAGATGACTATACACATGGACCTCACCAGATGGAATACATAGAAATCAAATAGACTGCATTTGTGGTAAGAGATGATGGAAAAACTCCGTATCATCAGTCACAAACCAGACCATATGCTCATATGCAAATTAAATCTAAAGCTGAAGAAAATGAAAACAAAGTCCACAAAAGCCAAAATATGACCTTGAATATATATAGCCCACCTGAATTTAGAGAACATCTGAAGAACAGATTTGATACATTAAACACTAACAACCAAAGACCAGAAGAGTTGTGGGACAACATCAAGAACATCATACAATAAGAAAGCAAAAAGTCATTAAGAAGACAAGAAAGAAGAAAAAGGTCAAAATGGATGTCAGAAGAGATACTGAAACTTGCTCTCCAGTATAGAGATGCTAAAGCCAATGAAAAGAAATAAGAAATAAAAAATAAGAAAAAAGAAATAAGGCAGTACAAGAGCTGAACAGAAAATTTCAAAGGTCAGCTCAAGAAGACAAAGTCAAATATTACAACAAAATGTGTCAAGATCTGGAGTCAGAAAAGCAAAAAGGAAGAACATGCTCAGCATTTCTCAAGCTGGGGGGAGCTGAAGAAAAAATTCAAGACTCAATTTTCATTATTGAAGGATTCTCTGGACAAATTATTGAATGATGCACAAAGCATCAAAAGAAGATGGAAGGAATCCACAGAGTCACTGTACCAAAAGGAAATGGTTGATTTTAACCATTTCAAGAGGTAGCATATGATCAAGAGCCAATGATACTGAAGGAAGAAGTCCTAAGTGCACTGAAGGAATTGGCAAAGAACAAGGCACCAGGAA
>NW_006408575.1:9972932-10032895 GCF_000296735.1 Chrysochloris asiatica | reverse complement strand
TCATAGAAGAATTGATGCATTTGAGTTATGGTGTTGGAGGAGAATATTGAAAGTGCCATGGGCTGCCAAAAGAACCAACAATCTGTGTTGGAAGAAATGCAGCCAGAGTGCAAGTTAGAGGCCAGGATGGCCAAAACTTTGACTCTCATACTTCGGGCATATTTTCAGGAGGGACCAGTCACTGGAGAAAGATAACATGTTTGGTAAGGTGGATGGTCAGAGAAAAAGAGGAATCCAGCAAGATGAATTGAACAAGTGGCAGCATCAATGGGCTCAAGTGTGGCAACAATAGTGAGATTGGCCCAGGATCAGGCAGTGTTTCATTCTGATGTGCATAACTTCGCTATGAGTCAGTACTGACTCCATGGCACCTAACCAGAACAACAAGAATGTCCTTCAGTGAACCATATCATTGATGTAGACTTGAATCCAACTCAAATGTTTCATAAATGTTAACTGTTATTTTTATTGGACACTCAGTACTGTTTACCGAATGTATGAACCTAGCATGTAAATGTGATCCTAGAATGGTACTGTAAGATAAGCAATGGACTGTTAAGAACAAAGTCAGAGGTTTAAACCATGAGTAGCTCCTTGGAAACCCTATACAGGGTCACTGTGAGTTGGAACTGATTTAACTTCATTTAACAACAAGAACAACAACATCTAAATGGGCATCTAATAATTGTTGACTCAATTCTCTTGGTGGTGCAAATAATTTGTACTCAACTACTATGGATTGGCATTACAAACACACTCAGTGGCACTATGATAGAAAATCCTGATATCTGCTTCTGTAAGATTGCAACTAAAAAAATCGTATGGAGCACAGTTCTCTCTAACACATGAGGTCCTGAGTCAAAAACTCAACGGCAATGGGTTTTGTTTTATCATACTGTTGATCAAATAAGTGAATGGTTAATATATCCTCAAAACTTAATATAGTGTATCACACACAATAGATGTTCAATAAAACCCATTGCATGGCTAACTGGCTGGAAGAGATCCTATCTGTGCCTGTTCTGAAGAAAGAAGATCCAACAGAATGCAGAAATTATCAAGCAGTATCATTAATAGCACATGCAAGTAAAGTTTTGCTGAAAATAATTCAAACGTGATTGCAGTCATACACCAATAGGGAACTGCCAGAAATTGAAACCCTATTTTGATGAGGATTTGAAAAGAGAGATTGCATTACTGGTATCAAATGGATCTTAAAACAGAAAATATCAGAAAGGTGTTTACATATGTTTTACTGACTATATAGAGACATTCAACTGTGTGTATCATAACAAACTATGGGTGACATTTCAAAGAATGGGAATTCAAGAACATTTAATTGTGCTCATGTGGAACCTGTACATATACCAAGATTCAGTCTATCAAAGAAAACATCTTAGGAAAGATGTGTGTCAGAATTGTATCCTTTCATTCTATATATTCAATGTATATTCTGAGCAAATAATCTGAGAAACTGGACTATTTAAAGAATGCAGCATCAGAATGGACAGAGGGCTCATTAACAACCTCTGATGTGCAGATTATACAGTCTTAGTTACTGAAAATGAAAAGGACTTGAAGCTCTTACTGATGAAGGTCAAAGACTATGACCTTTAATATAGATTACACCTCAACGTAAAGAAAAGGAATTCATGAAAATGATATTGAAGTGTATCCAAGTGCTCCACCGAAGGGTAGATAAAAATAAGGAAGAAGTCAGGAAAGTGCTACAGGAACAATCAAATAAGATAGAAATAGCATTGGAAACAATTCAAATTCTGCAAAAACAGGTAAAATACTTAATAATACAACATCAGGAAAGGACAATACACTGAAAGGGCAAAAGAGTAGAACTGAAGAGATGGAAGCCAGAACTAGCAAGCTGGAAGGCAAATCTTTCAATACTGCTAAGATAAAAAAGCAAGAAGAAAAAAGGACTAAAAAACATGAAGAAAGTCTAAGACTCATGGTGGACAACATGAAGAGGAATAACTTGAGAATTATTGGAATTCCAGAACAGTAAGAATCATTGAAGACCACAGAGGAGCTAGTTGAAGGGTTGCTGGAAGAAAATTTCCCTAACATCCTGAAAAATGAAAAGATAGTCATTCAAGAAGATCAACAAACCCCTGGAAGGATAGACACCCCCCAAAAAATCACCAATCACCAAGACATATCATAATCAAGCTGTTCAAAATCAAAGATAAATAGAGAATCCTGAAAGCAGGTAGGGAAAAGAGAAGTGTTACTTAAAAAAGCAAGCAAATATGATTAAGCTCTGATCTTTCAGCAGAAGCCATGCTTCTGAAGGTGGCAGAGGAGAGACATATATAAATCCCTGAAAGAAAAAACAAAACAAAAAACTGCCAACCAAGAATCATCTACCCAAAAAAGCTGTCAATCAAATATGATGGTGCAATTAAAACATTCCAGGATAAACAAAAGCTAAGGGACTTGGTCAAAGCTAACCCAGCATTTCAAAACATCCTAAAGGTAGTTCTTTGGACTAAGAACAAACAACAACCAGAGATTGACATACATGGCAGCACCACCTGGAACTCAATTGACAGATGAAAGAATCCAGAACAAAACAAAACCACAAGAACAAATTCAAAGGATCTGGGAGGTCAGTCTATGATCAAAACAATTACAATGTGAAAGAAGGTAAAAAATATAGAACAGAGATCCCGGTGATGAGGAGGTCAGGTAGATTGCGAGGTAAAACAGACTGTTTTAATTGGAGGGAAAAGTTAATAGAATATAGGGTAACCTTAACGAAAATTAATACTTCACAACATACCAAGAAAATGAAAATTCAAGAAGAGGATGGAAACTTTAAAAATATGAAGCTTAAGAAAAGATACACATACTAAAAAGAAAGAAAAAAAAAAAACCTTTTTTTTTTTTTGGTTACCAGGGGTGGGAGGGAGGGCTGGTAGAACACAGGTTAGGGGATAGACACATCATAGTTTGGGTGTGGTGAGGGCAATACACAAGAAGCGGGAGGGAGATGGAAGAACAAGGTAGATAAGGGAACACTTAGGCAGGTTTCCATGGGTTAAATGGGCAGAGGTAAATAGTTATGTATGCTCAAACTTGGACTAATGGGACTCTGTTATACAGGGATCGAGGCATAGTCTGAATGGGTAAAAGAGGGGAAATAATATTAAGATGCCTGACTGTCCTATGAATGTTGGTTTCCCTTGCCTACTATTGTAAAACAGACACTTGAGTGTGACAACAAGGAATATTCAGAAACATAATTATAGAAAAAAAAGCCCATTTTCAACTGATTGGAATACCTAAATGGAGTTCTAGAACTAGCCTGGTGAAATAGGCTTACTGCGGAGCCTTTGTAGGGTATAGGACTTTTAGGTGGAATCCTGAGCCCCATCCAGAGCCTTCTAGATGGGGCATTCCCACTTGAAAGGACATGAAGACCAGCCTGGAGTGGCTAGAGGAACAGAAGATACTTCTTGAAAGAAAGATCAGCAGGAACAATTGGAAACAAAAGCAGCAGTCTGACTGGCTACTACAAAGAACAAGCAAGTTTTTCACCAGGGAGACATCAAGTCAAGCAATCAAGTCCCTTCAGGACAAACCCACCTCCATGACTGAAACTCAAAGGGATCACACAAGCAGGCATGTAAGCTTGCTAGCGACCACACTGATCTACTGGTGAGTAGAAGTGGGGGCAAAGGCAGCAATGAAGATATGGGCTGAGTTTGACCACATTCCATAGACTCCCATTGACCTGGCAATTGGTCCAAACTGTGGTGAGACCTGAGGACTCCTAAACCCATGGACACGCACCTAACCATGGAGGGCTATTTCTGAGAGTGAAGCATCCAGCTGATATAAAGTGAGGGGAGATGTATAAGAACACCCAAACTTACAGCTAGTACCCATTTTACCTAGCTTCAATGACTTGATGATCAGAACTCAAATAAAGGATGATTAAATTTGACAAAGGAAACAAGCATAAATTGATACAATTTGATGAACTTGACCTATACTTATGGATGTAGCAGTTCAAAATACCAACTGAGAGGGAAGGAGTCTTCACATTAAGGAACAAACTTATCCCCTCTGTACAAAGGGTTGATAGGGATGGGCAACTTAGACATTGGATAAGTAAATGGGGGTATAAAGGCACGAAGTGACTGGCTTACAAATTTTCAAGAGAGTGTTTAGTTTCAGAGTGTGCAGGGGAAGGCATAGTACCTACTGAATTGTTTCCATCTTGTCTAGACAGATCTGGTGAAAGGAGATGGGGATAAGATTCTTATGATTCAATAGTGAGTAACTGTTATCATGACTAAGTGTAATTGTCACTACTGTAAAGATACAAGTTTTGTAACATAAAGGGGGGGAGTAGTTAAACTTACATCCAGGAACAGAGGCCCCAAGGGAGAAGAGCACGAGCAGAATGTGGGATCCTATCCAGAGAAGCAGCGACACCAGAGATGGAGGCAAAGATGATAGAGCAATTGAGGACATTAGACTCATGGAGAGAGAAAGGTTGTATGCTGGTGGCCAGGAGGCAGGCTTGCAGAATGTGCCCTTTGGTTGTTTAAATGGTTATATATTCTTGAGTGTTTTTGTGTATATCATAAACGAAACAAAACATAGGGAATATAAGCAAATACCACTGAATGGTGATGCATGGAGAGCATTATAATCATTGCAATGAGACAAAATATAATAGGATAATTGCAGAACTGATGTTCTTCATGTAAACTATCACTCAACTCACAATAAAAGCTTTAAAAAAATTCAGGAGCAAAGATGACATTTTGGGGAATAAGGTGTGCCTGAACCAAGCCATGGTATTTTCAGTCACCTCATATGCATTCAAAAGCTGGCAATGAACAAGGAAAACTGGAAAATAATTGATGCGTTTGAATTATGGTGCTGCCAAAGAATTTTGAACATACCGTGGATGATCAGGGAAGGGATAAGTATATTTTGGAAGAAATTTTGTCAGAATGCTTCTTAGAAGTAAGGATGGTGACATTTTATTTCACATACTTTGGCTATGTTATCAGGAGGGACAAGACTCTGGAAAATGGTATGATACTTAGGGGGGGAAAAGACCCTCAATGAGATGGCATTATATAGTAGTTGGAACAGGGGCTCAAACACATCACTGATTGTGAGGATAGCATAGGACAGAATGTTTCCTTTTGTGGTACAAAGGATCACTACGAGTTGTACCAGACTTGATATTATCTAAGAAAAAGCCCTGGAGTGGCACTGTAGGATAAGCACTAGACTGCAAGGTTGGTTTGAACCACAAGGTCGGTAGTTCAAACTCACCAGCTATTCTTTGGAAACTCTATACAGGGTTGCTACAAGTTGGAACCGACTCGATAGCACTTAACAACAAGAAGAATAATGAATCTTTACAGAAACAGACTATATGACATCTGTCACCCACAAAGCAGCTGGTGAGTTTGAACTGTCAAGCTCTTATCAGTATAAAACTTATCCACTAGCCACTGTGATATTTTGCTCAATAAGTTTGCACTGAATTAAACTAGTTTACTTCTGACTTATGGGAGTGTGGTGGTTCCATAAGATAAGCAACAGACTGAAATCCAACAGTCATTCTGTGGGAGAAAGATGAGGCTTTCAGTTCCCACAAAGATTTAAAGCCTCAGAAACCCTATGTTGTTGTTACATGCCATCTAGTCGATTCTGACGCATATCAACCCTGTATAGGGTTTCCAAGGAGCAGCTGGTGGGCTTGAACCACTGACCTTGCAGTTCAAATGACTTTACAATCTGATGCATTAGCCCACAGCGCCACACCAGGACTCCCAGAAACCCTATGCAGGGTCATTATGAGTTGGAACTGACTTGATGGCACTTTAACAACATAACTTCTGATTAATAGCTACATGCTAGAAGAGTTTGTCACTTAATGCATTTTGTTTCATGTTTGAGACTTGGATGTTGTACTCATTTCCTCTTGCTGCTATAACAAGTTACCACAAAATCATCAGCTGTTCTCAGGACCAATTTGATGGCAATTAACAACAATGGATTGAAACAGTGCATGATTATTATCTTACATTTGACAAGGGTTTCACTGGGTTAAAAGCAATGAGTTCTCAGGACTGTGTTCTCTTCTGAAAGCTCTAGGAGAAAATCCATTGTGTTAACTTTGTCCAGCTTCTTCTGGAGGAAGCTGCCTGCATTCCTTAGCTCATGGCCCCTTCCTCCATCTTCACAGTCATTGATAGCTGGTTATATCTTTTGCACATTACATCATTCTGACTCTGACTCTTCTGTATCCTTCCTCAACATATAAGGATTTTTATTATTACTCTGGGACCACCCAGGTAATCCAGAACAATCTTCCTATTTTAAAGTCAGATGATTAGCAACCTTCAAATTATCTACACCCTTAATCTCTTTGTCATGGAAGGGACATAATTCATACATTTTATGGATTAGGATGTGAACATCTGCCTATCATAGATGTTAATGTCAGTCTTGTATTATACATCAATCTTTTATATATAAATCAATTCTGAATCCAAGTAACACAATTTATCTTGCCTATAGGTGCCTGGCCTCAAATTGATTCAGCTAAGTCTTCCTATTTTGTTTCTGATTCAGTACAAGTTGTTTGGTGTGTCTGATTATCACATTTACAGAAAGCTTGCTATTTGTTTGGCACTTTTTGACTAATATCCCAGTACCAGCTGCTCTCAAATGGATTCAGATTCATGGGGACCCCATTTGTCTCAGAGTAGAACTGTGCTTTATGGGATTTTTGTGGTTGTAACCCTTTTGTAAGCAGATTATTTGGCTTTTGTTCTGAGGCATCTCGGGATGGGTTAGAACAGACAACCTTTCAGCTAGCAGCATAGTACTTAACTGTTTGTGCCACTCAGGGACTCCTCTACTAGCTTAAAACATAAAACAACCCAAATCCATTACCCGGAGTCAATTCTAACTCTCTAGAGGACAGAGTAGGATTTCCAGACATGAAGTGCCACATTCTTCTCCAGTGGAATGGCGGGCTTTAGTCACTGACCCTTTGTTTAGTAGTGAAATACTCAATCACTGCGTTCCTAGGAGCCCTTCACACTTCAATATTGGTGTTGTTGTTGTTGTTAAATGCTGTCATGTTGGTTCCAACTCACAGCGACCCTGTTCAGGGTTTCCAAGGAGTAGCTGGTGAGTTTGAACCACTGACCTTGTGGTCTAGTGTTTATCCTACAGTGCCACACCAGGGCTCCTTCTCACTGGTCTTACCTAATCTAAATTCACTTATCCTGCAAGGTGTGTACTAGTATCATTATCTCTGTCTGCAGTATGAAAATTGAGGCTTAGAGATGTGCAGTCATTGGCCTAAGGTCACACAGCTAGCAAGTAGCAAAGCTCTGATCTCAGTGTTCTGAGGCAGGCAGAGTGCTTTCAAGAGTGTGGGTGCTGCTGAGAGACTCAAAGACGCTCTCTACAAGCAGAGTTATGTTTTTCAAGCTTTGCTACCTCCATGCCTTCAGCTACATTATGTTGCAAAGTTGTCCTGAAATAGCCCTTCTCCAGGTCACATCCACAGTGGTGAAGGAGGGAAATCATCAAAATAAGGGAGAGGGAAGGGGGCAACTGAGAAAGCCACAGTGTTTCTGGTCTCTACCTATACCTGCTCCTTCCCATATGATTAATACCCACCTAATTCCTGGTGTGGCACTGTAGAATTGCTCTAGACTACACACCACAGGGTGAGCAGTTCAAACCCACCGGCTGCTCCTCAGATACTCTATACAGGGTCATTATGAATCAGAATTGATTCAAAGGTACGTAACAACAACAACAACTCCTCCTGAAAAAGCATTTTCATAACATGCCAGGGTTAAGACTTTTCTGCCTCAATTCCAAGGAGTCCTTGAGTGATCCATTCACTTATTTACACTGATAATGACTGAGTTCTTAGAGGATCCTTTGGTATTCAAGAGGAAGGTGGGGAATTTTAAGTTAAACACTGCAAGAACTAGAAAAAGAAAGTTCTCATGCAGAGCATAAGGGAATAGGGAAAATGATGTTTGAGCAGAAGAGGAGAAGGATTTACACAGGCAGGAGAAGGATTTACACAGGCAGGATTGAGAGGGGACTTGCCTTCTAGAAAATGGGACTAGGTAAGTGAAGAAGCATAAAAGAAAAAAGCACAGAAAGTGCTTGGAAAATCTAACCTAAAATTCTGTATTTAAATTGGGACAGAACTACAAAGCCAGAAAGGTTTGATGATGACAGTGGGGAGTGTGATTACCGAAACCAAGACCAAGAACGCTGCCGTCGAGTTGATTCCAACTCATAGCGAACCTGTATATATGAAGAATTGTCTATGTGTCAGGCACTGTAGGATAAGCAAAGGATCAAAAGTTCAGTTTGAACCATAAGCTCGTCAGTTCAAACTCACCATTCATTCCTTAGAAACCCTATACTTGGTCGCTGTGAGTTGGAACTGAGTCAATGGCACTTAATAACACCACCAATCTCATTACACCTAGTGATATCTCAATGAAATGGAGATTGTTGTTATCTCCATTATGTTGTTATTATCAAGTGCCATTGAGTCAGTTCCGACTCAGGGTGATCTTGCTGTTCAAACCAAGCTTGCGGTCCAGTGCTATAGTGCCACACCAGGACTCCATGATAGAGAGGAAGAAATGATGACATAACATTCCTACTACATACATGGGGAAACTAAAGAACAGGAAGCTTGTCGAAAGTCATACAAGTCTCTTTTGTCTGGTTCCAGAGTCTGTATTCCTAAAGATCATGCTGTGAGCTATAAGCCATTCCACTGGGGTCCCTGGGCTTTGAGTCTGGACTCAGCAGTCATGAAAATTTGATGAGCCATACAGTCCAGGTATGTAGAGAAGATTAATTTGACAAAGGATGTGTTTCCACACTGTGAGTTAGAGATTAGCCACTGACACATCCATCCACAGAAATGAAGTATCTCTGGATCATCCCTCCATACCTCCCACGAAAGCAGAGAGGCATCATTTCTTCTTTCTGGAAACTTTCTATCCATCCCTTAACTGGTCTCATCTCCCCCAACCCTGGCTTACCCCGGTCAGCATCATAAATGTAGACAAATTTCTGCCACTTGTAATGGTCGATGATGCTGATGAGGGCATCCTGTAGCTCAGGGCGCAGCTGGAGGACAAATTGATTGGATGTGTCGACAGGAAAGCTCGGGGTAATGAAGCAGACATGGAGGGCCCCACAGAAGGAGGTCAGCATGTTGACAGTCCTCCGCTCATAAAACCCAAAGATGGCATACACTCCTTTGGAGAACTGAGAACAAACTGGAAGAGAAAAGAAGGATAAAACGGTATGAGACACTATAAACAAGCTATCAAACAGTTCCCAAACTAATTCATGCATCTGTCCATTCATCCAACCCATCACTCATCCATCTATCTATCATCCATCCACCACCCATCCAATTAGCCAATCCATCATCCTTTCAACACAAGAATCTATCCAAATGTCTGTTCATTCTACTTATTCATCCATTCCACATAATCCACCCCCCATCTGTCTAATACAATATTGATTAGGTGGTTATTACATTCCTCAAGGACTCCTGGAGTGGCAACATAAGGTAAGCACTGGACTACGTGGTTGATCTCAACTGCAAGGTCAGTGGTTCCAACTCACCAGTCACTCCCTGGAAGCCCTCTACAGGGTCGCTATGAGTAGGAACTAACTTGAAAGCACTTAACATCAACAACAACATTATATACCTCAGGAGCCCTGGTAGTGTAGTGAGTGATGTGTTGGGCTACTAACACCAAGGCCAGCAGTTGGAATCCACTGGACTCAACTGTGCTCATGAGGAAATCTATACATAGAGCAAGAAAGATGAGACTTGCGGCTTCTGTAAAGACTTGTAACCTTGGAAATCCTATACAGGGTGGCTATGAGATGGAACTAACTAAATGACACACAGCAATAGCAGCATTTTATAGCTTAAGGAGTCTTAGTGGCAAACTAACCACAAGGTCACTGGTTCAAACCCACCAGCTGTTCTCACTGCTCCACAGGGAGAAAGATGAGGCCATCTGCTTTCATATAGATTTCCAGTCTTGAAAATACTATATATGGATGCTGTCAGTTGAAATTTACTGGATGGCAGTGAATTTATTAAATGCCTTCACTACTATCGGAAATTCGGTAGTCTGAATCCACCAGGTGCTCAGTGGGAGAAAGATGTGGAAGTCTGTTTCTGAAAAGACTTCCAGTCTTGGGAACCCTCTGAGGCAATTCTACTCTGTCCTATGGGTCTCTATAGGGCTACCATAAATCAGAATGGATTAGATAGAAATGGCTTATTATATGCCAGATGTTGTCATGGTTATTAATTATAGTATCCATGTATAGAAAGCATACTTATGTGTTATCTCACTTTACCTTTACAATGAAAAGGAATGGGATGATTCTATCACCTGTTAAAGGGGAAAGGAATTTAACACAACCTGGGCATATCTGAGCTGCACAATCCCACTGTCTCCTAATCCAATGATCTTTCCATTACTCTGCCTAAGGTAAAGTATAAAACAATGCTACAAAGAAGGAAGTCTGCCAGCTATTGCTGCCGATACACGCTTAAGAAAACAATTGTTTATTTCCCCAGCCTAGCCTTTAGCTTTCACTGTACATTTCTCTGCTGATGTTTATTTTGTGCTTGTACATCCTGCTAGCTGATTTGCAGACCTCCCAGTATATCAACCATAGTAATAGCTTAGCCATGTGAACATCCCCAAAGGATGCATTTTGTAGCATCCCTGTGAAGTTACCAATTCTGGTTTGCAGTTGGTTAGATTTCAGATTAGAATACAATGCCAGTCAAGACCAAGGCTAAACTCCAGGTCAGTAAGGTACTGAGCTTTATTTTAATATGTGATACAGGATGAAAAAGGAGGTCTGGTAGCAAAGTGGGTTACATGTTGGACTGTTATCCACAGGTCAGAAGTTCAAATTCACCAGCTGCTGCATGGGAGAAAGATGAGGCTTTCTGCTTGTGTAAAGATTTGTAGCCTGAAAGTCCAATACAGGGTCGCTATGATTTGGAACAGATTCAGTGGCAAACAACCATCTCAGGGTGAGGTTCATAGTCTTTATCTGGTCAGGGAACAAACCCCAACGCCATCCCCAATGTCTGAAAATTACCCTTTCAAGACAGTTAGGCAGGTGAGTCATTGTCATAATAATATTTTATAGTACCAGGTAGTCTTTTCACATATATTAGGCTATTTTATCCTCATCACTATTATCAATTTTTAAGATGAAAAAGCCCAGGTCTCAGATCCTGGGCTCTTTTTATCGCATTATCTGCTTCCACGACCCTAAATATGTCCTATGGAACAATGTGCTCCTTAAAGAGAGGAAAATAATTCTCTAGTCCAATATGCTTGGAAGATGATGTACATTCTGTTCCTATCTTGCGTTTTCACTAGCATAAATGATTTTGAGAGTCCTGTACTAACAAATCTTGCCTAATCTATTTGCCCCAGAATGTTTTTCTGGTGAACACTTACTCATGTATGGGCCATGCTGCACCAAATAATTCAATTAAACACTGGTCACTGGTTGCCTATGGAGTCCTGGTGTGGTGCTGTGGGTTAATGCGCCAGATTGCAAAGCCATTTGAACTGCAAGGTCAGCGGTTCAAGCTCACCAGCTGCTCCTTGGAAACCCTATACAGTGTTGCTATGGGTCAGAACCTACTCGACAACACTTCATAACAACAACTTTGGTTGCCTACTGTGGGTCTCAGTTCTCAGTCCCCAGAGAAATCATCATCACTTAAAGATATAGAGTGAGACACGGAAGTCATCTATCCAGACTCCCATCCACTGAAAACCAACTTTCCAACTATAGGAAGAAATACGACAGACAATAGTTAACACATGCTTACATACCTCCAGCTACTGGACACTCACTACCTCTACAGGCTCACAGTCCACTGTGATTCTTTCAAATCAGTATCTTATGAAAATCTGCTCTTAGCCCACTCCACAGCTCTCCTAATTTCTAAAGGTAGCTTTATGGCACTTAGTTTTATTAATTAAGAAGCTAGAGGCATCTTGTTCATTAAAAATAAAACAAAACAAAGCACATTGTTTTCTTTCTTTGTGCAAAACCTCTTAAAGGGTTATTGTCAGGTTTCCCATTGCACACAGAAAAAGTCCTAAACTTCAGACCTGCCTTCTGCTCTCTCCTACATTACAGTCTTCATTTTGCTTTCTGCTCTTGCCACACTGGTCTTTGCTCTGCTCCTTGGAATTGTGAGTTCATTCTGTCTTGGAGGATTCTGCATTGACTGATCCTTCCTCTGCCTGCAAGGTTCTTCCTTTGCCTCTTTGCATAGAGAACTCTTCAGTCATTGTATCTCAGTTCAAACATTGCCTCCTTGCAGAGGCCCTCCTTGACTACCTCATCTAAATACTGACTCTTCCCTCCTTCTCACCTCCAGCTCCTTCACTCCATCCTGTCTTGCTTCCGTCCCTTCTGAAATCATCATTATATGAAAAACATTTTCTTTTAAAATTGTGTATGCTGCTGTTGTTGCTAAGAACTGTTAAGTTGGTTCTGACTCATGGCAGTCCTGTATAGAGTTTCTGATGGGCACCTGGTGAGTTTGAACTGCCAACCTTGCAGTTCAATTCAACATTTTTCATATGTAAAGTCAGTGATAGCAATTACCTCGCTCACACCATGCAACCATAACCAATATTCATTACCAAATTATTCATCATCATAAACAGAAATTCAGTGCTTCCTGTGGTTGTTGTTGTGTATCTTCCAGTTAATTCCAACTCAGAGCTACCCCACATGACAGAGTAGAACTACCTCATAAAGTTTTCTTGGCTGTAATCTCTATTAGAGCAGATTGCCAGATCTTTCAGACACAGAGTCACTGTGGATTAAGCAGCCTAGCACTTTCTCATTGTGCCAGCTGGGTTCCTCAACGCTTTCTAGACAATGTGAAATCAAAAATCTTTGTTTTACTTGTATATGTTTGTCGCTGCTTAGGTCAACATGAATTCCTTGGAAACAAGGGTCTCATGTGTTCCCCCAAACCAGCACAATGCCTGGGGAACTTAATAATATTTGCTGAATGAATAATGAGTGCATGATGTGAGGAACACATGCCCCACAGATAGAATGGAATGGAACTGAACCACAACAGAGAGGTTCAACCTGGCCTTCTGTTCTGGATAGCTGTCTGATCATTAGCATTTGTTTGGATAATTGCATTCTGAGATGGCTGTTTATTTTCCACCACTCTCAATATTTTCTCCTTCACCCTAATGAGGACACTCATTCTTTTCAAAGTAGACAATAGGTGCTGTCTTAAAATGTCGATTGTAATTGCCAGAATCAAGATTTCCATAAATATGGATGTCTCCACCTGGAAACCTATATTGTGTATTATTTTTCCCATGTTAAATATAGATTTGTCAAAATGCACATTCCATCTTACAGAGTGAAGTGTATGGGGAGTACATAAGCCCCGTTAAAATATTATAATATGGTCTCTACGGTGTTTTTAGGATCTCTTCTCCCCTTGCTGCTATGAAATATTATCTTGTGGGATATAAATCTTATGTTCCAGATCTGTTCCTTTACATCATCTCCTTGATTTCACACATTTAGTTGGGCTTCCAGGGCCTTAATGGCTGGTGTTTCTAGCTAGGGTTTTAGAGGTCATGGAGGAAAAGGTGGGATGAGGGTAGAAGAATGGGAGGAGGCAGATTAAACACAGAGGAGGTCAAGATATTTTCCTCTCCCAGAAATTACATCCCTGTTTTCCCCAGAATGAAACCTACTGGAACAGTGGGTTAGGTGTTGGGCTACTAACCAAAAAATTGGCAATTCAAGCCTACCAATAATTCTGTGGAAGAAAGATGTGGCAATCTGTTTCTGTATAGATTTAAAGTCTCAGAAGCCCTATGGAGCAGTTCTACTTGTCCTATAGAATACCTATGTGTTGGAATCAACTCCATAGTAATGGGTTTGTTTTTTTCATTTGCTGTTTCCCTTCTGCAAAAGTCTCTTCCCTTAAACTGAGTGCTTTGCCCTCCAGGGCTGGAAGGGTACAATTGTCCCTTTATTCTCTAAAGGAGCATGGCTCAGAGGTAGCCTAACCTGGACTTATACTAAATAACCAATGGCTTCCACAGTTATTGAATATTTGACCTTCAACCTGCCTCTTCATTTCTGCTAAACCAGAGTAGCATCAGAGGACATGATACACTGTCAACCCAAGGCCTGTGGGAGAATGCCTTCACTAGAAAAATGTTGAGAAATACTCATATAATTAGTACGTGTGAGGCATTTCTTTGAATCTGTCACAATAAATATTCAATAAGGACACATAATGTGGTCTTGTAGAAGAAGTACTAGATTACATGCCAGCAGATTGAATTTTGTTTTTGATTTAATCACTACAAAATACTTGTGTGACCCTCAGCAAATTCCACATATTCCCTGGCCTTAGTTTTCCCATCTGTAAAATGATAGTTTTATTCCATGATATTTAACATTCCTCCAGGCTCTAACTTTCTATCTAGATTGCAGTCTAATTAATTGGAAAATACTTAATGAGTAGAAAATACTATACTTATTCATTGGTCAGATTTTTCACAGGGAAAGGACTCCAAGGTCTTGGATTTGATTGTACCAAAATCTTGGCATCCAATCTAAATGCTTATACTTCCTTCCAGAGCATTGCTATCATTTCTAATCCATTGTGTGAGTTAGTTACCTAGTAGAGAGTGGAATAAAGGAGTGCTAGAGATAGGGCCTGCATTATAAGATGTGGCAGGCAAGAGAGAAGAAACCAGGACATTAAAAAGCAGAATCAGAACTCTACTGTGTCTAATTATAGACCCTCAGCATGATGGTGTTGAATCAGAGTAGGCTGGACCATGTGGTATCTGCCATTTAAGAAAATAGCGGTGGATACAATGCCTTCTGATAGTAATAAATAAAAGCTAACATCTGAGCACCGACTAAGTGCCAGATACCACCCAAGGACTTTCCTGTGCATCAACTCCTTTCATGTCACAAGGTAGACTGCTGTGTTGTTGTTATGTACTGATGAGTCAGTTCTGACTCATAGTGACCCTGAGTGAACAGGGTTTTTGAGGCTTTAAATCTTTGTTGGCTTTAAATCTTTGTTGTTGTTGTTGTTATGTGCCGTGGAGTCAGTTCCGACTCATAGCAATCCTGTACAGGGTTTCCGGGGCTATAAATCTTTATGGGAGCAGAAAGCCTCATCTTTATCCACCAGAGTGGCCAGTGGGTTCGAACTGATGACTTTGCAGTTAGAAATCCAGTGTGAAACCCACTATGCCACCAGAGCTTAAGGTAGACTACAATTTAGGAAAGAAAGGCCAGCGACAAGCACAAGACAAAGCAAGATCTCAGCTCTACAACTCTGGGTATAGAGTGTGAACACTCGTCTGTGATGTTGTTGCTATATGACGTCAAGTTGGCTCCAACTCACAGCAACCCTGTATAGGGTTTCTGAGGAACCATTGGTAGGTTTGAACTGCTGACCTTGTGGGTCAGAGTCCAGTGTTTACCCTACTGAGCTACCACACTCCCTCTCTGTGATCTACTACCCTCAAAAACATAAGAGGAGAGTCCTAGTGTGGAGCTTTAGGATAAGAACTGAACTTCTAACTCCAAAGTCAGCAGTTCCAATCCCTGGTCATGCCTTGGAAATCCTACACAGGATCACTATGAATCAAACTGACTTAACAACAAAATGTAGGGAGGCACAGTGACTCTGTAGGAGAAACACTGGACTGCAAACCAAGGCTGGTGGTTTGAGCCCTACCAGTGCTCCTGGTACAAAGATGAGAGCTTTAACTCCAGCAAATATTTACAAAGCCCCAGAAACAAAAATACAACTGGGTGTGGTACTTCATGTATATCCCCTATGTTGTTGTTGTAAGTGCTGTGAAGTCAGTTCTGACTCACAGTGACCCTGTATAAAGTTTCCAAGAAGCAGCTGGTGGGTTTGAACTGCTGACCTTGTGGCTAACAGTCCAGTGCTTATCCCACAGTGCTATATCCCCTCTTGCTGTTGTTGTTACGTGCTGTGGAGTTGGTTCCGACTCATAGTGACCATGTACAGGATTTCCGAGGCTGTAAATCTTTACGGGAGCAGAAATCCTCATCTTTCTCCTGCATAACAGCTGGTAGTTTTGAACTGCTGACCTTGAGGTTCATAGTCCAATTCGTAACCACTATGCTACCAGAACTCCTTATATCCCCTCTACTCTGTGGAAATTCTAATGAGCACATATATGTATATTTATCCTGTTAGTTGTCTATTGGAGTCCTAGTTTGGCACTGCAGGATAAGCACTGGATTTCTCAGAGGTTAAAACCCACCAGCCACTCCCTGGAAACCCTATACAGGGTTGCTATGAGTCAGAACTGACTCGCTAGTGCTTCACACTTAACAACAGCAACAATAGCAGTTGTCTATTCACCCACCCATCCCACCTCATCATCAAGCTTTTAGACATTATGGTAACAATGAGAGAGATAGAAAACTACCCAGGCAAAAGTAACTCAGTATAGTGCTGTGGCAGGGAAGAGTACAGGGTTCAGGCAAGGACATCTAGCCTTCCGGGACCTCAAAGTAAGCTCCCCACAGAAAGCAGTGGCATTAGGCAGGAGAGGGGACTGGGTGTAATTGTGTATGCATAAAGAACATTTCAGGTAGAAGGAACATAGGCAGCAAAGGTCTGGCAGGGAAAGAAGAGACTGGGCTCACTTGGGAACCCTGCCAGGGTTGTCAGATTCCGAGGTCCCTGCCTCCAAGACATTTTGTAGCAGAATGTTTCCAACAATCAGAATGAGTGAAAAACGAGGCCAGGAATTCCCTCTTGGAGAGGCAGAAGGGCAGAAACTGGCAAGGGCAGGAAACCCACACACAGCATAGTGCTGGGTAACCAATTCTATCCCAGGTTTGCTCAGGCCTCTTTGATAATCACTCCTTGTTAAGGCATCATCCACTTAGTATCAATAAATCTTCCAACCCTGGGCACTTGCCCTGACAGCTCTCTCCCAGGGAGGGAACTCCTGGTATTAGCAACTCTTTTTTTTTTTTTTTATTGTCACTTCATTTAAGGCCTTTTCACCGACATTTCTCTTGGGCTCCTGGCTCCAGTCCCTGGGAATGTGGCAGCCTTACTGTAAATAGTGGATAATGAGCTGACAGGACAGCTTCATTTTGGGAGAGAGAAATAGAAAGTGTGAGTGGGTGGGGGACTTTTAGACACCCATTCCTGTTCACAAATCATTCCATTTTTATTGGTGGGAATGATATTCTCAATCTAATTCTAACCTTGTGATGTTAAGTGTACTTTCATTCAGAGGCTAGAGGGCTGCTTGACCTCTTTATGTGCTCTTTTATTCCAGAAAAAATAAGTCCACCACACGCAAAGAATTACCATTGTCGTTGTTGTTAAGTGCCAAGGAGTTGGTTCCTCCTCATAGCAACCCTGTATAGTTGCTATGGTGGGTTTGAACCCCCATCCTTGCAGTTAGCTGTCCAGTGCCTATTCGACAAAGCCGCACCAGGATTTCATGATAAATATAAATTGTTTCCATCCTGTCTAAACCATGTCACAAGTACTTGGGATTCCTATAGTTTCTGGGAAGTGGGGACTGCCTAGGTAAAACCTATTATTCCTTGCAACGACTATTTATTGAGCAACAGAAACTAATATCACCAGAAAATTGGGGCACAGAGATGACACAAGGAAAGACATGTTTCCTGCCTTCACAGGATTTACCAGTAATCTTCTAGGTTTTACATCAAGGGAAGTCCTGCTGTTGCACTGTGGGTTAAGGTGCTTGACTGCAAAGCTGATTTGTACCACATGGTTGGCGGTTCAAGCTCACCAGCTGCTCCTTGGAAACCCTACATAGAGTTGCTATTTGTCAGAACCAACTCAACAGCACTTAACAACAATAAGAAAACCAACTGTTGTCCAGGGTTTAAATGAGGAAAGATCTGTCTGGGAATGCAATAGTTAACTGCAGATAAACAAATACATGATCATAACTACCTTTGCAGTCAGTATTGGCCAGTATTTACTATAAGCCAGGTTTTGAGCTAAGCACCTTGTGTCTATATTCAAGCGAAAAAACAAACAAAACTCTCAAACTAATTAGCGTGAGTCAACTCTGACTCACGGTATGCCCATGTGTGTCAGAATAAAACCCTGCTCCATACGATTTTCAATGACTGTTTTGTTTTTCTAAAATAGATCATCAGGCCTTTTTTCTGAGACACCTCTGGGTAGATTCGAACCACCAACTTCCAGTTAGTAGCTGAGTACTTAGCTGTCTACGCCACTCAGGGATTGTCTAAGCAGAGGACCAGTACTGAGGTGAGAGAGTGGGAGGGGCATTAGAGAAACTCCAGAAACATCCCCATGGCTGGGGTGGGAGCTATGGTACCGAGTTGAGATGGCTGGGGACTTGATTGTCCATGACCTTGTAAGGGTTAAAGGTGTTAAGTTCCTGTGTAATTCATCAGCCTCACATGTCACTTGGCTTTGGGTTTCTCTCAGCTTCTTGGAGCGCAGCTGGGATATGGTGGCAAAGGGAGATTCGGAAGAGGAGCAGCCATCATTGCCACTCAGATTTGTGCCATTTATTATGAAACATGGGTATTAATGACCAGACACTGAAAACCAATGAGATGTGATGCTCCACATGAGGCTAAGAATTAGATACAAGGCTGGGCACTTTGGTCTCGGAATTTAGACTCACATTTCAGGCTGACATATCAAAGCAGGGGAGAGGGAAGAGGGAAACTGAAAACTTCTCAGGTGCCTGATGTGGTTCCAGAGATGTCAATGCAAGGAAGCAATTCTGAACAAGTCCCTTCCTTCCCTCTTCAGGCAGCGTATCTCCCATCTGCACAAGAGGACTTTACACTAAATCAATGCTTCTCAAACTTTTGGTTTAATAGAGGAGAAATGTAAACACTTGTATTCATTGGGGAGCCTAGCCGTATAGTTCTATACATTAAAGATTTCCTATTTATTTTATGTTATCTTTCTTCTAGCTATGTATTCATCTATACGTCTAACAAATATTTACTAAGCATTTAGTACATGTCAAGCAGCAAGCTGGGCTAGTGGAATACAACACAGGCTATGACAAGCACTTGCTGTAATGGAGCTGAGTGTCTAGAGAGGGCAGAGAACACTAGGAAGAAAGGTCTGGTGATCTACTTAGTCAATGAATGTGCGATGGCTCACAAGAGAACATTGTCCCATAGTGCCATAAGATGAAGCACCTAGGTAGGTAGTACTACATAATGGGCACTAAATGGATTCAAGTATGGCAGTGATTGTGCAGTGTTTCATTCTGTTGTAGATGGAGCTGCCACGAATCACAGCCAACTCAATGACAACTCAGAACAAACTGTTAGGAAGAAAATAAAATGAAATGATATTTGAGTAAATATTACTTTAGATAAGATGTCAGGGAAACCTTCTCAGAGGATGTTAATATTTGAATTAAGAAATGGATTATGCGAAGGAGTTGCTGGACAAAGGGTCAGAGAAACAATTTCAAACAGAAGAAACATCGAGTGTAAATACATGGAACTAGGCTCAGGAGCTAGACTGGTGACCTTGAGAAATAAAAAGATGACTTTTTATTTTGAGAAACAGATTTCTCTCAAGATAAATTACATTATATTGAGAAATAAAAAGTGTATGTGTAGTGTGGTGTTGTTGTTAGTGCCGTTGAGTCAGTTCTAATGCACAACAACCCTGTGTAGGGTTTTCAAGACCATAAATATTTGCTGGAGCAGAATTCTCATCTTACTCCCACTGAGTGACTGGTGGGCTTGCACCAATGACCCTGTAGTTTTAGTAGTGGTGGTGTGCTGTGGAGTTGGTTCCAACTCATAGTGACCATGTATAGGGTTTCTGAGGCTGTAAATAAATATTAACAGGGTCAGAAAGCCTCATCTTTCTCCTATGGAACAGCTGGTAGTTTCAAACTTCTGACCTTGAGGTTAGCAGCCCAACTTGTAGCCACCACACTACCAGAGACCCTTAGCAGTCCAGTGTTTATCCTACAGAGCCACTGCATACCCTCATTTGTAGCAGTGTTGTTAAGTTCCTCAAGTTGTTTCTGACTCATAATGGCCATGTATAAGGCTTCCAAGGAGTGGCTGGTGGGTTTGAACTGCCAACTTTGTGGTTTGCAGTCCAGTACTGATCCTACTGGAATTGAGAAAAAAAAAGGGTAGCGATGAAGGTGAAGAGAAACAGATTACATAATTCTTTCATCAAAGTGAAAGCTCTTCTAAGGTGTATGGTAAAGTCCTGGTGTGGCGCTGTGAGTTAATGCTCTGGACTGCAAGATCGGTTTGAAATGCAAGGTCGGTGGTTCTAGCTCACCAGCTGCTCCTCAGAAGCCCTATACAGGCTCGCTATGAGTCGGAACCAACTTGATGTCACTTAACAACATGATATACAGTGCTTTGCATGTGTCTTGGGTATCTATGACTCACGTCACTACAGGAGAGACAGAGTATAAGGGAGGTTATTCTGACTCAGTGGGATAACTTGAAAAGTGGGAAAGGGAATGTCTTCTAACTTATGTGCAATGAGACTACAAAGGTACAACACTCAGTGAATTCACAGTGTGGATGCTGTTGTCTTCAGCTTGTTTTAGGCCTTGAACATTCATTCTTACTCTTGCTCCATCCAGCACAGTCTTCTCATAATGCCTCTGCATTATAATGGGAAGAGAATCTTTCAGAGATATTTAATATAATACACAATATATCTTATGTGTACTCTCTTCATTTATTTACCACTTAACCCAAGACCAGCCAGAGAGTCATAGGGCATAGATAGTCAACATGGAAAGACATCTTCTTCAGATCCTTTCCATGAAAGGGTCAACTCAAATGCCTCTTCCTCCATGAAACTCTCCCAGTATGCCTCCCACTCCTACCTATTGCCTAAATGTCTCTGTCCTTTTAAATGCCTCTGTTGTTGTTGTATTGTTGTGAAGTGCCATAGAGTCAGTTCTGACCCATAGCGACCCTGTCTAAGGTTTCCGAGGAGCAGCTGGTGAACTTGAACCACTGACCTTGCAACTCAAACAGCTTTGCAGTCTGGTGCATTAACTCACAGTGCCACACCAGGTCTCCACTTTAAATGCCCCTAGATGTTTGCAAAAAAAAAAAATGTGACACCAACCATTCCTCCACAACACTCTCCGTTTCTGTACTGGGTTCAATAACCCATCACAGTGACCACACAGAGCTCAGATACCATACTCAGAGTCATGGGTTTATTAAAGAAGCTAACAGGTTACAATTTGGGGTCAGAAATGCTCAGGGCACAGTTGTTCCGGTCAGCTGCTGGTAAATTTCCATAGGACACACCACTCTACTATAAGCTTCAGCCTGAGGGCACTTGGCTCTAGTTCTATGGGTCAGCAAACCTAACTCCCTACCACACTTAAGTACCTAGAAACACTAACTCTACAAGCAAGCTTTCTGCCCAAAGTAAAGTAAGTTTTACTTACTCTATGGGCTGCCAAGTCCACTGCTGTGTCTCCTGCTCTGACTCTTGGTTCTGCTGTTCTTCGGCCACTCTTCAGCTTTCTGTCCCTGGTTCATGGAGGTTCAATGCTCATGGATCTCAGAGTTCAAAGAATGCACTCCACCCCTGGCTCTTTCTCCTTACGATAGTGAACTCACCCTCCTGCTTCTGACATGGCCCATTTTAAACCCATGCTTGAGTTTCACATTTTAACAATTACAGTTAACGATGCTAACATCCACAGCTGAACCTTGTCCACCATCACTATCTTCTTCCACCTTCTCTTACCTGGACCCCACAGAGCAGAACCATGGATGGGAGTTACAGACTATGGCGAAAAGAGACATTAAATAATTCACTACACCACAAAGATTATGCTGCTTACCAAGTTCTATATAGCATTGTGCTTTGCTTTATTGAGTTTTTTTAATTGTAAGAACAGACATCAATGCAAGCTAAGTTAAGGCAAAATGAAGTTTGAGAGAGCCCCAGGTAAAATTTATGACCTCAGAGAAGACAGAAACTGTGGAACCTTCAGGGATCTGTTGTTATCAAGTTGGTTCCTACTTACAGCAAATCCATGTGACAGAACTGCTCCACAGGGTTTTCTAGGTTGTATTCTTCTGAGAAGCAGATCTTTAGATCTTTCTCCCACATTGCCACTGGGTGGGTTTGAACCACCTATTCTGTTAACAACCAAGTGCTTAGCCTTTGTGCTACCAGGGCTCCATTTAGGAATAGGAATTCACATTCTCTTCAGGTGTCCTCATTTTGCTCGGTTTTTGTGTTAACTTCCCTGTACTGCTTAAAACTGGCAGAATGCCTTAGCTAAATATCCCTCCAAGGTGACCGCCAAAGGAAAATGAAGGCTCTCCAAGCAGAGAGGGATGCATGTTGGGTTTATCAAACCAGCAGATGTATACTCAGTTTCTATTTGTTATTTTATAAGTCAAAGCCCAAGACCCAGGTTGGGAGCTCCGTAAATGTCACATACTTACATCTAAGCATTGAATTTTAAGTAAGGAGCTGAATCGAATTCAATTGTTGCCTGTCTCCTATGAGCTAGAAAACAGTCTGCATTGGGAACTGAGTGGTGACAAAGATAGATATCTCTACCATCATAATAGAGTCCTAGTGTGGTACTGCGGGTTAATGCACTAGACTGCAAGGTTGGTTTGAATCACAAGGTTGGCATTTCAAGCTCACCAGTTGCTTCTTAGAAACCCTATACAGGGTCACTGTGGGTCAGAACTGACTCCACAGCACTTAAAAATAAAATCAACAACTCTCATAATGCTTACATTACTCTTTACAACCACTAGGTAACATCACACAGTGGCATACACAACGTTTTTAGTACTTGAGTGAATGAAAGATGAATGAACAAAAGCAAGTCATTCATCCATAGTAATCAATTATTACTATCCTTGGCAATTGACCTCATCTAAACTCCATGGCATTTACTTACTGCATTGGATGGTCTAGTGGTTTATCATTTTAACTTATAATTTTTTTGGTATTTATATATCTTCACTTGTAACTGAGATGTAAGCTTCCTTTAGGGTACAGACTCCCTTGATAGGTATCCTGTTTCAAGGAACAGAGAATAGGCATACATTCTTGTTGATGCTACTTGCATCACAGTAATCTGAATGAGGGTTGCCCATCTAGCATCCATGGGTTGAGGGATATGCAATGCCCCAGTGTGCTGCAGCCTGCTGAATTTTCATTCCCAGTTATCATAGGTCATCAGAGAATGAGACCAGAAACCTAACCAAACATAACATATATCCCCTCTCCCTCCACCCAAACAATCCCCAGTCAGCTGATTCAGTTTTAATTCTATTATACCCAGTCCTTGTTTATTTCAGAGTCAGGTGCCAAGGATCAGGTCATTCTGTAAAATTGAATTATGCCATTGTGGCAGGCTGCATCCTATCTTTAGTGCCAATGCCTACCTCCCTTGTCTCTCACTGTCTCTTGGGTGCCCCTGGAATGTCTTGGGATGCATGCATGGTGGGGCTTCCTTTATCCACCACATTTTCCCCACCACTGCTGTCTTCAGGGGTTGATGGTGGTATGGTGGTAATGGCTAGTGTTGCCAGCTGTCGGTCAATTCCTGCTGCCCACCCTGATTGGGGATCTCACTCATCCTTCACCTGCCACCTCCCACTGCCTATTCTAGGTGGGCACTCAGTTTATCCTTTGCCCCAGCCCTACACCACGGCATCCTTCCATTTCCCCACCATTTCACTTGCTCCCACCAACCTCCTCGTACTTTCAGGCCTTCATCCAGCTCCTCCCTATGTACTCATGACCTTGCATCATCCTGACATCACTCTGTGTCCTCTGTAGCTGGACCAAGAAATCCCAGACAAAGGGAGAAGTTATCCTATGGCTGGTTGGCTGCTGTCCCTCATGTGACTCAGTCATTGCCAGGGCCTCACCCAGACCATGAGAAATGCTTCCTGAGAATTTTTTCAAAGTTGTCTAAATGCAAAATGTCAGATGAGATAGTTGATAAATTAGGAGTAGGTGTATATAACTCAACCCTTGGGATGTTAAATGAGTTCAAAACAAGAACATATTCACACTGCATGGAAAATTGTTTAGCATCATTATAAAGGGAAGAAACTGTTTTAGAGCTACTTCATATAATTCACATAGCAGGAAGGATCAGTTTCTGGAGAAAGACATTGTACTTGGTAAAGTACAAGGTCAGCAAAAAACAGGAAGACATTGAATAAGATGGACTGACACAGTGGCTGAAACAATGGACTCAAACATAACAATGGTTATAAGAAAGGCTCAGGACAGGACAGCATTTTGTTCTGTTGTACATAGTATTGTATGAGTTGGAGCCAACTTGATGGTACCTAACAGCAACAACATCAGTAGTAAAACAATTTATATATTCATATGTGTACACATCTTCCTTGATCTATCACTTAATCCATGAACAGTCACAGAATCATAGGGTATAAGTTGTTAGCACTGAAAGGAACCTAGCCTCCAAATCCTCCTGGTTTAGACAAATATAAGATGTACTGCACTTTAAAGTCGACTTAATTTACATGGTCTTGCAATATGCAAAGCCTAGTGCCAAGGGTATCAATAACCACAGGTATTGAGCACGTACTTGGCATAATGCTTGTTTTCCAGGTACTTCCCACTCCTTCTCTGTTCTGAGTTACTAGCAACCACTTTGGAAAAATTCTCCTTGTTTATTATTATAGTTATATCACCTACTGTGTGAGAAGTCAAAACCTGTACTAGGCACTTCCATTGTATTTTATCATTTACTACTCCTCCTTATGAGATTCTTTTCTTTCTTTTTTTTCATCTATGACTAAACTGAAGTTATGGGAGATGAATTAATCTTCCACAAATACTTCAGATGGTGAGTGTCAGAATCCAAGTCTATCCATTCTGTGGCCTATATGCTTAATCAAGCAACCCTGCCTCCCTTCCCCATTAAAGTCCATTAGCACAAATCAGAAATTTCAGTCCTAACAGCCAACGCTAACACTCACTATGTATAGATACTATGCTAAGTGATTTACAAGAATTACTCATTTGCTACTTATTTAGTACTTTGGGGAGTACTATAATTAATATCCCAATTCTAGATAAATCAAAAGTAACTTGCCCAGGGCCACATAGAAATTTGGTAGCACTCTCAGAATCTACACATAGCCATCTGACTTCAGAGTAGGTACTAAGATCCTTTATGCCAGGTATCAGCAATCATTTTCTGTAAAGGACCAAGTAGTAAATATTTTGGACTTTGTGTGCCATACAATGTCTGTTACAACTACTTGACTCTGCTGTTATAGTTTGCAAACAATCATAGATGATATGTAAATGAATTTGAGTGGTTGTGTTTTAATAAAATTTTATTTATAAGAACAGACACTTGACCAGATTTAGTTTATAGACTAACATTTTCCAACTCCTCCTCTATATTACAGTGCTACCAGATAGCAAGAAGGATGAAATGCGGACCTTTTGAGATTGACAATAATAACTTATAATGTACTGTTGATGTTGTTGTTAAGGGCCATCAAGTTGGTTCCAACCCATAGCGACTCTGTATAGGATTTCCGAGGAGCAGCTGGTAAGCTTGAACCAGTTGCCTTTTGATTCAAACTGAATTTGCAGTACAGCACATTAACCCACAGCACCACACCAGGACTACCATAATGTACTAATAATGTTCAAATCCTTCACATCTATTTTCTCATGTGGCTACCTAGAAGGAATGGAGGGCAGATGCCCGTGTGTAGATGAAGAAATCTTTAAGCGTCACACAGCTGGGGAATGATGGAGATGGTTCTGTAGCTCAGGTCTTTCTATTCTATATCTTGTGGTTCTTCCATGGTAACATGTTTGTTATTCACATTGTGGTGAATGCAGGGAAAAGGAACCCTGAAAAAGCCAGTCAATGGTTGTTGTCCCAATTTGTCAGAAGTCTATTGCTGGCTTCTAGACTAGAATCACTAGAGATCAGAGAGATCAAAGAGAGAGTTCAATGAGTGTTGATTTAAGAAAAGCAATATAAGTATGTGGCTATGGTGGCAGCCCTGAATTCAAGATTTTCTGTCTTAAGAATTGTCTGGCTTGGACTAGAGGAGGCTCTATCACTGTCCCATGGCTGTAGGTCACTCTGATGAGATGTCAAGGGACATACCAGCTGTGATAAGTCAGGTGCATTAGGATGTTTCTTTAAAATTGTACACTGAGTGGACCTTGTAAACAAAGTTTTATTAAAACACAACCACTCAAATTCATTACATATCATCTATGATTGTTTGCAAACTATAACAAAACTATAAAAGGTGGACCCTTTTAGGACAGGATTCAGCCACATATCAAGACTCCACTAGGAGTGGTGGGTCAAGGGCTCTGTCTAGAGCTATGGTGATGGACTCTGCTTGGGACAAGGGTCAGGACTCTGATTTGAGGTTGGAGTCAGAGCTCATTCGTAGGTGAGTTGAGGGCTGAAGTCAAGGGTTGGGGCGAATGTTCAGTGTGGAAAAGTGTTAAGTACTCAGGCTTGTTCTGAGGAGGAAGGTGTCACCAAGGGGTCCAAGTGGGTTTTAAACATGCATGGCCCTGCCTTCTGTACAACCCTTCAGAACTAACATTCACACCAGTCAGAGGAAAAAATAAAGTAAAGACATAGCCAAAGGGGATAAAGAGGTGTGGGAGAGAGATACTTCATAGCTCTCCCTCAAAACAACGTATTCTCATTTATCAATGGACCACCTCTGCCAGGACTAGATAATTCATTCATAAAATGAAGCCAAGACTCTACTTCCTTTGGCTATCTTGATTCCTGCTTTCTGGATAAGTAGGAGAAAGAGTATGTTTTATTTCTTACTTGCAATTCTGTTCCTATGAAAATCATGTATGAAATAATTTTCCTAAGTCAAAAGGCAAACCTACAGGGCAATGCACACCCATGTATTTGATTGGCTTCTGGCAATCAAGGCTAAGTGTTACCAATCCTCAGATGACAGCCTGAGGGTGCTCTAACTCAGCAAAATACATCTTTCAGCGCCAGTGACCTGCTGAGGATGTGCAAAGGCAAAATAAAGAAGGAACTATAGCTACAGAAACAAGGGATTGCAGACCTCAAACACCCAATAACATCCCTAGAAACCAAATTCCACCTCATTCAATATCTGAATTCACTCTTGACCCTTACTCTTTGATGATTTCCAGAGCTGAAATCAAATAAAGTTCAGGGAAGGATGCAGAAGAAAAGCTGAATCATTTTTCTTGTTACCCCTGTAATCCATGATCTCAGCAAAGCATGCTGAGAATAAAAAACAGCAACAACAGCAACAACAAAAAACAGTTGCCTCTGAGTCTATTTCAACTTGTGATGACCTCACATGTGTTAGAGTTGAACTGTGCTCCAGAGAGCTTTCAATGGCTGATTTTTGGAAATGAATCACTAGATGTTTCTTCTAAGGTGTCTCTGAATGAATTCAAACCACTAACCTTTCAGTTAAGCCAAGTACACTAATCATTTACACTCCCTAGGGATTCTCTGATGTGAATACTACACTTTAAACAGTTGCTCTACTAACAGTGTCTTAACTATGATTATGTACTCATTTTCCCTTTTCAACAGGGGTATGAAGTACAATCAAGACCTACTACTGGCAGCTCTTTGAAATAGAAGGCTTCAGGCTCCTGGCCCCTCAATCTCTCCAACCATATTGTGTGGGTGTCATGTCCCCTGCCTCTTTTCCAATTGGTCTTTCTTTGATCTTTCAAGCACTCCAAACTTCCTTGTTTCAGGGTTTGGGGATGTGCTGTTCTCACCCTAGAAAGTACATCCACCCTCCTTAAATGGCTGATTCTTCATTCTTCAGATCTCAGCGTAAATGCTCTCTCTTCAGAGAGACCTTCTCTAAGATAGGCTTCCTGTCCTTTTATTCTCTATTTCTTTATTTCTTTATGTATATTATAATTTACCTTTGTCTTTAATGATCCTATTTAATTTTTCGGTTGTTTATCTAATTTCATATCCTCCAATAGGGCAGGGACAATGTATATTTTATTTACTTGTGTCTTGCTGGTGTCTAGTACAGTACCTGGCATATAGGAAGGACTGAAACATACTTGCTGAATGGATTGAGTGAATGAATGGACAAGCTTCTTGTTCTCTATATGACCTTAGTGAATCATGACCCATCTTGGACTCATTACCTCATCTGTAAAAGGAGAAATTTAAATAACCTTAACGTTCTTCAACCGCTGCTGTTGCTAGGCGCAGCTTAGTCTGTTGGGACTCTGAGTGACCCTATACACAACAGAATGAAGCACTTTATGGTCCTTCACCATCCTCCCAATTGTTGCTACATTTGAGCCCATTGCTGTTGCCACTTTGTCAGCCCATCTTGTTAGGGGTCTTCCCCTCCTTCGTTGACCCTTCACTTTACTGAGCATGATATCCTTCTTCAGGGACTGATCCCTTCAGATAACATGTCCGAAGAACCAGAGATTAAGTCTCAGCATTCTCACCCCCAACGAACATTCTGGTCGTACTGCTTCCAACACAGACTTGATTGTTCTTCAGGAGGTTCATGGTACCTTTAATATTCTTCCCCAACACCATAATTTGAATGTACTAGTTTTTCTATGGCATGCCTTATTCATTATCCAACTTTCACATGCATAGGGTCTCTATGAGTCAGTAGCAACTCAATAGCACCTAACAACATCAAGGTTCTACAGCTAAAGTCCAGTTACCTTCTCTATAGAGAACTCCCTACACTGGTTTCTAGTTCTCTTTGCACCAACATTTAAATCACTTTTTGAAATTTCTCAGAACTTGGAAAGAAACATACTAGGCTCTGTGAATTTTGGATGAAATTCTGAGAATACTAATCTTTCTCACTATCCTTGTGTTTGCTCTTTGTGTGCTCCTGCTAAAATTAAGAGCTCCAGGAGAATGTGAGGGAAAAGACCAAATTTCACACTAATTATAGGGAAAACAGTAAGCAACGAAGGGGGCAGTTGAAAGACAAAGGTGCATATACAATATGAATCCAGTGAGCATGAAAGCATGGAAACAAAGCCAATGTACCAATTTTCCTGCTCTTGTATAACATGCCCACAGAGCTCTATGTGGTAGAAACTTGTTTGCCCCAGTTCACTGTTTCAGTCTCATTTTGTAACACTCAATCAAACATCTGAAACCTTAAACATCTTGTTGCAATCAGAAAAAAACATTTTTTTCCCAGGTCTCCATGCCTCTGTACATGCTCTTTGCAGATGTCATAGTATTCTGGAAAACTTCTACACATCCTTCAAGACACCAGTCAGATATTGTCTCCCATAGAAATCTTCTAAACCTTTTAGGGAAAATTAGTCACTCCCTCATCTAAGTTTTTAATACACTTTCTCTATTTCTCTCTTAATACTTATCATCATATTTTATAATTTAATATTTTCATGTCTGTCTTATTCATCAGACCATAACCTTCATTAGGTGAGAATTGGATCTGATTTGTTTTCAAAGTCTCAAAATCTAGCCCTGTCCTTGACACATAGCAGATGCTCAATACCAATTTACTGAATAAGTTTCAGTTTGTTCACCTGTGAAATGAAAGAAATATTACCTGACTTATCTATTCTGAAGACTAAATGAGGAAAAAAAGATTGTCCAAATTTTAAGTTCACTATAAGGGGCCAGTGGAGTCCTGGTGTTGCGCTGTGGGATAATGTATTGGATTGCAAGGTCGGTTTGAACTGCAAGGTTGGCAATTCAAATTCACTAGCCACTCCTCAGAAACCCTAGTCAGAGTTGCTACTAGTTGGAACCAATTCAATAGCACTTAATAACAGCAACAAGGGTCTAGTGGAGGTTCCATGGCAGAATTTTTGTCTTTCATGTGGGAGACCTGGGTTCAATTCCCAGCCAATGCAGTTTTTTTATGATAGTGTTTTTATTTTATTTTAAAGTGTTTATTGTGAATTGAGTGATAGTTACATGGGGGAACATCAGTTCTATACTTGTCCTATTGTATTTGTTTCATTGCAATGATTACAATCCTCTGCATGCTTCATCATTCAACAGTATTTGATTCTACTATTCCCACTTTTTTTTTGGAGGTGCAGCAAAACACTCAGGAATAGACAATCATTCAAACAGTCAAAAGGCACACCCTGCAATCCTGCCTTCCGGCCACCAGCACACATCCCCTCTCTCTCCATGGGTCAAGAGTCCTCAGCTGCTCTGTCTCCCCATGTCATTATCTATGACTCCATCTCTGGCATCACCACTTCACTGGTAGGGTCCCACACTCTGCTCCCACTCTTCTCTCTTGATGGTCCCAGGTTCCTCTGCTCCAGGACTGTAAGATTGACCACTCACCCCTTTTGCTACAAAACTTCTACCTTTACAGTTGTGACAATTGCAATTAGTCATGATAACAATTACTCACTATTGAATCATGAGAGTTTTGTCCCCAGCTCCTTTCATCAGATCTGTCTAGACAGGATGAAAACCACTCAGTGGGGATTCTACTTTCCCCTACACACTCTGAATCTAAACTCCCTCTTGAAAACTTGTAAGCCAGTCACTTCATGCCTTTACAGCCCCCCATTTTAGGCAGCCAATGTCTAAGTTGCTCATCTCTATCAATCCTGTGTACAGAGGGAATGGAAATGATCCTTGCTGTAAAGATTCTTTCCCTCTTGGTTGATATTTTAAGCTACTACATGCATAAGTATAGGTCAAGTTCATCAGATTATAGCAATTTACACTTTTTTTCTTTAATGAAAACATTTTTTTTTTCCTTTTTTTCCTCCCTCTTTTCCTCTTCTAGTTGGATTCTGAACATTCAGCTGTTGAAGCTAGGTCCAAAGGGCACTATCTGCACGTTTGAGTGCCCTTGTGCATATCCCATCACTTCATATCAACATGATGCTTCACTCTCAGCTCTATCCCTCCATGGGCATGTCCTTGTCCATGGGCTCAGGAGTCCCCAGGTCCCACCATTCTTTGGGCCAACCAGCTCTCACCATGCTCCAGGTCAATGGTAGTCTATGTAACTTGGTCGGACTCAGTCCACCTCTTCATTGCTACAGCCAATGCATCTTATGTGCAGCTACCACCCTTCCATTAGTGGAGGCTAGTGTGCTCTACTTCTGAAAATCAGTCAGTGAAAACTCTATCGGATAACAATAGTCCAATTCCAAATCAATCACAGGGATCACATAAGACCAAGTAGCATTTTATCTTATTGGGGCCAACTAGATGGCAACTAACAACAACCAGTCCACTGTAAAGAGCAGTATACATTATGATATTTACTCTGCACAACCCAAATCTGGGGTGGGCTAGACAGGATATTATTCCTTTTTCCAGATGAGCTACTAGGCATTAAGTAGTTTCTTCACTTTTGAAATGAAGGAAATGCTATCTGTCTTACCTAGTCTGAAGACCAAACAAGGAAAGAAAAGTATCCAAGTTATAAATACACTATATGGGAGTAGTGGTGGTTCTAAGTAGTTGTTGTATTGAGTCTGTTCCTACCCAAGTTATTGTTGTTATTAAGTGTCATCGAGTCAGTTCTGACCCATAGCCACTCTGTATATGGTTTCCAAGAGCAGTCAGTGTATGTATTTGAACTGCTGATGTTGAGGTTTAGAATCCAGTGCTTATTTTACAGCACCATATCAGGACTCAGAGTAGAAGAACCAAAAAATAAATACCTGTCTTGCGTAGGACCTTTCTCCTATTAGATTACAAATATCTTTGAAAAATTTACTGTAAATTTGGTAATGCTGGTTGGTTGATTGACTGAAGCAAGCAAAGAGAAAAGTCCTTGTAAAGATGTCATAGATTCATCTACTCCTCTCTTCCTCCATACCCAGGACCTCTTATTGTCTTCTGAGATGCATTTTGCATACTTTCTCTTTCCCACTCTTTATCCCTCCCATCCATTCTTCACATAGCAGTCAGAATGATCCTTGCATAAAACACTCCTCTTAAGTCTCTCACAGATTTCCCAAGATGCTTTGAATGAAGGGTAAACTTCACATGGCCTCTAAAGGGCTGCATGAACTGCATCCTGCCATCTGCTGCAACCTCATCATTTCCTTTTCTTCTCAAACTCTTTGTCAGCCCCTTAAAAATAATAATGCATTTTACATATTATTCCGTCTATCTAGAACTCTGCTCCCCCTCTCTTTGCTTGACTGCCTTCTTCTCGTCCTTCAAGAACCACCATAAGGAGGCCACCCTGCTGTTCTTTGTAACCCAGTTCGTTTTCTTCATAGCACTTTACTCAGATCCTAATTATAGTAGAAGCCCTTGTACCTCATGCAAGTGGGGCTGGCAATTACGTTATTTGAAAAAGATGGTTAAATGGATAATCACAAAAAAAGGACTCATAGTAGATATTTTCTTTTAGTTTAAAACACCTAAGTGCACAGTTATTTATCAATTTCTTGATGTAGTGGGAACTTTAAGACACTTTCAAAATAAAAGTGAGTACAGACTTGTCTAGATTTTCCTAGACTTTTATAGTTGTCTCGCCTACACCTAATGCTACAATGGTTTGAATGACTCATCTTTGAGTCTTTCAAAAGTATTTTACTTGGTTTCTAAGAAATAAGATAACTTTTTTGCACCCATATTTCCTCAGTTTACATCTTTTCAGTCACATCACCAAAATACACTACAAACACAGAGTTATATAAATGCAACTGATTCCTAGCATACCACCAACTAAATTGGTAAAAATGGAAATGTATGGGTTGGTCAGAAATACATGGGTTGGCCATAAACCTTCATCGTAGCCTTGACCATGGGTGTTAGTGAGGATATTTCACAGAGGGACTGGGAAATGCAAGCTAGTTCTGAGAGTTGTTTGAATAGAAGTTAATTAAGAGAGACTCCACTACACATCTAACTGTTGCCTTGCTGATAATCTATCTTCCTATTTAGGCTGTAAGCTTGCAAGAGCATGACTTCTTTTCCTTTTTTCCCATCATGCCTACCTAAAGCACAGCATCATCCTTGGCATTGAGAGGCATAATCAAATCAACACCAAGTAAATGAATAAACAAGGAAGGTGATGGTTTCCCCATCTTAAACGAAGAGCTTTGGTTTTCTCATTTGTAAAAGGATAGACCATGCAAGCATGGTCATTTCCAGACCCAAATTTCATAACTACTAACTATAGATAATTTATATTTCCCCATAGATTTCACATATACTTTCTGTTGCTAAGCACTGTCAAGTCAGTACTGATTCAGAGTGATTCTGTATAGGGTTTTGAAGCTGTAAATCTTTGTGGGAGCAGAAAGCCTTATCGTTCTCCTGTAGAATAGCTAGTGGGCTTGAGCTGATGGCCTTGTGAAGTCCAGTGTTGAAACTGCAGAACCACCCCTCCCACACCACAACAACCAAAACTGCCATACATCATCTACCCCTCCCTGATGACCTGGGACCATCTGTTGATTCTAAAATAAACCCCCCTGCCTCCTCCTAGTAGGGGAAGATGGGGAGCCAGTCAAATTATGAGCAGTGGCATTGACACTATGGTATCTCTTTGGGCATAGTGGCAGGCCTAGGTTGCTGCAAGAAGGTGTAGGAAGGGCCTCCATGCTGAAGATCTGATATATAAAGCCCGAATCTGCTTTACTTCAACACTATGGGGTTGTTGAGTGCTGTTGAGTCGATTCCAGCGTATAGCAACATATGACAGGGTAGAATTGATATCCATTTTGATACAACATGGCATATGATATATCATATTTCGATATATCACATAAGATCCACTATATTAACTACCAGCTGCTCCGCGGGAGAAAGATGAGGCTTTCTGCTCCTGTGAAGTTTTACAGCCTCGGAAACCCTATACAGGGTCGCTATGAGTCAGAACCGACTCCATGGCACATAACAACAACAACAACATTGTGCTGTGGGTTAATGCGCTGGACTGCAAGGTCACTATGAACCACAAGGTCGGCAGATTAAGCTCACTAACCACTCCTCAGAAACCCTACACAGGGTCCCTATGACTCGGAACCGACTCAACAGCACCTAACAGCAACAACAACATGGGCATTGGGCAAAATTTATTCTTTCTTTTCCTCCGTTGCCTTGGGTTGGCATTCTCTGGTCCCATAGAGTTGAGACCCTGACAGCCAAGATGAGGAGGTATGGCCTCGAGGAAAGAAAACGTCCTAGGTCCTCCAACCCACAGAAGCCTACAATATGGTTTGGGCAGCAGCTACAAAATAATAAACAATGTTGTTTTGAAAAAAATATTCCTCTACATATCTCCACATATCTAAGGAATACCCTGGTTACTAGCACCACAAATAATGATGACAACAAATAACAATGCTGCTGATTTCATCCTTTATGCTACTTGTTCTGATCCCATGTGGACCATTAATTCTTTAGATGAATTGCTTCCTCAGTTTTCTTCATTGGCTTTTGCTACATATGGGAAAAGACCACTAGTTGCATATTAGATGTACACTTGCAACTTTTTAAGATCCTGGATACTACTCCCTAAGTTAGAATATAGAGCCATTATCTTTATGAACTATGTTATGTCAATTGACCTACATGTCCCCTGATCATTATCTCTTTTAATTCCTGTAAAACAATCCTAGAGGAGTCCCTGGGCAGCACCAATATAACCACCCACTAGTCAAAAGATTGCTGGTTTGAACCCTCCCACAGGTGACTCAGAAGACAAGCCTGGCAGTCTGCTTATGAAAGTCTATAGCCTTGGAAGCCCTTTGTTGTTGTTGTTATTGGTAGGTGCCATCAAGTTGATTCCTACTCATAGTGACCTACACACAACTGAACGAAACACTTCCTCATCCTGTGTCATCCTCACAATTATTGATACACTTGAGCTCATTGCTGCTGCCACTGTGCCAATCCCTCTCATTAGGGGGTCTTTCTCTTTTTGGCTGACCTTCTACTTTACATAAGTATGATATTCTTCTCCAGGGACTGGTCCTTCTTGATAATATGTCTGAAAAAAGGGAGACAAAGTCTCATTGTCTTGCCTTCTAAGGAGCATTCTGGATGTACTCCTTCCAACACACGTGTGTTTGTTTCTCTGGAAGGCCATGGTGCTTTTAATATTCTTGTCCAACACATAATAACTCAAATGCAACAATTCTCCTATGGTCTTACTTATTCATTGTCCAACCTTCACATGCATATGAAGCTATTAAAAATACTATGGCTTGGGTCAGGAGCATCTTAGTCCTCAAACTGACATCTTGACTTTTCAATATTCTAAAGAGTTCTTGTGCAGCAGATTTGCCTAATGTAATACATCCTTTTGATTTCTTGACTGTTGCTTCCATGAGTGTTGATAGTGGATCAAAGCAAAATGAAGTCTTTGACAATTTCAATCTTTTCTCCATTTATCATGATGTTATTTATTAGTTCAGTGGTGAGGATTTTTGTTTTCCTTACATTGAGGTACAACCCATACTGAAGTAAGTATTAAAATACTTCAGTAAGTATTTTAAGACCTCTTCACTTTCAGCAAGTAAGTATATCATCTGCATATTGCAAGTTTTTAATGAATTTCTCCAATCCTGATGCTACACTCTTCTTCATATAGCTCAGCTTCTTGGGTTATTTGCTCATCATACAGAATAAATAAGTATGGTGAAAGAATATAACCTTGGCACATACCTTTCCTGCTTTTAAACCATTGAGTGTCCCCTTATACTGTTTGAATGACTGCCTCTTAGTCTATGCACAGGTTCCTCATGAGCACAATTAAATGTTCTGGAAAACACTATGGAGCAATTTTATTCTGTACATATGTGGTCACCAATAGTCAGAATTGCCTGAAAGGCAATGAGCAAAAACAAGAATAACAACCCTAGAGGGTGCACACTATTATCAGCATTTAACAAAAGGCCTGACGCACAGAGAAGTAAAGATCACAGAACCAGTAATGGTAAAGTCAGAATGGAAAACCTGTGGCTGTCTGATCCACAACATGAGTTCTCAGCACTATGCCAAATTACCTCTCAACATAACTGAATCGATTCAATTTGTTTATTTTTTCAACATTTCATATGTGACACACTGCCAAGAGAACAAAAATCAAGACCTCTGCCTTTAGGAGGGCCATCGTGATGTGGTGAAGGAGACAGACCTATAGCCCATGTATAACTATAAGAGAAAATAAAATAAATTCTATAGTTGACGTGCAACACCTTTTCAACATATATTCAGAAGAAAGGGCAATTCCTTCTCATGAGAGAACAGGACAGACTTTTAAGACAAGGGTCTTGAAGGACAGCCTTGGATTCAAAAGTCCAAGGTAAAAGTGCCTCACTTATGGCACGTGAGCACACACACATACACACACATCCACTGCCATTTTGTTGTCCTCCCGTTATCTAGTTA
The DNA here is from genome assembly GCF_000296735.1 of Chrysochloris asiatica. Taxonomy (NCBI): domain Eukaryota; kingdom Metazoa; phylum Chordata; class Mammalia; order Afrosoricida; family Chrysochloridae; genus Chrysochloris; species Chrysochloris asiatica. The sequence goes on along the minus strand of NW_006408575.1, from coordinate 9,996,323 downwards.
TCCAAGGCAGGCATTGCCACTCTCTCCTAGCATTCTTTCCCATAAAATTCAGAAGCAGCTTCTCAACTCAGCCACCAATAATCAACCAATGTTGTAATGTGAAACTAACAATATTTATATTCTTGGTCCAGAGTTAACAGGAGAAGGAAAGCTTAGAGGCTCTTCCTTTTTATTGACTCTATAATGTTGATCATCACTGCTTCCTGTCTACCTTCTTCTCACCTTCATCAGTGCTGACACAGTTCAACGTGTTTCTGTCTTTCTTAGCTCACTGGCTGCCAACTGGATTTTAAGCTGCAAAGGCACCAAGTCAGTACACAGTACTGTGAAAACCATCCCTAGCATGCCTTGAGGAAGGAGGAACTACTTGGAAAACATGGGCCTCTGCTAGGGCTCTCTGTTTCCAGCTTTACCCAGAGCAGATACAGTTGTGAGATGGGGAAGTGAATGGGAAGGAAATACATCTTTGACCTCAGCACAGCTTAGTTGTGCAGAGCAAAGGCAGAGAGGCCATGCAAAGTTTTTTCTGTAAGCCATACAGCTAGGGTATAATCTACAAGCCCACCTCTGCTGTCTCTTGGCTTCAATTTATCAAATACCAAATGTCTCTTAGCCAAAGGGTCCTCATTTGTAAAACAAAGGATTGGCTGCCATTTCTTGCAGTTCCAACCTTCTATGATGATTCTCAGAAGAATAATGATAGGGAGAAAATTAAGTAAAGCCAGGCTGTGGACAGTGGTCATGATTCTAGTGTACTTCCTGAAGGGTCTAAAATATTACAAAGATTACAAAATATACCCTCCAAGGTAGAACTTTACTGTAAGAAGAGGAAACAACAACAACAAAAACAAAAACAGGAATTTGGTAATGACACAGACACTTAATGTGCTCACGTGCTCATTGCTAAACAAAAGTTTGGTGATACAAATCTAACCAGAGGCTCCTTGAAAGAACACTCTGTTGATTTAATTTTGAAAATACAACCATTGAAAACCCTATGGAGCACAGCTCTGCTCTAACACACGTGGGTCACCATAAGTTGGAGACAACTTGATGGTAATGGTTTTTTGTTCTTAAATAATATCCAATCATAGGTGGTTAACCTCAAATGTCATCAAAGGAGTTAGAAAATGTTAAATATATGCAATAGTAATAAAATAGTACTAAAATGTATCATTTTGAGCATTTATTAAATATTATGCATCGATTTATTTATTCTCCACAACAGTCCCTTGCCATTTTCTGTCTCATGTTAGAGTTAACTGTGTCTGGTTTTCCCTCCACTCTATACCCAGTGGTTTAGTGGTTTAGACTTTCATTATGCCACTTAGCATCTTGTGTTAATGTTAACTGTGCCTGTATTGGCCTCCCCTATTACTCTCCCCTTAAGAGTAGGGCTATACCTTACAAATCTTCTTGTGTACTAACACAGATGCTGTTTAAGTGAGGCTGCTACACCCAGTTCATTTCTCCATTCTTTCTAAACTACTGACTATAGTACTCCCTGGCGTACTCTTCCTTGCACCTTTCCCATGGCTAGGGTTATTAAAAGTCAAAGCCAGGCAGGGAGCAGTGAATTCTGCTTCATATGGTGGGAGGATGATTGTTCCTGTGCTAACCTCTCCCTTGGTATTCTTTTCTCTGTGGGAACCTGTCTGTGTACTTTTGCCTCAATTCAGAGTTCACTTTCCAGAAGGATCGCTTGCCCCGCTCTTTTGCTCTGGAATTAGTGACTTAATTTCTGTCTAGGAAGAAATGCTCTGATCTGCACACTAAAAATATTTTCTAGAGATTATTTTTCAAGTGAAGGTCACCTAAAACACATAGGTCCACCTGCTTGTGGTCACTCTTGGCTGGACACTTGAGTAGTTAAGAGCGCAAGTGTCTATAAGACAATTGGATTCAAATCTATCCTCTATTTCTTGGGCAAGTTAATTAGTAATTCTGAAACTTCTATTTCCTCTTCTGTACACCAGAAACAAGAATATTCCCCACACGTAGTGGTTACGAGCCGGGCTGCTAACTTCAAGGTCAGCAGTTCGAAACTACCAGCCATTCAGTGGGAGCAAGATGAGGCTTACTGCTCCTGTAAAGATTTACAGCCTTGGAAACCCTATGCAGGGTCACTACGAGTCTGAACTGACTCCTGGCACGTAACCACTACCATCCATGGGACTGCTGTGAGAATTAAATGTGTTCACATGTGTTCTTAGTACAGTGCTTGGCTTGATAAACGACTACTCTTGTGGCTGTAGCTACTAGTATGGCTTTGGTTTTGCTGTTGTTTTGTACACAACATCATATAGTCAGTAGTGAGATAGGAACAACTTGCTAACAGCTGGACATTTTATCTCTGCAATTAGTAGGAATTGTAGAATCACATGGAGTTTCTAGTTGGGAGCCTAAGAATAGCTATAGCTAAGTTTTTGCTTGAAAAGAACTCACACATTTTTAGGCTATTAGAATGGAAAATGCTTTAGAGAATGTCTTTCATCAATTGCACCATTGTACAGAAAACTGACATACAGAGAGATGAAATGGCATTTCCAGAGTCAATCAGCTAAATTATCAGCCATGCTGGGGCTCATATGCATATTTTGTGGCCCCTGACCAGCATTGTTGCTATTGTCAACTGCCCTTGAGCTGGCCCCTGACTCCTGGTGAGCCCCATGAAATGCAACACTTGCTTGGTCCTGCACCATCCCCATGATGGTTACTGATAGGACAACGTTCCTGTCTGTTCCACAGGGTAATCAAGGGTTGATTTTTGGAAGTAGATCACTAGGGCTTTTTTCCTGGTCCAGCTTAGTTTGGAAGCTCCACTGAAACGTGTTCAGCATCATAGCAATGTGCAAGCCTCCACTGAGAGATGGGTCTTGGTTGCACATGAGATGCATTAGCTGGAAATCCAACCTGGGTTTGGGGAAATTTTACCACTGAGTCACCACTGCCTTCTAGTACAGTGTATCTCCTATCATATTGAGCTACTACTGCCCCTTTCTCAGATTTAATCATCTTGCACCCTTTAACCCCTATGGTAACTAGCACTGGCTGAAGACAATAGTAACACATTCTGCTACAATTATTGCTGAAAGGAGTCTATTTCTTCATGCAGATAAGTTTCCACTCCACTTTAACTCTCTCTTAGCTAATTCAGCACAAACTAATATACCAGGTATAGTGCTGTGGGCTAAAGCGCTGGACCGCAAGGTCGGTTTGAATCACAAGGGCAGTCACTCCTTAGAACTTAGAAATCTTATACAGCGTCGCTATGAGTTGGGACCAGCTTCACAGCACTTAACAACATTAGCAACGACGGCTAAAGATCTAGTCTTTTTTTTTTTTTTTTTCAAGTGCTGCTGATGAGATTTGCTCTGGCATTCTGGAGTTTTTCTTCTCCATGTTGTGAGACAAGCTCCAAGAACTAGTATAGCTAGAGAGATGAGATGAAGTGAGAGCCTGGATTGAAACCTCTGAAGTTGTGGGAAGTGACCCAAACCCCAACCCATCAGGGAGTCCTTACCCAGGAAGCATACTGGACAATCACTGTGCCCTAAATGTGTCCTGTACACTATCATCTCCTGACTTTGGCTCACGCTGTTCCTTTTGTTGTCACCTACCATTTAAAATTATAAGGGATTTTTTTTTTCATATCATTTGAAATGTATTATTATTTTTTTTTTTTAGAATATGGTGTCAATGGTCTTTACTAATATACATATTCTCCTGTAATTCATCATTCTGAATGTAAACATGGAACAAAAATATGTTTATATCATATATAATGTATACTTGTATTATAATCATTAATTTATATATGTTATGTTTATTTTATTATCTATACAGGGTAAGTAAAAAAGTATTGCTACATGGTTTATACTTACAAGGGTTTACTCCAAACAAAATGTATTAAAAAAAAGTATTTAAATACATCTTACAATCAGTGGATGACTGCAGAGAAGTTCTAACAAGAGTTGTTATTGTTTTGTTAGAGTGCCTTAAAAAACAAAATACTACTTCTGCCATGGGAAAAAAAAATGAGTTTAAAGTCACGGCTAATACCAATTGTTTAACAAAACTCAACAGGACATCTGCCCAAATCATTGAAGCAATGCACCAAATTTACATGAAGGCTGCTCCACATAAAGTAGCAGTTTTTAGATGGGCCAAGAATTTTAACAGAGGTTGGGAAGACTTTAAAAATAAGCCAAGAGAGGGAAGACTGTCAACCTAATGTAGAATCTGTAACTAAAGTCTAGAAATTCGTGGAAGAAGACTAGAATAATTACCGATGTGAGAGCTACTGAAGTTGGGATCTCATTGGCAGTTTCAGTTTTAAGAGAAGCTCTTGGGTTCAACAATTTTTCAGCTTTATGGGTGCTAAAAATGTTGCACTAAGATCTGGAGCTCAAAAGAACTGATCTTTCCATAAGTCATTTTAGTAATATCAAAGCTAATGAAGACAATTTAATAGAATAAATCATAACTAGGGATGAATTTTGGATTTACAAATTTTATCCACAGAACTGTTCAAATCCACTAGCCACTCCTTGGCAACCCTATACAGTGTTGTTATGAGTCAGAACTCAATCAATGGTACTTAACAACAACAATATCCAGAGAGCAAGGACCAATAAAAAAATGTGGCTTCCAGTATGGATTCTAAAGGAATTTAACTGCAGGGTCAGTTAAATTCAAGACAGAAGTGCCACTTCTGATGGTTTTATCGTTGTTAAGTGATGCCAAGTCAATTCAGACTCATAGAGAGCCTGCGTTGAGTTTCCAAGGCTATATATCTTTAAGGGAGCAGAAAGACTCACCTTTCTTCTGAGGGGCAAATGGTAGGCTTGGCCCATGGATTTGGTTGTTAGCAGTCTAGTGGTTATCCTACAAAACCACAGTACACCTTCAGAAGGTTAAGTGACTCTTTTTTGAGATTCTAAATGTTCTAAAAGGATCATTTTGATAAAATTTCTCAAAGAAGTCAGAATAAAAATTAAGGCTTATTATGAAGACATTTTAAGAAAATTGAAAACTGAAATGGTAAGACTACGGCCAGGAAATTTGCTCTGAGGAATTTCTTTTCCCATGACTACAATGCAATTGCTCATTCTTTGAGGACAGCAAGGATTTTTCTATGACAATCTCCTTAAGAATCCTTACCCCATTCACCCTTGCTAAAAAGATGGTGGCAGCATCTAACCTCTGATTTCACAAAGAGAAAGAAGAATCAAATTCAGCATCATCACAAGGCCAGTTTTTCTGAGGTGGAACTTATATATACCTCCACACTCTAACCTTTTTTACCAATCGTGACACCAGCCAGCCATCTCATGTCACTTGCTCCTGAAATGTATTTTTATACCTGCCAGTTTGCTGAATCATCATAACAATGCCATGAGGCAAATATTTATCATTGCCATTTCACAGATAAGAAACCTGTAGAGTTAGAGGGGTGAATTGACTTGTCCAGGGTCACAAAGTTGACTTTCCAATGTGTAAGACTCAGTAGAGCATTCAGACAAAGAAGCAGACTGGGGTGCCAACTACTTGGATTTGAATTCTGGTACTTGTCACTTACTTGTAGTAGGAGCCTAAATCCTTTTATTGTCAGGAGGGATCAGTCGCTGGAGAAGGATATCATGTTTGGTAAGGTGGAGGGTCAGAGAAAAAGAGGAAGACCCTCAGCAAGATGGACTGGCCAAGTGGCAGCATCGAAGGACTCAAGTGTGGCAACAGTAGTGAGGTTGGCTCTGGATCGGGCAGTGTTTTGTTCTGCTGTGCATAAGGTCGCTATGAGTCGGTACTGACTCGATGACACCTAACAACAACAACAATGCCTCAGTTGGACTCCTGTTACAATGCTGTAGGATCAGCACTGGACTGTGAACCATGAGGTTGGCAGTTTAAATCCACCAGCTGCTCCTCGGAAAGCCTATACAGCATCGCTGTGAGTCAGAATCGACTCAACTGCACTTAACAACAACGACATGCCTCCGTTAGAAGCCATGGAAGAACAACAGTTAAGTGCTTGGTTAACAACAGAAAGGTTAGTGATTTAACCATTCCAGCACTCTGACAGAGAAAGACCTGGAGATTTGCCCCTGTAAAGATTGTTGCTATTGTTAGGCACCATTGAGTCAGTTCTAACTGCCTGGTTCTGTGCCATCCTCACAATTGTCGCTATGTTTGAGCTCATTTATTATAGCTAATGTGTCAATCCATCTTGTTGAGGGTCTTCCTCTATTTTGCTAACCCTCTATTAAAAAATGAGGTCCTTTACTGGGACCAATCCCTCCTGGTAATGTGTCCGAAGTACATAAAACAGGATCTCACCATTCTTGCTTCTAAGGAGCATTCTGGCTTTAATTCTTCTAAGAATTATGATGTTGAGCATTAAGAGTATTGAACATACCAAGGTCTTACAGAAAAATGGACAAATCTGCCTTGGAAGAAGTACAGGGTGCAAAGATAAAAACCCTAGGGGGCAGTTCTTTTTTCATAAGAGGTCCCTATGAGTTCGATTGACTTGATGGCACCCAAGAACAAGAATATGTTTCAGTTTCCTTATCTGCTGAATGAGAGTAATTATAGTCTCAATCTCAAAGGACTACAAGGATTAAATGAATGATAATGTGTAAAGTGATTAGAATTGAGTTGTTGTTGTTGCTGTTAAGTGCCGTCTAGTTGGTTCTGACTCATAGCAACCCTGCATTAAATCTTTGCAGGAGCAGAAAGTCTCATCTTTCTCCTATGACTGGTACATATCTGCTCAGTAAATGTTGCTATAGAAACTAAGATGTATCCTGTTTGAATCCTCTCTGTTCCAAGGCTCATCTGAATTGCTGAGAAATGTTATTCTGACTTTTTGTAAATAGATGCAATGTCTGCCTCTTTTAGACCCTGTAATCATTTGTACTTTGCTCACAGACACAGTATCTTCTGCTGTGCACTTAAGATATCTGTCAACTTGTTCTTCTCGCTCCAGCCTCTGTTAGCCTGTGGAAGCAATGGGAGCAGAAGAGAGAGCTATGATGTAAGCATATTCCCTGCAGTGCCCTGCATGGCACTTGCTGCCAAAGAGGAAGTTGGCAAAGGCCGATTACACTGACTCAGTTGAACTTAAAATCCACTTCCCACTAACTTCTAGAATGTTAAGACTGGACAAGCTTCTTACTTATCAGCCAATCCAAAACTGAAGCTGCACATTTGAGGCTGATGGGAGTCAGAGAAGGAAAGGCACAGTTTTCAAAGCCACACAACATGCTAGTAGCAGAACAAAGTGCAGAAACTAGACATCTTAAAGACCAACAGCCTTGAGCTCTTCCCAAAGCACCAGGCTATATGTCTCTCTCCCTGTGATGAAGGAGAAAGTAGCCCTGGACTCTAAAGAAAAAAGCAGGCTAGACAAAAGCTAGTACAGAGAGAAGTTTCAGTTTAGGAACCAACTTTCTGGAAGAGGACATGTTTGGTGAAAGAGAGGATGAGCATGACACTCTTGGGTCAGCACTGAACTAGGAACCACAAGGACAGCAGTCAAACCCACCAGCTGCTCCTCAGAAACCCTATACAGGGTTGCTATGAGTTGGCACTGACTTGATGACACTTAACAACAACAATGAGATGGAATGGCACAGTGGCTCCAACAATGGACTACAGCATGCCAGTGATGGTGAAGATGATGTCGGTATGGGCAACATTTTGCAATTCATCCTGTTGTATGTAAGGTTGCCACATAAGGGAGGTGATTCCACATCAACTAACCACAACAACAGTCTTCAATCTAATACATCTCCATTCCTTCAGTTTTACTCAAGGAATGGAGATGTGTTAGGAACCTACATCCAGGAATCTACCAGAGGGTAAAGAACATGACTGGATTGTCTGGACAATAAGGCAACTTCTTTGAACTGCCTTGTTGTTGTTGTTAAGTGCTGTGGAGTCGGTTCTGACTCATAGCGACCCTGCACAGGGTTTCCAAGGCTGTAAATCTTTACAGGAGCAGAAAGCCTCATCTTTCTCCCACGGAACCACTGGTAGTTTCGAACTGCTGACCTTGTGGTTCACAGCCTGATTCGTAACCTTTGAACTGCCTTAGTGTTTTTATGATGCAGGATGAGGAGGTCTACAAAAGAGTAGCTAAGCTACTGAGTTCTGAATGCATCAAATATATTAAATGCAAACCTTTCAACCTTCCTCCTTCAATTTACATGAAATCGAAGCTACTCTGGACTCAGAACTGACCTCTTTATAAAAGGTACTTTATAGACGATACATACATGTCACTCTTACAGTTCTCCTTGTGTTAGATAAAATGAGTAGGGACAACAAAAGGTAAAAGCCTTATCAGTATCTCAGAGACTCTTCACAGAATAATGTCATGTTTTCTCCCCATTTTGAGGTTTCAGATAATGCTTAAAATGTACAGTGAGTCAGAGATAATTCTGTACTGGTCAGCATGACTAGACCAGACAGATGTTTTGATTCCTGGTACTGTCAAATCTTGTCTTACAAAGTGAGATAAGGTAAATAAGTCTAAAGGTGATAAGCTCTCCACCATTTCAGATACAAATGCCTCGGGGGAAAAGGACCAGAGAGAAGTTCCACTCTTCATCTATGGAGGTTGGCATGTGAGATCAAGATAAGGGGACTCAACCAGGGAGTGGGACTGCTTGTTAGGAGGAAAACACCCAAGGTCATCTTTCCACAAAATGAGTCTCTGAAAATGAGAGTACTTATCAAATAATGTTCAGTGAGAGATGTTCATTCACAAGCCAACCTTCTGAGGGAGAAAAGTCGAGACAGCAAATGGTTCTGATCTTGATGGAGGCCATCAAGCTCTTTCATTTCTGTACTCAGTAAATGAACCTTTAAAAACTGCTAATGTTGAGAGTTAAAAAGGAGGTCTGGTGTGGTTCTTTAGGATAAGCATTAAACCCTCTTCAGGGTTGCTATGAATCGGAACTGACTCCATGGCACTTAACAACAAAAACAGTGTTAAAAATGACTTAAACAGTACAATATGAAGGTGAGCCGTTGTTGGCAGCTGCCTTCGAGTCGGCCCCAAGTCATGACCAATACTGGTCCTGACGGGTTGAGGATTATATAGTTGTGATCCATAGGATTTATTTTGGTTGATTTTTTCTGAAGTAGATCACACGTATTTTCTTCCTAGTCCATTTTAGTCTGGGAACTCTGCGTTACAGCAACATGTAAGCCTCCACTGACAGTCAATGTGCATGAGGTGTTCAGGTATCCAAACTCATCTCCAGCATGGAAGACAAGAATTCTACCACTGAATTACTAATACCCACAGAAATGAGCTAGGGAGAAATTTAAGTCTTTTCCCAAAGACATTTCATTCACAAACCATTTCAAAACACTAACTTGATGGTATCCATTTGTTTCCTTTTGACTATTGTTGGTAGTTGCCTTTGAGTTGGTTCTCATTCATGGCAACCTCATGTAAAACAGAACAAAATGTTGCTCATCCTATGCCATGTTTACAAGGTGTACTCAATTACAAGGTATACTCAATTTCATTGTTGTGTTGTTGTTCTTGTTATGTGCTGTGGAATTGGTTCCAACTCATAGCAAGCCTGTACAGGGTTTCTGAGGCTGTAAATCCTTAGGGGAGCAGAAAGCCTCATCTTTCTTCCATGGAAAAGCTGGTAGTTTTGAACTACTGACCTTGCGGTTTGCAGCCCGATTCGTAACCACTATGCTACCAGAGATCCCACTGCTAATTTTGAGTTCCTTCCAACATAGGGTGCTCACCTTCCAGACAATAGTCTGTTTCAATGCACAGAAATTTCATGAGCTAATTTCTAGAAATAATTTTTCCAGGATTTTCTTCCTAGTCTGTATTAGTCGGGAAGACCCACTGAAACTTTTCCACCATGGGTGACTCTGTGGGCTTTAAAAATACGCCCGGCATCATAGCAATACACCACAGTATGACAAACTGACAGAAGGGTGGTGGCTTGATCAATGAGACACTTATTTAACAAATGCATACACTTATTTAACAAATATTCTGTGCATACACTTATTTAACAAATATTCTGTGTGTGGGCGGCTGGGAAAAATGTCTTCAAAGAGCTCACCCACTATCTTACTGGCACTATACACCATGTGTGTGAGCAGCTAAGTGGCACCACCTTATCCTCATCTTTCTCTTAAGGAACCACCTCTTCAATCTCTGTGATTGATACCAAATTTCAAACTGCTCAATAGTTGAGCCTTTAGTTATGCTGGTTAGCAGCTGAGTGAACACATGAGAGAGCACATACATACTTTTTGGGTAGCATTTCTAAATTTAATTTTTCCCTGGATATGATGTAGCTGACATGATACATCTGAATCCCATTATTCCAAACAAAGGCATTTTCTATGTTATCAACTGCTTCTGGGTTTGTGGAAGACACAGAGATAAAGATAAAAACCAAACTGTCCTCTTAATTTTGAAGTATAATGAATTAATAAGATTGCTTATTCTTTTTGTTTTTCACTTTTAAATTTAAGTAATTATCTCCACTTTTACGAGAAAATTTCAATTGTTCTGTTACCAAATGTTCTATCAGCCTGTAACACTTACTACCTGTTACTAATATTAATAAGAATCACTGATGTTGTTGAACTATATGTTCCTTGAAGTCAGAGATAATTTTACATGGATAAGAAACAGCTCTGCAAACCTCTCCTTCTTTGTCCTCAGTCCCAGAGGAAGTAATCTGTTCTGCAGGGTCAGCAGGTGCATGGCACACACACACCCCTCTTCTGCACCCAGGGCAGACATCATTAATTAATTGATCATGGCATTCTTTTCAGTTGAGCCCAGTCAAGGCCTCAGAGTCCTCATCATCAGCATTCCTGGAAGGTACTACCAATTCATCAGAATTGACAAGTTTGATGTAAAGCCTATTTTCTGGCCTAGCCTTGATGGTTAAAAGCAAGGACTTTGGAATTGGGCTGGACTGAATTAAAATTCCAGCATTACCACTTACTTGCCACATTACTTGAGTGCAGTTATCCAAGTACGCTGAATCCCGGTGGTCTTTGCTGTTAAATGACCGTATGCTCTCATCTTTCAGGTCAAAAATTTGGAACACAGAGCTATATCTGCATGTAAATGCCTCATCTCTAAAAATTCCTTGAACTTGCTTTTTCTAGCCCCTTTCAACTTGAATGATAATTCACTCATTTCTTCTAATTTTCCCCCTTTGAAGTATAAACTTTCTTTTGGAAAGGGAATGTATCTTGTTTACAGCTATATTTTCAGAGCCTTAGCAGAGGGTTAAGAAACCCTGGTGACTCAGTGGTTAAACATTCAGCTGCTAACTAAAATGTTGAAGATTCAAACCCTCCTCCAGCTCCACAGGAGAAAGATTTGGTGATCTGCTTCTGTAAAGATTATTACTGTTGTTATAGTTAAAGTGTCATTGACTCGGTTCCAACTCATAGTGATGTTGTATAGGGTTTTCAACGACCAGCTGGTGGGTTTGCACCACTGACCTTGCAGCTCAAACTGACCTTGCAGTCCAGTGCATTATCCTGCAATGCCACTGTCAAGTTGGTTTCCACTCATAGCAACTATATGCACCACAGAACAAACTGACTCCTGGTCCCATGCCATCCTGACAGTCATTATTATGCTGAGCCTAGTGCTGCTGCCACTGTGCCAATCCATCTCATTGGTGGTCCTTCTCTATTTTTCCAACCCTCTACTTTTCCAAGCATGATGTCTTTCTCTAGGGTCTGGTCCTTCCTTATAATATATCCGAAGTATGAGAGATGAAGTCTGGCCATTCTGGCTTCTAAGGAGCACTCTGACTATAATTCTTTCAACATAGATTTGTTATTCTTCTAGCAGTCAATGTTACTTTGAATATTCCTTTCCAACACCATAACTCAAATGCATTAATTCTTCTACAGTGTTCCTTATTCACTGTCCAACTTTCACATGAGGCTATTGAAAATACCATGGCTCGGATCAGGCTTACATTAGTCCTCAGACTGACATCTGGAAAGATTACAGCCTAGAAATCCCTATAGGGTAGTTCTACTTTGTCATATGGGGTAGCCATAAGTTGGAATCAACTCCATAGCACACACAACAGCAGAGAGTTTGGAACTATAAATTACTAAAAAAAATAGTAACATTAACACATAAAAAGCACCTGAAAGTCTAGGAATATGATAAAGGTTCAATAATAACTTGATTTAGAATCCATAATTTTGAGGCTCAGAGAATAAAGTTTGCTATGGAGCTAATGTAAAAGTATATGATTTCACTTTGAGTTTCTATAACTCTCAGGCTATCAAAACTGCCAAAAGTATCTATAGTTCTTCAATCTTTAGAGAGCTCCATTTCTTGAGACAGAATCAGAGCCACCTCTCTCAGCCCTTGAAACCTAGCACTGGTGCTTAGACATAGCAGGCTGATTTGAGTATGTTTTGGGGTCACATCTACCATGTTTGCTATCACTGGACTACCCAACATCAATCACCAAAAAGGCCTTTGCTGACACCAGTCCTTCAGGGCTCTATATTATTTAAGGTTCTTGCAGGTTATTGGGGCCCTACCATTCTCTTTTGAGTACCCAAGGTCAAGGTAGTAGCCTTGGAGGTCTGTCCTGGGATAACCACTTATTGCCGTGTTTCGCACACTTTAGTATACATCAGATGCACTGAAAACCAAAACCAAACCAAGCCCACTGCCACCAAGTCAATTCCAAATCATAGTTGCCCTAGATTCATGGAAGGGCTTGTTAAAACAGAAATTGTTGGGATCTTTCCCTAGCGTTTCTGAATCACTAGGTCTGGGACAGATCTCCAGAATCTGCATTTTAAACTAATTTCCAGGTGTTGCTGATACGGCTGGTCCAGGTTCATTCCTTGAGAATCATTGACTAATGAAATAAAGGAGATAAAAATGATCACTCTTGCCTAGAAAAGAAACCTCATGTTCTATTTAACAGTTCCTGGCATAGTGATATTCTCCATCTAAATTCTGCAAGCTCTATTTGCAACCAGCTCTCATTAAAGTCAAGGAAATTTACACGTAAGTATCAGTTGCAGGACCTTACTGAAGGAGTGAAAAGCAGGACTTCTAAATTTTACTGATGGAGTTCGCATTTTTTTTTTTCTTCTCTTTCTCAGTTGACAGCTAGTGAAATGACTTGATACTTTAATATCTCACAGTTAATATCATACTTTTGCAGTATACTTTATGTCTTTGAAGTGTGCTTTCATTCATATTATCACATTTGATTCTTATAATAATTGCTTTAGGGAAGGCAGGCAGAGATTAGCATCTTTGTTTTAATGACAAGTAATGAGAGCACAGATGGGTGTCCAGAATCATGTGGCTCATAGCAGAGTAAACAGGGACCCAGAATTCCTGAATTCTTGACTGGCCTCTTTTATGATAGCACATAGGCTTTGATCCACCACTCATCTGTCAGTTTGTCATACTGTGGTGGCTTGTGTGTTGCTGTGATGCTGGAAACTATGCCACTAGTATTGTAAATACTAGAAATATACAACCATGGTGGACAGGTTTTAGCTGAGCTTCCAGACTAAGATAGAGTAGGAAGAATAGTCAGTCTACTTTTGAATGTTCAGGCACTGAAAACCTTATGAACAGAAGTGGAACAGTCAGAGAACACCAGAATATTGTCAGATATAATGCCAGAAGATGAGACACTCAGGTTGGAAAGCATTCAAAATATGATTAGCTGCCTCCTCAAAGTAGAGTTGACTGAGAAGACTTGAATGGAGTAAAGCTTTTGGGACCTCCAAGTCCACAAGAGCCAAAATACGACCTTAAACCTATCCCATCTGAATTTAGAGATCATCTCAAGAACAGATTTGATGCATTAGATACTAATGATGGAAGACTAGAAGGGTTGTCAGATGACTTCAAGAACATCATACGGGAAGAAAGCAAATGATCATTAAGACAAGGAAAAGATCAAAATGGATGTCAGAAGAGTCTGAAACTTGCTCTTTAGCACAGAGATTCTAAGCCAAATGGAATAAATGAAGAAGTCAAGAAGCTAAACAGAAAATGTCAAAGGATAGCTGAAGAAGACAAAATCAAGCATTATAATGAAATGTGCAAAGACATGGAGTTAGAAAAACAAAAGAGAAGAACATGTTCAAGATTTTTCAAGCTGAAAGAACTTTAGAAAAAATTTAAGACTCAACTTGAAATTTTCAAAAATTCTATAGGCAATATGACTGATTGGATTACCTAAAATGGGGCTACAGCATACCCAGTGAACGAGGCTTCCTGCGGAGCCTTTGCAATACATAAAACTATAGATAGAAACCGGAACCACATCCAGATCTCCAGAGATGAGAAATCTCCACCTGAAAGGACGAAGAAGAATAAAAGATACCTCTTGAAAGAAAGACCTGCAGGAAAAACGGAGGCAGATGGACTGTTAATACAAGAACAAACAAACCGCTTCCCTAGGAAACATCAAGGCAAGTGGCCAGGTCCTCTCAACACAAACCCCCTTCCAAGACTAAGACCCAATGGAAATGCACGCTCTGATTGGTGTATTCTTTCATTATACTTATACATTCTGTATACTGAGCAAATAATTCGAGAAGCTGGATTATATGAAGAAGAACTTGGCGTCAGGATTGGAGGAAGACTCATTAACAGCCTGTGATATGCAGATGATAAAACCTTGCTTGCTAAAAGCAAAGAGGACTTAAAATACTTACTGATGAAGATCAAAGACCAAAGCCTTTAGTATGGGTTACATCTGAATGTAAAGAAAACAAAAATCCTCACCACTGGACCAATAAATAACATCCATGTAAATTGAGAAAAGACTGAAGTTGTCAAAGGCTTCATTTTGCTTGGATCCACTATCAACACTCATGGAAGCAGTAGTCATGAAATCAAACAACATATTGCATTAGGCAAATCTCTTTAAAGTGCTGGAGATCAAAGAAAGATGTCAGTTTGAGGACTAAGGTACCCCTGACCCAACAAGCCATGGTACTTTCAATAGCTTCATATGCATGTGAACGTTGGACAATGAATAAGGAAGATCACAGAAGAACTGATGCATTTGAGTTAAGGGGTTTGAGAAGAATATTAAAAGCATCATGGACTGTTAGAAGAGCAATAAATCTGCCTTGGAAGAAGTACAGCCAGAATGCTCCTTAGAAGCCAGAATACTGAGACTTTCTCTCTTAAACTTCAGACATATTTTCAGGAGGGACCAGTACCTGGAGAACAAATCGTGTTTGGTAAAGTGGAGGGCCAGCGAAAAAGAAGAAGACCCTTCACTGAGATGGATTAGCACAGTGACAGCAACAATGAACTCAAGCTTAACAAAGATTGTGAGGATGAAGCAGGACCCATCAGTGTTCATTCTATTGTGCATAAAGTTACTAAGAGTCTGACTCGACTTAATGGTACCTAACAGCAGTATCACCATGGTCTCTGATAAAAGTCAGTTTTGTTTTTGAGTTCCTTCTATGTATTGAACGTTCATTTATTTCAGATGGTTACAGATTCCTTGAGTCAGAAGATATCATATGGTAATCAGATGGGTCTTATGCATTTTGGAGATACAGACTACATTGGGAGTCTCAGGAAAGCTTTAAACTTTTTTTTCTAAAACAGTACAGATGTGTAAATGTGTAACAAGAGCATGCTTCAAAAAATTTGTAGGAAATGGAATTAAAATAGAATTTTTCCTGTAACTTTTTTAAGACCATCATATAATTTATATATATAATTATCATATATGATTTCAGATTGCACATGGACCTCTTCTTAGGACTATCATGTTTCATGGCTGCAGGGGGCATCATTCCCAATGAATTAATTGTGGCTCTGTGAAATTATCCATAAACATACAGGAAAAGAGAGGCCATATATATACTGTTTTGGTTACTTTATGACTGGTAAATTGGTTAGTTTTGTGATTTTTAACAGATGAACAAACTGATATTGAAGAAATTTAGTTATTTTATTTTTTTTAAGGCACCAAAGTGGAACAACTGAAGAACCAGAGTGGAAGCCAGGACTTCTGATAGGTGACTTGACATTGTGTAAAGAAAATGGCTTAGGAGTGAAAGAGTATTTTGTCTTGGCTTTTATCATTTAATGACTGTAAGACCTTACTTAACCCCTCAAAGATACAGTTTCCTCGTTTTACTGATGGCGATCAGAAAATCAAATCATGTTTGAAACATGGCTTTGAAAGGGTTCATTCTGGTGATTCTTATAGATCCTCAGATGTCTTAAGCTGGGTTCTCTAAAGAAGCAAAATCAGTGAGGCTTATATAATATCAGTGAAGATTGTATATATAAAGAGTGGTTTATATCAAGGAAATGGCTCACACAGTTGTAGAGGTGTACAGTCCCAAGTCCTTGGGTTAGATGTCAGACTGGAGGCTTCTGACTCACATGGTTGCAGGGCAGTCACTAACACTGACTAGTTAGGTGGCAGGCAGGTAGGTAGGACTAGTAGGTAAGCAGGCAGGCTGCGGATGACTCATAGGACTGGCAGGTAATAGAGCAAGCCACTGGACTAAGTCCAAAGAACCGGAGGTTGGACGATGAATAGATACAAGATCCAGACCCAACAGAGAGCAAGCAAATCTTGCCTGAATACCCAGTGTGCCATAAGCAAACCAACCCCAGAGGAAGCTTCCCTTCAATTCATTGGCTTCTCATAGTCGGCCTTATCTTAGAGTTGATTACATTATATTGGCTCTCATCTTTAGGAATAATTACATCACAACTGCCAAATCCTTGAGAATCCTGACCTAGTCAAGTAAGAAGTAAAACCTTAACTATCACATCAGGTGATTCTTATGTATACATGGGGATGTTTTTTAAATGTAGATTCTGATTCAATATATCCTGGATAGAAATGCAAATTTTCAGCAGGGAGTCAAATGATAATGAACCAATTTGAAGGCCTGGTTTGAACACTACATTCTGGAAGGTGTTCTTAGTCTAAGGATTAAAACAAAAACAACACCTGCCAAGTACTATTACAACTGTAACACCCAGTAAATAACAATTCCATTTTCTTAGCTCAACTTCATGCATAATAAGTTCATAGAGTTTCCTTCCTCTCAGGACACCTGGGCATCACCTCCAGGTGACCAGAGCCCATAATACTCAGGTGTTCCAAATTGTATAATCTATAAATTGTGTCGCTCTGATGATACTTAGGTGATCTGATATTCTTTTAAGTGTTTACTACCTTCTCCCATGTTGAACATCAGGGATACTTGTTCCCTCTCTAAGCATGAATATAAGAAGAGGCAAAAAAAAAAAAAAAAGTCTTGCCAAAGTGGAAGAAAGCCCAGAATAGAGAAATGCCTGGTTCTCCTTACAAACTTCAATGCTTATTTCAGCTTGTGCAAGACTCATTCTTTACATTGCAAAAGAGATACATTATAAGTTCTAAGCTACAGAGGGGTTATGGTTTTCACCCTATTTCTGTATTCTGTATTTCCATCTAATTCACATTTAAAGGTAAGCTTAATTTATTAGTCACTTAACTCTACATTTCATTTTATATATTGCATTAAAAAACAAGCGCCTTGTTTTAGCATACTATACATCCTATAGTATGTTGCTGTTGTTATGTGCCATGGAGTTAATTCCGACTCATAGCAACTCTGTACAGGGTTTCTGAGGTTGTAAATCTTTATGGGAGCAGAAAGCCTCATCTTCTCCCATTGAACAGCTGGTATATATAGATCTGCACCAAAAGACCTCTTTAAACTGTTCAAGAGCAAAGATGTCAGTTTGAGGACTAAGGTATTTTTAGTAACCTCATATGCATGTGAAAGTTGGACAGTGAATAAGAAAGACCATAGAAGAATTGATGCATTTGAGTTATAATGTTGGAGGATAATATTAAAATTACCATGGGCTGCCAAAAGAACAAACAAATCTGTGTTGGAAGGAATATAGCCAAGGTACTCCTTAGAAGCCAGGATGGTCGGACGTTGTCTCTCATACTTTGAACATATTATCAGGAGGGACCAATCCCTGGAGAAGGACATCATGTTTGGTAAAGTGGAGGGTCATAGATAAAGAGGAAGACGATTAACGAGATGGAACCTTACAGTGTCAGCATCAGTGGGCTCAAACATAGCAACGAGTATGAGGTTGGCACAGGACCAGGCAGTGTTTTGTACAACAACAACAACAACATAGATCCTAGAACACCAGGAGTAGAAGTAAGCCTGGACAGTTACTATGACCCCTGCCTATAGAATGGCAAAAGGAAGATGCTCTGGGAGGCAAGATGGGTGAGAGGGGAATGTTGTGCCCTAAATTCAGAGTCCTTGCCATGTTTTCCCTGATCTGCTTCTGATTTTAATAGGTCAGAAAGGCCAAACAGTTGTAATATTTTTCCATTCTTAATTTCCTCTTCTCACTTTTAGTGTGCACCATTGAGTCAGTTCCAACTCATAGTGGCCCTGTGTTGTTGTTGTTAAGTACTGTGGAGTTGGTTCCGACTCATAGTGACCCTGCACAGGGTTTCCGAGGCTGTAAATCTTTATGGGAGCAGAAAGCCTCATCTTTCTCCTGCGGAGCAGCTGGTAGTTTCGAACTGCCGACCTTGAGGTTAGCAGCCCAATACATAACCATTACGCTACCAGAGCTCCTTCAGAGTGGCCCTGTAAGACAGAGTAAATCTGTCCCATAGAGTTTCCAAGGCTATAATCTATGGAAGCAGATTACTACAGCTTTTTCCTAGGGAGCAGCTTGTGAGTTGAAACCATCAACCTTTTTGAACTAGTAACTGCATGCTTAACCACTATGACATGGGGCTCCTTAATTTCCTCCTAGTTGCATTTTTTCCTAAGAGGAGTTTGGTGGACAGTGAAATAAAGATACATTTGCTTGTTTTCCATTTTAACTAAATGGATGATTCTGGTTCTGTTACCTTTAAGTCTTCCATCACATTTCCCTTCACCCATGGATTTAATATTACAGGTATAGGAACTCATCTTTCTCCCCAGGACCACAGAGTAAGTCACTGCTGAATTAGCCCAACTGTCTTTCAGTAGACATTGCTTTACATACAGGATCATCTGCTCCACCTTTCTGAAGTTCTTGAAGGTTCTTGAAGAGGTCTTTCCCCAGGGAAAAGTCTCTAAGGCAGCTTTTGGAAAATTAGTGGGATCTTTAGACTTCTTGATTCTAGAAGAATGGTGAGGTGAAATAAAATAACCAAAATGTTGAAAGGAATTAAGTACAAGGCTGAGTTTGAAGGTTACTGCTCTATCTCAGGACTCAAACATCATTTGCCCAATAGCCCATAGGTGCCATGGCCCCAACACTGTGAACTTCGAAGAAAATCTGCAGCTTGAATGTGACACTACATTCATTAAATAAGTTAAAAGTAAAGAAGGAAAACAGTTAAAGTCAAGCTGTGTTTCAGATCATAGTCCAGTCAAGCTGTCAAAACTTTGGTCTAAGAGGTCAGTGTTAGGTATTATCCTAGTCTGCACAGAAGGACAGCTGAATGAGCTTCATGAAATACCAGCATTATGTGCATTGTCAGAAAATGGGACCTTCAAGAGAGTAGTAAACAAATGTCCCTTAGAAGTAGCTAAATAATTGTGACTATTCTTATGAGGCAACTTCCTGATAGAGTCTATGTAGATGCCTGCTTTTGGAAAAAGAACTATATATGTATTACTCCTCTGTGGTGCACTTGGTTGACATACTTGCTGCTAACTGAAAGGTGGGAAGTTCAAGTCTACTCAGAGATGTCTCAAAAGAAAGGCCTGGAAATCTTCTGAATCAATTCCATGGCAACTGGCTTTGTTCTTGATCAACATGGTAATGTCACAGGTTAAGATAAATACTTTTAGAGCCAGGCACTCTGCTTTAAAGTTTTTCATTTTCTCCTTACATTCCTGGAATGGAGTCTTCCTCATAGTAGGTGAGAGATAACTGGTTGCAGATTACTAATTTTGAAACCAAAATACCAAACCCAATGCTGTCCAGTCTATATTGACTCATGGAAACCCTATAGGACAGTGTAGAACCACCCCATAGTGTTTCCCAGGCTATAAATCTTTATGGACACAGCCTGTCTTATCTGTATCCCATGGAGTAGCTGATAGGTAAGAACCTTTCAGGATACTGCAACCAAAATAACCTGAAATGGTAGATTGTTTGGGTTGTTCAGGTTCCCAGATAATTTCATACTGCATAAGCTTGTAATCTCTACAGGGCATGCTTCTTTGTAAGTTATCACTCCTCCCTTTGTCAGCAGTCATCTCCCTGTCTCCTCCGATCCACACCCACCTGCTGTTTTTCTTATCTGACATCTGTTGTTAACAAGTTCAATAACTAGACTTATTAAATCACTCAGCTGACACTTACACAGACTTTACAGTCAACATGCATTTGCCTGCAGGGTACAAGAATGATGCAAATCTTTCATCTGGTTTAAAAACTTCTTATTCTGTGTTAGGTACTAGAAGTTTAAAAAAAAAATTAAGGCTGTTTAAAGTTTGATTATTGAAACTGCATTTTGTAACATGCTCAATTAGAAACCATAAATCCTAGGTTTGATCCATTATACCTTCCATCCTAGTCCCATAGAGATTTCTAGTCCATTCATTTTCACACTTGTCCCAAATGACAAGCTTGAAACCTATCAGGTTTTTTGAGATAAGCCTATGCTGTTTCCCCCACCACTCATCTGTCAGTTTGTCATACTGTGATGACTTATGTTTTGCCATGATGCTGGAAGTGATGCCACTGATATTTTAAATACCAGCAGGATCACCCTAGGTGGACAGGTTTGAGCAGAGCTTCCAGACTAACACAGACTAGGAAGAAGGAGAGGCTGACCACTTCCTAAAGTTTAGCCACAGAAAACCTTATATATAGCAGCAGAATATTGCCTCATTTAGTGTTGGGAAATGAGCCCCTCAGGTTGGAAAACACTCAATAATATGACTAGGGGAGGCCTGCCTCCTCAAGGTAGAGTTGACCTTAATATTGTAGATGGAACAAAGCTTTCAGGAACTTCATTTGCTAATGGCACACAATTCAAAATGAGAAGAAACAATTGCGAATATCCATTAATCAGAGCTTGGAATGTATGAAGTATAAATCTAGGAAAACTGGAAGTCATCAAAAATGAAATGGAATGCATAAAGATCAACATGCTAGGCATTAGTGAGCTGAAGTGGACCAATATTGGTCATTTTCAATCAGATAATCATATAATTTATAGTGCTGGGAACAACAAATTGAATTGGAATGGCATCATATTCATCATCAAAAAGAGCATTTCAAGATCTATCATGACGTATAATGTTGTCTGTAATAGGATAATATCCATAGGCCTACAAGGAAGATCAAGGAGCCCTGGTAGTGAAGTGGGTTACAAGTTGGGCTGCTAACAGCAAAGTCAGCAGTTTGAATCTACCAACCACTGCATGAGAGAAAGGTGAGGCTTTCTGCCCCTGTAAAGATTTACAGCCTCAGAAACCCTATACAGGGTCACTCTGAGTTGTTACTGACATGACAGCATACAACTACCACCACTACAAGAGTAGTTGATGCAAGTATTATTCAAATGTATGTACGAAGCACTAAAGCCAGAGATGCTGAAATTGTAGAATTCTACCAGTTTCTTCAATCTGAAATTGATCAAATACGCACTCAAAATGTATTGGTGATTACTGATGATTGTAATTTGAAATCTGGGGACAAAGAAGAAGAATCAGTAGTTGGAAAATATGCCCTCGGTGATAGAAATAATGGTGTGTCGAAACCATATGATAAAATTTTGTAAGACTAATGACATTGCAAATACTTTCTTTCAATAACATAAATAGTAACTATACATGTGGACCTCACCAAATGGAAAATGCAAGAATAAAATGGACTATATCGGTGGGAAGACAGATCAGCAACGCTCAATATCATCAGCTAAAACAAGGCCAGGAGCAAAGTGTGGAACATATAGAAGTTCAGGTTGAAGCTGAAGAAAGTTAAAGCAAGTCCCCCATACAAAACCCACTGCCATCGATTCTGACTCATAATGACCCTGTATGGGGTTTCTAAGAATGTAATTTTTATGGGAGCAGAAAGTCTCATCTCTCTCTAGAGGAGCTATTGGTAGGTTTCAACTGCCTACCTTGTGGCTAGCAGTCTAATGCCTTTCCTACAGTACCAGCACATCCCAATTGACTTTATAGACCATCTCACGAGCAGATTTGATGCATTAGACACTAATGACTAAAGACCAGAGGAGTTGTGGGATGTCATCAAGGACACCATACATGAAGAAAGCAAAAGGTTATGAAAAAGACAGGAAAGAAAGAAAATAACAAAATGAGTGTCAAAAAAGACAAGTATGAGGATGGTGCAGAACTAGGCAGTTTCATTTAGTTCTATTTTAAGTAGGGTCACTATGATTTGGAACCATCTCGATGGCACCTAGTAACAACAATAATGCAATTTCTAGTGTAATCCATGCATAAATGTGGGTTTCTTTGATAACCATAATAGGAAGCAGGCATTCTGAGTTTAGCAAACAGTTTGAGCAAAGGCAGAAAGGCTAAAAGCATGGGAGATTTTTCAAGCAATGGTGGGTGGGCAGTACTGCCAATTTGGTAGCGTAGTGGTTACGAGTCAGGCTGCCAACCTCAAGGTCAGCAGTTAGAAACAAACAGCAATTCTGTGGGATAAAGATGAGGCGTTCTGCTCCCCCCATAAAGATTTACAACCTTGGAAACCCTGTGCAGGGTCACTATGAGTCAGAACCACCTCCATAGTACTTAACAACAACATAGAATGCACCAAGAAGACTTGAGGGGGAAATTGCAAGATAAACTCAAATAACAGACACAAAAATAAAAACATGCAATTTTAACTTGCCATGGAGACCCATTGTATATCTGAGACAAGAGAAAGACTGTTTCATGTATACTCCATTTTTGCTATTGTTGTTGGGATAATCATCCAAACTTGTAACCTCCCTTTATAATTTATATTAGTATTCATATTGCAAGGCATTCTATTTACAAATATTACAGTTTTTTTTTTAATGTTTTATTGTGAACCATCATATATCATCTCATTGCCATGGTTCCAATCCCCTCCATGCATCATCAACCACCCAAAGGGTATATCCCAGAAACCCGCCCACTACACTTCCCCCCCCTCCCCCCAGTTTTCAGCCCACAGTCCCTTTCCCTCTCTGGGTCCAAAGTCCCCAGTCGCTTCATCACTCCACGTCATCATCTTTGTCTCTATATCAGGGATCTCTGTTTCTCTGAGTAGGGTCCTGCTCTCAGCTCTTCTCCGTTGATGGTCCCAGAGGCCTCCGCTCCTATCCTGGAGAATTAATCACT
>NW_006408575.1:9962715-9971677 GCF_000296735.1 Chrysochloris asiatica | reverse complement strand
TCGGGCTGGTGGTTGGGGCCTTGGGTGGGTGGTTTGGGCCTCAGGGGGCCTGAGTTTCAGCAGCTGGGCATTGGGTGGCTTGGGCCTCAGCGGGCGGGTTGGGCAGATTGGTCCTTGGGGGGCCTGTGCCTCGGGGACTGGGCTGAGGACGGGTTGGGTCTCAGGGGCACTGGGTCTTGGTGACAGGGCTACGCGGCAGGTTGGGCCTCCGGGGCCCTGGACTTTGGCGGCGACCAGGCTGTGGACCGCCTGGTCTGCGAGGTGGCTAGGTGATTTGGGCCTTGGTTGGGCCTGGGCCTTTGTGACCAGTCTTTGGGCAGGTTGGGCCTCAGGGCAGGCTCTGGCCTTGGGCGTTCCTGAGCCTCGGAGGCTTGGCAGAGGGCTGGTCTGGGCTGGGGCAGTAGAGGGCTGGGGGTAATGGCTGCAGGGAGGTAGTGTCCATATTTGATGACGTAAAAAGTGCCTCTCTCAGTCTCTCTGTACCGTGGGTACCCCAAATTTCCTGATATCTACGCCAATATCCCTCTCTATTTGTTCGGCTTTGTTAGCTTATGCTTCCTTTTCTCTGGAAATGCAGCCTTCTAAGTGGGGTTGCTCTAGCCCTGCATTCCAAGGTCTGCAGGGGGCAGAGGCACTTGGTGGCACAGGTGCGCCGAAGCGGGAGCCGCAGGCAGACAAAAGCTCAAAATACCTGTAATTCCTCAGCAATTTGATCTTTAAAAAAAAAGAGTTCAGAATGTTGAAATATAAGATCTTATGTTTGTTCAAAGGCTGTCTGTCTGCTAGACAGAGGTTTCTTATGTGAGATTCCACCCCATTTCCCTGAGACTGCCCTACCTGAGCTGCCTGGTCAGGGAAGCACCGGAAGTGCTCTAAATATTACAGTTTTTAAAAGTCAAGTACATACCACCAAAAGTTTGTACCAGATTGGGTCACTTTCCTAAATCATTAAAATAATAAAAGTAAAGAAAACATGATTGTAATGCTTTTAAAACAATAAAGGTCTGAGGCACTCTGGGAAAGATGTTCTCTTACAAGTACCACGTGTCAGTAGTATCAGATTACCAAAAAAGTCATCTACATGCAGTAATCAAGTACAGACTAATGAGAATGACTTTATGGTGTGATATAGCTCTGGTAGCGTAGTGGTTACGAATCAGGCTGTGAACCTCAGGGTCAGCAGTTCGAAACTACTAGCTGTTCCGCTGGAGAAAGATGAGACTTTCTGCTCCTGTAAACATTTTACAGCCTTGGAAGCCCTGTACAAGGGTCGCTATGAGTTGGAACCGACTCCATGGCATATAACAACAACAACAATAGCTTCATCAGATACTCTATTTGGACTGAAGTATTGAAAGAAATAGAAGTACTGGACAGCTGAGATGCTTCTAATGAGCTTCCCAACTATGTAAACATAAAAGTGAGGTGTGTTTTCAGCACATAACTGCTTCTCCACTGCCCAGAAATAATCCTCAAAGTCTTTTCTTTCCATGGTGTCAGGTGTACTATGTGTTCCAGGGGAAGAGAGGGGTTTTCTCCTTCCCATTTCTGACCCCAAAGAGCAGTATATTACATAATTCTCATCTTTGCCACAGCCAGGGACCACTTGGAGCATGACAATGTTTGCCATAAACTAGAATTAAGAATTCTGTCACATTCATTCACTGACATACCCAGAGTCCACACTGGATAGTCACTGAGTGCTTCCTTAAGCACAGTTACAAAGGTAAGTAATTAGCATGGGGGAGGGGTGGGTCAATTCCCAGTTGGGAATTAAATTACTGCAACTATGGGTTCACTAAGGAGCTCTGGTAGCTTAGTGATTATGAATCTAACCTCAGGGTTAGCAGTTAGAAACTACTAGCAGTTCCGTGGGAGAAAGATGAGGCTTTCTGCTCCGGTAAAGATTTACAGCCTTGGCAACCCTGTACAGGGTCACTATAAGTCGGAACTGACTCCACCGCACATATCACCACCACCATCATGGGCCCATTTATGACAGCATCTAGTCCTGTCAGAGTAGAATCAACACAAACCCCAGGTCACATAGTGTTCAGTGATTACATATATGGAATTTAAAATGTATACATATATATTTCACATATCTAATAAAAATAAAAAGAAACGTGGAGCAACATATATTGTTAAAATTTCAAGAATTCTCACCTTCAACATCGACCTGGTAAGCAGCTTACACTTGTTACCTGGCTATGGCAGTGAGAAATGCAATAGTAAAGTAGAAGCACTCTAAGGGCAAATGAGTAAATGAGAGTGCAGAGATTATCTGGGTAAAAGGTTGGCAAATTTTTCCTTTATTTGTCTTGATTTTTCCAGAACCAAGACAAGGTCATGAGAATACACATCAAGTGCTGCAGTCCTTTCTTGTCTATGGTGAGCTACTTCTGTAGAGTCTTATTGAGTTGTTGCTGTTGTTGTTATGTGCCATGGTGTCAGTTCTGACTCATAGCAACCCTGTACAGGGTTTCCGAGGCTATAAATCTTTACAGGAGCAGAAAGCCTCATCTTTCTTCTGTGGAACAGCTGGTAGTTTCGAACTGTAGACCTTGCTGTTTGCAGCCTAATTTGTAACCCCTAAGCTACCAGGGCTCCTTTATTGAGTGGTAAAAGGTGACTAAATGACGATCAGAGGCAAGGATTCCAATTACAGTATCATGCATATCAGCACACTCACTCTCTCTAATCCTCACAAGGATCCAAATCACATCTCTTCCCATCATACGTGAGCAACCTTACTAAAGGACACAAAAATAAAACAGAGCCCAAACCATTATCCTGCTTCCAGATAAGCAAGATAGCTGATGACACATCATTTTTCTCCAGAAATAATTAGAACCAGCAACTCACATTCCTAGGGGTCCAAGTGGCTGTTTTGCCTACTACCTAGGAACAAAATGACACCCACTCTTTAGAATCTCACGTGTATGTTCATAGAAAAAGACATATCCAATAGCCACAGAATTTGACTCTTCATTTCTATTGTTTGCTCTTAAAAAATGGCATCCTTCTGCTTTTTAACTCTTAAAAACTGGCATTTAGCATAATTTCAAAGAGACTTAACAGTGCAGTGGTTAAAGCACTTTGCTGCTAACTGCAAAGTAGACAGTTTCAACCCACCAGTGATTCCCTGGGAGACAAATGTGGCACTTTGCTTCTCTAAAGATTATAGTTGTGGGTAAGTGCCATTGAGTTGGTTCTGACTCATAACAACCCTGTATAGGATTTCTGAAGAGTTGCTGTTGGGTTTGAACCACTGACCTTGAGGCTAGAAGTCTAATGCATATCCTACAGCTTCACACCAGGATCTCTCTGTAAAGATAACAGCCTTCAAAACCCCATGGGGCAGTTCAATTCTGTCCTCGAGTGTCACTAATGATCAAACCAACAGAAATGGCTTTTTAGGGGTTAGCATGATTACTAGTTTACTAATTTTCAGAATATTTGATTTACTGGACTTTCTCAAAAACAGCCTTTCTCACCAATACATTGAAGTATGAAGAGCTTCCTTGCCTTTGGTAAAGAGACAATTTATAGCATTTATCGTTCTCACCAATGCCATGAATTGTCTTTTTACCTAAGGCAGAAAATCACTTCATACCTCTGTGCATTTACTCCGAAGTATTCTTTTACCTGAAATACCTTATTTTACTGACTGTCCTTAATAATAATTCTAAGACAACAAGTAGTAGCAGGGACAGTAGCCCAGCAAACATTTGAGTCCTTATAAAAACAGAGCACTCTGAAGAGTTCTTAAATGCATTACCTCATTTCAACTTTCCAACAATCTAATTTTTATTATCTCAACTATAAAGATGAGTCACCTGAGACACAGACAGAATAAATTGCTTTCCTAGGGTCACACGCACTCCTAGTTTGGCACTATACAATAAGCTTTGGACTGCTAACCTCAAGGTCAGTGATTCAAACCCACCAGCCACTCCTTGGAAACCCTATATAGTGCCACTATGAGTCAGAACCTACTCTAAGGCATGTAACAACAATAACAACAGAGTCTCAGAATTTAGTCACTCCCTTCATTCAGAGAATGGAATCTTAATGATGTTACAGCACCAAATTCAACTTCCTAGAAGCCCTTTCCCCTGAAGCTTCAATCCATGTCCAAGAATGGCCTTCCCACTTAGAATTCTGATGTGTGTAAGTTGGATCTATCTGATGACAATTTCTACCTAAAATTCACTCATTCCACAAATGTTTTATTAAGTGATCTATAAGGTACTGGGAGGTCAAGTACTGACCTGGAGGAACTCAAAGACTCATGGGTAGGAAACACAAGTGATTCAAATGTTGGACAAGAAGTATTAAGAATGGAGAGGGACAGAGGTATGAAGGGAACAGGCAGAAGGACATAACTAACCCAATCTTATAGTGTTTGAGAAGCCTCCCAGGAAGAAATGTCACTGACACTAAAAAACAAATAAGATTGTGGCAAATGGAGGATGGGAATATTTCAGACCCTGGTAAAAGGCATATGAACACCTGGAGAGGTAAAGTAGGGCTGATTCCATAATCCCTCCCCTCCCTGTTTTCACTCTCTAATATTGAAAACTCCTCTACTTCCAATATACCTTGCCCATGGATAGTGATCTTGCAATAATAGGATGAGTTGTTCCAGGGACAAACAGACCTGAGTTTGACTCCTGAGTCCTCAGCTCCTCACTTTGTGATCTTGGGGAAGGAAGCAGCATTTCCAAGCCTATTTCTACATCTGGAAGTGATGATCTGTAATAGTGCTACATTTTAAGGTTGTTGAAAGTATAGAAATGACTTAATAATATATAAAGAGGCAAAGCATTACTACTGGCACATGGCAAACCACCAATGATGACAGCTTTGATTGACAGTGACACTTGTTATTGGTTGTCCACTTAGATTATTATCTCTTTAAGAAAAGGATTCTGATGAGTGTGTGTGTGTGGGTGTGTGTAGCACATTGTACCTTGGACCAAACAAGCTTAATAATAGGTATTCACTAAGTACCTGATAGAGGATTTGTTGATGTATGCTTTTCTATTAATTTACTAGAGACATATTGAGCATAACTTTGTAATAGGCGTTCTTCCCTGTACTGTGTATATAGTAATCAAATGGGAAACAATCCAGGAACTCTTATCTTAGAATTCTAACCGGTTGTCCCCAAAACTGATTGTCAAACTTTGGAAACAAGTCAGAAAAATATCATCAGAGCATGAGAACCACCTAAAATTGTTAGTGATAATAACTCTAAATCCACTTGATCTTTCTGGAAAATCTGATTTCTTATCTTAAGATCTCTTCTACTGATCCAGTGTTTTCCCACCTGCCACTGTGTCCTGATTGATTCTAACATGATGATTTCAACTTCACTTCAAGGTCTATATCATAGAGTCCCCACTTCCCTCATTGTCCTTATCAACAGCAGATCAACTTGTGAACCTGCTTCTCTTGTTTTTTATACTCTGTTTAGCTGGGACCTAAGAGACTGTGTGTTTGCATAGGAAGAGGAGTGAATTCTCAACCAAGCAACCTAGGTTTTAACCTCAGCTTTAAAATAGTTAACTAATTATCAGCCAGCAAGCCAAGCCCCTTGCCACTGAGTTGATTGCAACTCACAGTGACCCTATAGGAGAGAGTACAGCTTCTCTATAGGTTTCCAAGGATGTACAGAGCAGATTGCCATATCGTTTTCCCAGGGAAAGGATGGTGGATTTCAACTGCTAACCCTTCCATTGACAACTGAGCACTTAATCAAGAAGCCCATAGTATTTGTTGTTATTATTTTTTTGTTGATGAAATGGTCCGTATTCCTGGTTGTAGTCATGGTTACATGAGTCTGTGAATGTGATAGAATTTCTCAGAATTGGTGCTGTAGGATAAGCACTGAACCAAAAGGACAGTGTGAACTACAAGGTCAGTGGTGCAGACCCATCAGTCGCTCCTTGGAAACTCTATACAGGGTTGCTATGAATCAGAACCAACTTGATGGCACTTAACAACAATGAACATATGAAGGATCCCTGGTGGTTCAGTTAACACTCAGATGCTGACTGAAAGGTTGGCTGTTCGAACAAACCAGCAGTTCTGCAGGAGAAAAAAGACAGGGGGATCTGTTCATACAAGGCAGCTCTACTCTCATATAGCATCACTATGTCAGCATGGACTTGACACACAATGTCACACATACACAAATACAAGAATACATATAAAAACTGTTGAAAACCAAATCATATCTGTAGACTGTTGTTGTCAGGTCCTATTGAGTTGATACTGACTCACAGTGACCTTATGCACAACAGAATGAAATACTGCCAAGTCCTGGGCCAACCTCACAATTGATGCTACATTTGAGGCCATTAATGCTGCCTCTGTGCCAGCCCATCTTGTTGGGGCTCTTCCTCTTTTTCTCTGACCCTCCACTTTACCAAACACGAACATTTTCTCTAGGGACTGCTCCCTCCTAATAATAGCTCCTAAGTATGAGAGACGAAGAATGACCATCCTGGATTCCAAGGAGCATTCTAGCTGTACTTCTTCTAGCACACATCTGTTTGTTCTTTTGGCAGTCCATGGTACTTTTAATATTCTCCTCTAACACCTAACTTATATGCATCAATTCTCCTACAGTCTTCCTAAATTACTGTCCAACTTTACCATGCATGTGAGGTTATTGAAAATACCATGGCTTGAGTCAGGCACACCTTAGTCCTCAAACTGACATCTTTGCTCTACAGGTTTTGTGCAGAAGATTTGCCTAATGCAAAATGTCATTTAATTTATTGACTGTTGCTCCCATGAGTGTTGATGGTTGATCCAAATGAAATGACATCTTTAACAACTTCAATCTTTTCTTCATTTATATGGATGCTATTTATTGGAGTTTTGTTTTGTTTACATAAAGGTGCAACACATAGCAAAGGCTGTTGTCTTTCATCTTAATCAGTATTTTAACAAGCTTTTAACAAGCAAGGTTTTAACAAGCTTTTAACAAGCAAGGTTGTATGATCTGCCTATCTCAGGTTGTCAGTGAGTTGTCCTAAAATCCTGATGCCATATTTTTCTTCATATAATTTATCTTCTCAGATGAATGTGCAGTATACAGATTAAACAGGTATGGTGAAAGACTACAACCTTGAAATACACTTTTCTTAATTTTAAACCATTCGGTGTTCCCTTGTTCTGTTCAAACAACTGTCTCTTTGTCTGTGTACAGGTTCCTCATCAGCACAATTCCGTGTTTCGAAATACTCATTCTATGCAATGTTGTCCATAGCTTGTCATGATCCACATAAATTGAAAACTGTTGCATAGTCAATAAAGCACAGGTAAACATCTTTCTTGTATTCTCTGCTTTTAGCCAAGATCCATTTGGTATCCCTTATGAATCTTCTTGAATCTCTGTAACTTCTCTGTCAATGTGTGGTGGCAGCCACTTTTGTATTATCTCTAGTAAAATTTTACTTGCATGTGATATTAATGATATTCTTCAATGATTTCAGCATTCCTTTGGGTCACCTCTCTTAATTGAGCACAAATATGGGGCTTTTCTAGTCAGTTGGCCAGGTAATTGTCTTTCAAATTTCTTGGCATGGATGAGTGAGGGCCTCCAGTGCTGTATCAGTTTGTTGAAAGATTTCAATTTATATTCCATCACTTCCCAGCACCTTGATTTTTTGTCAATACCTTCAATGCACTTCAGATTTCTTCTTCAGTATCACTGGCACTGGATCCTATGCTACCTCAAAATGGTTGAACATAGACCATTTATTTTTGGTACAGTGACTCCAATGTATTCCTTCCATCTTCTATTGATACTTTCTACATCATTCAATATTTTGTCCATAGAATCCTTCAATATTTCAAGTCAAGCCTTGAATTTTTTCATAAGTTCCCTCAGCTTCAGAAATGCTGAGTGTGTTCTTCGCTTTTGATTTTCTAATTCCAGGTCTTTGCAAATTTCTTTATAATGTTGTCTCGAGCTGACCTTTGAAATGTTCTGTTCAGCTATTGCGCCTCCTCATTTCTTCCATTTACTTTACAATCTATATGCTGGAAAGCAAGTTTCAGAGTCTCTTCTGACATCCATTTTAGACTTTTCCTTCTTTCTTTTCTCCTTAATGACGTTTTGCTTTCTTCCTGTATGATGTTCTTGATGTCATCCCACATTCTACTGGTCTTTAGTCTTTAGTGTTTAATGTATCAAATCTGTTTTTGAAATGATCTCTAAATTCAGATGGGATAGGTTCAAGGTCCTATTTTGGCTCTTAAGGACTTGTTTCAATTTTCTTCAGCTTCAGTTTGAATTTACACATGAGTAATTGATGGTCTATTTCACAGTCTGCCCCTGGCTTCATTTTGGCTGATGATATGCAGCTTTTTCACTGTCTCTTTCCACAGATGTAGTCAATTTGATTTCTGTGTATTCCATCAGGTGAGGTCCAGGTATATAGCCATCTTTTATGCTGTTTTAAAAAGGTATTTGGAATGAGGAAGTATTGGTCTTACAAAATTATATCATGTCATCTTCAATATAGTTTCTATCACGAAGACTATATTTTCCAATTACTTATACTTCCTCTTTCTTTCAAAACTTTGCCTTCCAATTACCAGTAAGTATCAATGCATCTTGATTACATGTTTAATTAATGTCAGACTGAAGAATTTTGGTTACATTCTTCAATGTCAGTAGCTTAGTTGGTGATATTGTGCCAACATCAAGTTCCAGGTTTTGAAAAGGTTCTATAGTTGTACAAGATGTTATTGTTAGAGGTGACTAGGTGAAGGATACATGAGAACTCTCTGTACTATATTTTGTAGCCTGCTGAGATTTTAAAATTATTTCAAGTAAAAAGTGTTTTAAAAATAAGAATACAAAATTTAAATAAATAAATAAATAATGTACTCCTGTTACATTCCTGCCACATAATCTTGGACAAATGATGGAATCACT
>NW_006408575.1:9960394-9961955 GCF_000296735.1 Chrysochloris asiatica | reverse complement strand
TCCTTGGAGGCTAGGATGGCCAAACTTCATCTCTCATACTTTGGACATATTGTCAGGAGGGACCAGTCTCTGGACAAGGATATCATGTTTGGTAAAGTGGAGGATCAGAGAAAAAGAGGAAGACCCCCAGCGAGATGGATTGGCCAAGTGGCAGCGTCAATATATTCAAGTGTGGCAACAGTTATGAGGCTGGTCTATGATCAGGCAGTGTTTCATTCTGCTGTGCATAGGTCGCTATGGGTTGGTATCGACTCCATGGCACCTAACAACAATAACAACATAGTTGTATTACATGAATTGACATGTGTACAAAACTTAGAACAGAGTGCCTGTTCTAAGTTTTAAATATAAAAATCAAAACTATATATATATGAATCTTGGTATAGGATATGCTGTAGAATATGCACTCAACCCACAGGTCAGTTTGAACCAAGAAGGCTGCAGTTCAAACTCACCAGCTGTTCCTTGGAAACCCTGTACAGGATCACTATGATTTGGAACCGGCTCAATGGCACTTAACTAAAACAAAAAATATGTTAATGCCATCGAGTCAGTTCCAATTAATAGTGACCCAGTATAAGATTTTCAAGGCTTTAAATATTTACAGGGAGTAGAAAGCTTCATCTTTTCCATAAGAGCATGTATGTCACTGGGAAAATAATGAGTCAAAGGGGTCATGGTCTTTGTCCTTACAGAGTTTGCTTTCTAATAGCTTTACTAGAAATTAAACAACTAAAAAATTAGTAATTAGAAATTGTGATAGTGCCATGAAGGGAATAAATAGAGTACAGGGTGTTGTCCAAAGAATGATATTTGAGTTGAGATCTAAAGAATAATAGGAGGCCAAGTGGTTGAGACTACACAAAGGCTTTTGATTGTGTGGACCATGACAAGCTATGGACAACATTGTGAATTATGAGTATTCTGGAACACTTAATTGTGTTGATGAGGAATCTGTACATAGACCAAGAGGCAATTGTTCGAACAAAACATGGGAACACTGAATGGTTTAAAATTATAGAAAGTTGTACGACAGGGTTATATTCTTTCACCATACTATTCAACCTGTATGTTGAAAAAATAATCCGAGGAGCTGGGTTATATGAAGGAAAATGTGGCATCAGGATTGGAGTAAGACTCATTAACAACCTGCGATATTCAGATGTTACAAGCTTGCTTGCTGAAAGTGAAGAGGACTTAAAATACTTACTGATGAAGATCAAAGACCACAGCCTTAGGTACAGATTACATCTCAATGTAAAGAAAACAAAAATCCTCATCACTGGGCCAATAAACAACATTCTTATCAAAGGATAAAACACTGAAGTTGTCAAGGATTTCATTCTTCTTGGATCAACCATTAACACTCATGGAAGCAGCAGTAAAGAAATCAAACGACTTATTGCATTAGGCAAATCTGCTACACAAGACCTTTGTAAAGTGTTGAACAGCAAGGTCAGCTTGAGGACCCAAGCCATGGTATTTTCAATAACCTCATATGCATGCAAAAGCTGGACAGTGAATAAGGAAGACCGTAGAAGAATTGATGCATTTGAGTTAT
>NW_006408575.1:9955511-9956222 GCF_000296735.1 Chrysochloris asiatica | reverse complement strand
TAGATCTGTACAGAGCACTCAAGCAAACAACAGCACAATACACATTATTTTCCAGTGCATATGGAACATTCTCCAGAATTGACCATGTGTTAGGTGACAAAGCAAGCCTCCATAAATTTACAAACATCAAAATACTACAAAGTATCTTTTCAGACCACAATGCCATAAAACTAGAAATCAACAATAAGAAGACCAAGGAAATAACGTTTACTATATGGAGACTGAATAACACCCTGCTGAAGAGTGACTGGATGATAGAAGAAAGTAAACAAGAATTCAGAAAGTTCCTAGAAACAAACAAGAATGAAAACACAACATATCAAAATATTTGGGACAATGCAAAAGCAATTCTGAGAGGACAATTTATTGAGATAAATGTGCATATCCAAAAAGAAGAAAGAATCAATATTAACACATTAACACAGCATCTCCAACAACTAGAAACAGGTCAACAGAGGGATCCTTCAGTCACCAAAAGAAAAGAAATAATAAATATCAAAGCAGAAATAAATGAGATAGAAAACAGAAAAACTATAGAAAGAATCAACAAGACAAGAAGCTGGTTCTTTGAAAGGTTTAATAAAATTAACAAACCATTGGCAAACCTAACAAAAGAAAAGAGGGAGAAGATTAATAATCTAATATCACACATTAGAAACCACCTGGGTTATGTCACAACAGAACTAAAGGAAATCAAAAGGATAATAACAG
>NW_006408575.1:9943413-9955411 GCF_000296735.1 Chrysochloris asiatica | reverse complement strand
ACCCAAGCCATGGTATTTTCAATAACCTCATATGCATGCAAAAGCTGGACAGTGAATAAGGAAGACCGTAGAAGAATTGATGCATTTGAGTTATGGTGTTAGGGGTGAAAGTACCATCGGCTGCCAAGAGAGCCAACAGATCTATATTGGAAGAAGTGTAGCCAGAATGCTCCTTGGAGGCCAGGATGGCCAAAGTTCATCTCTCATACTTTGGACACATTGTCAGGAGGGTCAAGTTTCTGGAGAAGGTTATCTTGTTTGGTAAGGCAGAGGTCAGAGAAAAAGAGGAAGACCCCAGCAAGATGGACTGGCAAAGTGGCAGCATCAGTGGGCTCACATGTGGCAACAATTGTGAGGTTCTCCCTGGACAGGGCAGTGTTTTGTTCTGTTGTGCACAGGGTCACTATAAGTTGGTACTGACCTGGTGGCACCTAGCAACAAAGCAACAAGTGGTTGAGAGGGGATGTGTGCCATTGTGTAAATAACTGTCCAGACAGACAGAAAAGCATGTACCAACACCAGGAGTCAGGAACTGAAGGACCTCTGTTGCTGTATCTGAGTGTGAGCCCATGAAGGGCAAGTAAGAATGTTATGTATCTTAAGTGTTATCCAAAGGACAATGGGGAAAAAATGCCTGCAGGTGGTTTTCCTTCTGAATCTTAAATTTCTCAAAAGTTAAGTGAGATAATTATTTAAGAAATGATCTCAAGTCCCTTATGGGCTGAAGAATGAGATATGATGGTGACTGACAGAGAAAAAGACAGTGTTTCTAGGGAAAAAAGTAGAAAAGAAATAAAGAAGTCAAGAGAAGGAGATTGACAAGAAGGCAGAAAAGAAGGAACAAAGCAGAGTCAAACTTCAACAGAGACATACAGGCTAGAAATGAAATGTTGAATATTCAACTCAGATAAGGACTCAGTATCTATTACATCTGTCTGTGTGTAGGTGTGTTTGACTTTTGTATGTATTTGTTCCTTCACTGATTTGTCAGGAACCCAAACCATATGAGTCTTTCCATGGAAGACAAATAAGGCTAATGGGCTAGAAATGCTTGAGGAAAAATATGCTGTGTCAATCATTTTGGTTAAATGCATGATTACTGGATATAAAGATGCATCTGGAACATCTCTGGCCGGAAAACTGGTGTTCAGGAATTGCAGTGTTTTCTGAAGCATGGTCCAGTGTCTTCTTTTCAGGGACTGCTCAGTGAAAATCAAATAGAATTGCATTAGGAAATGGGTGGCTGTGAAAGTATTCTCTGGAACAGAAAATTTTATTGGGGAGGAGAAGTAAAAACAGTTCAGTCCAAAAAGAAGGACTGACTCCAAAAATGCTAATTTGTTCCAGCCTCAGAGGAGCTTGAGAGCTTCTCGCCTTCATATTCAGATACCATGGTGAATAGAAGCAAGCCAAGCAATCAAAATAAAAAATAAATAGGTGTTCTTGGAGCCCAGATTTCTTCTTTTCAGTTGAGTGTATGTTTAAGTATTTATGAAGGGGAAACATCCACTAGTCTAACTCTGCAGACATTTTATAATGCTAATATCCCCTCTGACTCTCAGAACTTGCTCTTGATATGTGGTTGGGTATTGTTTGAATCTTGCTTCCAATGAGAGGAAAATACTAATAGGAGTTATGTCAGTGCAATGGGAAATAATGAGAGCCCCTTAAGGCTTATTGAAACTTACTTTTTCTGGTAAAGAAGTCTCCATTAGCAATGTGTCTTATTCTCTTAACTACGTCCCCATTTTCCAGTGGTTTAATTAGCATGCACCTTGTTTGAGTTAATAATAGCAACCACCATTTATTGTACATTTACAATATGGTTTTGGTACAGAACACACATGATCTCACTGAATATTCACAACAAATTACAAAACAAATTCTAATACCCTCATTTTACACATGAGGAAATAGAGGTTCAGTGAGAGAACTTGCACCAAGGCTCACAGGTTGAAAACCATGTTGTTGTTAAGTGCTGTTGAGTCAGTTCCAACTCCTAGCGACTCTGTACAAGATTTCCAAGGAGTTATTGGTGAGTTTGAACTACCAGCCTTGTGGTTAGCAGCCCAATGCTGATCCTACAGCGCCACACCAGGACTTAATGGGGTTTAAATGCAGAACTGATTCTGAAGCTCTCACTCCTTTAGGGCCCATACTCTCTTATCTATAAAGTGAGGTGATTGATAATATCGTCTTCAAATTCTTATGTTCTCCAAGGTCTCTCAGGAAGACTGTAGATTCAACAAGTTCACTAGTATTTCTCTTGTACACATTTCTCACCACAAGGTGCTGTCTCACCATTCATTCACAATGCATCCCAAGCTTTTCTCCTATCAGAATCCATTCTGAGATCATTAATCCTCACATCAGTGCAAATAATGAGCTCTGTCTCCTTATTTACAATATCAGCTTTATTCAGGGTCACTATGGGTTGGAATTGACTCGAAAGCAGTGAGTTTTAGCTGCAAATGGCAGATAGTTTCTAATGATATTTAGCAATCATTCCTTATTTTCCTATAGCTGGTGATAGAAGGCTCACATTCCTCCATGTCAGTTCTTCCCAATGTTAATGAGAAGCAGACAAGGCAAGCATTCTCCTCAGTTTTCAGATGAGAAATTGAGGCTTAGATAGGAGAGTGACTCAACCAAGGCCATACAGTGAGCTGAGAGTAGAGTCAGAATTATAAGTCCAAATCTTCTGAGTCCTGGTCTGGCACCTTTTCCAACAGAATCAACTGCTTCCCCACTCCTTGAGAAACTGAAAGCTCAGAGACCAGGCAGAAAGTGTGAATGAACAAACAGGCAGGTGAGAGAACACTTTGCCCCATGCCAATGCTCGCTCAGCCTCAGCCAAATTTTGTCAGGTGAAAAACAAGCCCAGATCTTTAGACTTTTAAAGAGGGAATCTGAGAATATGTGCAATCATACAGGTTTTGAACACTGCCTCAAAATGTCCTTTTAAATATTAGTGAGTGCCTATTCTCACACATCTGCAAGCTGGAGTCACCACTGGCCCACTAGTTTTCCATCTTTGCCATAGTAAAGAGAGGCTAGAAAGCTTGATGATGGTTGCAGAAGTATTCAGCTAATGGAAGATATACAAGATCTCTATACTTAAAGCTAAAAACATTACTGAACAAAATAACAGACCTAAATAAGTGGAGACATATATTAGGCTCTTGGATTTGAAGACTTAATATGAATAAGATATCAATTCTCCCAAACTGATATGTAAATTAAATGTTATCCCAATGAAAATCCCTAAAGGTTTTCTTTTGTTTGTTTGTTTGTTTCTGGGACTTGATATGCTAGTTTTAAGATGCATAACAAAATGTGAGGGTCAAACAGCAGGCCAAACAACTTTGAAGAACAAGGTGGAAATGTTTGCTGTGCCAACTATTCAGATTTAGGTTAAATCTAAGATAAACAGGCTGGTGAAATAGAAAAGACGACCAGAAACAGAATCTCACATATGTAGTCATTTGATTTATGACAATGGTCATTTTTAATAAATGATGCTGGATATGGAAAATGAATGGCAGACCTTTAAACAACACCATACACAAAAATCAACTCCAGATGGATTGCTGATCTAAACAAAAAGAGAAAATATTAAGTAACCATAAGGTAATATGTTGTTGTTGTTATTATGTGCTGTGGAGTTGGTTCCACCTCACAGCGACCCTGTATAGGGTTTCCGAAGCTGTAAATCTTTATGGGAGCAGAAAGCCTCATCTTTCTCCCGTGGAACAGCTGGTAGTTTCAAACTGCTGACCTTGTGGTTTGCAGCCCAATTCATAACCACTACCCTACCAGAGAAGGTAATATAGGAGGACAATATTCCCAGCCCTGTTGTTGTTCTTGTTAACTGCTATAGAGTTGTTTCCAACCCATAGTGACCCTCTATAGGATTTTCAAGGAGCAGCTGGTGAGCTTGAACCACTGACCTTACAGTTCAAATCAACATTGCAGTCCAGCACATTAACTCACAGCACCACACCAGGGCTCCCAACCTTAAGGTAGGAAAAATCTTCTTAAATTGGATATTACACAAATTAAAATGGTAGAAAAAACTGATTAAATGGGCCACATTAAAATGAATAATTTCCCTTATAGATATCAAAAGCATAACAAAACAATCTCATTGCTGTAAAGTCGATTTCTACTCCTAGGGACTATACAGAACACAGTAGAACTGTTCCATAGGGTTTCTAAGAATGCAATCTTTACAGAATAAGACTGCCTCACCTTTCTTCCTCAAAGCAGCTGGTGAGTTTGAACAGCCAACTTCTGGATAGCGGTGAAATGTTTAACTTAATTGCACTACCAGGGATCATTATACAACAAAAGGTACCACTAAAAGAACGAAAATACAAACTGCAAAAGGGAAAAAAGGCATTTGCAACATCAACACTGAGCCAAGGGTTCACTTCTAGAAAATCAGTAAATCCAGAAAATTTAGTAGAAAATTAGGCAGAAAATAAGAACTATTATTTTGTTCATAAAAAATATGAACAAAAAATGATATCAGCATTTCAACGAACATATGAAATGAAGCTAAACCTCATGAATAATCAGGAGAAACACAAATTAAAATCACAATGTGTTATCACTATTCCTCCACTAGAAGGACTAAAATTAAAATGACTGACAATGCCAAGAAAATTTGGAGCAATGGGAATTGTTACATACTGATGGTGGGTGTGTAAATTGGTGCAATCAACTATTTGGCAGTGTCTATGAGGCCAGGATGGCCAAACTTGGTCTCTCATTCTTCAGACATATTGTCAGGAGGGACCAGTTACTGGAAAAGGATATCCTGTTTGGTAAGGTGGAGGATCAGAGAAAAATAGAAAGACACCCAGCGAGATGGGTTGGCAATATGGCAGCATCAATGGCCTCAAGTGTGGCAACAACTGTAAGGTGGACCCAGGACTGGGCAGTGTTTTGTTCTGTTGTACATAGGGTTGCTATGAGTCAGTACTGACATAAAGGTCAGAGGTTTGAGTCTACCTAGAGGTGCCTGGTGATCTAGTTCCAAAAAAATCAGCTATTGAAAGTCCTATGAAGCACAAATTTATTCTGACACAAATGAGTTGAAACTGATGTGGCAGTATAATTATGAAGGATGTGAGCTTCAATTTACTTTTCTGAAAATATAAATAAATAAATAAAAAGGTGGACTATACAATCAGACCCACCTGTCTCAAATATTAATTCTATCACTTACTGGTTTTGTGATCTTTAACAAGTTACTTAACCTCCTTGAGTCTCATATTTCTTATTAGCAAAATAGGACAACAGTATCACTTACTGCCTAGAGACATAAGGGGAAAAGTATCTGAATTATTAAGTAAAAATCTGCTGTTCAGTCGGTTCTGACTCATAGTGACCCTGTATATGGTTTCCAAGGAGCATCTGGTAAGTTTGAACCACTGAAATTTGTGGTTAGCAGTTCAGTACTTATCTTACAGTGCCACACCAGACACCAGGGCCCCAGGAAAGATCTAAGAACCTTGTAAATGTTCGGTCAGTATTAGCTATAATCCTTCTGGCTACCCATCTGATAAAGAACTCCCAGAAAATACCCCTGCCAGATGGCTGTCTACTTGAAAATGAAAGAGTCAAGGAACTCACTACTGCCAGAGGAAGGCAAGTTCATCCTCAAGCATCGGGTCCTCAAGCATCTGATGCACCCAGATTTTCACCTTCCTCATGAGATAAAGAAGTCACTGGAGCCCAAGGTGAGGATGCTCCAGGTAGTATCCCAGGAACAATGTCTATCTGACAGTCGAGGCTATAGTTAAACTTGAAATAAACAGATGATTTCACCTTCCAGGTCTGTCAGGTTTGCATTCTCTGTGTAAAACTCATCTAAACCCAAATCCCTTGGATGCCAGACACAAGGAAAATCTGAAATAAATTTTTAGCAGCAAGGTACCAAGGTGGCAGACATCTATCTGCTTCCTTTCTGGTTTCCATCCAGCTCCCAGCCTGGCAAGAAACAGACAAACACTTCTTATTCTCCTTGAGATGTTCGTTTTTCACTCTGAGACTTCAGACCATTGGGCTCTTCTACAAATGCAGGCACTTTGGATATAGTGGTCTGAAATCCCATTTGCCTCCTTTGACTTTCCATGGTCAAAACGTGGATGGAAAAGTGACATTTCTTTATAAAGAAAGTTTGGATTAAAGAGCATCTCTCTTTTCTAACAGACTAAAATTTATTACTAGGATATTCAAGTGGCCATTAATTAATGAGAGGATATGGTCCGAACTGTTGTTGTTGTTAAGTGCCATCAAGTCAGTTCCAACTCAGAGCAACCCTGTATAGGGTTTCCAAGGAGCAGCTGGTGAGTTTGAACCACCAACCTTGTGGTTCAAACCAACTTTGCAGTTCAGTGCTTTATTGTACAGTGCCACACCTGACTTTGGTTCGCACTGTAGACAGGCTCTATTTAGCATTTTTGAGCTTTATACCTGGACCTACATTATCTAGCTAACCTCATCTCCCTGCACAAACTCTTCTTTCTGGTCTGTTCCCCTGGGTGCCCCATGTACCTCCGAATCTTAACTCATGGTTTAACTCATGTTAATTCTCAGGGGAAAAAATCTTCTGTTTCCTTTCCTTCACTTACTTCAATTTCCCAATTTCTTAGAAGCTTTAGTCTTCTTTACTCTTCCTGATTCCCACTACCAAATACATTTGTATATTATAGGTCCAGTCTCATGAGTTTTCTGTATTGGTAGAAAACCCACTGAAAGGCTTGTGTCACTCCAAATAATTTCATCAGTATTATCTATCTGCACAGCCCCTGATCTGTCAGTTTGTTGTACTGTGGTAAATTGCATGTTGCTATGAGACTGGAAACTGTGTCATCAGTATTTTCAGTATCAGCAGGGGACTACCCATGGTGGATAGGTTTCAGCTGAATTTGAAGGCTAAGACAGTCTAGGAAGTAGGAGAAGAGGGCTACTTCTGAATGTTCAGGCACTGAAAACCTGATGAATAACAGTTGAATACTGTCAGACATCACCCGAATATTGAATATTTAAACAGGATGAAGAGGATCAGAATATTGTCAGATATAATGCCAGGAGATGAGCCCCACAGGTTGGAAGGCACTCAAAATACAACTGGAGAAGTGTTGTCTCCTCAAAGAAGAGTTGACTATGATGATGACAGAAACATAAAAAAGTTTTTCAGACCTTCATTTGCTGATGGAGCATAACTCAAAATAAGGAGAAACAGATGTAAACATCCATTAATAATTCAAATGTAGACTGTACAAAGTATGAATCTAGAAAAATTATAAGTTATCAAGAATGGAATGCAATGTATAAATATTGATATTATAGGCACTAGTGAAAATAAATGGCCTAGTACTGGCCATTTTGAATTTCACAATCAAATGGTTAGGGCATGACAAATTGAAGAAGAATGGCATTGCATTCATCACCGAAATGAACATTTCAAGATCTAGCTTGAAGCATAATGTTCTCTGTGACAGGATGATATCCATACATCTACAAGGATGACCAGTTAGTACCACTATTATATAAATTTACATACCAACCCTAAAGTCAGTTATGATAAAATTGAAGAATTCTACTAAATTCTTCAGTCTGAAATTGATCAAATATGCCATCAGGATGTATTGATATTAATGGAATGCAAAGGTTGGAAACAAAGAAAAAGATCAGTAGTTGGAAAATATGGCCTCGGTGATGGAAATGATGCTGGAGATAGCAATTAACCTTTTAAACAATAAAAAAGAAGACTATACACATGATCTCACCAGACAGAATACACAGAAATGAAATTGACTACATGGTTTTGGTTAAAGACATAGTTCTTTTCTACAAAGGGACAGTAGAAAAGCACCATATCATTAGCCAAAACCAGCCTAAGGGCAGACAATGGAACAGATACCATCAACTGCTCATTTTCAAGTTCAGGCTGAAACTTAAGAAAATTAAAGCAAGTCTATAAAAGCCAAAATATGACCTTGAACCTATCCTACCTGAATTCAGATATTATCTCAAGAATAGATTTGACTGAAAGCCAGAAGAGTTGGAGGATAGCCTCAAGAACATCATATAAGAAGAAAGCAAAAGGGCATTAAGGAGACAATAAACAAGGAAAATATCAAAATAGATGTCAAAAGAGACTCTGAAACTTGCTTGCCAGGGTAGAGATGCTAAAGCAAATAGAAGAAATGAGGAG
This sequence comes from Chrysochloris asiatica, assembly GCF_000296735.1. Lineage (NCBI taxonomy): Eukaryota > Metazoa > Chordata > Mammalia > Afrosoricida > Chrysochloridae > Chrysochloris > Chrysochloris asiatica. The sequence goes on along the minus strand of NW_006408575.1, from coordinate 9,947,181 downwards.
GTAAAGGAACTGATCAGAAAGTTTCAAAAGGCAGCTTGAGAAGACAAAGTCAAATGTTATAAAGAAATGGGCAAAGACATGGAGTTAAAAAACCAAAAGGGAAGAAGATGCTTAGGGTTTTGCAAATGGAAAGAACTGATGGAAAAAATTAAACAGTTATAAAGAATTTTATGGGTGAAATATTGAATGATGCAGAAAGTATCAAAAGAAGATGGGAGGAATATATGGAGTAACTGTACCAAAAAGAAATGGCTGATGTCCAATTACTTCAAGAGATAACATATGATCAAGAGCTAATAGTACTGAAGGAAGAAATCCAAAGTGCACTGTAGTCATTGGTAAGGAAAAAGCTTCAGGAATTGATGGAATACAAATTGAAATCTTTCAACAAACTGATGCAGCACTGGAGGCACTCGTTCATCTATGCCAAGAAATTTGGAAGACAGCTATCTGGCCAACTAATTAGAAGAGATTCATATTAATGCCAATTCCAGAGAGCGATAACCCAAGGGAATGCAGAAATCATAGGACAATATCATTAATATCACATGCAAGTAAAATTTTGCTAAATTTTTAAATGGCTGCAACAGTATATTGACAGAGAAACTGTAGAAGTTCAAGCTGGATTCCGATGAGGATGTGGAACAAGGGATGTGATTGCTGCTGTCAGATGAGGATCTTGACTGAAAGCAGAGAATACCAGAAAGATGTCTATCTGTGCCTTTTACTGTGTGGTTCATGATCAACTATGGATAACATTGAGAAGAATGTGTATTCTGGAACACTTGTGCTCATGAAGAACCTGTACATAAGACCACTAGACAGTCATTATAACAGAATAAGGAAACACTGTATGGTTTAAATTAGGAAAAGTGTCCACCAGGGTTGTATTCTTTCACCATACTTATTCAGTCTGTATGCTGAGCAAATAATCTAAGAAGCTGGATTAGATGAAGAACACAGCATGAATATTGGAGAAAGACTCATTAACAATCTGTGATATGCAAATGATACAACATTGCTTGCTAAGAGTGAAGAAAACTTAAAATACTTCCTGATGAATGTCAAAGAGCACAGCCTTCAATATGGGTTGTACCTCAATGTAGGAAAACAAAAATCCTAACTACTGGACCAATAAATAAATGGAGAATGATTAAGGTGTCAAAGACTTCATTTGGATTGGTTCCACTATCAACAGTCATGAAAGCTGCAGTCAAGAAAGCAAACGATGTGCTGTACTGTACAAATCTGCTGTACACGGCCACTTTATTGTATCCAAGAGCAAAGATGTTAGTGTGAGGACTACTGTGCACCTGACCCAAGTCATGATATTTTCAATAGCTTTGTATGCATGTGAAAGTTGGACAATGAATAAGGAAAATCGTTGAAGAATTAATGCATCTGAGTTATGGTGTTGGAGAAAACTATTTAAAGCACCAAGGACTGTCAGAAGAACAACAACAAAAAAATCTGTGTTGGAAGAAGTACAACAACCAGAAATCTCCTTAGAAACCAGTATAGCAAGACTTTGTTTCTCATACTTCGGACTTATTATCAGAAGGAACTTACTGGAGAGCATCTATCAACCAAAAAAACATCCATCTGCAAGATTGTGCTTATTTGCTTTTTTAAGGATAAGTATTGTGACTTACAAAGGAGCACTAATAGTGCAGTGGTTAAAATTCAACTGTTAACAGAAACTTGGCAGTTCCAACCAACACCTGCTCAGCAGAAGGATGTGGCAGTCAGGTCACTATAAGTCAGAATTGACTCACCAGCAGTCGGTTTGGTTTTGATTTTATTTTGACTTGCATGTCTTACATACTTTCTAAAGTGTCCAGTGTATTAGATTCTCAGTAATTTTTCTGTACTAAATAGCCTCATTGATGTGATAAAAAAAATAACAAGCTGAAACAGCAAAGGAAGATAGTCAACAGAAAAGGAAGGAATATTATCTTATCATCAACAGCCCCATTCCATGGACCTTGATTAAATGATACAATTTTATTCCAGTGACATAAAAGTTCACCATGGTTTAACTTTCATTTAATCTTATTAAAATATCATGGGACAACTTGTGTGGGACCCGTTACTTCTGCCTACCAGCCAAGAAAAAAGCAGGGTTGGCCTGACAGGAAAAAAAGTATGAACAATCTGTAAAACCCAAACACAAAAGGACACAACTAGAGAGGGCAGGACCTAAGCCAAGTGGAGACATTGACCCAGCGCTAGAAGCCATGGATCTGCACATCTGGAGGGAGAGGTGTGACCAATTTTTCATCTTTTAGTTTTCATTTTTCACGTATCTTTCCTCTTCACTCCAATTGTGCCCTCAGTGCCCAGCCCAGACACCGTCAGGTGGGCAGGAGCACATCCCCAAAAGGGTCCAGCATTGCACCCACAGTTTTCCAATGGCACAGAGAGGAAACCCACAGGCTGCTTTTTATGACATCTGACTCTGGGGCTCAGCCCTGAAGTTGACCTGGGAAGGACCCTTTATCGGTGCCTGCACAGCAAAGGCCAGTGGACAATCACAATTTTATTTTTATTTTTGATTGGTGATTTCAGTCTCTGCTTCTATATTGTTTCTGTCTTTGGTCTTTTGGTCTCATTGTTCTCCCAGGGGTTGGAGCTTTCTCCCCCTACCTTACTCAAGAAGAGACAGCAACTGTGCTCATATAGCCAAGCTACAAGCATACTCTGTAATACCCCACCATCTGGATAACAGCTAAAGCCAGGTTCTAGGCATTACACATAAAAAGAGAAGCCTATCTCCAGATCATATCCACCAGGAGACACTTAGTAAGCTTAACAACAAAGCAACATACATCCATTTAAGAATTAAAAACTCACATAACTGCTGATAATGTCCAAGCAAACACAATTAAAGATCTCAACACATGTCTAAAAGCAGAAAAAAAGTAACTGAGACAAATGAGCTGGAAGCAGAAACAGACTTTCCAAGAGAACAGCAGGCTCTGGATCTGTGAAGGAATTCAGAAAAATGATATGGAAACAAATTCAAATGCTCTGAAAAGGGGTGGAGGAAAATAAAGAAGAAGCCAGGAAAGTACTATAGGAACAACCAAACAAGATAGACATGGTATTGGAAACGATTCAAAACCTGCAAAAAGAAGTCCAGATGATTAATAATAAAATATCAGAAATGGACAACACACTGAAACGGCAAAGTAAAATGGAAGAGATGGAAGCCAGAACCAGTGAGCTGGAAGACAAATTTTCAACACTGCTAAGATAGAAGAGAAAGCAGAAAAAGGATTAAAAAATCTGAAGAGAATCTAAGTTTCATGATGAATAACACAAACAGGAATAACTTAAAAATTATTGGCATTCCAGAACAGGAAGAACCACAGAAGTCCGCAGAAGAGATAGTTGAAGAGCTTCTGGAAGAAAATTTTCCTAGCATCTTGAAAGATGAGAAGATAAACATTCAAGAAGCTGAAAGAACCTCAGGAAGGATAGACCCCAAAAGAAAATCACTGATACATATCATAATACAAGAAGGGAGAGGGGAATGGAAGAACAAAGTGGATGAGAGAACAATTAGGCAGGTTTACATGGGCTAAGAGGGACAGAGGTAAATAATGACTATAACACACAAAGACAAAAACAGACTAAAAGTTAAAGGGTGAAAAAAATATACGAAGCTCTGGTAGCATAGTGGTTACGAATCGGGATGCGAACCTTAAGGTCAGCGGTTCGAAACTACCAGCTGCTCCGCGGGAGAAAGATGAGGCTTTCTACTCC
>NW_006408575.1:9912137-9941328 GCF_000296735.1 Chrysochloris asiatica | reverse complement strand
CAGAGAAGGATGCCCTTTGTCACCACTCTTATTCAATATTGTGCTGGAAGTCTTAGCCAAAGCTATATGGCAAGATAGGGAAACCAAAGGCATCTGAATTGGCAGAGAAGAAGTAAAACTCTCTCTATTTGCAGACAATATGATCTTATATATATATAACCCCAAAGACTCAATAAAAAATGTTCTAGTCCTCATTAGAAAATTCAGCAAAATGGCAGGGTATAAGATCAACATCCAAAAACCAGTTGGATTCCTCTATACCAATAGCAACAGTGCTGAAAAGGACATTAGGAAAGCAATATCATTTACAATATATTATAAATGTATTTACACCCAAAGGATGAAATATCTAGCAATAAATGTAATAAGAGAAACAAAGGACCTATGCAAAGAAAACTACAGAACACTACTACAAGAAACCAAGAGACTTACAAAAATGGAAGAACATACCATGCTCCTAGATAGGAAGACTTAACATTATGAAAATGTCAATACTGCCCAAAGCAATCTACACATATAATGCAATTCCAATCCAGATTCCAATGACATTCTTCAAAGAGATGGAAAAAACAATTACAAACTTTATATGGAAAGGAAAGAGACCCAGGACAAGCAAGGCACTGTTTAAGAAGAAGAAGAGTGGGGGGGCATCTCACTCCCTGATTTCAAAATTTACTACACAGCTACAGTGGTCAAAACAGCCTGGTACTTGTATAATGAAAGATACATTGATTGATGGAACAGAATTGAGAATCCAGAAATTAACCCATCCACACATACAGCCAACTAATTTTCAACAAAATACCTAAGTATATTGCATGGGGAGCAGATAGTCTCTTCAACAGATGGTGATGGCAGAATTGGAAAGTGATATGCTAAAGGCTAAAACAAGACATTTAACTCACACCTTATATAAAAACCAATTCAGCATGCATTAAAGACCTAATGTGAATCCCACAATTACAAAGGCCATCAGTGAAAAATTAGGGACAAATATGACAGCTATACAGGGCATACACAGACTACCAAACATTTTGAAAATTACATTAACAAAAGTAGACAAAATAGATCAATGGGACATACTAAAAATTAAAAACTTATGTACATCAAAAGACTTCATCAAGAGTAAAAAGGGAGCCCACAGAATTCGTAAAAATCTTTTGCAATGACACACCAGACAAGGGACTAATTTCTAAAATATATAGGAACCTACAACACCTCTATAAGAAAAGGACAAATAACCCAATAACAATAAGGGCACAGGACATGAATAGACACTTCACCAAGAAAGAGATCTGGGCAGCCAACAAACATATAAAGAAATGTTCACTATCACTAGCCAAATCTAAACAACAATGAGATGTCATATCACACCAGTAATAATAGCAAAGATCAAAAAAGTAGAGGACAATAAATGTTGGTGAGGATGTGGAGAGACTGGGACCCTCCTACATTGCTGGTAGGATTGCAAAATGGTCCAACCACAACGGAAAGCAATGTGGCACTTCCTCAGAAGGTTGGAAATAGAGATACCTTATGATCCAACAATTCCTCTACTTGGTATCATCCACAAGAAATACGAGCAATAACATGAGTAGATATATGCACATCAATGTTCATAGCAGCACTATTTACAATAGCAAAAAGATGGAGACAGCCTAAGTGCCCATCAATGGATGAATGGATAAACAAACTTTGGTACATACACACAATGGAATATTATGCTACCTTGAAGAATAACAAGGAAGCAGCAAGCCACCACATAACATGGATGAACCTTTAGGACATTATGTTGAGTGTAATCAGTCAGTCACAAAGGGAGAAATATGGCAAAGGACCATTATTATAAAAGATTAAGAAAAAGCACCCACACTAAAAAGGAGAAGAAATTTATTTTTAAATTTATTTTTAATTTTTTGTTGGTTACTGGGGTGTATGGGGTGTGGTGAGGGGAGGGAGGGGAACGTGGAGCACAGGGTAGGGAATAGGCACAAGATAGTTTGGGTTCTGGGGACACACACTAGAAGGGGCAGGGGAAAGGGAAAAACAAGGTGGATGGGAGAATATCTACGCAGGTTTACATGGACTAAATAGGACAGAGGTAAATAATGATGTAAGCACAACCATGTAACAACAGGGCTCTTGGATACAAAGATTAAGGCATGGTGTGAATGGGTAAAAGCGGGGAAATGATGTTAAGATGCTCGGCTGTCTTTTGAATCTTGGTTTCCCTTGCCTACTATTGTAAAATAGACACCTGAAGAGGGGAGAGAGGAATAGCCAGAAACATCACCAGAGAAAGCTTGTAAGTCCGTCTTCAGCCTATAACTGATTGGATTACTTAAAATAGGAATAGAATTTTCCCAGTGAAGGAGGCTCCCTGTAGAGCTTTTGCATTGCACAAGACCATAGGTAGAATCCTATGGGGTCTTGATCCTCATCCAAAATCTTCTGAGGTGGGACATTTCCACTTGAAAGGACAAGCAGACCAGTCTGGAGCAGCTAGAAGAACAGAAGATACTTCTTGAAAGAAAGGCCAGCAGAAAAAATAAAAAACAGTAACAGCAGTCCAATTGACTACTACAAGAACAAGCAAGTTGTTCCCCAGGGAGCCATCAAAGCAAGTGGTCAGGTTCCCTCAAGGCAAACCCCCTGCCAAGACTGAAACTCAATTGGAGTGCACTAGCAGGCATGTGGTCCTGCTGCTGACCACGTTGGTCACTGATAAGGGGAAGTGGGGGAAAAACAGCAATCAAGTTGTGAACTAAGTCTGACCACATTCAATAGACTCCTGCTAACCTGGATTGAGACCTGGTTAACCAGCAGTATGATGAGACCTGGAGACACCTGAGCCCAAGGGCAGGGACATGGCCCCAAGAGAACTAGAACATTGTGTGAAGCATCCAGATGATATGAAGTGAGGGGAGAAGCACAAGAACATCCACACTTGCGAATAGTAGCCATTCAACCTGGCATCAATGGCTGAATGATCAGAACACGACTAGAGGAAGAAAGAAGAGGGGAAAACAAAAAAAAAGTAGTAACCCACTGTAAGTGGATGATCTTGATCCATGCTTGTGGATGCAGTACGACAAAAGAGCGGACAGATCTCTACAGTGAGGATCATTCCCAACCACTTGGTACACAGGGTCAACAGGAATGGGAAGCTTAGACATGGGCTACACAAAATGGGGGCACTACAAAGGCAAGAAGTGACTGGCTTACAAGCTTCAATAGGGAACCTGGTTCCAGAAGATACAGGGAAAGGTAGACCCTCCACTGAATTGTTTCCAACCTGTCTCGATGGGGTTGATAAAAGGTGATGGGAAAGGACTCCTGTGGTTCAATAGAGAATGATTGCTATCAGGTCTGACAGTGAGTGTTGGAAAGGTAAATGTAAATGTTTGATAACAAAAGGAGGGGAGCAGGTGATTTTGCAGTCCAGGAGCAGAGATCCCTGGAACCATCAAGGGAGAAAAGGGAAGTGTGAGACCCTGTCTGGGGAAGCAGTGGCACTAGGGATGGAGGCAGAGATGATGTGGACAGAAGGAGCAGCTGCGGACTCTGGACTCAGGGAGGGAGAGGGGCTGTGGGCTGGTGGCCCAGGGGGCAGGTGTGTGGGGTGTACCCTTTGGTTGTTTGATGATGCGTGCAGGGGATTGTGATCATTGCAATGAACAAAATACAAGAGGATGAATGTAAAGATAATGTTCAGCCATGTAAACTAACATATAATTCACAATAAAAACTCAAAAAATATATTTATATCATAGGACAGATAGGCAACTTTTATGATTTTCAATGGACCACATTTTAAACTCCAGAGTTCTGTAAATATTCTAAGTATAAACTACTTTTCTACCATACATTCTTTATTTGCCCTTGTATTTTTGCAAAAGGACTGTTTGGTGTTCTCAAAATAAACTTTTAATCTCCTGCTGTTTTCTTTACTTATGTGTTTTGCTGTCCTTCCATAATGTTAAGCCTAACAATTTCCTCTCTAAACTGTATGACTAAAATTAAAGGTATCAATACAACAGGCTTTGATCTACCTACCCCTGAATTCTCCCTCCCCCAAGAAGTTTGATTCTTTCACAAGATGTAGTATATTTGGTCTCATATTAATAACATCTTCATGTTAACAACAAGATGCCCAATGCCAATGTTCCATGAGAGGCCATAAATGCATTCCAGTTGCTGTCAAGTTGATTCCAACTCATGGTAACTCCACGTAGGTAAAAATACAACTGTGGTCCTTCAGATTTTCAATGACTACCTGGACTATTTTTTTCTAAGGTATCTCTGAGTGAATTCAAACCTCCAACTTTTGGATATCAGTGGACTGCTAACGTTTCACCACCTAGAGACTCCCATAGATGCATAAAGCTCCAAGACTCTGAAATTTTATTAGGAACATACATAAATCGAGCAATTTGAAAATAGGTGAACTGTGTTACAAAGGAGTCCTAGTGTGGTGCTATCGTATAAGCATTGAACTACTAGCTAGTTCAAACCCACCAACTGCTACTTGGAGCCCTATATGGAGTTGGTATGAGTCAACATATTACAAAATCCCAAACTGTGTTATTTTCACAGCTTGAGAGTAATAGCTCAGTTTCCTGAGTGGTCTGTTTGAAGGCATCCATCATGGCTGGATCTCAGAAGAGCCTGAAACTTACTTCTTGTTATTGTTAATTGCCATGTTGTTGTTAATTGTCTGACTCATAGCAACCCTGTATAGGATTTCAGGGAGCTACAGGTAGGTTTGAATGGCCAACCTTGCAGTTAACAGTCCAGTGATTATCCTATAGCATCAAATAAGGACTTTGCGATTGATTTTGTTGTTGTTAAGTGCTGTTGAGTTGGTTCTGACTCACAGTGACCTTCTACAATGCTTCCGCCCAGCAGCGGCTGGGTTTCAACCGCCGACTTTACGATCCAGTGCTTATCCTACAGGGACACACCAGTACTCCTGTTGTTGTTGTTATGTGCCCTGGAGTTTGTTCCAACCCATAGTGACTCTGTACAGGGTTTCCAAGGTTTTACGGGAGCAGAAAGCTTCATCTTTCTCCCGCAGAACAGCTGATGGTTTGAAACTGCTGACCGTGAGATTAGCAGCCCACTTCATAACCACTATGCTACCAGAGCTCCTTACCAGTACTCCTACACGCGTATATTTTTGTTTTGCTCTTGTTTTTTGCTTCTGTCCACATGTGCAATAAAAAATGCAATAAATAATGATCCTTTACTTATTATACATTGTAGTTTTCAATTGACAAATACACTGGCATATGTATTGGCATATGTATGTTGTTTTTGTTAGGTACCATACATAGAGTCTGTAGTGACTCATAGCAATCTTATGCACAGCAGACTGAAACACTGTCCAATCCTGAGCCAAACTCACAATTGTTGTTATGCCTGACCCCACTGCTGCTGCCACTGTATCAATGCATCTCACTGGGAGTCGTCCTCTTTTTCTCCAATGTTCCACTCCACCAAACGTGATATCCTTCTCCACTGACTGGTCCTGATAATATGGCTGAAGGCATATGTATTGGCGTATGTGTTGGAACTGCTAATATTGTTCTTAACTGTGCAGTTCTTACCTACAGCACCACACCATTTAAGACATGTTTAATATTAATCAAAAAGTTAGTTAAACATGTACTTGTGTTCATCTCCTATGTGCCTAAAACTTTCCTTAGAAGCAAAGGACTGGAGTAATATGTTTAAGACTTAGGATATAATTATATTATCAAAACTACATCTTGCCTTTAGAAAGGGGTTTACAATTTAAAAGCAGTTTGACAAGTTGAGCAAAAACATGAAGTAGTACTGGATTGTAACCCTAAGTATGAGATAAATATTCATGAATATATTGTTATTGTTGTTGTTAAGTGCTGTCAAGTGGGTTCTGACTCATAGCAACCCCATATAGGGTTTCCACCGATCTTGTGGTTCAAACTGACCTTGCAGCCCAGCTCACTAACCTGCAGTGCACAGCCAGCACTCCAACTCCATGAATATATACTGATGTAAATAAATGATTGATTAGGTAAAGAAATTGTTGATTGATTGTTGATAGATGCAGTCGAGCTGGTTTTGACTCATAGCGACTCTGAATAGAATTTCTGAGAAGCAACTGAGGAGTTTGAACTGCTGATCTTGTGGTTAACTGTCCAGTATTTACCCTACAAAGCCATAGCATGATTATGATAGAAAAATCTCCCATGCAGAAAAATACTAGATAATTTATGTTGTTACCCTGCCCAGCCACTCCTTGGTAACCCTATGCAGTGTCGCTATGAGTTGGAACCAACTTGACGGCACTTAGCAACAATGTATTTGTGGATAGTCAGAATAGAGTAATACTTCACAACAACCCTGTCCTCAATGAGAGCCTAACTCCTTGCTTGTTAGGTATCAACTTTGCATAGTGATTTCATTCCAAAGAGCAGGGACAGTGTGGAAAGGGAGAGACAAAGGAGCAACTTTACAGTGGAGAAACTTGACAGGCACTAAGGACTTCTGGTGTGGCGTTGTAGGATCACCACTAGACTGTGAACCACGGCAGTTCAAACCCACCAGACTCTCTATGATTGGAACAAACTCGAATGTACTTATCAATAATTAATCAACAATATCCTTACCTACTCAATCATTTATTTACATCAGCATATATACAGGGACATTTATTTATATCAGTATATTTTCATGGATTATGAGTCCTGGTGTTGCACAATAGGATAATGAGCTGGAATGCAAGGTCAGTTTGAGCCACAGGGTAAGCACTTCAAACTCACCATCTGCTCCTCAGACACTCTATATAAGGTTACTATGAGTCAGAACACATTTGACAGCACCTAACAATAACAACATATTCATGGATAATCAGAATAGACTTGATTGCACTTAACAACAATCACCTTAAACAAGTGGTAAAGGTTAACAAGGTTGAAGTACACACCTGTGATGTGATGTGATGTGATGTGAACAGCACTTTACCTTTGCAGTCTTCCTTCCCAAATTCATAACCTAGTTTAATCATGAAAAATACCTTAGACAAATCCCAGTTGAGGAACATTCTTAAAAATACCTGACCAAAACCCTTTAAAACTGTCAAGGTGACAAAGAAAAAAAACAAGAAAAGTCTAAGAAACTGTAACAGCCAAGAGGAGCCTAAGGAGACATACCAACTGAATGTAATGTAGTATCCAGGATAGGAACCTGGAACAGAAAAAGTATTATTAGATAAAAACAAAAGAAATATGAATCAAGTACGGATTTTAATTAATAATGATGTACGCATATTGGTTCATTAGTTGCAACAAATGTACCATAACCACACTAATAGGGCATATGGGAACTCTCTGTCTTTGCAACTTTCCTGTAAATCTAAAACTCCTTTTAAAAAAAAAAGGTTATTTTAAGAATGTAGTTCAACAGTTATAAGCATGTTTAGTCAGTATTACATGCACACATTTTCTTTCTCTTCGAAACCCACAAAAATAACAGGAAAGGAATAAAAAAGATTTGTTGTTGTTGTTAAGTCCTATTGAAGCAGTATCAACTCATAGTGACCCTGTACAAGGTTTCCGAGGAGCAGCTGGTACGTTTGAACTGTCAACCTTGTGGTTCAAAGTTCAGTGCTGATCCTATAGTGCCAGGACCCCCCCACCCAAAAAAAAAAAAAAAAGATAAAATAGATATGAGTCTATTAAACAAGAGAAACTCAGAAAAGACAAAAACAGATGAAAAAGCGGGGGCAAAAAAAGCAAAGTGGAAAGTGAATGAATGAAGGCTGACTGACTTAACAAGGTGAAAAAAACAGAAACTTAATTTAATTATCAGCCAAGTGAAAGTAGGGAGGCAAGAAGAGAAAGACAGCCATATCACAGATCATCAGAAAGGGCTAGGGATTGAAAAATCTGTGCACTCTGAAGTTTGAAGTTTGAGGTTGTAGTGAAAATTGATGGAAAACTCAAGATCCCCGTCCCAGTCCATTCAGTCAGGTGGTGCCTCCTCACAGCAGCAGCAGAATGGAGGCTGACTCTGAAGAAGATAAGGCTGGGAAACTCCAGAGTAGAGTCACCAGGCACTAGTGAAGAAGATGAAGCCTATCAATTGGCTGTTTCTCTCCACACATACAGAGTATCCCAGTGACTTTCTAAAGGCAGAAACTAATTTTAATCTCCTAAAATGGAAGGTCCTGAGCTTTTAGATTTAAAAACCTCAAAGGATGCCCAGCCCCGTGAATGAGAACATTCTGTGACATTGTCCATTACCTTCAAACACAAATTAGAACTTTAGAATCATGAAACAATCATAACAAACAAAAAACATAAGCAAAAGAAAAGTGGGAAAACAAAAAAATTCAGAGTACAGGATCTGGCTCAGTGGTGTACTATTGACCTAATCATAGTCATGTAAACATTGAATTCTGAATACTGATTTAGCAAAAACACTCTGGTAAGAAAACGATTATTGTTAAGAGTCATTGAATCAGTTCTGACTCATATCTATCTACCCTGTAGGTGGAACAAAAGAATAAAACCCTCAATGCTTTTGGCTTTTTAAAGCAGCATTTGCTTTTTTCCCACCCAGTAAAGTGAAAGTTCCTTCTTTTCTCCCCTTTCTCTGTCTGGTGCAGTTAATGCCTCTGTCCCTAATATCCTTTCTGTCTTGTAAGATGCATCCTGTTTTAGGTCTTTGCTTTCATGTTACAATCACAAAAGATTTTCCTACTTCCTTAGTTGTTACTTAATAATCTGGCCTATTTTCTGTCCTATGTGGGATTCTTTTGGCAGGTACTTGCTTTTATGCAGTTTTTGATTCATTTCTGGGCACTTCAAATGTCTTCCTTGCTTCCTCAAATTAGTTCTCAAATTCATTCAATCCCTCCTTGACAGACCATTCTTTTCTTACTCCATTCATTCTGTTAGATTTCTAAGGGGTGTCTTCTTTGTGCTGGGCACTAAGCTGGGCTCTAGTAATTTTGTTGTTGTTGTTAAGTGCCATTGAGTCTATTCCAACCCATAGTGACCCTATATAGGGTTTCCAAGGAGTAGCTGGTGAGTTTGAACCACCAACCTTGTGGTTCAAATTGACCTTGCGGTTCAGGGCTTTATCCCACAGTGACACACCAGAAGTCTGCCAAGGAAAGTTTTTAAAATTGCTAGTTGCATTGGCTGGAATTTAGTAGTGAACAAAACAGATACGGCACCTAGACTCCTGTAGCTCACAGTCAAGTGTAAAAAGTAGACAGACATGATATAAATAACTGTTGTATATGTCTGATCTTGTGTCATACAGGGGGATTTTGGGCATTGTCATGGGTTGAATTTTGCCCCACCCCCACCCACCTCCCCCCAAAATATATGCCAACTTGGCTCTAGGCCATCAGCCTCATTCTCCATTTTGTGTTGTGATATGATTATGTGCTGTAAATTCTCACTTCTATGATGTTAATGAGGCAAGATGAAATCTACAGAATTAGAAAATCTACAGTCATTTTCTTTTGAGACATAGAAGAAACAAGTTAGTGGAGATAAGAGGGGTTTCCATACCACCAAGATACAAGAGTCTGGAGAAGAGCACGTCGTTCAGACTCAGGTTCCCTGTGCTGCAAACCTTCTAGATTCAAGGGAAGATTGATGTCAAGACATAGAGAGGAAGTCTGTCATCAGAGTTATTACCCTGAATTCAAACTTTCCGTCTCCTGAGTTGTAAGGAGGTAAACTTCTGTTTGTTAAAGTCATCCACTTGTGGTATTTCTGTTATAGAAGTGATAGATAACTAAGATAGGAAGCATGAGAATCTGTGATGAGGATCTACTCTAGTTAGAATCAGATTGGTGGTTAGGATGTTGTAGAACTCAATGTTGTTGTTAAGTGCCATTGAGTCAATTCCAATTCATAGTGGTCCTAAATAGGATTTCTGAGGAGCGGCTAGTGAGTTTGAACCATTGACCTTGCAGTTTAAACCCACCTTATGGTCTAGTGTTTATCCTACAGCACCACACCAGGACTCAATGGGATGTCTCAAGTACCTACAATGAGTTGAGTGACTAGTTGTTGTTGTTAAGTGCCACTGAGTGGGTATGGACTCACAGAGACCCTGTCTAGGGTTTCTGAGGAGCAACTGGTGAGTTTGAACCACAGGCCAGACATTGCAGTCAAATGACCTTGTGGTCCAGTGCTTTTCCTATAGCACCACTCCAGTGACTGGTTATTATTAGACAGATACTGACCATTTCTATTTCCTGGTGAACATCCTTGGAACAGTTTTGAAAACTTGTGAGCAATCTACAACTTAAAGTCATTATTATCATGACAAAAAAATCAGGAAAAAAATTTCCTGATATAAAAGCAGGCTTACAGTGGATTTAGGTTACGAGTTGGGCTGCTAACCTCAAGATGAGCTATTCCAAAGTACCAGCTGTTCCGTGGGAGAAAGATGAGGCTGTCTGCTCTGGTAAAGATTTACAGCCTTGGAAACCCTATACAGGGTCACTATGAGTCAGAACCAACTCTACAGCACATAACCATCACCACCACCTGGTGGCAATGTAGAATAAGCACAGGACTGGTAATCCCAAGGTTGGTAATTCCAACCTACCAAGTGACTCCTGGGAACAAGATGAAGCTTTCTTCTCCCATAAAGATTTACCACCTCAGAAACCCCATACTCGGTCGCCAGGCATCGGAACCAACTAGATGGTACCTAACAACAACAACAACAACAGTAAATTTGGAGGAAAATTATGGGAAAGATTCTATGTGAATAAGGGAGATTTAGATAACTGCTCTTTTTACTTCCTTGCCCTCTCTCAGTTCATTCTCTAAAGCAATTTCAACATGTATATCTCTGCTTGGAATCTCTTGGATAACTAGAACTGGGAAAGAATATAACTAGGCTTTTTAACACTGGGCACAACAGCCATAAAATAGCAACCCACATTTACAGTACTTGCAAATAACACAATACCCCATTCAGAGGTGTAGGGCTTAGACCTTTTCACACTCTCACAAATATTCTTCTCAGCTTTGAAAGGGTAAGAAAAAAAGACAAACACAAAAGGGTGTCCTTCTAACAAGTCCTGTGCACACCCTAAATGGGAGCAAACATTTATAGATGTACAAGCTGAAAATAAAAGTTTAGAAGCTAGCAAATAAAGGTTTAATGCTTATACAATAACTCAATATAGATAACAACTGTCAAGAGATGAAATAAAGATGCCCTTGTTTTATAAAAGAAAACTTTCATAGAAAATATAGAAAGCATGAATTTCTTTAGAACAAATGCCATTTCTACACGGTCTCTAACTGGAAAATTAGAAAATAATCCAGTAGGGAGGGGACTTCAAAGCACCAAAGGAGGAATACACACATACGTTAACAGACACACAACCCTCTCCTCCAAAAACACATGCATTTTCAGAGCTTGTTGAGGTTAGATATTCTAGGTGTTCATCAGTGGTAGCTACTGGACTTTGTAGAGCTTTATACATTTTTCCATTTCATTCAACCTTGAAAATTTCTTTAGAACTTCAGAGTTTTACCCTCTTACACGGAGACTGTTGTTCCCTTATTTGCAATTCTCTATAGTTTTATGACCGTCCTTTATGTTTTGTTGGCTCAATAAAACTTGTCCAGAATATTGTGCTTTCTTCAAGACTCTTACCATAACCTACTAGTGTAGCTTTTTCATGTGCATGTAATTTATGGACCAGTTTTGAAGGAAACTATGTTTTTCTGAACCCTCCATGTTGAAAAAATATTTTTCTTATAATAATACATAAAAATATGCAAGTGCTAAAACGATGTGCTTATAGCTCTCTTAAAACTATAAAGTCAAAGAGAATTTACCAAGGAAATAGACATTCCGTGATAATGCCAATGCATTCTGGAATGCCAATACTAATTTAATGTATTTGAGGTATACAGATCACTGTTTTTGATATCAATATGGAACTGTGTTAGTGTACAGCTTCTGTGAGTTCAGCATGTCTACACTACTGTGTATGAAGATTCCATTCTCTGGTTAGTCTTTTCTCATCAGATGTCACTTGCTGTCATTTTACTATGTATTGTTTTTGTACACATTCCCTTATTTCTGTTTCCAGTTGTTCACCATAATTACACTAGTATCTACAGTACCAACATCATAGTAAATGCAAATGCAAACAAGGACCTTGACCCAAGTAGTGGTGCTCAGTGATGGACTGGCCATCTCAAGATATGCTTATTATTATTCAAAATGATCAAAAAATAGCAAACTAAAAAAGTAGACAAACATTGCAGTACTGCAATCCCTGAAAAAAAAAGTTGTTGGGTAGCTGGTTTAGTCTGAGAAACTGCTCATGTACTCCTTTATAATTACACTCTATCTGGAAGGCAAATCTAAGAACTATTTACCAAGTTTTAAAACTCAAAATTCTACAAAATAGATTTAATTAAAATGATTGGTATCCATCTGGGAATCAAAGAGTATAAATTAGTTTCCATTTAGAGAGGTGTACAAACTCCTTTGGCACTTCCACTAAAATGATCTTAAATTGATAGCACCTCACAAAATAGATATTGTTTCCTCATTTCTTCCTGGAGGGGCCACCTGTAATACTTCTAATTTCTATACCATCTTTCCCCCAAGCAGTACAAAGTACTTTATAAATCACATCTTAGTGGTGTTAACATACTCCTGAGGCTAAAAAGATTGTAGGCAACATGCTTACAAGGTTATAAATAAGTAAACAAGCTTAGAGTGACAGAATTTTATTTTCATCATATTTTGATTAGCTTCTCTTTTTTCCCCACTTATTCTCAGAAAACTCACTGCCATCAACTCAATCCTAAGTCATAGCAACATATACAGGATTTCGAGACTGTAAATCTTTATGGGAGCAGACATCTTCATCTTTCTCCATCAGAGCTTCTGGTGGTTTTTAACTGCTGACCTTGTGATTAGCAGCCCAACAAGACAGCAGCCCTTAGAACACTATAAAAATCGACATTCTTTATTTTTATTAATTAATTTAAGGACTATGTAATAAGAGCGATATGCCATCCATGTACTTGGTGTTAAGAGCGTGAGTAAGCAAATAGAAGTAATGATACTTGACTTTAAGAAGCTAATAGAAAAGAAAAGAAAACACACACACAAAATAAAACTATAACAAATGATTTTTAAAAAAGAATTTATCACAAATATAGGTATCTGAAAGTCTATTCTAAGAGGTTAGATAAGAGATCTATCTTAAAAAGTTTGTAGATATTCAGGAAACATATATTGACTTGGGAAGCAAAGAGTTATACATTTTGGATAGACATGGAAGAAGGTGTTCTAGACTGAGAGGCATTAGTTAAGAATGGAAGGCCATAAATACGCCAGCTAGTCTAATAGGTATTTAATCAGTATTTTCTATATGTTGTGAATTATGCTCAAGGATTTATATACCTTATTTGATTTAATCCTTACATTTTCATCACATTTTAAAGACACAAAATGGAGACTTAGCATGGTTAAATAACCTATCCTGGGTCCCAAAAATAGCAAGTGGAAGAACAAAGATTCAAACAAGCTATTTGGCTCCAAAGCTGCTGCTCTCAAACAGTGTTGTTGTTGTTAAGTGTCGTCGAGTCAGTGCTGACCCATAGTGACCCTGTACAGGGTTTCCAAGGCTACACATCTTTACGGGAGCAGAAAGCCTCATCTTTCTCTCGTGGAGCAGCTGGTAGTTTCGAACTGCTAACCCTAAGGTTCATAGCCCGATCCGTAACCACTATGCTACCAGAGTTCTCAAACAGTACACTATGTGATTTCCCAACAATGAGATATGGCAGCTGAAAAATTAGTTGGTGCTGGATTATAGATACCTTCAACGTCAGTATGTTCAGGCTTTACCTTGTAGGGAATGGGAAACAACTGATAATGTTTGGAGTAGAACAGTAACAAGAAAGCAACAGACACACAGAGGTTTAGAAAAGTAAACTGGACATTGGGTGTATATGATGAGCCAGAAGAGTCACAGAGGAAATGTAAAAACTGATTCCCTGAGTATCTAAGCCCTGGTGGCACTGTAGGATAAAAAGTGGACTGCTAACCACGAGGTGCTCAGTTCAAACCCACCAGCCACTCCTTGGGAGAAAGACGAGCAAATCCTTACTTCGGTAAAGATTTACTGCTCAGAAACCCTATACGTGGTTGCTATAAGTAGGAATTGACTCAATGACAGTGAGTAGGCATATTAATGATGGTTATGTGCCGTGGCAGTTGGTTCTGACTCACAGCTACCCTGTATAGGGTTTCTGAGGCTGTAATCTTGGGCACAGAAAATCTCATCTTTCTCTCATGGAGTTGCTGGTAGATTCAAGGTTAATAAATCACCTCACAGCCCACTATGCTACCAGTGCTCCTTGGTAGGCATACTAGGATTAAATATATATATATTGTTACAAAATCATAAAAACTTTTAATAAACAAAAATATGAAAATGTGAGACTATTGTTTCCCAACATCTCCTCTATCTAGGTCTATCCACTTCTGAAGGCAATGTTTCCATCTCTCGAACCTTTCCCTGAAGAATTCTGTGCTCTTTGATTTATACCACATCAAAACGTCAGTTTGGGTATCCTCAATAAACTTGTTGTGTTCTTTGAAACAGTCTTTGAGTTTGAGGAACAAAAAGAAATCTGAAGAGGCAAGATCAGAGCTGTAGTGTGAATGGGATAAGGTTTCCTTACAAAATTCTCATAGGACGGCTCTTGTTACTTTCAATGAATGAGCAGGTGCATTGTCATGACGGAAAAACAAATTCGTCAGCACAACTTTCCTAGCCTTTTTCTCACCAATGCAGTTTTCAATTTTCTGAAAACATCTTCATAACAAGTACTCATGATTATTCTGTTTGAAATCCCATAACACCACAGCCATACCCTTCTGAGCTGACCTCTCTGACTTGAACTTAACCATTTGATAGAACTCTTTTTTTTTTTTTTTTCTCCCCCAAGGTACCTTAATGAGACAAGCATATTACTGAGAGAACTAGTTTACACTCAGTCATTGATTGCAGAGACATGATTAAACATGATTTATTTTAAATGAACCTATGCATATATGAACCAGAACCCTAGTAGCAATACTTTTACACTTAGTTTAAGTTAACACTGCTTTCCATCTTAAGATAAGACCCAAGTTCCTAACTAAGAAAGAGCAAAGTATTCTTACCAGGCTGAGACCCTATCTCTACAGCCTTATCTCAACCCGTCATCCATTTTTCTTCTCTGACCCCATTCAAACATGCTTTTTTCATTATGCTGGTAGAAGCTATGCTTCCTTCTACCAAATAATGCTTGTACATGTTCTTTCAAATTGCAGACATTATTTTTTCTTCTGTTCAGTACCTTAACACTCCTATTTACCCTTCAGATTTTGGTTTATTTGTAACTTCATTTGAGAAGTCTTATATGTTATCCCTGATTATGCCAAATGTCTGGTTAGACGTTCTCACAGCACCATGCCTGTCTCTGTTGTAACATCTGCCACAGCTGCAATGATCCACTTACTGATTTGATTCACTAGTTAATGGTTGTCTCCTTGAGGGAAAAGCCATGGCTGTTCTTTCTCATCAATGCTTTCCCTGAGCCTACCTCATTGCCTGTCACATAGAAGGTGCTCAACATTTGTTGAATGAGTGAGTGAAGCAATGAATGGATGAATAGGCACATGTTCTGGATCAAGACAATAGCAGTGACAATGAAAAGAACCGCATGAAACAAGAGTTGGCAAAAGGATCCAGTGACTGATTTGAGGTCAGAGAGGGGAGAAGCAGAAGCAGGGAATGCCAAGATGTAGGCAAGTGTTAATGATGGCTCTGTGATTTCTCAAGTCTTCCTGCTAGCAAAATCAAAGGGCCTGAAATTTTGATACCAGAGGCAAAGAATCAAAAGCAGAGATGGGTGAGCAGTTCAGGCCAGAGCTAAATGAACCCTTAATCACAGATCATGTTATGTTAGCAGCAGCAAGGAGGAGAAGTTAAGTCCCTGTGAGGAAGTGTGCCTCAAATGGATTATCAGCTCTCCTGTGTGCTGTAATATTTAGCCTACCCTCAAACCATCTCAATAACACTTGCGTGGTTTTCTTTACATTTGAGTGAAACCTGGTTCTTCTTCCTGATCCAAGGGGATTTTAGAATGTCAATTGCCCCAGTAGGAAAGCAACACAGCATGGTGGAGAAAGCATTCTGATGATCTCCACCAAGGCCTTGATCAAATATTACCTCTGTCACATGGACTTGCCTGGCCACCATGCCATTCCAACTCTTCTCTGGATTTATTACATTTACCCTTGCTCATTTGAGTCCTTTAGCACGTATTATACATACATCTGCCCTAGCCACATTACTCCTTTTTGTTCAGCTGCCTTATTCTTCTCCACACTGTGAGTTCTTCAAGAGTAGGGGCCTCATAAAATTTATTATAGCTTGGGGTTATGAGCAACTCTGGAGACAAATTTCCTGGGTTCAACTCCAGGCTCTGCCACTTCCACTTACAGACTAAACTTAGACAACGTACTTATTTTGCTCCCTTAGTTGGCAAATGGTGATAAGAGTAATACCTATCTAACAGAACTATCATGAGGGGTCTTACTCATTGATACAATCATAATCCATATACCAGGTATTCATGAAGTGGCTATAACGTTCCCGATCCAATTCTAGATGTTAGAAATACACCATAAACAAAATAGTAAATGCTCCTCCTTGTTCAGTGATTACATTGCCTGGGAAGGAAGCAGAATTACAAGTAAAGACATAAACATGATAATTTCTCACAGTAAGACTAGCAGGAGTGCTGGAGCTGGCTTATATTGGCTTACAAGAGCTGACTGTTTGTATCTCTTCCCAACATTGCATTGCAGGGCATATTGTTGACAACTTGAATCATTGAATCAATCACAGTGGAGGTAGTTAAACCACGGAAATTGGCACATGCTATACATTAGTCCTTGTCCTAAATCAGAGCTAGCTGTTAAGCATTTACTAGCACTTCACTGGATAAGGAAGCAATAAAAGAGGTTGATGTATTAGATAGTGACTAAAAGGTTGGGAGTATAATAACTCATTGCCTGTGTTGGAAAAGTGAAGTTTGTGCTGAGACTTGAATACGAATATGAGTAGCCAACAGTGATGAGACTAGGGTGAGTGGGTAGCTGGTACAACCACCTAAATAGGAGCAATAAGCCTGGTATATATTTCAGCACCAACACCAGTGCAAAAAATAATAACAGCAACTGTTCCTTCTACAACCCTCTCTATTGCTCAGCTGGGCTTGATATTCCGTTGCAATGGCCACACACAACTCAGACACCATATTCACAGTTATGGGGTTTATTAAGGAAGCTAACAGGTTACAATTAGGGGTAAGAAATGCACAGGTCACAGTTGTTCCAGTCAGCTACTGATAATGCCCACAGGACATATCACTCCACCATAAGCTTCAGCCTGGAGGTACTCAGCTCTAGCTCTGTGGGTCAGTAAACCTAACTCCAACACTTAAAGGCCCTACAAGCAAGCTTCCTGTCCAAAGTCACTCAGCTTTACTTGCTCTGAGAGCTGGGAAACCCACTGCTTTGTCTCATACTCTGGTTCTTGGTTCTACTGCTAATGCGTTTCTAGCACTCCTTCAGTGGCACAGTTTTCTGTCCCTGGGTCCTGAGTTCAGGAGGGTCAATGTACAGGGACCTCGGGGTCCAAAGGACATACTCCACTCCTGGTTCTTCTTTTTTGATGAAAGTGAAATCCCTATCCCCATCCTGCTTTTGAGATGGCTCATTTTAAATCTATGCCAAAGTTTCAAGATTTCACAATAACAGTTAAGTCTGCTAACATCCACAGCTGAGTCATGTCATTCTATCCTTATCTTGCCCACCTTCTCTTACTGAGACCCAGCATGACAGAAACATTGTTTTGTGAAGGTTACAGACTATGGTTAGAATAGACATTAGATAATTCACTACACCACAAACAGCAAGAGTTGGCTGATGCTGAAGCATAGCAAATGGAGAGAGAATGAAATGATGTAAAGTCAGAATGGTAGAATAAAGTCACACAGGGCCTAGAGGGGAAAGCACTTGCATTTATCCTAAGTGTAGTCAGAGCCATTGGAGAGTTGACAACAGGGAAGACCATTTAATAGTGCATGTACTCAGTACGCAGGGAAGGATCGATCAATATTAGATATTTGTTTAGTACTTATCTTGGCATTCCTGGCAGCTCACACACTGTCTGACACATAGGAGGTATCCAGTTAATGTTCGTTGTTGTCATTAGCTGCCATGGAAGCAACCTTGATTTCTGGTGAACCCAGGAAATGTTGTCCAGTCCTGTGTAATTCCATTGTGATCCATAGCGTTTGCACTTGCTGGTATTTGGAAGTAAATCACCAGGTCTTTCTTCCTGGAATATTTGTTGAGTGGTGAATAAATAGGTAGTCTTCTCTTGCTTCCTCAGCAAAATGAATTACTTTAAAAAGATGGTTTCCCATATCCCATTTGTTCCCTAAACTCTTCCCCTTGTATTGTCATGAACTGAAGATGGGTTGTGCTAACCCTGTCTAGCAGAGGTCACCATAGCCTTAACAGTCAATAGTCTTAAACAAACCTACAATACCACTTTGGAGCCATCTCATTCCAAAACACGACATCCCTACCTTGTACACTGACATAAAACATAACAGGCTTCATATTCCTGTTATCATATTAAGAGGAGGGGGAATAGGGAGAAAAGAGAAAGAGAGTAAGAAAAATATGACTCACTAACGAGGCAATAAATATTGATGTCTTCCTCAGGTCCCCCCTAGAGTTCTATCATTCTGGCAACTGGTTGATTAATAATAGATTAAACACTTTAGATTTGCTTACTCTAGGATCTGTGACTTTTAAATGCATTTGCTATGAGAGAACTGGTTGAGACAGGGATAGACAGACCATGCAGACTTCCCACATAAAAATACAGTGGGAGGGGATACAAACTGGGTATGACAACCAATAGTTCTGCTGAGTAATATCTCAAATGCTACGTGCAAGGCTTGCGATGGCTTTCCAGCTGCTAACTCCTTTTCCCCAGAACCCACCCACATGATAACCCAAGTGAGAGGACCGTGATAATATGCACCATATGGTAGTGTTCTGAGTGAGCAAGAGATGAGGAAGGAAGTCTTCCCACACATATGGTACAGAACCACATCCAAATGCCAGTTAATGACCACAGAAAATTGAGGCAATATGGGCCTAAGTGGAAGAAGCTAGGATGCATGTCTACAACTGCTAAGAAATACCAATTTTCCAAAATTTCTTATCCTTTGGGTTGGAGGCAGGTTCCTGGACCAAAAGACTCACTGACACTCCTTCACATACTACCTGAGCAATCAATGACACCCTTAGGGCAGACATGGACAACCAGAAGGACACAGTTAAATGCTGGTCTTTGCAGACCAGTAAAGGCATCATCAGCTCCTGATGCCAAAAAGCAGTTTGGCACATTGGGAAGTATGTTGACAAATCATGGTATCCAACTTTCTAGTCCGATGTCACCAGGTTCCTATGTAACTCTAGCTTCATCAAGTTCCTTCCTTGAGTCTCAATTTCCCCATCTGTTCAGTGAAGGCCTAGATTAGTGTTTCTCAATAAGAATCACTAGTGGAACTTCTTAAGCACAGTGATTCCCATGTTAAAAAAAAATAATAAAATAAAATTCTGTTGCTGTGGCGTCCATTCTGAATCATGGTCATCCCATGTGCTAGATTTCCATACTAGTCTCCAAAGTCTACTGAATGAAAAATCAAGATAGAAATCTGGAAATGGGTAGTTGCAAAATTTTCTAGAAAAGTCTAATGTGTGTTGTGGTTAGATCACACTGGATTAAATGTCCTACTAACTCTGGAATTTTTTTTTATTTCTGTGGAAATCTGATTTCTAGCACCAGACATTCATCATGAAAACAACTTTCTTAGGGAAGAGATGTTTGGGTGGTAAGAAGAGGTGTTTACCCTATCTTTGGTGGCTGAATAAGACTGTTAGAAGAGGGAGGTCTTTAAGGTGGTATTGAGACAAGCAGTCTCTACCCTCATTTTACATCCCAGAAATCTAGATTACTTATGAAGAAAAGTCTATGGGAGTTACCAGTGAGTCAAGAATCTTACATAAAGGCTGTAAATATTTTCTCCAGAAATATGTCTATACTTTCACAGATGCCCACATGAATGATATAACTTGACAAAGGCCCTGCATGTCCCAAAGGTGTTAGCCTAAAAGCTTCAGAGAGAAAACAAGAATACAGTGATGGACTCTCTTCTCTGTGCTACCCTCTCTGTCCAACAAATACTCAATGGATAACTATTTTGTGCTGGAGACCTTTGTTCTCAAGAGTTGGAGATTTGGAAGACAGTAACTATTCTAGTTATTGTTGTTGTTAAGTGCCATCTTTTGAGTAGGTTCTGAGTCATAGCAACCATGTATAGGGTTTATGAGGACCAGCTGGTGAACTTGAATCACAGACCTTGTGGTTCAAACTAACCTTGCAGTCTAACACATTTAAGGCCCAGCACCACACCAGGACTCCAGTATTCTAGTAAGACAATAAATATGTAAACAAATAATAATCACAAGGTCAGTGGTAGTATGAGTCAGAACCGACTTGATGGCACTTAACAACAATATGAATACAATGGAGTCCCTGGGTACTGTAAATGGTAAATGCAGTAGTCTGCTAACTGAAAGGTAGGTGGTTCAAGTCCACCCAATGGTGCCTCCAAAGAAAGGCCTGGCAACCTATTTTCCAAAATGTATCCATTGAAAACCCTATGGAGCACAGTTTTCCTCTGCCACACATGGATCATCATGAATCAGAATTCACTTGGTAGTGAGTAGTTTGTTGGTTGTTATGAAGTCAGCATGACAAGGCAATATGGTGGAGACAGACTACAGATTAGGAAGGGGGTCAGATAGTGAGGTCAGAGTGGGATTGTCTGAAGAAGTGCTGAGCTGAGCTTAGACTGAAGGAATCAGCTGTGGAAAAACTGGGAGAAGAGTGGAATAGATAGGAAGTGCATAGTCTTACTACAGGAGGGAGCTTGTCATGTTTGAGGAACAGAAAGCAAGTT
The DNA here is from genome assembly GCF_000296735.1 of Chrysochloris asiatica. Lineage (NCBI taxonomy): Eukaryota > Metazoa > Chordata > Mammalia > Afrosoricida > Chrysochloridae > Chrysochloris > Chrysochloris asiatica. Next base: position 9,920,167 of record NW_006408575.1, on the reverse strand, counting down.
AGTGTAGCCTGAGCACAGTGAGAGAAGGCACTGAGTGGGAAGTGAGATCCCAGATGTCAGTGTCAGTGAACCCAGACAGGCCAGAGTAAGGCAACAGGTCAGGGTTTTATTCTAAGCAGCATGGAAGCCACAAGATGATTTTTAATACAAAGAAGTGATTTACATTTTCAGAGATGGGAGTGTGTAACTAAATTTCTTCCAATGTGAAAAATCCAGAAGGAAATAGCCTCATGTCCTTCCACCATTGCTATCAATGTAGTCAGATGAAACTAAACACAGTACTGCACTATGGTGACAAGCAATGTTATCTCACAGATGTGCAGGCAAGTCAAAAAGCGAAGTAGGAAGCTGTCTGCATGCCAAACTTCGAACTGTGCTGTTACCTAAGCCCCTGGGTTCTCTATGAAATGTATAAACTACCTTTGTTAGTTCTAAAAGGTTAGCTGTTGAAACATCTTTAGGCAAAACCTGTCATAGGATGTCTCTCCAAATTCATAACGATCTCAGCTGATGCCCTATTAGAATGTTGACACATACAACATCAAAGTCAGAGACGTCCCACAGTGCAGCACTGCCAAGATACCAGGGAGCTTCTTTGAATACAGATAGCAGCAGGAATCTGAGTAGAGAGGGAAGCTCTAGCTAGCTCCCTCCATTCTCTTCTTGCTGAATCCAAATTCAGCTTCTAAGGAGATATCTCAGCCTGAACTAGCTTCTCTGTGGCTGACCTCACAGAAGCTCACACCACAGTGTAATATTAATAAGATGAGCGCCCTTCATCTTATAGAACATTCTAAAATGCAAAGTGTTTTCTCGTTTGTTATTCCGTTTGAACTTCTTGTCCAATCTGGGATGTAGGATGGATGAATATTTTAAATCATTTCACCAACAGAGAAGCTTGGGTCCAAGGCAAACACTTGAATAAGGTCACAAGGCTCACATATTGACTTCAAATTCCCAGCCCAGGGCTGATAGCTCATCCCACTGGACTCAGTTATTTCTGAGCTATACCATTTTTAGGCACAAATTGGGTAACATATGAAGGGTAGAGCTGCCTTGCTGAATGGAAAGCCAATGAAGCTAATTTAGTCATCCACAACATACGTTCTGTGAACTAGTACATTTAAGTTTGAGTACTGACTGTGTGAGCTCAGGCCAATTATATGGCCTCCCTACCTTTCAATTCACTCATCTGTAGACTGTAGAAAACAATACTTTTTGCTAGGGTTTTTGTTGTTAAGTGACGTCAAGTAGATTCCATCCCATAGCGACCCTGTATAGAGTTTCCAAGGAGCAGCTGGTGAGCTTGAACTGCCGACCTTTCAGTTCAAAGGACTTTGCAGTCTGGCATTAACCCACAGAGCCACACCAGGACTCCACTAATGTTAGGTAAGATCAAATCACTTCTTCCACTGCTAAATTACCACTTCTGATGTGTGATGATGATAATGATGATATTGTTGATGGTGATGGTTGTGGGGATCACAACTAACTTTATCCAAAGAATTTGCTTTTATATTTGAGTGATAACCTCTAATACCTTAGAATTTCCCCCCAGTGATTGTAGCGCCTTGGATGAGGGATCCAGACTATGCCTATCTAACAGGTTATGCTAATGAGCACTCTTAGATAGAGGTTTGTCAGACCAGTAAGACCAATTGTATGGTATCAACTGTGTTAATATCACAGCCCTCATGAAAAGAGGGCTAGAAGTTGAGTTCAATCACATGGAGCAATGATCCAATCAATGATGCCTATTTAATGAGACCCCAGTAAAGGATCTGGATACTGAATTTCTGAACTTCCTAGCTGGCAAAGAGATCAGTAGGAGGGCAGCCTGTCCCTTCATGGGACGTGGAAGCTTCACACAGAGAACTCTCTTAATCCTCACCTTACATGTCTCTTTTTTTTGAATATTTTTTACTAATAAAAAATTTTAATAACAAGTACAGCACTTCCCTGAGTTCTGTGAGTCATTGTAGTGAAATATCGAATCCCAAAGAGTATTGGAAGCCAGCAGGTCAGAAGTGCATGTGGAGTGGATTCTCTAAGCTTGTGTCTGGCATCTGAGGTCTTGGATAGTCTGGGTGATTGTGCCCTTAACCTTGTGAGAGCTGACTTGGCTTTCGTGGTTAGTGTCAGAACTGAAAATACTGAATTTATAGTTGGTGTCAGAACAGAAGTGGAATAGAACAGAAGTGATTTGAATTGGATTTATTTACCCAACTTATGATGATGATATCAGTTAGAAGTGATGAGTTCTTGCTAGGTCCTGGGTTCTGTGCCTACTCTTTATATGTGCAGCCCATGTCTGGTTTCATAGTGCCTGACACAGGAAGGGCCCTCAATATATACCTGCTTTGTAGACTATTAAACTTCTAGGGGCCTGTGGCAATGCCAAGAAAAAAATGGAGGGGTGGGATATTGACTTTTTTTTTTTTTTTTATGTAAAATATCCATATCTGGAACATTAAAAAAAGTAATGTATTCCATAGGCCAATATTAGAGCCTTTTATATTATAGATAATTCAGTGGTACAATTAAAATAGTCTAATATATCCCACCCAGCCCTCACATGGTAAAATCAGAAAATAGTAAATGATAAGACAAGAAGAAATGTAAAGATTGCCCTTGCTCAAACACTAGATTGGAAGGCAAGAGAGGACTAGGGCAATGACATAGCAGGCACAAGGTCACAGAAACCTCCTTTTTAAAGGAAAGAGACAATTAACTGACGAACTCCATACCTGGCTGATTCATCCTCTGGCTATGCTTTTATCTGAGGGCTGTCATGACAGCAGCACAACAGAAGCATCAGTAGGTTGCTTGACCAGGTGGTAGAGAGGGCGCCTGCCCAATAGGGCTCCAGTTCATGGCCCTCAGATTCTACATGTACAAATGGGGTAGCATGGGAAGGTTAGATCACATGAGATCAAAATTTTGGTTCATGTGTTCTTACCTAAGACCCCCTTGAGACCTGAGAAATCTCCATTCAGAGTGCTGGGACAGGACCCGGGAACTCTATGACCTGGGTTTACCTCCTCTGTCATTCACAAGGTGACCTTGAAGCAAATCACTTAAGCTCTTTGTGGCTATTTCCCCAATTAGAATACTCCCACTCTACCTCTATGAGCTAAATTAAAACAATAGATGAGAAAATTGCTTTGAGAAACAAAGGAATATATATATATATACACACACACACATGTGTATATATATCTTTGCATTACCAATCACTTGTTCATCTTATTATCATCACCATCAATAATATTTTCACACCTCCTTCATAATTAATGGGGAACCTATGACTAAAGATGGAGTCCTGGTGTGGCATTGTAGGATAAGCACTTGACTCTAGGTCAGTTTGAATAGCAAGGTCTGTGGTTCGAATTCACCAGCTGCTCCTTGGAAATGCTATACAGTGTTGCCATGAATAGGAACCGACTCGATGGTGCTTAACAACAACAACAATGACTAATAAGAGCAAGCTTCCATCTACTTTGGGAAGAGAGAATGAAGTGCTCAGTGCTAGGCAAACACCTGATGTCTTAACTTTCAGTGCCTCCCATCATATCTTCTTCTGATATTTTCATTTCCCAGGGTTAAGTAACACATTTGAAACTACTTAAGGAGCTCTGGTAGCGTAGTGGTTATGAATCGGGCTGCGAACCTTAAGGTCAGCGGTTCGAAACTACCAGCTGCTCCGCGGGAGAAAGATGAGGCTTTCTACTCCCGTAAAGATTTACACCCTCGGAAACCCTGTACAGGGTCCCTATGGGTCGGAACCGACTCGATGGCACTTAACAACAACAACAACAAATGATTCCTGGGCAAAAATGGAGAATAAATTGATGTCACGGAATAGGGAAGTTAAACTGAAACTCCAATAAACAAATGAGCATAAATAGAAAGTGCCTTTTATGAGGACAGAGTTCTTTACCTGATCATCTAATCTGTTTCATACAAACTCTTAAAAAGGAAGTAGTACTTTTGGGAAATGATGGTTTTTGATAATACCTTATACATGCATGACATTTTAAAGTTTATAAAGAACTTTCCTATTGTTAATACACAATTCAATTTGATTAAATATTTACTTAGCACTACTTGGAGTGAATCTGTACCTGGACCAAGAGGCAGTTGCTTGAAGAACATGGGAACACTGAAAGATTTAAAATTAAGAAAGGTGTGTGACAAGGTTGTATTCTTTTACCATAATTTTTCAACCTGTATGTGAGCAAATAATCCAAGAAGCTGGGTTATATGAAGAAAAATGTGGCATCAAGACTGGAGGAAGACTCATTAACAATGTGCAATATGCAGATGATACAACCTTGCTTCCTGAAAGTGAAGAGGACTTAAAACATTTACTGATGAAGATCAAAGAGCACAGCCTTCGGTATCAATTACATTTCAATGTAAAGAAAACAAAATCCTCATCAATGGACCAATAAACAATATTCTTATCAATAGAGCAAAGAATGAAGTTGTTAAGGACTTCATTCTTCTTGGATCAACTATCAACACTCAAGGAAGCAGCAGAAAAGAAAGCAAATGATATATTGCATTATGCAAATCTGCTGCACAAGACCTTTTTAAAGTGTTGAAGAGCAAAGATGTCAGCTTGAGGACTAAGGTGTGCCTGACCCAAGCCATAGTATTTTCAATAACCTCATATGCATGCGAAAGCTGCATAAGGAAGACTGTAGAAGAATTGATGCTTTTGAGTTATGGTGTTGGAGGAGAATATTGGAAGTGCCATGGACTGCCAAAAGAACCAACAGATTCATTTTGGAAGAAGTGCAGCCAGAGTGTTCCTTGGAAGCCAAGATGGCCAAACTTCATCTCTCATACTTCAGACATATTGTCAGGACTGACCAGTCGCTGGAGAAGGATATCATGTTTGGTAAGGTGGAGGGTCAGAGAAAAAGAGGAAGACCCCCAACGAGATGGATTGGCCAAGTATCAGCATCGATGGACTCTAGCATGGCAACAGTAGTGAGGTTGGCCCAGGATCGGGCAGTGTTTTATTCTGATGTGCATAACGTCACTATGAGTCAGTACCAAGTCGATGGCACCTAACAACAGCAACAACTTGGAGTGCTAGACTACGATAAACTTTGACACTCAAACAACCTCATGGAAACCAGATCAGGAGTTTCATCAGATTTTAAGGAGCGGAAACAAAGTATAGAGAAGCTGAGAGACTAAGTCAATGTCAAATTCTTAAAACCTAGATTAGATCACATCGTTTTTCTATTTATAAACTTGCAGAGGTTTCTTACTTCACTTAAAATCTAAACTTTTTCCCTTGTCTATAAAGCTCTGCATGATGTAGTTTCCCCTTGTCTTTCTGGTATGATCTCCTATCAGCAGAGATATATTTATGAAAAATAGTGCAAAGAAATTAATTTTAAATTGCTAGATGATCTCTTATAATTGATGATGGAAACTGTGATAGTGAATAGAAACTACTCATTGATGCCTCCTCATGTGATGCCCAGGGCATGTGCTACACCTGCCACACCCTAGAGATACCTCTATCAGCCTTTCAGTCTATCCTTCAGTGCCTCTCCTAGCTCCACCCCTAAGCTTTTCTCCTACCTTAGGGGCCATTGCACAAAACTTTCTCTCTGACTGTAATAATCTTCTTTCAATTTATGTAGTGCTGTGGGTTAATGCGCTGGACTGCAAAGTTGGTTTGAAACAAAGGTCAGCAGTTCAAGCTCATCAGCTGCCCCTTGGAAATGCTATGTTGTTGTTATTATGTGCCATGGAGTTGGTTCCCACTCATAGCGATCCTGTATAGGGGTTCCAAGGCTGTAAATCTTTAAGGGAGCAGAAAGCCTCATTTTTCTCCCATGGAACAGCTGGTAGTTTCGAACTGCTGACCTTGTAGTTTGCAGCCTGATTTGTAACCACTATGCTACCAGAGGGTCCCTATGTGTTGGAACCAACTCGATGACACTTAATAACAAGAGGTGTGGCGCTATAGGAAAAGCACTGCAAGATTGGTATGAAACATTAGGTTGGTGGTTCAAACTCAGCAGATGCTCCTAGGAAACCCTATGCAGAGTGGATGTGTGTCAGAACTGACTCAATGGTGCTTAACAACAACAGTATTTTCTGTCTTCAATTTTGGGCTTGAATATCTTCACTTCAAAGATGATCTTTAAACAAATACACTATTTAAACAAGTAGTTCTTTCAGCATGCTGCTTCTTTTCCTTCCATTATTGCATTAATTTAGTCATTTACTTATTTTTATCTGTCTTATCCCACTAGAACTAAAATCCATGAAGTCAGGTACTTAGTCTATCTTAGTCATTACTGTATTCCCAATGATTGGGAGAGCTACATAACAGTGATTCAGTATACAATGAATTAATTAATGAAATTTATAAACATTGTATTTGGGATTTGGATGCAGGTCTTGTGACTTCTAGTTTTTAAGCCCTCTATTCTATAACCCACAGAGTCTCTAATGTATATTCGTTTATATAATCTCTCTACAACCCAATCATCCATATTCTCAACCCCATGTTCTGGGATAGGGATGGGCAAGGGTTCTATTTTTCTCAAATGAAGGAGAAACTCTGCACACATTATTTAATGTAGATTACAAAAGGGTTATACAAACAACCTTGTTGGTTATGGGCCTTGCTTCAAGGAAATATACCAGATTTCTTCTATCACAGAATTAGAGTAGAGAAGTTTAGTGCCCATCTCCACTTGATGGGCTCCCAAGCAGCCTAGAGGTAAGTGACTGTAGGGTTTTCTATACCCTAGGATCTCTGCTAAAAGTAGATTATAATTGAGGAAAAATAATACAATACAGGAGGCACTCAGAGCAACTATCAACCCAGTTAGTCCTTCTTTCGTTCACATTCATCCTTCCTGTATTCATCTCTCCATCCACCCACCCACCCATCCATCTGTCCATCCATCATCCAATACTTATTGAGAGCCTACAACATGTCAAGTAGCCTGGCCAACTATTAGACAGCACTCTAAAGCTCAAGTAATTCATGTACAAAAGGGTTCCAAGAGTCACAACCTAAACTATTACATGGACTTGCTATGAGGGCCAAATGAGGCAATGCAAATGAAACTCTTTGAAAAATGTATAGCAGGGATTATAATTATAAATGGAATTTATGAAGTGTAGAGCAATAGAGGAAGGGACCATAAAATGAGGAGACTTCAATAAGTGAAAAATGGAGTAAAAAGATAAGGGAATTTTTCCATGGGCTTTTTGAAACCCTTTCATGGAATTAAACCTTGCATTTGTTCGTACTGAGAATTATTTGGTAATAGCTTTTAATTTTTTCTTAACCAATTAAATATTTTAACAAATATTGTGATTAAAAAAAAAAAAATTAGTCCCTATGACGTGACTTGTTTCAGAAAAACTAGAAAAACACTCCACACTAGAAAAACAACTCAGGAAGTTAAAACAGAAAACATTGTTGAATGTAACTGTCAAGGACTGACAAATTATTTAAAACAGAAATACAAAGCCCAAAGCACTAGAACAACTAGGAAGTCTCTTAGACCTTTACTTACGCTATTGCCCACAGCTTCACTCATTCTCATTTCCTCTCCTGATGTCCAAATCTTTAAGACATATTGCATATTGTTGTTGATGATGTCAGGCATCATTGAATCAGTTCCAACTCACAGCAGAATGAAACACTACCTAGTTCTGTACCATCCTCACATTGATTGTTATGTTTGAGCCCACTCTTGTTGACACTATGGCAATCCATCTCATTGGGAGTCTTCCCCTCTTTCACTGTCTCTCCAGTTTATCTACCAACCATGAGGTTCTTCTCCAGAGACTGGTCCCTCCTAACAGTATGTCCAAAGTCTGAGAGATTAACTCGTGCCATTCTTGATTCTTAAGGAGCATCTCACTGTACTTCTTAGAAGACAGATTTGCTTTTTCTTCTGGCAGTCCATGATATCTCCAATATTCTTCAATACCATAATACAGATACATTGATTCTTCTACATTAATACAAATGCATC
>NW_006408575.1:9909912-9911292 GCF_000296735.1 Chrysochloris asiatica | reverse complement strand
GACCCTGTATAGGGTTTCCAAGGAGTATCTGGTGAGCTTGAACCACTGATCTTGAAGTTCAAATGACTTTGCAGTCTAAAGCATTGGTAGTAACTCTATATTTTCTTTTGATGCTGCCTGCATTATGTAATATTTTAGCAATTATTGTTGCTGTTCAGTACTGTCAAGTCAGTTCTGACTCATGGCAACACTGTATAGGGTTTTCAGAGAGCAGCTGTTAAATTTGATCCACTGACCTCACATTTCAAACTTACCTTGCAGTTGTCCAGTGCTTATCCTATAGTGCCTAAACCAGGACTCCATTTTTGCTCATGGAATTCTTCAATATTGCAAGTTGGTATTTGAAATTTTTCTTCAGTTCTTTCATCTCAAGAGTGCTGAGCTAGCTCTTCCCTTTGGTTTTCAAATTCCAGGTCTTTGCACATTTCAGTATTAAACAACTTTATTTTTAGAACTGCCCTTTGAAATGTTCTGTTCAACTCTTTTACTTTATCTGTCTTTCAGTCACCTTGTTGTTGATGTTGTTGTTAAGTAGTGTGGAGTCGGTTCTGACTCATAGTGACCCTGCAAAGGGTTTCCGAGGCTGTAAATCTTTACGGGAGCAGAATGCCTCATCGTTCTCCCACGGAACCACTGGTAGTTTCGAACTGCCGACCTTGACCTTCAGGTTAGCAGCCTGATTCATAACCACTATGCTACCAGAATTCCTTTTCTCACCTTAGCTTCTCTATATTCAAGAGCAAATCTCAGAGTTTCTTCTGACATCCACTTTGCTCTTTTGTATATCTTGTATATCTGAGATTGGATAATTTCCATCTGATACAAAGTAGACCAGTTAGTTGTTGTAGTTGTTGTTAAGTGCTGTTGAGTTAGTTCCAACCCATAGCAACCCTGTATTGGGTTTCCGAGGAGCAGCTGGTAAGCTTGAACTGCTGACCTTGTGGTTCAAATGACTTTGCAGTTCAGTGCACTCATCCACAGTGGCACACCAGGCCAGTTAGTGGGTCAATTTAAATTCATGCATGAATGACTAAAACCAATGATAATGAAATTATCATTATACAGGGTCACTATGAGTTGGAACCAACTCACGGTACTTAACAACAACAATAATAACAACAACTGAAATTGATCAAACATTCAATAAAGTTTCATTGATAATTACTGGAGATTGGAATGTGAAATTTGAAAACAACAGGAAGGATCAGTAGTTGAAAAATATGGCCTTGGTGATAGAAAAGATGCTAGAGATCACATCATAGAATTTTTGCAAGAGCAATAACTTGTTCTTTGCAATTACCTTTTTTCAATAGCATAAAAGTTGACTATATACATGAAACTTACCAGATGGAATACACAAATATCAAATTGACTACATCT
>NW_006408575.1:9896353-9899517 GCF_000296735.1 Chrysochloris asiatica | reverse complement strand
TCATAAGACAATGCATGGAGGGGATTGGAACCATGGCAATGTAATGATATACGATGGAATGAATATGGAACTGAGGTTCTCTCATGTAAACTATCATATAATTCACAATAAAACATTAAAAAAATAAAAATAAAGAGCATTCTAGCTGTACTTTTCCCAAGAAAGATTTAATTATTCTTCTGACAGTATAACATATATTTAATGTTCTTTGATAACACCATAATTCAAAGGCATCAATTCTTCCTTTTTCTTCCTTATTCATTGATGTCAGTTTTAGGGCTAAGGTATGCCTGACCCAAGCCATAGTGTTTTTAGTAACCTCATATGCATGTGAAAGTTGGACAGTGAATAAGGAAGACCTAGAAAAACTGATGCATTTGAGTTATGGTATTGGAGGATAATATTGAATGTACCATGGACTTCCAAAAGAACAAGCAAATCTTTGTTGGAAGAAGTACAACCAGAATGCTCCTTGGAAGCCAGGATGACCAGACTTCGTCTTTCATACTTGGGACATATTATCAGGAGGGACTAGTTTCTGGAGAAGGATATCATGCTTGCTACAGTGAAGCATCAGAGAAAAAGATGAAGACCCCTAATGATATGGATTGGCACAGTGGAAGAAGTAATGGGTTCAAGCTATGAGGTAGGCGCAGGACCAGGTAGTGTTTCATTCTGTTTTGCATAGGGTTGCTATGAGTCAGTACTGATTCAATGGCACCTAACAACAACAACAACAACAACAACAACAATTCATTGTCCAACTATCACATGCATATGAGAAAATTCTATGGCTTGGATCAGGCGCACCTTAGTCCACAAAATGATATCTTTGCTTTTTAACACTTTAAAGAGGTTTTTTGCAGCAGGTTTGCCCAATGCAATGTGTCATTTGATTTCTTGAGTTGTTTCTATGTGTGTGGATTGTGGATCCAAGCAAAATGAAACACTAAACAACTTCAATATTTTCTATGTTTATCATGATTTTGTTTATTGGTCCAGTTGTGAGGATATTTATTTTCTTTTTGTTGAGGTGTAATTCATACTGAAGGCTGTAGACATGGATCTTCATTAGTAAATGCTTGAAATTCTTATCACTTTCAGCAAGCAAGATTGTGTCATCTGCATATCACAGGTTGTTGATGACCTTCCTCCAATCCTGATGAGGCATTCTTCAAATAGTTCAGTTTCTTGAATTATTTGCTTAGCAGGATTCCTGGTGTGGTGCTGTAGGACTGTAAACCACAAGGTTGGCTGCTCAAGCCATCAGTTCCTCATCAGAAATCCTACACAGGGTCACTCTGGGTTAGAATCAACTCAATGGCACTTAACAACAACAACATCCAGATTGAATACCTATGTTAAAAGTATACAACCTTGACGCATACCTTTTCTGAGTTATGCCATGCCGTATCCTCCAGCTGTTCCTCAGAAACCCTATATGGGGTTGCTATGAATCCAAACCGATATGATGGTGCTTAATAACATTATTCTCTTGATTTACTTGAACAACTGTCTCTTGGTCCAAGTATAGGATTTGCATGAGCACAATTATGTGTTCATTTTTTTGGAATGTTATCCATAATTTGTTATGATCCACACAGTTGAATGTCTTTGCATTATCTGGTATTCTCTGTTTTAAGCCAAGATTATTTGACATCAGCACTGATATCCTTGTTCCCCATCCTCTTTAGAATTGGGTTTGATTTTCTGGCTGTTACTTGTGGACGTAAAGTACAACCTTCTTTTGATTGTTTAACTTGACTCCTGTCAGATTCCAAAAATCAGGCTACCAAAGGTTAAGCAGAAAGGCAACTCATTTTTAAGACCAGGCTGAGGTTTTCATGGTCCTTTTATATGCATCTGGATGGAAAAGATCTCTGGGTTATTCAGATATATATTTCTTTTTCTTTTAAACAGGTTTCTCTCTCGGTCTCTGTCCCCTGGTCCCACCCCCTCTCTTTTTCATCTTGATTTTTAAGGGAGATTTGTGATTAGCACCACTGAGCAGTGGAAGACAGGGCCCAAGAGACCATCCTGGGATTAAATAGAGTCTCCTTGTGATTTGGAAGCCAGAAATTGTCAGCTCTAAATCAGCATGAAGTCTTCATTTAATTTAAATCAGTGAGTTTTATGAATCTGTTTCCTTTTGAGTTTGTCAGACAGACTCTGTTTATTATTTTTTCAGTGTTGTACAGGTTAGAAAGAAATACCATCAACTGGCATGCCGGAACGTAACCTTTGCAATTGTCTAGATCAGGCCCTAAGAAGGGGAAATTGAGGCCAAATATAGAAAAGATAATGTTCAAGGTTACCTACAAAGGACTAGAACTCTCGTTTATTTTTCTCAGTCCCCTCTTTACTATTCTTCTCCTCCATCATTGCCCCTTGCTTGGCCTCAAACAAAGCCTTTAATTTACTATAATTGTTTACCAGCTCCTATCACTAACAGATAATCAGTCTACTGCCTCAGAGGTTCCTATCACAATAGCATAATGAAACTTCAATTAATCAGAGGCCAGGACACACAACTATTATCTAGAATTATTTTTCTGATTAACTCTGAGGAGAACTAGGCAATCTTTCTTTCCCCTTTTTCCCCCTCCGTTCTTATCTTCAGCTTTTCACACATTCAAACTATAGATATGAAGATTGAGTGGTATTAACATTGAAAAGAACCCTGTATTTTATCTGTTCTCCTGGCAAAAGAGTTCAATTCCTGGCCACTGATGTGGCCAGGTTGTTTATTGTTATTATTGTTAAGTGTAACATCCACAACTAGAATTTACATAAGTCACAGTGATTGTTGAGTGCTGTCAAGTCTGTCCCAACTCATAGTGACCCTTAGAAGGTTTCTGAGGAGCCTCTGGTGAGCTTGAACCACAGCTCTTGCAGTTCAAGTGTTAGTTTGCTTTCTTTTCTGAAGAAATAACTGAGGGTCAGAGAGATTAAATAACGTAGGACAACTCTTCAAGTGACTACAATAATAGTGCTGAGACTCACATTGAAGTCTCCTGTTTCCAAGGCACAGTTACTTCATTATCAGCATGTTATCTCTCTGTGCAAGGAGGAGCCCTGGTAACATAGTGGATTATAAACTGGACTGTTATTCAGAAAGTCAGTAATTCGAAACTACTAGTTGCTCCTTGAAGGAGCTCTGGTAG
>NW_006408575.1:9894756-9896253 GCF_000296735.1 Chrysochloris asiatica | reverse complement strand
GTCAGAACAGACTCTAAAACTGGCTCTTAAATATAGAGAAGCTAAATTGACTGCAAGGAATGATGAAGTAAAAGAGTTGAACATTTAATTTTAAAGGGCAGCTTGAGAACAAAAGTTCTGTATTGAAATCTGGAGTTAGAACACTAAAAGGGAGGAACATGCTTAGCATATCTCAACCTGAAAGAACTGAAGAAATACATGAAGTCCTAACTTGAAATTCTGAAAAAATCTATTGATAAAATATTAAATGAGGCAGGAAGAATCAAAAGAAGATGGAAAGAATATAGTTACTGTACCAAAATTTACTGGTTGATATTCAGCCGTTTCAATAAGTACCATATGATCAAGAACTGATGGTATTGAAGGAAGAAATCCAAGCTACACTGAAGGCATTGGCAAGAATGAAGGCTCCAGGAACTGATGGAATAGAAATTGAAATGTGTCAACACAGCACTGGAGGTGCTCACTTTTTAGGTGCACATAAATAAGAAAGACAGCTACCTTACCAACTGATCTGGAAAAAATTCATATACCTATTCCAAAGATAGGTGACTCAATGGAATGCAGAAATAATTGAACAATATCACTCATCATAAAGTACTCCAAGTAAAATTTTGCTGAAGATCATTTAAAAATGACTGCAGCAGCACATTGGCAGGAAGCTGCCAGAAATCTAAGTCAGATTCACAGGAGGATATGGAACTAGGGATATCATTGCTAATGCCAGATGGATCTTGGCTGAGAGCAGAGAATACAACAAAGATGTTTACTTGTGCTTTATTGACTATGGAAAAGCATTGCACTATATGGATTATAACATTATGGATAACTCTGGAAGAAAAGGAATTCCAGGAATTTTAATTGTGCTCATGAGGAACCTGTACATAGATTAGGGAGCAGTCATTCCAACAGAATGATTTAAAATCAGAAAAGGGTTAAATTCTTTCACCATATTTATTCAATCTGTATGCTGAGCAAATAGTCTGAGAAGTTGGATTATATACAGAAGATTGGAATTATATATATCAGGGCTGGAAAAAAAGTCATTAACAATCTGCAATATGCAGGTGACACAATCTTGCTCAAAGTGAAAAGGACTGAAAAAACTTACTGATAAAGATCAAAGATCACAGCCTTTAGTATGAGTTGCACCTCAATGTAAAGAAAACGAAAATCCTCACAACTAGACCAATACATAATATCATGATTAATGGAAAAAAAGATTGACTTTGTCAAAGACTTTATTTTGTTTGGATCCACAATCAACACTCATGGAAGCAACAGTCAAGTAATCAAATGCATACTGCATTATGCAAATCTGTTGCAAAAGACTTCTTTAAAGTATTAAAGAGCAAAGATATGAGTTTGAGGACTAAGTTGGAAAAAGCTATGGTATTTTCCATCACCTCATATGCATATGAAAGTTGTTTAATGATAAGGGAAGACTGTAGAACAGGGTGGAGAACCTTTTATTCTGCCAAAATCATCATTCACAGG
>NW_006408575.1:9883579-9888864 GCF_000296735.1 Chrysochloris asiatica | reverse complement strand
GTAGTGGTTACGAATTGGGCTGCGAACCTTAAGGTCAGCGGTTCGAAACTACCAGCTGCTCCACAGGAGAAAGATCAGGCTTTCTACTCCCGTAAAGATTTACACTCTCGGAAACCCTGTACAGGGTCGCTATGGGTCGGAACCGACTCGACGGCACTTAACAACAACTTAACAACAGTTGCTCCTTGGGAGAAAGATGCCCTTTGATCCTGTAAAGATTTACAGCCTCAGAAACACTATACAGGGTAGCCATCAGTCAGAACACAACCACCAATACCACCAACTGTCTACACATTGCTTTTTCTTGAAAGTTCTTCTTTTAAGGCAGATTGGTGTTTGGTAAGAACCCTTGTCACCAACGGAAGGGATTGGGTTTTAGGTCTCTCACCAGCTAAGTGAACTCTTCCTCCTGGAATCACCCAGCTGGTCTCTTGACCATGCCCTGGATGGAACATTCAGCAACATATACAAGGAAGCTCCAGAAAGGACAACACTATAGCTTTGTGGCTCTTTCCCCAGGGCTCCAGAGCACTTGGAACAAATCTATCACAGCAATGGCAAGCCTCCTCTTGTACTACAATGCATATCATCTTGCCATCTCCTACATTACTCCAAGAGTCTTTTGAAGGTTGAAATTGCATCTTACTCATCTTTGTTATGTTTGGACAGGGCTCAACATTAGGTGGGTCCTCAACATACACTTACTTTAGAAGTCATTGTGTCTATGTTGGTGATGGTAGAATAATTTGGAAAAGGATTGTGAGAATGGCTGTACAACTTGAAAACATGTAATCCATGTTACTGAATTGTACATGTAGAAACTGTTGAGATGATGTATGCTTTCTCATGTATAGCTTCACTGTAACAAAAATTACAGAATATATTTTTATAAGTGAAACTATAAAAATGCTTATAAAGAAAAAAATATATGCTTATTAAAGCAATTAAATACTCCAGTCCAACACACTCAGTTGACAAGAGAGATGATTTATGTAAAGTCTCATAGGAAACTGATGATAGAACAGTAATTAGTCTGTCTACAGACTCTCCTTTCTGAGTCTAAGGATGATGAGCAAGATGATAATGACGGTGCTATTCCTGATGGCCAACATGTTTCAAATGCTGGTAAGGTACTGTGCTAAGTGCTTTCTGAGCCTAACTCCATTTGATCCTTATAATAATTGTATTTTTGCTCCCATTTCCCACATAAGAAAACTGATACTTACGTTTAGAAAGATAAAATACTTTAGGTCAAAATTAGCTTTAGGTTTCTCATCACCTTGCAAATGTCCTCTACACTAGCCCCTATCCTCAGCATAAATATATATATATACAAGCAATATAAGTTGGTACTGGGATAGAGGCCAGACAAGTCCTCTTCCTGTATGAATAAGACACACACATTATTCCTGGCACCTTCAACAATAGAAGTCCTGGCCAAGAAAGCTCAGATGAGAAGTTGTGCTCATTAACTGCTAACTTCAGGCTTCATAGTCTCCTTTATTTTGAGCTGTCACTCAACATGGCCTTATTTTT
Organism: Chrysochloris asiatica; assembly: GCF_000296735.1. Taxonomy (NCBI): domain Eukaryota; kingdom Metazoa; phylum Chordata; class Mammalia; order Afrosoricida; family Chrysochloridae; genus Chrysochloris; species Chrysochloris asiatica. Next base: position 9,887,328 of record NW_006408575.1, on the reverse strand, counting down.
CCAGTCCTTTTTTGAGCATCTCCTGCTGGTGCTTATTTGTTTATCTAAAAGGCCAGACTCTCTAGGATGGACTCATTAAGAGGACATTCCCTTTCATGAAGGCCCCGGAGAATGGCAGGGACACAATATCTCCTGCATGCCTCCCTCTCCCCATGCCAACACCATAATAAAAGGCACTCAGTCTAGAGCCAACCCAAACTCAACTCGGTACAAAATGTTCTCTGTTGGAGTTGAGCTGTGAAGAATAAACATTCTTTTCAAAGTCCTGCCCACCCTCTCACCTCCACCACGTAATCTTTCCCTGACCTCTCCATCTGATCTACAATGATTTCTCCTTCTTAGGATCCAATTGGTATCACAAAACATGCAATCAGAATAAGATTCTGTTCCTGGAGAAACTGTAGAAATTATTTAGATTAAGCATAGCAATAACCTGGCACTGGTGCCAGCCACTCCCTGATTTCCCTTCCATGGCAGGCAGCTCTAATCAACTATGGTACTCTTCCCAGCTGAGCAGAATATTGCCTCAGAATCCTTTTCAAAAACCCCAGTGAGTAGAACACACAACTCAGAGGTAAAGTAACTTTCTCATTCAGAATCAAAGTCATGGATTTATTGTTAGCTGAACTAGTCACCCAATTCAGTGACTTCAAATGGAAATATTGTTCAGTCCTGACCCATCCTTGTAAATGGTTGTAGATTAGACTGTTGTGATCCATAGACTCTTCATTGGATGATATTACCAAGTAGATTGCCAAATCTCTCTTCATAGTCCACTTTAGTGTGGAAGCTTTGCTGCAATATGTTTAGCATCTTATCAACACAGAAGCCTCCAATGACAGAAGTATAGTGGAGGAGCATGAAGTACATTGGCTACTAATCAAACTCAGGTCTCCTACTGGAAGGCAAGAATTCTACCACTGAGCCACCAGTGCAAAAGACACAGAAGAAACTGAAACAGAAGTCACCTACTTGCCAATCTAATGCACTTTCCACCACTGCACCTTTCTTGATGATGTATTCTTTTTGAGTCATCTCATATGATCACAGTCAGATTTTCTATTTCCTGATCATAAGACCTGTGTTGTTGACTTATCTAAGCAGCTCCTAGGGAGTGCACTCAACTAGTGAATGGTACACATGCTGATGAGTTGGCAGGAGGAGCGAGGGCACCCATGTGTGAAAGAGGCATTTAACAATTTCAAAACAGATTGATTGGATGCACCCTGGCTTAAACAATCATATATTATCACAACCATTCTCTGGATAAAATACATTAGACAATCACCAAAGCATTTAGAATATTTCTCCCACCTTAACTAGACCTCATCCAAAGGGCATCAGTAATGAGAAAGTCCAAAAGGTTCTTATGTGAGTGAATTCTGCAAATTTCCACCAAAGCAGCTTAAAACCAGAGGAGAATGATGGCAGAAATGGCCTCCAGGGATCTAAGGCCTCGCTCCATGTGGCTGGCTGGAAGTAAGATGTTCCTTTGAAATATCATGTTTTATTTTGAAAATTCATGTGGGTTTGATTTCTACTCCAAAATATTGTTTACTTTAACAACAAAAATGTTTTACCTAAAATTTTAAGTAAATTTGATGCTCTAAGAAGAAATACTATGTTTACCTCGGAGTTTCATGTTCATCTTTACCCCAGAGGTTAGCAAACTGTGGCCAAATCCTACCAATAAACTGTTTTCATAGATCTTATGAGATAAAAATGCTTTTCAAATCTTAAAATAGTTGGGGAATAAAACAAAATAATATATTTTTATGACATATTAAACTAATGTGAAATTCATATTCTAATGTCCATAAATAAAACTTCAATGAAACATATTCAATTATGTGTTGCCTGTGGTTACTTTTGTGCTATAATGTTAGAGTTGAGTAGTTGCACAAGGATCATATGATCCAAACAGTCTAAAATATGTACTGTTGTTGTTGAGTGCTGTCGAGTCTGTTCTGACTCATAGTGACCCTGTTATAGGGTTTCCAAGGAGTGGCTGGTGACTTTGAACCACAGATCTTGCAGTTCTAACTGACCTTGAGGTCAAGTGCTTATCCTATGGTACCACTCCAGGACTCCCAAAATATGTTCCAGCTAGCCTTTTTAAAAAATATTTTCAGACTTCTGTCTTAGCTTGTCTGTCATTAGTGACCCTAAGAAACCACCTAGCAACTCACGGTGACCTCATGCACAAATTGAAACACTCTCTTGTCCTGCACTGTCCTCAAGATTGGCTGTGGATTGGACTATTCTTAATCTGGGGTGTAGAGGGGGGTTACCCTTTGGAACACAGGGTTTGATTGGAGATCTGTTTGATTTTCACAGCTTGGTGTATTACTGGCATTTCTAGTGGGTAGAGGTCAGGGCCGATGCTAAACATCCTTTGTTGTTGTTAAGTGCCTTCGAGTCAATTCCAACTCATAGCAACCTTGTATCGGGTTTCTAAGGAGTGGCTAGTGGGTTTGAACCACCAACCTTGTATTTAGCATTCCAGTGCTTACCCTACATTACCACACCAAGACTCCAAACATCTTTTAATGCACAGGAAAACCACCCATAGCAAAGAATTATCTAGTCCATGGTGCCAACTGTGCCAAGTGAAAAACTGGTATAAACCTTCCAGTGTAAGATCTGTTTCCCCTCTTCATCTTTCATTTCTTTCCTCATTTCAAACACAAACAGATTGTTGATATTTAGTTCATCAGGAAGGAATACTCATTCAGGCCTGAGAGAAGGGCTCTCTGTAAATATTCATGGATGATGAAGAGGACGACATCTTGTTTCACTTGACTGTCAGGATTGTTGATAAAAATACAATAATAATCATTAATGTTTATGAACAGTTACTATATGTCATGCACTGGGCTAAATATTTTATATTCATCATCTCATTTAATGATCATTTTGACCTTCTGAGGTAGATATCACTAAGGTTTCTATTTTACAGATGAGGAAACTAAGGCTCAGAAAAATTAAGTTGCCAAAGGCCATATTGCTATCAATTTGTACTGCAGTGAATCATACCTATGTAATCTGATACCAGAAATTTAGCTGTTTATAAGTGTATCATATATTTCCTAAAATACTCATTGACTCTTTGTTTCCCTCCTTAGATGTGAGCAAGAAAATTTAACTTGTCCATCTTACATCCCCAGCATGATACATAAGAAATGACTACACTCTTTTTGTTCCGGTAAAAATCAGCAGCCTTTGAAACCTCCTGCAGGGTCACTATGAGTCGGAACCAACTCCATGGTACTTAACAACAGCAACAACAAAAAGTCTAACCTTCAAGACATGATCCTTAGCTCAAAATGTCATTCGCTAGAAAATGGACAGCTTTGTCAAATGAAATGCATTGGGTCACTTTGAAACTGGTGGGTCAGCGGAGGAAAAAAAAAAAAAAAGAATTGTTAGATAACTGTATGTTCTTTGTTCTAGAGACATTTTGTAGGAAATAACACCAGCCTGTTGACTTGTTAGATCTTAAAGCCAATTAGCACCTAAATAGGTTTCTTATTTCTTTCCCAGATATAATCAGAATCGAATAGCCATTGTTAGAGGGATAACTTTGGAGAGGAAGTAAACAGGTCCTTGAAGCTATGAATTTCAGGAACATAGAATACTGCTCCCAATGTTGCAGCCTGGTTTAGAGCAGGATTAGCAAATATATTTCTTTTCATGTATCAATGTGGATTATCTGATAGGTGGTGTTGATGGGAATTGTTGTTGTTGTT
>NW_006408575.1:9881117-9883479 GCF_000296735.1 Chrysochloris asiatica | reverse complement strand
CAGAATGTTTCTTAGAAGTGAGGACAGTAAGACTTTGTCTCTTGTACTTTGAACGTATTGTTAATTGGGACCAGTCCTTGAAGAAGGATTCATACTTGGTAAAGTGGAGGGTCAGTGAAAAAGAGGAAGACCTCCAATGAGACTGACGCAGTGACAGCAACAATAGTCTTAAACATAACGGTTGTGAGGATGGCACAGGGCAGGGCAGTGTTTTCCTCTGTTGGGCATAGAATAGCTATGAATTGGAACCAACTTGAGGGAATCTAGCAAAAACAACTTTCTAAGCTCTCTCACAATATACATTCTAATCTCAGCAGGAAATTTGAATTTATCCTTCTTTGAGTCTTGCTGTGGTGTTGTAGGATAAACATTGGACTACTAAACACATAATCAATCATTCAAACCCACCTGATGCTTGGTAGAAATCCTATACACAGTTGTTAAGAGTTGGAACTGACTCAGTGGCTCTTAGCAACAACTCTAAGTTCCCTTAACACACTAAACTCAGAATTTCACACACATTGTCATACCTCTTGTTTTGCTTTACTCATTGAGTTGCAGTTAACTGTCCAGTAGGCACTGTCATCATCATCTCCTTCTTGATGGTAGAAAGTCACAGTCTCACAGAATTTACTGATATATTTAAGGGGAAAATGGCTAGCAGGAGGTGGTGGCAGGATTAGAAACTAGAATCCTAAACAAGTTCTTTGTCCAGCACAACTACTTATATCTTAATAACTGTGTTGGTCTGATTTGCATTGAACATAGCAGCTGGATACTAAATGAACACAGTTTCCACCAAGTACTAGGGTTATGTTTAAAGATCTGCTGCACAAGAAGTCACACAGTGCCTCCCAAATCTAATGGTCACTCTAGTTTGGTTGGTGACTCATATGTCTAAAGAGAAACCTAAGTTCAGTTGTGCTATTACACTGCACAAAACCAGAAAATGAAATTTGTTCGGTGTCTCACCTAGCGAGGGTGAACAGGTCATTCAGCCCAGGTCAAGGGTGGGGACAAAGGAGACTTGAGATAAGATTATTTGGGAGTCACAAGGGTGCTGTTCTAGTTCTGATTTCTAGGCCCAGCTCTATTATGATTCACAGGGATGCAAGGAAAGCTGAGCACCTCTCTAGGGTTCAGTTTCTTATTTTCAGCACCACAGATTTTGAAAGATATGCTAACCCTAAGTTCAGAAAGCTAAGTTCAGTTGTGGCATTACATAGCACACAGCCAGAAAACAGATTTTGCTCTCCATGTCTTGAATTAATTAAATCCATTCTTCATTTAATCTCCACTCAAGTGTTGATTTCCAGTCTGAAGTGCTGAACTGTGGGTCTCTTGAATTCCCTACCCTTTTCAGGTTCTGTCATGGATTGAATTGTGTTCACCACAAAATATGTGTCAGCCTACCTGGGTCATTATTCCCAGTGGTTTGGTAGTTACATGATGATGAAATCATCCCCCGTTATGTGATCTGATGGGGTAAGACAATCAACTGTAAAGGGATCAAGGTAGAATGCAACACCTTTACTCAAACTGCAGTCCTAAATATATATAAGGGTAGTTTCCCTGGGGTGTGATCTATATCACCTTTTATCTTAAAAGAGATAAAGTAGAGAGGCGGGACATCAGTATGACCTAGAAACACCCTGGAGTGGAGGGTTTCCTTAGAATCCAGTCTTCCTGTAACAAGAACCTCTTAGACTCAGGAGAAGACTGATGCCAGGATACATGGAGATCTCCAAAGACACCAGGCCCCCTGATGCTGAAAAGAGGTAAGGACCTTTCCTAGAACTGACAAAGAGAGAAACTTTCCCTTAGAGCTGGCACTTTGAATTTAGACTTCTAGTTTTCTAAACTGCAAGAAAATAAAGTTGTTTGTTGACGTCATCCACTGTGATATTTCTGGTATAGTAGCACAGTTACCTAAGACAGGTTCTAAAGATGGAACCAACATTACTAGACAGTGCCCAAGGTATTCATTTCCTTGCATTAGGTGCCCTTGAGTTGATTATGTCTTATAGCGACCCTATGTACAACAGAATGAAACACTGCTAGGTCCTACTGCATCCTCACAATTGTTTTGTTTGAGCCCATTGTTGTTGCCACTGAGTAAATCCATTTCATTAAAGGCCTTCCTCTTTTTTCCTGACCCTCCACTATACCAAGCATGATCTCCTTCTCCAAGGACTTGTCCTTTCTGACGACATGTCCAAAGTATGAGAGAGAATGTCTCGTCATCATGGCTTTCAATAAGTAATCTGGCTGTACATCTTTGAAAACAGATTTATTCATTCTTATGTCATTTCATGGTATGTTCAATAATATTCACCACTACCATAATCCAAATGCATCAATT
>NW_006408575.1:9869119-9875102 GCF_000296735.1 Chrysochloris asiatica | reverse complement strand
AAATCTTTACGGGAGTAGAAAGCCTCATCTTTCTCCCGCGGAGCAGCTGGTAGTTTCGAACTGCTAACCTTGCGGTTCACAGCCCGATGGGAATAGTGGTCCAAAATAAGACAATCTGGTTTCAGAGCTCAATTTCACCTACTTTTAATAACCAGTAAGACTGCATAAAACCTACAAACTGAGTATTAATTAGCCATGTGTTCAAAAAGCTTGGACTCTAGTCCCAACACTGGTATTACTGTGGTAAATTAGATCACTCTCTGTGCCTCTGTTTACCTGGTTGCAAAATGGGGATGATGGCACTTTCCCTGTCCACCTCATTAAGGTGTTACTAGGTTCAAAGAAGCATTGTACAAATGATTAAATATGGTCATTGCTACTTGTAATAATCTTTACAGTCCAATGGCCACAAATAAGGAAATTAAATCATAATATAAAAACCCTGTAAAACACTGAGCCAAGTGACCATAAGATACTATTGCTGATAGCCAGAAGAAGGAATTAGTCAGCAAACAACATAAAAATGCAACAAAATACAGAATTAAGTTCAATGTTATCAGCATTTTTTATTGGGCCTGCCCCAGGCTCAGCTGGGACAGTTCATCTGGCACTCAAGGCCTAACACAGCTGCTAAGAAGATGCTGACCTTGAGGACTACTTCAGGGAGTTGGGAAGAATTACTTGTTCTGACATCCATAACAGGACTTGATTCCACAAAACACAGTGCTTCCTGAAAGAAAGATTCATAATATTTATTTGGCATGAAAATCTGGACTCCATCCAATAACTACTACCCAGCCGATTTTAGGCTGCCTAGCCATGGTTAGCTTTAAAAACAATACACTTTACATAATTGTTGAATGCTAATACAGATCCTTAGTGGAAATAAATTAGTAGGAAGGATGTGTTTACAAATCTGGGCATTAATGACCTCCACAACTTCATCATATTCAAAAGCTCCAGGGAGAAAGATGAGTGAGGCTTTCTGCTTCCACAAAAGATTTAAAGCTTCAGAAACTCTATACAGGGTATCTATGAGTAGAAACTGACTCCATGGCCCTTAACAACAACAACACATAGTACCTAATAAGGTGCTAGAAATGGTGGGAAATGAAGATATGGCTCCTGTCCTCCAGGATCTTAAAATTTAGTTGTGAAGACATATCCTTATGCCTGAAATAATGTTATATAACAAGAAACTAATCCACACTACAAGCGCCTTAGAACCTCAGGACAAGGGAAACAGCAATGATTTGAGCAGATCTAGTATTCATGATACAAATGAGATTTCAGCAAAGCCTTGAAGGCAGTAAAAAGGGCAGAAGAGAACATTCCAGGGTGTGAACAGAGGCACAGACATAACAACATACCTACAACACATCTTCTGGGAAGCAGTCCAAGACAAAACCACCTGGTATAAAAATCTCAATTTCATGGCCATTTGGATAATGAACAAGGAATAAAATCGACAAATTTGAATTTTTGTGTTAGTGAAGAAAATTGGATGTGCCACAGACAGCTAGAAGAATGAGCAAATCTGTCCGGAAGGAAGTAGAGTCAGAATGATTTTTAGAAAGGAGGATGGTAAGACTTTATCTCACTTACGCAGGACATTTTAACATGTGGGACCAATCACTGGAGAAAGACATTGTGCTTGCTAAAGTACACTCTAATATATATATATATGTAAAGTCCCTCAATGAGAAAAATGGACCCAGTAGCTGCAACAATGGGTTACATATTAAGGACTGGGCAATGTTGTAGATGGTACCTAATAACAAAGTCTGCACCCAGCCTATTAACCAAAAGTGTTTCAGAACTTGAATGCAGAGGCCGTTAAGGCCAAAGATGGAGTATAGCTTTTATCTGGAAGGTAAAATAAAGAGAGGAAAGATTTGATAATCAAGAGCTGAAAGCAAGTAGAAGGGCATGGGAGTAGGTGATAAATATGGAAACAGTTGCAGTAGTCCAAGTGCTGAATGATGAGGGCCAGAAAAAAGTGGCAACTACAGAAATATAAAAGGAGCTCTGGTGGTGTAGTGGTTATGAATCGGGCTGCTAATCTCATGGTCAGCTGTTCTGCGGGAGAAAGATGAGGCTTTCTGCTTCTGTAAGATTTACAGCCTTGGAAACCCTGTTACAGGGTCGCTATGAGTCGGAACCGACTCCACAGCACATAACAACAACAACAATGGAAATATAAAGGAAAGGATGCAGGTCATTATGAAAGAAGACACCATAGGATTTTATGAGTGAAGACTTACTGGGATCCAGAAAAAAAAAAGAAATTAAGATAGTGATATAATAAGAGCTTAATGATGACAACATCATCCATCTTTTAGTTCAGTAAAAGTCCATCAAAAACCATCTCAATCAATCAAATGCTTCTGATAATACTCTGATAAACTAGATCAAGCTGTCTCAAATGTTAACATGCTTACAAATTATCTAGGGATATTGTCAAAACACAGGTTTTAATTCAGTAGGTTAGAGGTTGGACCTGGGATCCTGCATTTCTAATTAAGTTCCCAGGTGAGACTTTGAGGAGAAAGAGGTTAAGGTTTCTCTTCTTTGATTTTCATGATCAATGTCAAAGGCTAATTGTTGTTGTTGTTGTTATGTGCCGTCGAGTCGGTTCCAACTCATAGGGACCCTGTACAGGGTTTCCGAGGCTGTAAATCTTTCCAGGAGCAGAAAGCCTCATGTTTCTCCTGCAGAACAGCTGGTAGAGTTTTGAACTGCTGACTGTGAGATTAGCAGCCTGATTTGTAACCACTATGCTACCAGAGCTCCTTAACAGCTATATTGTTGTTGTTGTTGTTAAGTGCCGTCGAGTCGGTTTCGACCCATAGCGACCCTGAATAGGGTTTCCGAGGCTGTAAATCTTTACGGGAGCAGATCGCCTCATCTTTCTCCCGCGGAGCAGCTGGTAGTTTCGAACTGCTGACCTTCCGGTTCGCAGCCCGATTCGTAACCACTACGCTACCAGAGCTCCTTAACAGCTATATTAGAAGCTCTTAAATAAGGTTGGCTCAGGTTAGATTCAGCTATAATCATGATTACCTTTAGTCCTAACATCAAGTAACAAATAGAGACTGCTTAGTCTCTGTTGTTTAATGAAAAGACCTCTAGGCTAGGAGTCAGGAAACCTGATTGGGGATCACTGAACAGGAAATATGGCAAAAGAACTCAAATCCATGGATCACTCCCTATATTTTAGGGCACCCATTCCTTCCCAATTTACTGTCTTCCAATTAAACTTGGAATAAATCTCAAATTCTGTAGTATATTCTACTTGTTACTGTTGTTAAGTGCCCTCAAGTTGATTCCCACGCATAGCGACTCTGTATAGGGTTTTCAAGGAGTAGCTAGTGAGTTTGAATCACCAACCCTGTGTGGTTCGGTGTTTATCCTATAGTATCACATCAGGATTCATAGATCCTTCATAATCTCACTCCTCCCCACCTCTCTTATTTCATCTCCTATCATTTCTCTACTGACTACACTCCAGTTCAAAGGTCTGCTATCTTCTTCTCAAACACACTAACTTCTTACCCCTGAAGGCTTTTGCGTATGGACTACCATCTATCTGGAATGTTTTTGCTTGATAGCTTTCCATGGTAGACTCCTCTGTCTTCAGGTCTCCACCCAGATGCCTTCCTCAGATTCTACCTCAATTATTTTCAGCTAGAGGACTTCTGGTGTGGTGCTTGCTATAGGATCCTCACTAGACTGTGAACCACAAGGTCAGCAATTCAATTACAAGCTGCTCCTCAGAAACCCTATACAGGGTTGCTGTGAGTTGGAATTGATTCAATGGCACTTAACAACAATAACAACATGCAATTTTGCATCCTGTGGAACTTTTGGCAATATCTGGTGACACTTTTTATTGTCACAACTGTGGATGGGGTACTACAGATTTCTGGTAGGTAGAAACAAGCGGTACTAATTACCTTATAAAGTACAAAGAATTATCTGGCCCAAAATGTTGATAATGTTGATCTGTCTAAAGTTAGTTCTCTAAATCTGATGCTTGTCCCATAAAAACTCACCATCTTAGCCTAACCTTATTATATATATATATATGTAAAATCATCATTATTTATTATTTTTAATTGTTCATTATCTGTCTCCTTTGCCTGGAATATTAGTGTCATTAAAGCAGAGACTATATCCTATCTTTTCATTTATCTGTCCTCAGTTCCTAAAACCTTTCTTACATATTATAGATACTCAAGGAATGAATAAGTGCAGTCATAAGTAAATACTGAATATAAAAAAGCAACGAATAAATTAAATTCAACCTCAGAACATGAACATAGAAAAATTTCCATGTTATAAATGATACTTCAAGGAAAAGATAACACACAAAATATTTTCAAATCATATATGTGATGGAGGTCCATCTAGACTACATGAAGGAACTTCAAAAAGTTTACTGAAAAAAGTGGAATTGAAAAACAATTGAATTTTTCCACAAACTTCTTGTTGTTGTTGTTAAGTGCCATCAAGCCAGTTCCCACCCATAGTGACCCTGTATAGGGTTTTCGAGGAGCAGCTGGTAAGCTTGAACCACCAACCTTGCAGTTCAAATTGAAAAACAATTGAATTTTTCCACAAACTTGTTGTTGTTGTTAAGTACCATCAAGTCGGTTCCAACACATAGCGACCCTGTATAGGGTTTCCGAGGAGCAGCTGGTAGGCTTGAACCACAGACCTTGCAGTTCAAATGGTTTTGCAGTCTGGCGCATTAACCCACAGTGCCACTCCAGGACTCCTTAAGCCCCCCTCTTACAAAGAACTCTTACTACTCAACAACCAAACATAAACGACTCAATTTAAAAATAGGCAAAGTACTTGAATAGATATTTCTCCAAAGAATATATGCAAATGGCCAACAAGCATCTGATTACATGCTCATTAAGGAAACCCAGCATGAGGTATCACTTCACATCCACTAAGATGGCTCCACTAATAATAATAAGAAGAAAAAGACAAAAACAAGCACTGGTGAGAGCTGGGAAATCACAATCTTCATTCATACATTTCTGGTAGGAATGCAAAATGGTATAGTCATTTTGAAAACATTAAGTATAGATATGCCTTAAAACTCCAAAGCCAATATTAGGTACATACCTAATAGAAATAAAAATATATCTCCAGTTCAGGTGTTGGGGAGGGCAATACACAAGAAACAGGATGGTGGTGGTGGTGGTGGTGGTGGTGGTAGAAGAACAAGGTAGATAGGGGTAAACAGGCAGGTTTACATGGGCTAAATTGAACAGAGGTAAATAGTGATGTAGGCTCAACTTTGCAACAATAGGGCTCTGGGATACAGGGATTGAGGCATAGTCTGAAGACAGGAAATAATGTTAAAATGCTTGACTTTCTTATCAATATTGATTTCCCTTGTCTACTACTGTAAAATAGTCACTTGAGTGGGATAGAGAGGAATATAAGAAAACATGATTACAGAAAGCTCGCAAGCCCGTCTTCAGCCTACAACTGATTGGAATACCTGAAAGGGGTTCTAAATCTTACCCAGTGAAATAGGCTTCTTGCGGAGCCTTTGTAGTATATAGTACCTTAGGTGGAATCCTGAGCCCCATCCAGAACCTTCTAAGATGTGACATTCCCAGGGAAAGGACAAGCAGACCAGCTTAGAACAGCTAGAGCAACTGAAGATACTTCTTGAAAGAAAGATCAGCAGGAAAAATCCCAAACAAAAATGGCCGTCTGATTAGCTACTACAAGAACAAGCAAGTTGTTCGCTGGAGACCCATCAAGGCAAGCAATCAAGTCCCTTAAGACAAACCACACTCCAAGACTGAGATTCAAAGGGAACACATAAGCAGGGATATAAGCTGGCAACCACACTGGTCTACTGGTGAGTTGAAGAGGGAGAAAGGCAGCAATGAAAATATAGGATGAGTTCAACCCATTGACCTGGAGATGAAAGAGAGAAGAGGAAGGGCTGTTG
>NW_006408575.1:9865655-9866579 GCF_000296735.1 Chrysochloris asiatica | reverse complement strand
TTCTGCTGTGCATAAGGTCACTATGAGTCAGTACCAACTCGATGGCACCTAACAACAACAAGTGAAAGAAGTCAAACACAAAAGACCACATACTGTATGATTTCATTTACATGAAATTTCCAGAAAAGGCAAATCCATAGAGGCAGAAAGCAGATTAGTAGTTATTTAGGACTAGGGAGCTCAGAGGCGTGAAATCTAAATGATTCGGAGTTTCTTTTTAGAGGGAACAAAATATTCTAAACTTACTTTGTGCTGATGGATATACATATCTTCAGGCTGGACCTTCCTCATCTAAGCAAGATAAGTACATCAGGGGTCAAGCAGCAGTATATTCTTTGTTGGTCCCTGTACATATGTCATTTTGATTTCCTTTATTATCTATACAACACTGATTCCCTTGGTTTAGTTTATTTGATTGGCATTTATTAAATATATGGTATAAGGAGAGGATGCCTGATGCCAAAGGGAATCAGGAGTCAGCTAAAATGTTGGAGACTGCTCTACATGCAGGTTTTCTAGTTTGAAATTATAATAGCTATCATCATGTGAGCACCTTCTCTGTCCCAGCAACTTGCTTAGCTTTACATCCATTATCATTATAACCAACTTAACACTATCTTTTAACAGAACATGGAAACTGAGGAATAAATGGAGACAATTATTTGACCGGAGTCATGAAGCTGTTAAATTATAGATCTGGACTCATACACAAGTGTCTAGTATGCCAAAGCTCATCTACTGTCAGTTGTTGTTTTTGTTGTTATTAGGTGCTGCTGGGTCCATTCCAACCTATAGTTAGCCTACACCCAAATGTCCTGTCCTTTACCATCCTCACAATTGTTATGCTTGAGCCCATTGCTGCTGCCAGTGTGCCAAACCATTTCATTGGGGGTCTTCCTCTTTTTCACTACCCCTTCACTTTAC
>NW_006408575.1:9862571-9864408 GCF_000296735.1 Chrysochloris asiatica | reverse complement strand
AATACAAGTTCATTACTTAAACTTATTAAGCCTCAGTTTTCTCTGTGAAATGAGATAGAACCATTACTGTGATTTAGAGTTGTGAGAATTGAAAAGACTAGGACTAATTTATCAAGGCATTTAGCATATTTTGTTGTCATTAGTTGCCCTCTAATCATTTTCAACTCATAGAGACCCTATGTACAACAGAACAAAACACTGCCCAGTCCTGTGCCACCTTCACATTTTTTATAATTTGAGCCCACTGTTGTAGGCAATGTGTCAATCCATTTCATTGAGGTTCTTCCTCTTTTTCGATGACCTCCAACTTTATTTCTCCAGGAAGCGGCCTCTCCTTATAACATGTTCAACATACATGAGACAAAGTCTTGCTATCCTCATTTCTAAGATTCATTCTGTTTGTATTTCTAAGATTCTTCTGAGACTTATCCATTCTCCAGTGGTGGGATTGTTGTACTGTAGAGTTGCTTCTTACTCATAGTGACCCTGTATAAGTTTTATGAGGCTGTAAATCTTTACCAGAGCAGAAAGCCTCATCTTTCTCCCACTGATCAGCTGGTGGATTCACCTTGCTAACCTTGCAGTTAGAAGACCAACTCAGAACTGCTATGCTGCCAGGGTTCCTATTCTTCTGGCAGCCCATGACATATTCAACTTTCTCCACAAACACCACAAGTCTTCAATCTTCTTTATTCATTGTCCAGCTTTTGCATGCAAATGAGGCAATTGAAAATAGCCTGGCTTAGGTGAGGTATAACTTAATCTTCAATGTAATATCTTTGGTTGTTACCACTTTAAAAAGGTCTTTTGTAGTGCATTTGTCAAATGTAATGTCTTGTTTGATTTTTAACTGCTGCTTCTATGGATGGTGATTATTGTTGTTAGGTGCCATTGAGTAGGTACTGACTCATACTGACCCTATGAACAACAGAATGAAACACTGCCCGATCCTAGGCCAACCTCACTATTGTTGCCACGCTTGAGCCCATTGATACTGCCACTTTGCCAATCCATCTCACTGGGGGTCTTCCTCTTTTTCTATGACCCTCCACATTACCAAACATGATATCCTTCTCCAGTGACTGGTCCCTCCTAACAATATATCTGAAGTATGAGAGATGAAGTTTGGGCAACCTGGCCTCCAAGGAGTACTCTGGCTGTACTTCTTCCAACACACATCTGTTGGTTCTTTTGGCAGCCCATGGCACTTTCAATATTCTCCTCCAACACAGTAACTCAAAAGCATCAATTCTTCTATGGTCTTCTTTATTTACTGCCCAGATTTTGCATACATATGAGGTTATTGAAAATACCATGGTTTGGGTCAGGTGCACCTTAGTCATTAAGTTGACATCTTTGCTCTTCAACACTTTAAAAAGGTCTTGTGCAAAAGATTTGTCCAACATAATATGTTGTTTGATTTCCTGACTGCTGCTTCCATGAGTGTTGATAGTTGATCCTAGAAGAATGAAGTCCTTGACAACTTCAAACTTTCTCTGTTGATAAGAATGTTTTTTTATTGTTCCATGCATGAGGATTATTTTAGATCTAAGCAAAATGAAATCTTTGACAACTTCAATATTTTCTGTGTTTATCATGACAATTTCATTGTTCTAGTTGTGAGAATTTTTGTTTTCTTTTACTCACCACCAGTTGCTCCTTGGAAACCCTGTACAGGATCGCTATGAGTTAGATCACACTTAGCGACAAACAACAATAAGTTATTTGATCCTCAGTAGCAAGTATTTCAAGTCCTGTTCACTTTCAGCAAAGTTGTATGAGTCTTCCTCCAAACCTGATTCCTAATTTTTCTTCATATAGTTCAGCTTCTCAGATT
>NW_006408575.1:9859097-9861311 GCF_000296735.1 Chrysochloris asiatica | reverse complement strand
TAACTGTTCTTTGAAAACTTTGGTTCACCTATTTTATTTCATCTCTTCTTTTTGGTTTAATTAGTCTACATTCAAAAGTGAGTTTCTAAGTCACTTCTGACATCCATTTTGGTCCTTTCTTTCTTTCCTATCTCTTTAATTACTTTTTCTTCTCTTCCTGTATGATGGCACAATTCGTTTGGTCTTTGGTCATCAGTAGTCAATGCATCTGATCTTGTCTTGAAATGGTCTCTAAATTCAGATGAGATATACTCCAGGTTGTATTTATTTATTTATTTATTTTGGTGTTAATAAAATCCTTTTCTCTTCAGGGAATAGGCAACATTCAAAAGACAAGCAACTTAAGAACTCTGCTGTCAACCAGGAAGGAGGGCAACCCAGGCACAAAGTTAGTATAGAGGGTAAGAGTCTTATGTCTTTTGGTGAAGGCAAAGTCATTTGGTTGGCACTTCATGGGAGTATCTTTCCACTAGATCTTCATCATACAGTAGATGCCACGAGTCTCCAATTCTTTACACCACTGCATGATAGCTGAGAATATTCTGTAAGGTTAACTTTGATCCTGGAAACCTATTAATAATTGCCAGCTGTAGTCTTTGATGCCATTTAAAGAGGAGGTGTTGGGTCTTGGCATCAAAAAGAAAGCTTTGTGATCCCACATCTGGTCTTTTGTGATAAACGTGCAGTGGTTCCTTGAGTGCAGTGTGGAATACAAAAGGAACAGATCACACTTTGAGATGTTGTCAGCAAAAGAAGCAGCTTGTTTGCTTTTGCAACTTTCCCATTTAATCCTTTCTCCACTGAGAACATGGCTTTGAGATGTGATTCTGGACCAAGACCAGAAGTTGTCGATTCTGCTTGGCTAGCTGAGATACCACATCCAAGAGCAGGACACCAACGCGGTTACCAGTAAGCTTACACACCTGCTTATGTGTTCCCTTTGAGTTTCAGTCTAGGAGGGGGATTTTTCCTGAAGGGACTTGATTGCTTGCCTTGATAGATCTCCAGCGAACAACTTGTTGTTTTTGTAGTAACAAGCCAATCAGACTGCCACTTTTGTTTTGGATTTTTCCTGCTAGTCTCTCTTTCAAGAAGTATTTTCTGTTGCTCTGGCTATTCCCACTAGAAAGGACAAGGTCGGCTTGTCCTTTCTAGTGGGAATATCCCACGTTAGAAGATTCTGGATGGGGCTCAGGATTTCAGCTAAAGTTTTATACACTAGAAAGGCTCCACAAGAAGCCTGTTTCACTGGACAAATTATAGAACATCTTTTAGGTATTCAAATCAGTTATAGGCTGAAGACAGGCTTACAAGCTTTCTGTAAAAATGTTTCCTGATATTCCTTTCTATGTCACTCAAGTGTCTATATTACAGTAGTAGAAAAAGGAAATCAGTATTCATAAGACAATCAAGTATCTTAACATTATTTCCCCTCTTTTATCCATTCAGTCTATGCTTCAATCCCTGTATCACACAGCCCTGTTTTTCCAAGGTTGAGCATACAATATTATTTACCTCTCTTCAATTTAGCCCATGCAAACCTGCCTCCTTGTTACCCTATTTACCTTGTTCTTCCATGCCTCTCCCTGTTCTTATGTATTGCCATCCCCAACACCTGAACAACAGTTTTGATATGTCTTTTCCCTACTCTGTGCTCTACCATCCCCTCCTGCCTACTCCCCTCCTACCCCCTCCAACCAACATCTTTTTTTTTTTTTTTCCTTTTAGTATGGGTATCTTTTCTTAACCTTTTACAACAATGGCCTTATACAGTATTTGTCCTTTTGTGACTGACTAATTTCATTCAGCATAATGTCCTCAAGGTTCATCCATGCTATGTGGTGGCTTAGAGCTTCCTTGTTATTATTCAAGGTAATGTAATATTCCATTGTGTGCATATACCAAAGTTTGTTTATCCATTCTTCCATTGATGGGCATTTAGGCTGTCTCCATTTTTTTTTGTTATTGTAAATAGTGCTGATATGAACATTGTTGTGTATTTATCTATTCATATTATGGCTCATATTTCTTGTGGATGTATACCAAGTAGAGGAATTGCTGGATCATCCTTCAGTTTGTCATACAGTTGTGTCTTGTGAGTTGCTGTGATTATGGAAGCTATGCCATGGGTATTTTAAATAACAGCAGGCTCACCCATGATGGACAGGTTTCAGATGACCTTCCAGACAAACACAGACTAGGAAGACGGGAAGA
>NW_006408575.1:9807000-9857667 GCF_000296735.1 Chrysochloris asiatica | reverse complement strand
GAAAATATTGAAAGTGCCATGGGCTGCCAAAAGAACCAATAGATCTGTTTTGGAAGAAGTGCAGCCAGAGTGCTCCTTGGAGGCCAAGATGGCCAAACGTCATCTCTCATACTTCAGACATACTGCCAGAAGGGACCAACTGCTGGAGAAGGACATCATGTTTGGTAAGGTGGAGGGTCAGAGTAAAAGAGGAGGACCCCTAACAAGGTAGATTGCTCAAGCAGCAACATCAATGGACTCAATCGTGGCAATAGTAGTGAGGTTGGCCCAAGATCAGCCAGTGTTTTGTTCTGTTGTGCATAAGGTTGCTATGAGTCAGTACTGACTGGATGGCACCACACAACAACAACAGGAAAGACCAGTTAATACCACTATAATTCAAATTTATGCACCAAGCACTAAAGCCAGTGAGGATGAAAGAGAAGAATTCTGTCAACTTCTTCAATCTGAAATTGATCACACATGCAATCAAGATGTATTGATCTTTACTGGTGATTGAAGTGCAAAGGTTGGGAACAAACAGGAAGGATCAGTAGTTAGAAAATACAACATTGGTGATAGAAATGATGCTGGAGATCCCCTGAAGGTCAACAGGGGACCAAAAAAACAAAACAACAGCAAAAACAAAAACATATTTGGTACTATTGTCTATAATCACGTAAAAGAAAAGAAAAAAAAAATCTGTAGCAAAATATGATTATGTCTTTTATCCCCCTTTCTCAGCTAGCTTGGACTGTTCTGGGACACCATTCCATTGTAAGCAGTTCCTGGTGACTCATCCCACTTCCACAATTCTGGACCCAGAAATATTTACTGGGCAGATCTGCATACATGTGTAGCAGAACTATCCAGACGCAGGGTGGAGACTGCCCACTTGCTGAGGCACCCCCTCTAGTCACCATAGTGGAGGTGCACAGACAGTGAAAGATCAAAGAATGGAGGCAGGGAAAAAACAAGAATGTCCACACCTTTATGTACAATGAGCGTCAGAAGTCTGCAGTGGGAGGGTTTCTCTGACCCTTCTATTACACCCAAGATGGCTGTTCTGGGCATCAGCTAGCTGCCGCGGATC
The DNA here is from genome assembly GCF_000296735.1 of Chrysochloris asiatica. NCBI lineage: Eukaryota > Metazoa > Chordata > Mammalia > Afrosoricida > Chrysochloridae > Chrysochloris > Chrysochloris asiatica. Next base: position 9,856,595 of record NW_006408575.1, on the reverse strand, counting down.
AGAAAACAGTGTTTCTTGCTTATGCTACAAATTCCACTGGCTGTAAGTCTTCAAATTTTCTACATATTTTTTTTGTATGTAGTTGAGAGTTCCAGAACCATCCCCTGAACTTGCTTCATCTGGTATTCTGTGTTGTTGCTGGCAGAGCTTTGCACTGCACATCTTCCTAATCTTGTAGTTTGACTGTTGAGGACTTGCTTTGATTTTCTTCAGCTTCAACTTGAACTTGCATGTGAAAAATTGATGAACTGTCCACAGTCAACTCCTATCTTTGTTCTGATTGATGATATAGATTTTTGCCATTGTCTTGTTCCACAGATGTAGTCTGCTTGATTCCTGTTTCATCCAGCAAGGTTAATTTGCATAGTTGCTGTTTATGTTGATAAAAAGTATTTATAATGAATATGTTGTTGGTTTTGCAAAATTCTATCTTGTGATCTCCAGATCTCCATTATCATTCTTTCACAAAGGCTACATTATTTTTATACTGCAGATCTTTTTTATTTTTATCCCTAATTTCATATTCTAACCCCCAGCTATTATCAAAGCATCTTGATTGCATGGTTGATCAATTTCAGAATAAAGATGTTGGTAAAAATCTTCAATTTTTTCAACTTTGGCATTAGTGTTTGGTGCATAAATGTGAATAACAGTCATATCAACTGGTTTTCCTTGTAGTTATATAGACACAGTCCTATCACTGACAGCATCATACATGAATATGTTACCATTTCTGTTCAATTTGTCATTCCTTGCATAGTAGATTATGACTGTCTAACTCAAAATGGCCAATACCAGTCCATTTCATGTCACTAGTGCCTAGAATATCGATCTATGTGAATTCCATTACATTTTTGATAACTTCCAATTTTCCTACCTTTAGACATTGTACATTCTGCATTCCAACTGTGAATGGATATTTGCAGTTGTTTCTTCTAATATTGAGTCTGACACATCAGCAAATGAAGGTCTGCTCATTTCATTAAAACCTACTCTGCTTTATGGAGGTAATTCTTTCCCATTTGTGTTTTGAGTGCCTTCCAGCATGAGGGATTAATTTTCTGGCACTGTACCAACCATTGTTTCATTGCTATCCATAAGGTTTTCAAAGGCCAATATTTTCAGAAGAAGAACTCCATGTCTTCCTTCATAGAATGTCTTGGTCTAGAAGCTCTGCTGAAACCTGTCCACCATAAGTAACCCTACTGGTATTCGAAATACAGGGCACATAGCATCCAGGATCACAGCAACACACATGTCACCACAGTATAACAAACTAACAGACTAGTGGTGGTAGTGCATTGTAAGTCTCAATATAAGCTTATCACTGTTGTTTTTATCATTATACACATCACCATCACTGTTTGCAGTAAGTTGTTGTTGTTATGTGCCATTGAGTTGATTCCAACTCATAGCAGCCCTGTACAGGGTTTCCAAAGAGTGATTGGTGGTGGTTATGAGCCGTGGAGTCAAAGCCGACTCATAGAGACACTGTACAGGGTTTCCAAGGCTGTATATCTTTACGGGAGCAGAACGCCTCATCTTTCTCCCACGGAGCGGCTGGTAGTTTCGAACTGCTGACCTTGCGGTTCACAGCCCAATTTGTAACCACTACGCTAAAAGAGTGATTGGTGGGTTTGAACTCCTGACCTTGTAGTTCAAACTGACCTTGCAGCTGAGTGCTGATCCTACAGCACTACACCAGGACTCCCGTGAGTGGCACACACAAAATATTACGGTGGCTCCAAGCAGGGAGTGATCACTTTCACCAGAAGGGCAATGGAGAGCAATATGAGAATAAGAGAAAGGTTCATTAAAAATTAAAATTGACCAAAGCAGGAAAATGTATATGTGGGGACACAGGATCAAAAGGAAATCCCAGTACATAAAAGCAAAAAGATAGAACACTAGTCATAAATAGACAAGCTTTGCTTATTGCTATGTGCATAAATGAGGATGGATAGTTGCCTTAAGGTGAGACTTTCAGAGACCAGTTGATATAGACTTGATTTTATAAGGGGAAGCATTGAATGTTTAAGATCAAGGGAATGATGTGAACAGAGCTGTACAACAAGTCAATGTAACCCATTAGTCACTCAAAACACTATGGATCACAGTGTTCTCATTCACAATTGATTACAGAGATAAGGTAGGGTCAGATAGTGTTCATTCCCCTGTGCATGAGTCATGGACTGATTGGATGACAACAACATGACTGAGAAATATGCAAAGTTGTTGCAAGATATGACTTAGGAGGGACCAAGTCATGAAAAGCCTGCTTGCTACCCTTGCTGTGCCCAATTAACAACACCTGTTTGGCTTTGGATAGGAAGGAGAATCAATTACCTCTGAATTGGTCTAACTGAATATCCAAAACTTAATGTGTCTTGCAGGGTTGGTGGTCAGACAGCCAGAATAAATTTTAAAAACAGTCTCTTACTTTTCTGTATCAATTTGAAATTCAAGGTCTTTGAATTCTGTAGGATCTTTAGGAAAAAATTGTAATGATATGAGGAATTATTTTGACTTCTGAGCTTTTCGAAGGTAAAGACTTTGTGTGATGCTTGACTTTTGTGTACCCAACAAGTCAGTGAACAAAGAATGAGTATACATGGGAAAGAAAAGTGAATCTCCTTCTACTTGACTCTAGAAAAACCTAAGGTGAGGAAGTACGATGAGCGTATCTTAAGATCCCATGACTGGTACCATATATGATTAAGATTTAGGCTTTTCATTTTACCCAATTTCATTATTTCCATACTTCTCCATGTATACATCCTTAAAAGAGTAGTTTCTAAAATCTACACAGCTTAATGACTTGAAATTCTGCTTGCTTTTTTCTCTCTTAAAAGTAGAGCTTCACCTTTTACCTTTCAAGTCAGTCATGGAGGGAGTACTTGTCTTTGTGCCGTCTAAGAGCTGAATTTCTAGGACTTTGATTCTGACTTGAGATAATAAAGCTTAGCCTTCAGAAATATGAAAGATAACAATTGTTTTGTTCCCTAGGCATTCAGAGGCACTACCTCATCTTTCTTGCAAAACTTTCTTTTCCGTAATAGGAAGAAGGTTTTAGGTGTCGGGGGAGGGGAAGCGTTTATAATGGGGAAGAAAGTTTAATCTGTGGCTCAGAGGCCTTGAGTAGTTCAGAAAACAAAATGAAATAACACAAAAATAAACTGCAATTTTTCACTGTTCTCCAATGCTTCTATCTCCAGCTGCTGGTCTACTCTTTCCATCAAATATGTATAATATGGGTTGTGGATTAGACACAAACATTCTCTTTTCTCTGAGTTGTGTAACCAATCAATCATAAGGGATTGAGCAAAGCATCAAAGAAGTCCACTGCCAACCCCTCCCCATTGCTGTCCTTCTTCTCCCCTTCAGGAGGAACAAAAAGCCTGGATTGCAGAAAGACACTTTCATCTTAAATTGGTCACTTTTCATTAGTGCTTTGACTTTCAAAGAAACCAAAAAGACAAAAATAAGAGTATACTACAAATAGCATCGCTGAGGAAACTAAATGCTAATTAATAAGATTTTAGAGCTGTAGCATGCCATGAACATTTCTTTTATAGATATCAACTTATTCTGCTGGTTTCAAAATGATTCAATTGAGAAACTAATTTGTAGTATGTTGTATAATTCATGGCATTTATTAAAGGGTCTATGAGATCAAGGGTGACCTTTACACAGTTTAGGGTCCTCACCTTGACTGTGTTAGAGCCACAGTTTTGCCAGTGTTTCAAAGATGATTGGGTTCAAGGAGACTGTATCTAAACAACTGTACCCTTGATAATTTGCCCTATAAACTAATTGCAGTGGTATTCATTTTCGGGGATAAATAGCCCAGTCACATGTACTGGACTCTGGAGTCTTCAGATAATGCAGCCTTTCCCAGTAGGGTATTCTTTGTAGAGAGCCAAATTCTGATTAGAAACTTTATTTGGCTCACAGCATAGTGATTAAGAGCTTGGGATTTATAGTCAACAGATTTGGGGTATTAGGTACCCTTTGCTATATAACAAATCACCCATAACTTTGTGACTCAAAATAACAATAATTATTATTCTGTGGGTTAGGAATCCAGACAGAGCAGAGTGGGAACGGCTTGACTCTGTTTCACAACGTCTGAGACCTCAGCTAGAGGACTTGAAAACTGGTAGCTGGAGTTATCTGAAAGCTCGTTCATTCTCACATGAGTCATGCTTCAACTGTCTGCTGGAGTCTACACATAGACTTTTTATGAGACCTGGGCTTCCTCACCAGATGCTGACAGGGTTCTAAGGATTAGCATGGCTAAAGCTATAACAAAGTCCATGTATAGGTTGTTGTTCTTAAGTGTTGTTGAGTTGGTTCCAACTCATAGTGACCCTGTATAGTTTCCAAGGAGACACTGGTGAGCTTGAACCACTGACCTTGTGGTTCAAACTACCATTGCAGTCCAGTGCATGAACCCACAGTGTCACACTAGGACCCAATGGTTAATTACAGTCCTCGTTGGTGAAAATAGCAAACACACTTGGCTACTAACCAAAAGGATGGCAAATTTGAGTACACGCATAAGTCAGCCATTGAAAACTCTATAGAGCATAGGTCTACCTTGGTATGTATCAGTCACAATGAGTCACAATGGACTTAATGGGTTTGGTGTTTAATAGGAAGTGATGTCAACAGTGAATGTCAGATGATCTAGAGGGAAACAAAGAGAAAGGGGGTATAAGAGACTAAAGGAAGCCACATTTGCCTAATATTGCTTCAGGGAACCAATGCATCTGTAGATAGTGTGAAAATGAATGCATCAGGACATTTTAGTTTAACAATGAAATATGCAACTAACAGTCTCTCCCATATTCATGGTTCATCCCTAGTACTAACTAACATTGAGTATCACCTATGTACAAGCATTCTTATAAACAAAATTTCATATAATTTTTTCAACCACTGATGACATTCTACCCCCTTTTCTCATGATCAGAACATTGAGAATATGGAAACTTCCCAACCTCCATTTATAAACCACGGTTGAGAGGATTTATTTTTAAAGATGTGGAGCAATTATTCATTTTTAGACTTGTACCTATTTTAGTTTCGGAGCATACTTTGATGGTGGCCCTATCTAATACTTATCATGTAAAAATGTCTTTGAACTGATAAGTTTGGGTATTATTATAATGTGAACTAATTTAACAATCTTTTTTCTCTATCAGAAGATTTGTCTTTGATCTCTAATACCATTATAAGTCAACCTCTACAAAAATCTACACTAACCAGGGGCACATATTTCAATACATATATATTTCTAAGTAATTATCTTATCAAGTAAAACAACAAAATATTCATTTAAAATAATTATTCTATTAATAATTTTCATTTCTATGTCATCTTTTTCTCTTTTAAATTATTTATTGAGGTATATTTTTTTCTAAAAACCATAGAATTGTATGCTGTAAATAGGTAACTAGTATATGAATTACACCCACTCCTCATTTATTGACTTGATTAGGATCCAAAACCATGACATGAAAATTGGCATTATATGAAAATCAGCACTATGCACAAGTGGAGGATGATCACATCAGATCATAAAATAGGGGATGACTCCATCATTACACACCTGCCAAATAAAATCAGCACATAACTGCCAAACCACTGAGAACCATTAGTCCAGCAAAGCCTTTACCATTAAGTCAACATTACTCTTACTTTCCACTGCAGCATTCCTCACTGCCATTTATAGATCAATTCACAAAATAGTTAGAGAGTAGATTTTTTTTTTTCTACCACTTGTCTCTCAGTTTGCTGTACTGTGATGGCTTTTAGTTGCTATGATGCTAGATGTAATGCCACAGGTATTTCAAATATCAACAGGGTCGTCCATGGGAGACAGGTTTCAGAAAAACTTCCAGACAAAGACAAACTAGGAAGGAGGATCTGGTGATTTAGTATGGAAAAATTGGCTAGGGAAAACCTTATAAGTATCAGTGGAACACTGTCTGATATAGTGCTAGAAGATCATTACCGCAAATTAAAAGGCATTCAGAGTATGACTAGGGAAGATTTACTTTCTCAAAATAGGGTAGATCCACAATGACATGGATGGAGGTATATTCATTTGCTGATGTAGCATAAGTCAAGATGAGAAAAATCAGCTGCAAGCATCCATTAATAATCAGAATGTGGAATGTATAAAATATGAATCCAGGAAAACTGGAAATCATCAAAATGAAATGGAATCCATAAAAATCATTTAAACGAATACATATTTTTTAATGTATGTACATCAAACATTTTTGCTTTGTTCATTTCTGAAAAATAAGATGTAAAAGGAAAGCCATAGGGTGGAAGCAGGATAATTGTTATTGCAGGGAAGGGAATGTAATCATTGAGATGAAACAAAATATGATTGGTTCAAAGTAAAGCTAATGGTCTTGTAATAAATAAATAAATAAATAAAATCAATATACCAGACCATTGACTGCTCATACACAAGTTCAAGTTGAAGCTGAAAATAATTAAAACAGGTTCATGAAAGTGAAAATACATTTTTTAGTACAGTCCATCTGAATTTAGAGGCCATCTGTAAAACATATTCAATGCATTGAACAATAACGACTATTTGTGTGATCACACCAAGGACATCACACACGAAGAATTCAAAAAGTCATTTAAAAAATTTTAAACAGGAAAGAAAAGACCAAAATGGATGTAAGAAGACCTTGAAACTTGCTCTTATAAGTAGAATGTCAAAATTGAAAAGAAGAAATGATGATTCTGAAAGCTATGCCACCGGTATTTTAAATACTAGAAGGGTCACCCATGGTGGACAGGTTTCAGATGAGCTTCCAGACAAAAACAGACTAGGAAGAAGGAGTGATGAACAACTTGCAAATATTCAGTCACTGAAAACCTTATGAATAGCAGAGAAACACGGTCAGATATAGGGCCGGAAAATGAGCCCCTCAGGTTGGAAGGCAATCAAAATGTGACTGGGGAATAGCTGCCTCCTCAAAGTAGAGTTGACGGAGATGACCTGAATGGAGTAAAGTCTGTGGGAGAAAAGCCTGTGGGAACTTCATTTGCTAATGGGGCACAATTTAAAATGAAGAGAAGCAGCTGTAAACATCCATTGAAAATCGGAACATGGAATATATACGAAGGATGAATCTGAGAAAATTGGAAGTTGTCAAAAATGAATGGAATGCATAAACATAAATATCTTAGGCATTAGTGAGCTGAAATGGACTGGAATTGGCCATTTTGAATCTGATGACCACATGGTTTACTATACCGGAAATGACAAATTGAAGAGGAATGGTGTTGCATTCATTGTCAAAAAGAAAATATCCAAATCAGTCATGAGGTACAATGCTGTCTGTGATAGGATAATATTCATGCGCCTACAGGGAAACCCAGTTCATACCACTACTAATCAAATTTACACACTAACCACTAAAGCCAGTGAGGAAGAAATAGAAGAATACTACCAACTTCTTCAATCTAAAATTGATCAAATATGCAATCAATATGTATTATTCATTACTGGTGATTGGAATGCAAAGGTTGAGAGCAAAGAGGACGGACCAGTAGTTGGAAAATATGGCCTTGGTGATAGAATTCTGCAAATACCTTCTTTAGACAGCATAAGAGACAACTATATACATGGACCTCACCAGATGGAATACATAGAAATCAAATTGACTACATCTGCAGAAAGAGACGATGGAAATGCTCCATATCATCAGTGAAAACAAGGCGAGGGGCAGACTGTGGAACAGACCATCAATTACTCCTATGCAAATTCAAACTGAAGCTGAAGAAAATGAAAACAAGTCCTGGAGAGCCACAATGTGACCTTGAATATATCCTACCTGAATTTAGGGATCATCGGAAGAACAGATTTGATACATTAAACACTAAAGACCGAAGACCAGAAGAGTTGTGGGATGACATCAAGAACATTATACATGAAGAAAGCAAAAAAGTCATTCAGAAAACAAGAAAGAAGGAAAAGATCAAAATGGATGTAAGAGGAGACACTGAAACTTGCTCTCCAGAACAGAGGTGCTAAAGTAAATTCAAGAAATGAGGAGGTATAAGAGCTGAACTGAAAATTTTAAAGATCAGCTTGAGAAGATAAAGCCCAATATTACCAAATAAATGTGCAAAGATCTGGAGTCAGAAAACCAAAAAGGAAGATCACGCTCAGCATTTCTCAAGCTGGGGGAACTGAAGAAAAAATTCAAGTCTCGACTTCTGTTATTGAAAGATTATCTGGGCAAATTATTAAATGATGCAGAAAGCATTAAGAGAAGATGGAGGAAATACACAGAGTCACTGTAGCAAAAAGAAATGGTCGATGTTCAACTATTTCAAGAGGTAGTATATGATCAAGAGCCAATGATACTGAAGGAGGAAGTCCAAGGTGCATTGAAAGAATTGGCAAAGAACAAGGCACCAGGAATTGATGGAATAAAAACTGAAATCTTTGAAGAAAGTGAGGCAGCACAAGAGGCACTCGCTCATCTCTGCCAAGAAATTTGAAAAACAACTATCTGGCCAACTGATTGGACAAGATCCATATTTGTGCCCATTCCAAAGAGAGGTGACTCAATGAAATGTGGAAATCATTGGACAATCTCTTTGATATCCTATGTGAGTAAAGTTTTACTAAAGATAATACAGAAATGGCTGCAGGCATATATTGACAGAGAACTCAAGAGGTTCAGAAGAGAACGTGGAATGAGGGATATCATTGTTGATGTCCGATGGATCTTGGCTGAAAGCACAGAATATCAGAAAGATGTTTACCTGTGCTTTACTGACTATACAAAGGCTTTTGATTGTGTGGATCATGACAAGCTATGGACAACATTGTGAAATATGAGTATTCCTGAACACTTAATTGTGGTTGTGAGGAATCTGTACCTGGATCAAGAGGCAGTTGTTTGAACATGGGAACACCGAATGTTTTAAAATTAACAAAGGTGTGCGACAAGGATGTATTCTTTCACCATACTTATTCAGCCTGTATGCTGAGCAAATAATACGAGAAACTGGGTTCTATGAAGAAAAACGTGGCATCAGGATTGGAGGAAAATTCATTAACAACCTGCGATATGCAGATGATACAACCTTGCTTGCTGAAAGTGAAGACGACTTAAAATATTTACTGATAAAGATCAAAGAGCACAGCCTTCAGTATGGATTTCATCTCGATGTAAACAAAACAAAAATCTTCTCACCACTGGATCAATAAACAACATTCTTATTAATAGAGAAAAGACTGACGCTGTCAAGAACTTCATTCTTCTTGGATGAACTATCAACACTCATGGAAGCAACAGTCAAGAAATCAGACGACGTATTGCATTAGGCAAATTTTCTGCACAAGACCTTTTTAAAATGTTAAAGAGCTTGAAGACTAAGGTGTTCCTGACCCAAGCCATGATATTTTCAATAACCTCATATGCATGTGAAAGCTGGACAGTGAATAAGGAAGATCATAGAAGAAGAGATGCTTTTGAGTTATGGTGTTGGAGGAGAATATAGAAAGTGCCGTGGGCTGCCAAAAGAACCAATAGATCCGTTTTGGAAGAATTGCAGCTAGAGTGCTTCTTAGAGGGTAAGCTAGCCAAACTTCGTCTCTCATACTTCAGACATATTGTCAGGAGGGACCAGTCTCTGGAGAAGGATATCATGTTTGGTAAGGTGGAGGGTCAGAGAGAAAGAGGAAGACCCCCAATGTGGATGGTTTGGCCAAGTGGCAGCATCTATAGACTTAAATGTGGCAACAATAGTAAGGTTGGCCCAGGATCAAGCAGTGTTTCATTCTGCTGTGCATTAGGTTGGTACCAACTTGATGGCACCTAACAACAACAATATGCTAAGTAAATAATCTGAGAACCTGGACTATATGAAGAAAGTGTGGGAAGACTCGTTAACAACCTGTAGTATGCAAAAGAAAAAGCCCACAAAACTCATCACTTGATCATTAAATAACATCATGATAAATGGAGAAATGATTAAAATTGTTAAACACTTCCTTTTGCTCAGATCAGCCATCAACAATTATGGAAGCAGCAGTCAAAATAATAAAGGATATATTGTATTCAGTAAATCTGCTGTACAAACCTCTTTAAAGTGTTCAAGAGCAAAGATGTCATTTTAGGACTGTTGTTTGCCTGACTCAACCCATATTGTTTTTAATAGCCTCATATGCATGTGAATATTGGACAATTAATAAGGATGACCACAGAACGAGTGATACATTTGAGTTATGGTATTGCAGAAGAATTTTAAAGATGCCCTGGGCTTCAAGAACAAACAATTTTTGTTGGAAGAAGTACAGCCAGAATGCTCCTTAGAATCCAAGATGGCCAGACTTCATCTCTCATACTTGTCTCTCATATTTTGGACATATTATCAGGAGGGAATAGTTCCTGGAAAAGGGCATCATGCTTGATAAAATGGAGGTGAGCCAAAAAGAGGGAGACCCTCAACAAGATGGACTGGCACAGTGGCAGCAGCAATGGACTCAAGCATAGCAGCAATTGTGAGGATGGCACAGGACTGGGAGGTGTTTTGTTTATTGTATATAGGGATGCAATGTGTCAGAACTGATGCAATGGCACCTAACAACAGGTTTCTTTAGAAGCAAAGATGATGAGACTTCATCTAATATACTTTGGACATTTTATCAGGTGGGACCAATCCCTGAAAAAAAACACATCAAGCTTGGTAATTACAGTAAAAAGTTCAGCAACAAGTCAGCAACAATGAGCTCAAACATAGGATTATTTTGAGGATGGCAAAGGACTTGGCAAAGTTTCATTCTTTTCTACATAGTGTTGCTATGATTTGGAGTTGATTCAATAGCAGCTAACAACAATGCCAATAGATATGTTACTTTGGTCATAAATGTGAAACATTGGATAGCAAAATAGTTGATATGTGAGGGCTAGGCATATGTAGGCCTTGGTACTGTCCTCTCCACACAGACAGGTCTTTACGGTTCTGCTATTCTGACTTAATTATTCTCAGTGAGGATTTCTTAAGAAGTTCATTTAATGGCATATAATTGTTCAGCTAAATCTTGAAAACAAGGCTATGAACTGGTTTAGTTCAAATTTGTCAAATATGAGTGCACTGAATTATTACCCAAATTGCAAAAATTATGGGTTAAAGCTGTGAAATGATAGACTCAAAAGAGGCATAGGAAGACCTTTAAAGAGACTGATGCCAAAGAATGGATTATTGTCAGGACTCTGGAAAGCCACACACACACAGATTGATTCACTTGCCACCATCTTTGAGCCTGGTGTTGCATTTCCACCTGATCTGATGAAGAATTTGGGTTGCTATGCAATACACACACTGCTCTTGTTTTCTAAGAGGGAGACTACCTTTCTAGCAGGATGCGAATCCATAATTGTTTGTCATTCTGGTTATCATTCTGGCTCACTTATACTTTACAAATTTGAGTCTGTTCTAATTTCACATCATCAGGCATGACTAAATCAGGAAGAACTAGTTCAAAGCCCTAGTTGAAAAGCCTCAAAACCAAAGGGCACACAGCTTATGTCTACAGCCTCAATGGAACCTTACAAAAGTGCTCGTTTGTAGGGTGAACCCTTGGAGGCCACTGAAGTATATGGCAAAAGACCAATCATCAACCAGCTCCCCTACACATCTGCTGCACACCCCGCCTTATGTGGACACTGATGGGTCCATGTTAGATTACCCAAAAGGAAATGATAAGCTATGGGTCAAAAATCATAATTGAGAAAGAAGAAGAAAATACTGTATGACCATTACATATCATAACAAGCCAATCTGATTTGAGCTAACATAATCTTTTTAACAATGTTTACACATCTTTCATTGCATGATCACAAGTCTACCTCACAGGGCAGGAAGGCAGGCAAGAGTTAATAGGATGGATTATGAAGACAAACTTTCTTGGCTTGCCTCTGCTACTTAGTAGGAGTGTGAACTTGGACAAGATATTTAACCCTTGTTCCTTAGTTTGCTCATCTACAAAATGAAATCACTAATATCTCTATTTTAAAGAGTCATGTACAGATAAGTTAAATTACATTAAATTAGAACCAGCTCCATGGCACACCACCACCAAGACAAGGAAAGTCAACCCATCTGAGAAAACCTCCTTTCTAAGACTGAAAATTAAAGGGAACCAGTCTTATGCTTGCTGATGACCAATTTGGTTTAAGTGTGAATGGAATTGGGAGAAAGGCAGCAATGAAGACAGAAGCTGAGTTTGGATATGAGCTATTGGCACACGCTGACCTTGAGATGACAGGAGAGGGAAGGCTGGCTGGTCTGAAGTTCAGGGAGTTGTGTGAACTCCTGAGTCCCCAGGCACTTATCAAGGCAGGACTGAGAGTAAAGGGGTCAGTTGGTGTGAAATGCATGGAGGTGTGTGTGAATGCCCAAACTTGCAGCTGGTACCCACTTGATCTAGCTTGGAAACCTAGGGCTGAGTTGCTACCAAATCCTAACCAGATGAAGATAAATAATGTTTTATGCTGAGAGCAAGTGTCAACTGCTACACTTAGATGAATTAGACTTTTGCTTATGGGTGCCTGTGCTCAAAATTCCAACCTGAATGGAAGATTCTTCAGATCAAGGAACATGCTTGTCTCCTCAATGTACTAGGTTGACAGGGAAAGACAATTTAGATATTGGCTATCAAAAATGAGGGGATATAAAGTCCCAGTGTGGTATTATGGGTTAATGTGCTGGACTGCTGGGTCAGTTTGAACCACCAGGTAAGCAGTTCAAGCTCACCAGTTGCTCCTCGGAAACTCTATACAGGGTCACGAAGTGTAGGAACCAATTTGATAGCATTTAACAACAATATCATACAGGCACAAAGTGACTGGTTTACAAGCTTTCATGGCTGTGCTTAGTTTTAGAATGAGGGCATAAAGGAGAATCCCCACTAACTAGATTTCCTCTTTTCCAGAGGAGTCTGACCAAAGAAAATGGAGGGTGATATTGATAGGCTTTTATTATTTCAATTGTGTCAAAACTATAAACTGAAGAAGATGTGTAACTAATAAGGAGGAGTGATTGATCTTTCATTTCAGGAGCAGACTATCCCAGGACCATCACTAAGGAAGAGCATGAATGGAGCTTAGGATCTCTGCCTAGAAAAGTGGTGACAGTAAATGCAATTGCAGGGGCCGTGGCATGGAAAGACAGAGCATCTATGGACTCTTGGCAGATGGACTGAGTAAGGCTGTGTGCCTCTGGGCAGGAAACTGACTTACAGAATGTGCCCTTTGGACATTTAAATGAGTATATATATTTTGTTTTGTTTTGTATGTGTGAATCAAATATTTTGCTTTGTTCATTTGTGAAATATAAGATACAAATGGAACCGGTGCTTTTTTGGTTTTATGTGTTTGGGTTATATCATGTTAGATGCATATATGACTTTATAATTTTCTTTATTTAGAGGCTATGCATATAGTTTATAGGTTTCAAGTTGATAAGAGTGGATTGTAATGGTTAGGGTTTTGTATCAACTTGACTAGACCAGGATTTCCAAAGGTTTATCATTTGGGATGTGCTTATTCCCCTGGTGATAAAGCCTAATACAAGCATAGTTAACTCTATGATGAGTGGCCTTGAACAGTCAATCAATTGAAAGGATGTTTCCTTGAGATTATGGTTCGCTCCCAATATAATGGACATGCAAGAAAGGTTTTCTCTCTCTTCCACTGGGGACTGGGGACCTGGGACTCTGCATTTGTAAGCCATTTCCTTGATAATAAACTTCTCTTCATATATATTTATGTTTTAGTGGTTTTACGTCTTTAGAAAACATGGCCTGAAATGTGGATGTCATTCCTTGCCTTCATAGAGTCTTATGAGAGAGACAATCATTGATCAAATATTCATATTAACAACTGTAACTGTAACTACAGTAGTTCACTGAAATAAAGGAACATGATGGCATAGAGGGCCTCCCCAGTGAGGTGCTGTCTGAGCTTAGGTCAGAATGATGAATAGGCATCAATTACTGATAGATGTGGTTTGTGGCTGGTAAATTGTGTGGGTTAAGACTCAAAGGAGGCAGCATGGTATTTCAGAGTAATTACAAACAGGTGAGGGAAATATAAGGTTGGTTGGAGTGATGAAAGCATGCATGCTGATGGAGAATGTCTGTGTTAGGAAGCCAGGCAGTCTCCAGGCCATTCAGGTTTTGTAGATCTTATGAAATCTTTAGGTCTTTATCCTTTAGGATTTAGGACAGAAAGCCAGTCAAGATTTTAAGCAAAGAAAGTTTAAGTAATTTACCTGTTTAATAACCAACCTTCCATTAACAAAGTGAGGCCTAAAATTTGGTCCCCTGTTTTGGTTTGCCATACTTGATCGACATCCTTTGTGGCCTCACCTACCAGATACAGACATTACTGGTGTTGTAGGGGCCATCAATTCGGTTCTAATGCATAATGACCATGTATACAACAGAATGAAACACCGCCTGTTCCTGCTCCATCCTCACAATTACTGCTATGCTTGAGAACATTGCTGTTGCCACTGTGACAATCCACCTCATTGGGGGTCTCCCTCTTTTTTGCTCACCCTCCATTTTACTTTTCCAGGAACCAGTACTTTCTGGTAATATGTGCAAAGTATGACAGATGAAGTCTGACCAGCTTGGCTTCTAAGGAGCTTTCTGGTTGTAATACTTTCAACACAGATTTGATTGTTCTGCTCTGGCAGTCCATGGTACCTTTAATATTCTTCTCCAACACCATAATCATTCCTTATTCATTGTTCAACTTTCACATACATATGAGGATATTAAAGATACCCTGGCCTGGGTCAGCCACACTTAGTCCTCCAACTGGCATCTCTGCTCTTGAACAATTTAATGAGGTCTTGTGCCGCAGATTTGCCTAATACCATACATCATCTGCTTTCTTTACTGCTACTTCCATAAGTTTTAATGGTGGATTGAAGCAAAATGAAGTCTTTGACAATCTTAATCCTTTTCCCATTTATCTTGATATTATTTATTGTTCCAGTGCTGAGGATTTTTGTCTTCTTTACATGGAGGTACAAGCCATACCAAAGGCTGCAATCTTTGATCTTCATTAGTAAGTATTTTAGGTCTCTCTTCACTTTCAACTGGCCAGCAGGTTGTTAATGAGTCTTCCTCCAATCCTGATGCCACATTATATAATTCAACTTCTCTCACTATCTGCTCAGTGTACAGATTGAATAAGTACAGCGAAAGAATACAACCCTGGCATTAATATGCAGAAATGACAGTCAGTGGATGGAAGCTTTCATGCATTGCACTTGTGTTTCTGCAGGCAGACAGTAGGTCCTTGGAAGGTCTGAAACTACTGTCTGAGAACTATGAAAGAGTAGGAAGTGGAAGAGAACATTTGCATCATATTGACAAGGAAATGCAGGTGAAAAAAATGCCCAAACACAAGTTTAATTATCAGCTTTTAAAAATTATTATTAATTAAGAGGATTGTGGAAGATCTATAAAGGGAAGGAGGACTGGGAATGTCATCCAGTGAAAGGCTAGATTGTGGTGAGGTAGCATGTCAGTCAAAATCCAGTGTACCCACTCACTAAGCCAGGCTGTCTCTCAATTGGTTAGTACTCCATTTGAGCAGCCAGGCCATTGAGTTTAAGGAGCCCAATACAAATCTAAACAAGAAGCAAAAAGACTGGTGGTTCTTAACTTTTGTGGGTCCTGAACAATCTTAGAAATCCAATGAAAACTATGAAGCATTTTCCAAGAAAAACAGTACATATATACACACAATAATTCTTATTAGGCTCACTATTCAATAGTTATACAAAAGAACTGAAGAAAAATATCCCCACTAAAGCCTGTACACCATTATCTGTCAGCGGTTGCTTGCATGCTGTTGTGAGGCTGAAATACCAACAGAAATACCCATGGTAGACAGATTTCAGCAAAGCCTCCAGACTAAGACAGACTAGGAAGAAGGAGAGATAGACAACTTCTGAATGGTTAGCCAATGGAAATCTTAGTAGCAAGGCATTGTCTGATATAATGACAGAAGATGAGCTACTCAGGTTGGAAGGCATTAAAAATATGAATGTACTAAGAGCCAAAGTAGAGTTGACCATAATGACATGTATGGAGTAAAGCTTTGTGGACCTTCATTTGCTGATGGGGCACAATTTAAAATGAGGAGAAACAGCTGCAAACATTTATTAATAATCAGAAATTGGAATAAATGAAGTATGAATGTAGGCAAATTAGAAGTCATCAAAAATGAAATGGAACATATAAAGATTAATATCCTAGGCATTAGTGAGCTAAAATGTACTGGTATCAACAATTTTGAATCAGACAATCATAGTTTATTATATGTGCAATAACAAATTGAAGAGGAATGGCATTGTACTAATCCTCAAAAAGAATATTTCAAGATTTATCTCTAAGTACAATGCTGGCTACAAAAAGACCAGCTAAAACTGTATCATTCAATTTATGCACCAACCCCTAAAGTCAGTGATAATGAAAGTGAAGACTTCTACCAACTTCTTCAGTTTGAAATTGATCAAATATACAATCAAGATGCATTGAAAATTACAGGTGAATGGAAAGCCAAAATTGGAAACAAAGAGGAAGGCTCCGTAGTTGGAAAATAAGGCCTTGTTGATAGAAACTATGCTGGAGATTGCAAGACAGAATTTTGCAATTTTATTCATTCTGTTGTACATAGGAACATTATGAGTCAGAATCAACTCAATGGTACCTAATACTGGAACTAAACCTATACATAAATAGTAGCTTTATTAATAAATGCCTCAAATTGAATAGACTATATACATGTAATTAATCTAAATGTCATTTACATTTATTAATGTAAATGTTTATCAATTAGAGAATGGATAACAAATACCCATACAATGGAGTATATTACTTGGCAACAAATGGAATAAACTAATATACACAACAATATGAATGAATCTTATAAGCATCATACTAAATGAAAGAAACTAGACTGAAAAGGTTACATCTCTCATGATTCCATTTATACAAACATCTGGAAAAGATGAACATATAAGAAAAGAAGATCAATCAGTGGCTGATAAGAACTAAGTTCGGGGAGGAAATTGACTATAGGGGAATTAAAGGCAACTTTTTGTGATTAAAATATTCTATATTTTATATGGAGTCCTGGTGTAGTGTTATAAGATAAGCACTGGACCACTAATCAGAAGGTTGGCAGTTCAAACCCATCAGTCACCAGTTGCTCCTTGAAAACACAATACATGGTCATTATGAGTCAGAAATAACTTGAAGACACTTAACAACAATAAAATTTTTATTGTTATTGTTTGTTGTTAAGTACCATTAACTCATTTGGACTATGTATAGGTTTTCATGGGTTTGAAAAACCAAACTTTGAGGAAGTTAGCAGCCCAGTGCTTATCCTACAATGCCACCCCAGTATCCCACAATTTTATATATAATGACTATGTGACTTCATTTGTGAAAAATCATAAAATTGTACACTTATAGGGATAGAGTTTACATAGTTCTAGTACAAAAAGCATCAAGAGAAGATGGTAGGAATATACAGAGCCACTGTAACAAAAGGAAATGGTTAATATTCAACTATTTCAAGAGGTAGCATATGATCAAGAGCCAATGATAATGAGGGAGGAAGTCCAAAGTGCACTGAAGGAATTGGCAAAGAACAAGGCACCAGGAATTGATGAATAAAATTTGAAATCCTTCAAGAAAGTGAGGCGGCACAGGAGGCACTCATTCATTTCTGCCAAGAAATTTGGAAGACAACTATCTGGCTGACTGATTGGAAGAGATCCATATTTGTGCCCATTCCAAAGAGATGGTGACCCAACGGAATGCAGAAATCATTGAACAATCTCTTTGACATCCCATGCGAGTAAAGTTTTACTAAAGGTAATACAGAAAGGGCTACAATCATACATTGACAGAGAATATCCAGAGGTTCGTGCCAGATTCAAAAGAGGCCGTGGAACAAGAGATATCATTGCTGATGTCCGATGGATCTTGGCTGAAAGCAGAGAATATCAGAAAGAGGTTTACCTGTGCTTTGTTGATTATGCAAATGCTTTAGATTGTGTGGATCATAACAAGCTATGGACAACACTGTGAAGTATGAGTATTCTAGAACACCTGTTTGTGCTCATGAGGATTCTGTACCTGGACCAAGAGGCATCTGTTCGTACAGAACATGGGAACACTGAATGGTTTAAAATTAGGAAAGGTATGTGCCAGGGTTGTATTCTTTCACCATATTTATTCAACCTGTATGCTGAGCAAATAATCTGAGAAGCTGGGTTATATGAAGAAAAATGTAGCATCAGGATTGGAGGAAGACTCATTAACTATCTGAGATATGCAGATGATACAACCTTGCTTGCTGAAAGTGAAGAGGACTTAAAATACTTACTGCTGAAGATCAAAGAGCACAGCCTTAGGTATGGTTTACATCTCAGTGTAAAGAAAACAAAAATCCTCACAACTGGACCAATAAACAACATTCTTATCAATGGAGAAAAGACTGAAGTTTTCAAGAACTTTATTCTTCTTGGATCAACTATTAACACTCACAGAAGCAGCAGTCAAGAAATCAAACATAATGCATTAGGCAAATTTCTGCACAAGACCTTTTTAAAGTGTTGAAGAGCAAAGATGGCAGCTTGAGGACTAAGGTGCGCCTGACCCAAGCCATGGTATTTTCAATAACCTCATATGCATGTGAAAGCTGGACAGTGAATAAGGAAGACCACAGAAGAATTGATGCATTTGAGTTATGGTGTTGGAGGAAAATATAGAAAGTGCCATGGGCTGCCAAAAGAACCAATAGATCCGTTTTGGAAGATGTGCAGCCAGAGTGCTCCTTGGAGGCCAAGATGGTCAAACTTCATCTCTCATACTTTGGACATATTGTCAGGAGGGACCAGTCGCTGGAGAAGGATATCTTGTTTGGTAAGGTGGAGGGTCAGAGAAAAAGAAGAAGACCCCCATCAAGATGGATTGGCAAAGTGGCAGCATCGATGGACTCAATTGTGGCAACATTAGTGAGGTTGTCCCAGGATCGGGAAGTGTTTCATTCTGCTGTGCATAAGGTCGCTATGAGTTGGTACCAACTTGATGGCACCTAACAACAACAAGTATAGAGTACAGAGTCCTGGTGTGGCGCTGTGGATTAATGCGACAGACTGCAAAGTCATTTGAACTGCGATGTCGGTGGTTCAAGCTCACCAGCTCCTCCTTGGAAACAGATTGCTATGGGTTGGAACCGACTTGACGGCACTTAACAACAACAGCAAGTGTAGAGTCATAGTGTGGCGCTGTGGGATAATGTGCCAGACTGCAAAGCCGTTTGAACTGCAAGGTTGGTAGTTCAAGCTCACCAGCTGCTCCTCAGAAACCCTATACAGGGTCGCTATGTGTCAGAATCGACTGGACGGCACTTCACAACAACAATAAGTATAGCACTGCAGAACAATGCACTATACCGTAAGGTTAGCTTGAACCACAAGGTCAGCAGTTCAAATTCACTAGCCACACCTTGGAAATCCTACACAGGGTCCCTATGTGTCAGAATTGACTCAATGGCACTTAACAATAACAACAATTAAACTAAAATAAAAATTTAAAAGTATTTTGCAAATGGTTACAGAGTATTCATACACAAATATTCAGGCATCATACAAAGGATTCTTATAGGTTTTAAAGTAAAACGGTTCTCTAATACATCTATACCACACCCATTTACATCAAAGATTAAAAAACAACAACTGAAGACCAACACAATAAAGTGCTACATCCAAGATCAAATCCCTTGCACATTTAATGCATTCCAGGCATTATTATCCTAGGTGTTGATGGCACTACACCTAATTACAAAGATTAGACTTACTGCCATAGGATCTAGGATTTAAACTCAGTTCTTTGACTCTATAGTGATTTCCAATAGACTAGTAAATCTCCAGAGAATATTTAGTTCACAGTTCATGCTGGAACACTTGACTGAGAGCCAGCAAACCTGGGTTAACTGAGCTTCAGGAAATAGTGGCTTTTTGAGGCATCAAGTGGCTTCTGAGTCCCTGCTCTCTTAACCACAGCTAGATTGAAAAATAGTTGAATTCCTTAAAGGGCCAACTTCTATACTGTGCAAAGACTATTAGAACAAGGGGAAAAATGTATCAAAATAGCAGCTATCACAAGGAAATTGCATATAGAGTGGGTTTGAGGACCAGGAAGACTTGAGTTTGAACCCTGGTTACCTTGTACAACTTAACAGCTTTAAGCCTCAGGTTCTTCCCATAAAATGGGAAAAGAGCAAGATACCTATGTCTCCTAGGATTGGTATGAGTGTTAAATAGGGTAACATGAGTGCCTTATACATTATGCTATTGTTGTTATGTGCCACTGAATTTGTTCGAACTCATAATAACCTGTATAGGGCTTCCAAGGAGCCGCTGGTGGGCTTGAACTACTGACCTTGTGGTTAGCAGTCCAGAACTTATCCATGAGTGCCACACTAGGAGTCCTCACACAGCATTGTTGTTGTTGTTAAGTGCCATCAAGTCGGTTCCAAATCATAGTGACCCTGTATAGGGTTTCTAAGGAGATGAACTGCCGACCTTGTGGCTTAAACTGATGCTGCGGTTCAACACATTGTCCTGCAGTGCCGTTAATTAATGGAAATGGTTGGTGCTGTAAATACCATAGTGATCAACCTCATCATTCCGGTTTCTGTGTTCACTTTCTGTATCACATTAAAGATTCTGCCTGATCAAGTTGGCCAGGCTGTTGCTAATGTTGATCTCTTTCCTCTTGAAACAAATCATTTGACATTCAGCTGAGGAAGAATTATAGAGTTGCTGAAATGCACACCTTTGTTCCCTCCCACAGTTGGTCAGGCTGGCTAAAAGTCTACCCTAGACCAGCCAATTCAGATGCACAGAAGTCTTTCAGATTCATTTCTGCACTCAGAGACCAATCGATTTCCTCCCACTCTGGGTTCCCCATGGCAACAGGCTTGTACCAAGCTGCCTTTTCTGTGAGTTCCTCCTTCGCCCTCAGAGGGGTACAAGGCAGGATGAGTGCCTGCTGGAGAAGGAGTTTTATAACAATAAAAACAATATTCCTCCAGTGAAACAGAAGTAGAGATAAAAATACATATTCAATATAAAAATATTATAACATAAGGTAATTATGTATATCTATTGTCTTTTTAATGGCAGAAATTTCAAAATAATGGGCCTCAAAATTTTCTTCCTTAGTGGGGATTCATAGAAAAAGAAATGTGCCTTCTGTATATTGTTGCTGTTGTTAGATGTCATTTAGTCAGTTCTGACTCATAGTAACCCTATGCATAACATAATGAAACACTGCTTAATCCTGCACCACACTTGTAAGTATTGTTACATTTGAGCCCATTGCTGCGGCCACTGTGTCAGTTCAACTCATTGGCAATCTTCCTGTTTTTCACTGACCCTACACTACCAAGCATGGTGTCCTTCTCCAGGGACTGGTCCTTTCTGATAATATGTCCAAAGTATAAGAGATGAAGTCTCACTATACTGTCTTCTAAGGTACATTCTGGCTGTACGTCTTTCAACACAGATTTGTTTGTTTTTCTAGCGGTCCATGTCACATTTAATATTCTTCTGTAGAGTAGTGACATTCAATGTGGCAGGGACATCCTCCAAAGTTTTATTAAAATCTAGTGGAGACCAGCAGGGTGAGAGGCTTTTATGATAATCCAAAGGGGTCATTAATTCTCTTTTTAAAAATGCAAAGAAAATTTTATTCTATTTCATGTCCCCCTGTAATATGAATATTATAACAAACTTAGGTCTGCTCTGTGCCAAGAAAATGGCTCATTCATGTCATGAAGAACTGAGGATTCCAAGCTGCATGTCCTGGCAACGAAGGGTTCAGGTGTAAACTCTGTCATAATTTATCAAATGAAGAGCCATTTTCTGAAAAAAACTTGGCACAGTCTTAGTTTCAACTGATTTCCAACCTACAACATTTGGTTTAGATGACAATAGCCACCTACTAATAGGGAATGAAGGATAATTACCAACATATTACATTTCTCCACACCTATATCAAAATCACTTGGATGCATTTTCTTAAAAAATCCAGTTCCTGGGTCCCAGCCCAGACCTCCTGAATGAGCATCTCTGGAAGTAGGGTTGGAAAAATACAATAACTTAGGATCCCCAACAGCTTGAACCAACTCTCCTCAAAGGATTCTAATAAAGTTGTTCCTTAATAATACACCTGCTCTTCACTTATTAACATGATTAAGTTCCAAAAAGTGGGTCATTATGCAAGAATTGGCATTATGGGAAAATGGAAGATGACCATAAAAGATCACATAAAAGAGAATGACTGCCTCACTACATGAATGCCAAATTTAATCTTTACATAACTACCAAATTACATCACTGCCAAACCACTGAGAATCATAACCTAGACAAGTTGACATATAACCTGAACCATAACTGTCAGCATCACTCTTGTCTTGCACTTTGGCATTTGTGGAAAATAGTCAGAGAGTAGATTTTTTTACTATGGTCATAAATGCAAAATGTCAGATAATGAGATAGTCGATAAGTGAGGACTACGTATACTTTGAAAATCCACCACGGTGGCATTTTCAAGGGAAATGACCAGCTTGAAAGAAATCTTTGGGCCCAGCATCAGTCCTCCCAATTTCAGACCTCAAATTAAACTGTTCAGAGAGTTAGCTCCTCAGTCCACTCATATAACTAAGCAATTAGACCTGGCTGACTGCTTCATTCTTACCTGAAAAGAGAAGTTACCACATGGCTTAAAACACAAAGAACTCTCAGGGTTTTAGACCGTTTATAAAGATTGATGGAACTATTTTTCTCATTGTATTTGGCTCTTCTATTTCACAGCTATGTGATCTGGAGCAAGTCCCCATTCTTTGTTTTTCCAACTGTAATATGTGGGGGGTGAATAAGGACCTGTTTCCTAATACCCATCCTACATTCCACCACAAAGGAGAAGCTTATGGATATGAGGGATAATGTCAGGGCTGGATAATATTCTGTTGGCTAAGGATTTCAGTGTTGGATTACCCATACACAAGGTAAGCACAGGCTTACTTGGGTTTACTTACTAAATCTGTAGTGAACAGTTTCACATGTTTTTCACCACATCAAAGATTCTGCTTCTAGATGTGGCTGGTAACTGGGTGAAGAATTTCAGTGTTGAATTACCCAGTAAGCAAGATAGGCATGGGTTACTTGTGCTTACCTACTAATGTGTAGTGATTAACTTCACATTTTTTCACCATGTCAATCCTGTATCTTCCTACCAAATTAGAGCCTTTTCCAAAATTACAATCCCTGACAGGGATGAAGTACCCATGAAACATGGTAAGCATGTGTTTATTCATGGTGAAATCCATGTGAACTGCTCACTCCAGATTAGTAAGTAAGCACAAGTAAACCCATGTTTACTCTGCTTATTGGGCAATCAACCCCTGCTTAAAAAGAAGAAAAAACCCCACTTTATTATAAAATTATCTTTGACATTCCTATCATAATGTATGTTTTTAAAAGTAAATTTTAAAAAAAGATAAAATATATTTGTTTAAGCATAAATACTTAATTATCTTAGGAAAATCATTTTTTGTTACCCCTTTAAATCCATGAGCAAGACCAGACTAAATGATCTCTGAGTTTTGGCTCTCCAAAATGGGATGCTGTGATGAGTAGCATTGGCTAGTAAGAAATGCTGACTCACAGACCCCAACCTAGAACTGCAGATTCATATTCGACATTTTAACAAGGCCCCAGGCAGGTGATTTAAATGCACATAAAGTCTGAACAGCACTCTTGTAAGGTCAGTGCCCTTCTTAAATTTACCTTTGTATTGGAATAATCTAGGGAATTAAGAAAAAAAATTTGAATGGTTGGGTTCTGATTTAATTGGCATAGTAGGGAGGGGTCAAGCCGGGTACATTAATTTTTGAAAATCCTTGTTCTAAGGGACCTCTCTAGCCCCCAAACTTGGTAAATCTGTGAACCTGTTGACAGAAAGAAAGCAGACTGCCAATTCAAACACCTGTAGGAGCCAAGCAGGTAAAGTAAATGGGAGCCACAAGCTGGTGTACACTGTGGCAAACTGGTATGCTTGTGTACCTTACAAAGGAGGTGACCAGCACTTAGCCACTCCAGTGGTCTTGAAGGATGGGGCGCTGTGCTGCCAAATCATCTGAATGTTTTTTCATTTGTTATTGTTTGTTTTGTTTTATTGTAAAAAGCTGGGAATGTAAATTCTTATGTAAAAATATCATTTTGTTTTCATAGTATTGACCATAAATTCCATTTTCTTTTTAAAAGATCAAATTATGCTACACAAGTTGAATATGGTCTACAGAATACCAATTTAGGACCTTGGACAGAAAACAACAACAACAACAACAAAAAAAACACAGGTCTACAAGTAGAGTACAAGTCCCACCCAAAAAAACCCAGGCACATAATTAATTCCGCTATAGTGATTCAATCTGAAAACAGCTCTCTTTGTCTATAGGAATTAGGATGACTATTCATCCTGTCCTTCCTCTATAGAAGAGGAAACACACACTTTCCAATGCTTCCTGATCATCTGGAAAAGCAAGGCTCATCGGTAACTGGAGGCAGGAACTGGAAAATGTATTCAAATAAAGTGTATAAAGGGTACTCTGAAACCAGAAATCTGAGAGACCAAAAAGGGGATCAGGAGCAGCAGGGAGAAGGAGCTATGAAAGTACGGTGATCAGCTGTAATCTTTATGAGATAAGAGTTTATTTTCCAATGGGGATATGAATGATGCAAAGACTCTGTCTGGGAGAAGGAGTCTTTGGGAGGTGAATTTTCCAGGCTGATGGCTGAGATAGTTCATTTCAGATGTTGCAAGAGACATCTGTCTCTATTTACAAAGATATCTGTTCTCTTATATTAATGGAAATCCCATCCAACCTGGAGCCATCAAAGACTGCTGAGAAATGTGGTCATTGGAGCAGAAAGAGAGAGGGTGACCATATTAAGAATGAAGTTTGCATCAAAGGTTAAGAGAATATAAAAGAACAAAAGTTCTTTAGGAATCTCAGCCTGCTGAGTAACAGTGGGGGGAAGTGGAAAAAAAAAAAAAAAGGTCTTTTATTATTCCAATGAATGACATAACCTGAAGTTATTTCAATAAATAGGTTACATGAGAACAAATCAAGTGAACACATTCTTTTATTACATATAATTGATCAAGGTTAATATTATTTAGGGACTCCTGGAGAAAATATTATCTCAGATTTGGGTGTAACATCCCTAAAAATTATTAAAGACTAGAAATAGAAAAAAAAAGTGCCATAAATACTTACATTACTCTTTAGCCAATTGTTAGTAATAACTTAAAAAAAAACAAAACTGCATTGAGTGTGGTCCCCATAGTAACAGCATCATAGTACTTGGGGGCTTGTTAAAAATATAAATTGTCAGTGCCCACACATAACCAAAAACTCTGAGGGTTGGGCCCACAAATCTGTACTTTACTAAGTCCTCCCAGGACTACTGATGAAATCTCTTCAGTGTCTCAGTTAACTTTTACAACATACTATTGAGGAAGACCGGTTAACTCATTTTGTTACTGAAGAACAGGTAAGGTCATTTGTCCAAGGTCAGATTCATAGTAGCAACATCAAAACATCTGGGTTTTTCTACTTTTATTTTGAAGGACAGTTCTAAATTTTCTAGTAGTAATTGATTTGGGTCCAGTTGTGAATACATGTGTACATTTTTTCCTGCCTTAACTCATTAAGGTAGTACCCACCCATTAGAAAAAGTTCAAGAAACAATAGAAACTATTTATCCAATTGTGTCTTTACTTTTTTATTTTAATGTTTCTATTCTTATACTGCTTTAAAAGACATTTTTTTTCCATCCCTTAAAGTTCGGTCCAATGGTTGTCTTGACTTGAAGTCTTCACTCCGATGCCTGAAAAAGATGCATCAACCCTTCTGCCTGATTATATATTTCTCTGTCTGATCTAGTATAGCTGGGCTTAGATGTCTGTACCTTCCAGTGGGCTGTAACTCTGAGGGGGCAATGAATATAGTTTAGCACTTCTTGGTGTGGCACTGTCTGTGAGTGTGCTGGACTGCAAAATTGCTTTGACAGACCAGCCTGGGGCGGTTAGAAGAACAGAGGATACTTCTTGAAACAAAGACCAACAGGAAAAATACAAAACAATTAATGGCAGTCCAACTGACTACTACAAGAACAAGCAAGTAGCTCGCCCAGGAGACCGCAAGGCAAGCAGTTGGGTCCCCTCAGGGCAAACCCCCTTCCAAGACTAAGACTCAATGGGAATACAAGAGCAGACATACATCTGATTGGTGACCATGTTCGTCACCGATGAGGGGAAGTGAGGAAGAAACAGCAATGAAGCTGCGAGCTAAGCCCTACAATGTTCAATAGACTCCTGTGAACCTGGGTGGAGACCTGGTAGGCCAGTAGTTTGGCAAGACCTGGGGACTCCTGGGCCCAGAGTCAGTGACATAGCCACAGAGGACTAGAGTGGAGAATGAAGCATGTACCTGGTAAGAAGTGAGGGCATATGCACAAGAACATCCACACTTGCAGATAATACCCTCTTTACCCGGCTTCAATGGCTGGATGATCAGAGCTCAACTAGAAGAAGAAAGAAGAGGGAAAAAAGAGTCATCTGATACAATTTGATGAACTTTTCCTACACCTATGGAAGCAGTAGCTCAAAAGAGGAACAAATCTTTACAGTGAGGATCATTCCCACCCCCTCAATACACAAGGTAGACAGAGATAGGCAACTTGGACATTGGCTACTTAAAATAGGGGGTAGGGGCTACAAAGGCAAGAATTGACTGGCTTACAAGCTTTCAAGAGGAAGCCTAGATCCAGAGGGTAAGGAGGAAGGTAGAATCTCTACTGAGTAGTATACAATCTGTATGGATGGGGCTGATGAGAGGAGCTGGGGATAGGACTTTTGTGGTAAAATAGTGAATAATTGCTATCAGGACTGATTGTAAGTGTTGAAAATGTAAAGGTAGATGTTTTGTAGCAAAAGGAAGAAAGTGGTTGACTTTGCAGCCCATGAGTCCCTGGGACTATCAAGAGAGAAGAGCAGAGAGCAGGACCTTACCCAGAGAAGCAGTGATGCCTGAGATGGAGGCAGAGACAATGACATGGAGAGATGGAGCAACTGGGGACTCTAGACCCAGAGACGGAGAGGGACTGTGTGCTGATGACTGGGGGGTGGGCTTGCAGGGCATACCCTTCGGTTGGTTGATGATGCATGGAGGGGATTGTAACCATGCCAATGAAACGATATACGATAGGATGAATGTAAAGCTAATGTTCTCCCATGTAAACAAACTATCACATAATTCACAATAAAACAGTTAAAGAAAAAAAATTGTTTTTAAGTGCAAGGTCTGCGGTTCAAGCTCACCAGCCACTCCTCGGAAACCCTATACAGTGTTGCTATGGGTTGGAACTAACTCATTGCCACTTAGCAACAACAGCAATGACATATGTCCCTAAAGGAGCTCTGGTAATGTAGTGGTTACTAGTTGAGTTGTTAACCCCAAGGTCAGCAGTTCGAAATTACCAGCTGTTCCATGTGAGAAAGATGAAGCTTTCTGCTCCCATAAAGATTTACAGCCTTGGAAACCCTATGCAGGGTTGCTATGCATCCAAACCGACTCCACGGCACATGATCACCACCACCACCACCTGTCCCTAATATCTGGCATATAATAATGCTATTTTAGAGCTGAAAAAATACCAAAGAAAATAAAACAGCTACCAATCTTTTGAAGTTACTGAGCACTACATATGCTACTGAATGGTTTACGATAAAGAATGGTGTGCGACAGGGTTGTATTCTTTCACCATACTTATTTAACATCTATGCTGAACAACTAATCTGAGAAGCTGGGTTCTATGAAGAAAAACGTCGCATCAGGATTGGAGGAAGACTCATTAACAACCTGTGTTATGCAGATGATAAAAACTTGCTTGCTGAAAGTGAAGAGGACTTAAAATACTTACTGATTAAAAACAAAGAGCACAGTCTTCAGTATGGATTGCATCTCAATGTAAACAAAACAAAAATCCTTACCACTGGACCAATAAACAACATTCTTATCAATGGAGAAAAGATTGAAGTTGTCAAAGACTTAATTTTTCTTGGATCAACCATCAACACTCAAGGAAGCAGCAGTCAAGAAATCAAACAATGTATTACATTAGGCAAATTGTTGTACAAGTCCTTTTTAAAGTGTTAAAGAGCAAAGATGTCAGCTTCAAGACTAAGGCACACCTGACCCAAGCCATGGTAGTTTCAATAACCTCATATACATGTGAAAGGTGGACAGAGAATAAGGAAGATCAGAGAAGAATTGATGCATTTGAGTTATGGTGTTGGTGGGAAATATTGAAAGTATCAAGGGCTAAAAGAACCAACAATTCTGTGTTGGAAGAAGTGAAGCCAGAGTGCTCTTTGGAGGCCAGGATGGCCAGACTCTGTCTCTCATACTTCGGACCTATCATCAGGAGGCACCAGTCAGTGGAGAGGGATATCATGTTTGGTAAGGTTGAGGGTCAGAGAAAAAGAGGAAGACCCCCAGCGAGATGGATTGGCAAAGTGGCAGCATCAATGGGCTCAAGTGTGAAAGCAATTGTGAGGTTGGCCCAGGATCGGGAAGTGTTTTTTTCTGTTGTTCATAGGGTTGCTATGAGTTGGTACTGACTCAATGGCACCTAACAACAACAACAACATCAAATATGTCACAAGGAGTCCTGATATGATGCTATAGGATAAGCACTGGACTGCTAATCACAAGGTCAGAGTTTTAAACCCACCACCCTCCTCCTTGGAAACCTGCTATGAGTTGGACTGACTCAGTGGCACTTAACAACAACAACAAAAATATGTCACTCAGGTGCCCTGGTAGTACAGTGTTAAAGTGCTGCTAACTCAAAGCTCAGCAGCTCAAACCCACCAGGTGCTTCAGGGAAGAAAGATGTGCCAATCTCCTTCCTTAAAGATTACAGTCCTAGAAACCCTATGGGACAGTTCTACTCTCTCCTGCAGGGTCGCTCTGACCTGGAAGCAGCAGGTTTAGTTTTCTCTTAACCATTTCGCTGATTCTAGATTAAGTTTTTGATCTAGCTTATTTTGCTTTAATATTCAGAATAACCTTGTAAATTAGGTATTGTTGTTTCTATTTTAAAGATTAGAATATTAAGGATCAAAAAGGTTAAAAAAAATACAATTTCACACAGTATGTACAATTGGAATTTTTTTTTTTTTAAGTTTTGTATTGTGAATTGAGTGAATGTTCACAGAGCAGATTGTTATTTTTACATTCAACAAATCAATCATCTCAATGACTGCAATCCCTTCTATGTAGCAATGATTATTCCACTATCTCCTCATGGTAGGGCGCTGTGGGTTAATGCGCCAAACTGCAAAGGCGTTTGAACGGCAAGGTTGGCGGTTCAAGCTCACCAGTTGCTCCTTGGAAATCCTATACAGGGTCGCTTTGGGTTGGAATCGACTCAACGGCACTTGACAACAACATCTCCTCATAGCTCTTATTTCCAGAGAAACTAGAATTCTTGATACGATGCCTTTCCACTTCTTATTTTTTGTTGTTATTGTTAAGTGCTGTGAGTTCTGACTCATAGACCATGTTTAGGTTTTCTGAGGAGCAGCTAGTGAATTTGAACCATTGACTTAGAAAGCCAGTTGTTTGTTTGCCATCGAGTTGATTTTGACTCATAGAGACATTATATGACAGAGTAAAACTGCCTCATAGTGCTTCTCAGACTAATCTTAACAGGAGCAGATTGCCAAATCTCCTTAAAGTCCAGTGGTGGTAGTGGTGTGCTGCAGAGTAGGTTCCAAGTCACAGTGACACTGCATAGGGTTTCTGAGGCTGTAAATCTTTACAGGAGCAGAAAGCCTCATCTTTCTCCTGCAGAACAGCTGGTAGTTTCGAACTGCTAACTTTGAGGCTCGCAGCCCGACTTATACCCACTACTCTACCAGAGATCCTTTGAAGTCTAGTAGAGAGCGACTGTCTCTTAGTCCCACAGAGAAGCACAGCATCAGATCTAGATGCTGGCCTCTGATCACTGTACACACCATCCTGGAATCTTTCTTGAGCTTTATAGCAGTAGAGAGAGAGAAAAATTTTTTTTTGAATTTCTGGATTCCATAGAGATGCTCCTTCATTTTATGAATATGTGGCCTGGAAAACGTGTTTCCTGGAAAATTTTTGAAGAGGAATGAAGATTTTGTTTTTTTATTCAAAGATGTAGGCTCTGATATTTAGTTATTTTTGCCTGCTTTTTAGATGGTTTTGCCTTTCTGACTTCAGGCCCACATTTCACCTTGACCTTTCTCAAGTCTATATAGACCTTTTCCTTCCATGGTCCAACATGATTCTGTGACTGTTTTCAGGCAGTTTTAAGTTTTATAAGGTTAAAATTGATGGCTTCCTTTCCTTTTTCTGATGAAAATTCTGTGGTGACTGCTAACCTTGGAAGACCTCACTTCTGTTCTTGGAAGTCTCAAGGACTCACAAGTAATAATGTAACAGTACTGTGTGGAGCTTGAATTTGAAACCTGAAAATAAACTTAGAGAGTCTGATCACTCATACATCAAAGTGCTGGCCATGTCTGTCATAGTATAGCAATGGAAACAAGGACCATTGATGGGTACCACCTCAATTACCCAACTGAGTGATGAGGAACTCATTTTCTGGTTAGAATGTTAAATCTTTAAGTTCTCTAGAGTTGTTTATAGCTAAGTATCGTATTTTGAGGTTTGGTAAGTGGCAGGCTGTTTATTCAAGTATGTTACTTAAAACACACACAAACATTCTAAATATACAATAAGATTTGTTGAACACAGTATGCGCTACAGGAATCATATAAAGGATAACACAAAAGAACTCTATGCAGCCATTTAAGGACTGATGCATATGTTTACTTATGGGCATGGCAGATATTCATAATAGTGCAAATGCATATGAAGAGTGAAAAATGTCATGTATACCATGATCCCAGTTTTATAAAATAATACAAAATCTAACCTATGAATTTAAGAAAAGCATTTGCTATCAAGTTGATTCCAACTCATATGAAGAACAGTTCTAAAACAATAAATATCAACCTTAACAAATGTATCTGAATTGTATAACAGTTGCCTTGATCATTCCCCCTTTTTCTTATCTATGTTTTCTGTTTTCTCAAAATACACATGAAACAGCTAAGCAATTTAACCCTTTCATGACCCATGAGACATATATTATCCACTGGGATCTTCAAATTCTCATGTTTCTTGGGAAGGTGCTATCCTAATCGTAGAACATTTTGCCTCTTGGTGGGGCCTTTACAACTATGTGAGTCTGAAGAAACAGACTTCACCTCATCAACCTTATCACCAGAGTCTACTTGAGACATATGTGTCCCACACAACTCTATCCAAATCCATATTATCTCAAAAAAATTTTTTCCTAGGTTTCAGTATGCCTCCCATTTCTAAAAATGCATGGTATCAACAAAAAATTCAAAGCAGAAAATGATTTTATCATGAAAGGGTTAAAAGAATACCATTTTAAAGTGGTAGCGTAGTGGTTACGAATCGGGCTGCGAACCTTAGGGTCAGCGGTTCGAAACTACCAGCCGCTCCGCGGGAGAAAGATGAGGCTTTCTACTCCCGTAAAGATTTACACCCTCGGAAACCCTGTACAGGGTCGCTATGGGTCGGACCCGACTCGATGGCACTTAACAACAACAACACAACAACCACAATTACACAATCAACCAACAACCAAACCATCAGTCTTGAATTTAGAGGGTTGTATAAAATGTGGCCTAGTCCCAACATTTCTGTATCTGAAGAAAGCTAACCAATTTAGTCCCAAATCTTCCCCTAATGATCACTGTATTTTGATCGTAGAGACCCTTGGTCTCTGGGTCTCAGTTTACTTGTCAATAACGTGGGGATAACACCATTCACCTTGTAGGCTGCTATGAAGGTTAAATGATAGGCCTCTGTATCAGGAATCAGTTTCAAAACCATCAAGAAGATTTTTTAAAGATAAACATTTGTGAATTCCACCCTAGACCCTCCCAGAACTCACAAGAAAATGCTGAGTTAATTCTATGGACTCGTTGTCTTGGTGGCCTTTTTCATGCATATATGGACTTGTATGTTATGACATGGAGCAAACTTAGTTAGACTGAAAATCACTGCATTGTAAATTAAAGGACAACATGGATAGGTCTGCCATAGAATGGAGTCCAGCCAAGGTTAACAGAGCCAGGCTGCTTAGGAAGAAGTAAGCATTCAAACAAGTTGTGCATGCTATACTTCTACAAAAATAAACACAAAACCAAAAAATATAAAGGGTTGTTTTGTTACTCAGATATCAACGTCACAATAAATTGAAGCATGTTGCTGTGTGCCATAGATTTGCTAATGCTCCTATGTGTAAACTGAGCCATGATATAGTCATTGTTGTGTGCCATCAAGTTAATTATGACTCATAGCAATCTTGCATAAGTTTTTCAAGGAGCTACTGGTGGATTTGAACCACTAACCTTTTATTTAGTCATTCAGTGCTTATTCTATAGCTCCACACCAGGACTCCTATCAAATAATATAGTGGTGTGCCATTGAGTCAGTTCTGACTCATAGCGACCCTGTATAGGGTTTCCAAGGCTGTAAATCTTTATGGGAGCAGAAAGCATCATCTTTCTCCTGTGGAGTACCTGGTAGATTTGAATTGTGGTTAGCAGCCCAGCTCATAAACCACTACTCTACTAAGGCTCCTTATTAAATAATATAAGAGGCTTATATTTTAAAGAAAGGAACTCTGGTAGCGTAGTGGTTACAAATTGGGCTGCGAACCGCAAGGTCAGCAGCTCGAAACTACCAACCGTTCCATGGGAGAAAGATGAGGCTTTCTGCTCCCGTAAAGATTTACAGTCTCAGAAACCCTGTACAGGGTCGCTATGAGTCAGCACTTACTCCATGGTACATAACCACTACCACCACCATATTTTAAAGAGGCCTTGTTGTTGTTATTAGTAATGCTATTGAGTCCGTTCTGACTCACAGTGACCTTGTATAGGGTTTCCAAGGAGTTGCTGGTGGATTTGAACCACCGACCTTGTGGTTGGCAGTTCAGTGATTATCCTACAGCATCACACCAGAGCTCCAAAGAAACCTTAGTAAGAATTATATCTGACCTCCACTCAATAAAGTCATTCTATGCCTCATCTGTTATCACCACTGTGTCAGTATCTCTGGGATCCAGGTGATCAGCACTTCACTCTGCTGCCTATTCACTCTTCACATGATGCAGTGATAACATCCTTTCTGCCATTAATCTGCCAATTCTTCCACATGCCTGAGATTAGCCACATGGAACTCCATAAACGAACTCCATCAGGTCTTCTATCCAAAGTTCTTAACTAGAGAATCTTCAGCATATGAAGGGACTGTCACAAGTAATCTGTCATTAGCCATATGGTCACCAAAGTCTCAACCAAGACTATTATTAGTTGGCTCTGACTTGATTCTAAATCATTGTTGCTCCATGGGTACAGAGTACAATTGCACTGTAGGGTTTTTGAGGCCATCAACATTCAGATGCAGATGGCCAGGCTTATTTCTTAGCAGCCTTAGATGGGTTCAAACTGATCAAGTTAATTGAGCACCTAACAGTTTGTGCCATGCAGGGTGCTACTGAACCAAGGTACATGTCTTAGTTGTGGTGTTATGACAGAAAGAACACAAGTGGATGCCTTTAACAAACAGAAATTTATTTTCTCACTGTTTAGGATGCAATAAGTCTGAATTCAGGATGCAAGCACTAGGGAAAGGTCTTTGTATCCTTTCACCATCTGTGGCCCAGTGTTCCTTGGAGATTTCTGTGTGCTTTAGCATCTATCTTATTTATGTGTAGGAGTTTCTCAGCACAAGGGACTTTGGGTCCAAAGAGCATGCTCTGATCCAGGGTTTTCTTTCTTGGTCTGTCTCCTCTCTGCTTGCTTGTCTTTCCTTGTAGAATAATCACTGGACTGCTGACCACTAGATTGGTAGCTCAAACTCACCAGCTGCTCCTTGGAACATTCCTAGCTGCTCTGTGGTCACTATGAGTTGGACCAACTCAAAGGCACTTAACAACAAGAAGCAACCAGTATGGAGCAGATATTCTTTCTCTGGTGTATATTTCTTTACAAATATCTTTGGGAAGACTCTGAAATCATAGATGGCTATGGTTTATGTCTTAGTTTGGTGAGTAGCACTCCTGAAATGCTACACAGGGTTGCTATGAGTTGGCAATAACTCATTGGCACTTAACAACAACATGGTCTGCATCTCTTTCTGCCATACCATCTTAATCAATCCAAATGTTACTATAATCCCTAAAAAAATTCAACCTACAACTGCTTTTTGAGTCAATCAACACTCTGTATTGCACACAGGCCTCAATCACTTTAAATAAATGTTTCTTTTTCTCTAAAACCTGTTGCAAAACCCAGTTATACTAAACCATCATAACTATCATCTTTCCTAAACTTTGCAACCTTTAAAGTTCTTTCACTGTTTCTGAGAATGCCTGGAGCTTTGCTCCATCTCTAAGACAAATGTCCTTCCATTGAGCCTTTGTCATGAATCTGTACCTTTTGTTTTTCCCATCAAAGTCTGCTGGGATGGAGCAGGGATGGATTCAGAGACTCTTCAGAGCACATAATGTTTTCCCTTAGACATAAGACAATCAAGGATGTTTGGGCCCAGAGCCACAGTATAGATAATTACAGAAGAAAAAGCTAAAGGTCAGAACAATCAAAAGGCTTCCTATAGTTACAGAGCCAGTTCCTAACAGAGTTGGGCATAGAACTACAGCCTTTAGACTCCCATGGTGCTCTTTTCCACATACTATCCCATTTCTCTTTGGATTCCACAAAGACGTCACATTTTTCCATGATATCTTTTCAATTTCCTCTGCCTCCATTGTAATACTGACCACATTAAGATCAACATCATTCCTAAAATCCTTTCTTGGTCTCTTCCATCTAACTGACTATCTTCTTCTCTCTGTTTTCTTCTGACCTTAGACTCTTCCAGAGAGACTACTTTATTAATCCAAATTAAATATCTTCACATAACTGTTTACCTATTCCTCTAAGCTTTTCAGCCCAGCTGACAATTTCCTTCATCATCTTTTATTATGTTTGTAATCCTATTTAACTAGGCATTATCCATAAATCTGGTTAATGTACAACTAGCTTCATCTTAGATCATGACAGATTTACATAAATAGTACTGATTGTAGACCCTGTGGAGATGAATGTGAGATAATCCTCTTCTACTGGCTACGGTGAGAACCCCCAACTCTGGCTTTGGTCTCTTCCAGCTAGGAGAAGTGTAAAAGCTGTGAGCACAAATGACCTGTATGAAATCATCTTGTCTATGGAGGGCTGGGTGGTGAGTAGAAACTACTTCAATCCAGAATTCTGCATGTTGCCAGGGAAACTGGCTATCCAGACAATGTTCTCTCTCTTCCAGAACATCATGCCTTGTCCTCTGAGGCTTCAGACAGAGTATAACGTGATGTTACCACGGAAAAGACTGAATTTGATAGCATTTTTACATTGACAAATTGGCGAACATTGGGGTTCCTGTTCTAGCCCATTCCCAGCACCCTTATCACAGTGATGTCTTTCATTCTGAATATTCCTAGTTTCAGTTTTAAACACTCTTCCCTAGACTCTGCATGGATTACTGCCTCACCGCCTTCAGGTTCTGCTCAAAGGTTACCTGATCAGGGCCTAACCCTGACACCCCTCAGACAAACACTCACATATGCTCTGGCCTCCTCCATGCATAATTTCCATCACAGCATGATATATTTTGCTAGCTTATTAGCTTATTGCCTGTCTGTAAACTGAGAACTCCAGGAGGGCAGACATTTTAGTTTCTCTTGCTCACTTTATTCCCAGTGCCTAGAAAAGAACACCAAAATTTTTTTAATTAAATGAATGGATGGATCAAGATGAAGCTGCTACTGTTGCTGATTCCATCTTACTATAGAGAAAGGACTTGGTAGTTTTTAGGGAGCTTTTACTTCTTTTATCTTCAGAAATGAATCCTAAGATTATAAAACAAGCCAGTGATTTTGTCTTTGCCTTTCTTCCTTCCCTTATGCATCCAAATAACAAAACAATTTATTTTTTTTTTGTTGTTGTTGTTGTTGTTGTTTTACAAAAACGTGGTGATTAAGAGAATATATTGTAGTATCTTGAATTCTAAGACTGTGATTTCTTGAATGTTGCACCTCAGGCAAATCACTCAACTTCTGAAAGCTCAATTCATTCACCTGAAAGTTGGTGGTACTAGTAATATCTTAAAGTTGTCAAGAAGATGACATCAGAATACCCTGCATATGATAAACTCTTGATAAGTATTAGCTGTTGTTTTTACTATTTTTATTTCTTACTAACACTACCCTCACCATCACCACCACTATTACATAATTACCAGCACTATTATCACTATTTCCATTATCTCTTGACCACTACTGAATCACCTATCACCATCACACCACCAGTATCATCATCATTATCACCACCACCACCAACAGTACCATTATTACAATCATCTCAACCAATGAGTGCCTGGTATTTGTTAGGCACAATGACTTAAGAATAGAGACAAAACTAAAAAGCAACAGATTTATTAGCTATGATCTATATTCTATGGTAATTGTTTTACATGTACTTAATTTTTACAATGATTATATTAACTTTCACAGGGCCAGAAAGCAATAGAGCTATGATTATAATCTGTGTCTGCCTAATAATAAAGTCTTTGCTGTACTGTACTTTCATAATCTAGTGACAGACTTTGTAATCTATGGGAAAAGTATTGAATGTCACAGGAATCATCAAAAGACAATAGAAAGGAGCAATCAGGCATCCCAGCTTCATCAAGGTGAACCCACAGGCAAGATGCCTGAGAAGAAGGTCAGGTAGGCCTAAAGGGTGGTAAATGAGGAGCCCAACAGAAGATCAGCAGGTTATCAGCTAAACCAGCTCCTACAAAAGTGAAAATGGACCAAAAGAAAAAAAGGCAGCAGTAAAGGATTAATCTTCAGATAACAACAAAAAAGTACAAATAAAAGGAAAAGGGGGAACAAAGAGAAAACAGGATGAAGTGGCTAACCAAGAAACTAAAGCAAAGGTTCCTGCAGAAATTGTAGAAACTGAAAATGAGGAGAGTCTGGCCTCTGATGAAGCTGATAGAAACTGAGTATGATTAATGTTCATCAACTATGTCTCATCAGTGGTCCTAGCATCTCCCTTCTTGTTCACTCCAGGGGAATATTTTTAATCAACTATTTTATAAGTGCAAATTTTTCAATATGTCTAGAAATAATTTTAAGAAGGAGGAAATACCACCTCATCCCATTTTTTAAGTGCAAGTGCTTTAAAAAAAAGAGATGAAATAATTTGCTGATTGTTTATTTTTTTTGAAAAAAAAAAAAAAAAACACACACACCAGAAAACAGTGGGAGACTTTGACTCTCTTGGGTGTCAAACATAGCATTCCATAGGTATTGTAGGAGACAAGTATTATGTCCCATAATACAAAGCATATTTAATGACAATCTGGAGCCATGATCACATATTTGCATGTCTTGAACATTTTAAATTACTTCTATTTCATGTTGTTTTTTAGTACAATTATTGTTAAAGACAATCTCTCATTTTGACTCTTTGTCAGAACTGAGTGCATTTTGTGATGTCTTTGGTTATAGAAGTCTAATTTTCCTAATAACATATGTTATGTGCTGTTAAAGGTTGATCTTCTTAGTGTTTGTTGTGTATGATATTGAATTGTAGGATAAGCACTGGACTGTGAAGCAGAAGGTCAGAAGTTCAAACTCACCACTCACTCCTTAGAAACACTATGAGTTATAACCAACTTGATGGCATTTAACAACAACATAACATAACAGTTTATCAACAATTGAAGATGTTGATACTCTATATCCTCTTAAGGAAAACTTGTCTTCAAATTTAAAGCTAGAAACTCATAAGAATTCAGAAAATAATTATAACTACATGACTCTTCAGATATTCAGAATGTACATTAAGAATTGTGCACAAATTTTTCACAATGTCCCTGTACTGATCATTAAAACAACCAATAAAATGTCAATTATTAAAAAAAAAAAAATAATGAAAGGAATATACCAAAAAGAATTGGATGGAACATTTTAGGAGACAGTATATGATCAATAGCTGATGATATAGAAAGAAGAATTCCAAACTAAAATAAAAGTATTGGTAAAAAACAAGGTTCCTGGGACTGATGTTGTTGTTAGGCGCCATTGAGTCGGCACCGACTCATAGCGGCCTTATGCACAGCAGAACGAAACACTGCCCGTTCCTGGGCCAAACTCACTATCATTGCCATACTTGAGACAAATTATGCTGCCACTTGGCCAATCTGTCTTGCTGAGGGTCTTTCTCTTTTCCTCCCACCCTCCACCCTACCAAACATAATATCCTTCTCCAGTGACTAGACCCTCCTGACAATATGTCCAAAGTATGAGAGACGAAGTTTGGCCATCTTGGCCTCCAAGAAGCACTCTGGCTGCACTTCTTTCAACACAGATGTTTGTTCTTTGGCAGCCCATGGCCCTTTCAATATTCTCCTCCAACACCATAACTCAAAGGCATCAATTCTTCTATGATCTTCCTTATTCACTGTCCAGCTTTTGCATGCATATGAAGTTATTGAAATTACCATGGCTTAGGTCAGGCGCACCTTAGTCCTCAAGCTGACATCTTTGCTCTTCAACACTTTAAAAAGCTCTTGTGCAGCAGATTTGCCTAATTCAATATGTCATTTGATTTCTTGAGTGTTGATAGTTGATCTAAGAAGAATGAAGTCCTTGACAACTTCAATCTTTTCTCCTTTGATAAGAATATTGTTTATAGGTCCAGTGGTGAGGATTTTTGTTTTTCTGACATTGAGATGCAATCCATACTGAAGGCTGTGCTCTTTGATCTTCATCAGTAAATGTTTTAAGTCCTCTTCACTTTCAGCAAGCAAGATTGCATCATCTGCATATTGCAGGTTGTTAGTGAGTCTTCCTCCAATCTTGATACTATGTTTTTCTTCATATATATAACCCAGCTTCTCAGATTACTTGCTTAGCATACAGGCTGAATAAGTATGGTGAAAGAATACAACCTTGTCGCTGGGATTGATAACAAACCAATTTAAATGTTTTACCAAACACATGCAACACTGGAAGTACTCATTCATCTATGTCACTAAATTTGGATGGCAGACACCTGGCCAACCAAATGGAAGATATCCACATTTGTGACCATTCCAAAAAAAGTTGATAAAACAATGTGTAAATTATCAAACAATGTCATTAATATCACATCCAAGTAAGATTTGGCTGAAGATAATTTTAAAAACTACTGCAACAGTAAATCAAAAGAGAACTGCCAGAAATTCAAGATGGATTCAGAAGATGTGGAATGAAGGACATCATTGCTGATGTCCGATGAATCCTGGCTGAACATAAAGAATAACATTTGTGTTTTGTTGACTATGCAAATGCATTCAACTGTGTGGATCATAACAAATTATGAATAACATTGCAAAGAATGTGAATGCTAGTTGTGCTCATGTGGAACCCCTACATAGACCATGTTGTAGTCATTCCATAAAACAAGGGGATACTGCATTGTTTGAAATCAGAAAAGTATCCATGCTTTCATCATATTTATTCAATCTGTATGCTGATTGGATAAGAAGCTGGACTACATAAAGAAGAACACAGCATCTGGACTGTAGGAAGACTCATTAACAACCTGTGGTATGTAGATAACACAACGTTGTTTGTTGAAAACAAAGAGCATTAGAAGCATTTACTGATGAAGATCCATGTCTATAGACATCAGTGTGAATAATACCTCAACACAAAGAAAAAAAAAAAATCCTCATAACTGGACTAATAAATGGCACCATGATAAATGGAGAAAGGGTTAAAGTTGTCAAAAATTTCATTTCACTTGGATTCACAATCAATGTCCCTGTAAGCAGCAGTCAAGAAAACAAATGGCATATCATATTGGGTAAATCTGCTATAAAAGGCCTCTTTAACGTATTGTAAACCAAAGACATCACTTTGATGACCAAAGTACACCTGACCCAAGCCATGGTATTTTCAATCACCTCATATCCATGGGAAAGCTGGACAAAGAATAAGGAAGACTGAAGTAGATTTGATGACTTTGAATTATGGTGTTGTTGAAGAATACTGAATATATCATGTACTACCAGAAAAACAAAGAAATCTGTCTTGAAAGACAGCCATAATATGGCATACATATTCTGTACTGTGGACATGTT
Source organism: Chrysochloris asiatica (assembly GCF_000296735.1). Lineage (NCBI taxonomy): Eukaryota > Metazoa > Chordata > Mammalia > Afrosoricida > Chrysochloridae > Chrysochloris > Chrysochloris asiatica. Next base: position 9,816,033 of record NW_006408575.1, on the reverse strand, counting down.
ATCATGAAGGAACAGTCTTTGGAGAAGGGCATCATGCTTGGTAAAGCAGAGGGTCAGCGAAAAAAGAGAAAACCCTCAATAAGATGGATTGACGCAATCGTTATAATAATGGACTCAAGAATAGCAACAATTGTGAGGATGGCATAGGACCAGGTGGTGTTGTGGTCTATTGTATAAAGAGTTACTGTGAGTTGGGGTGGACTGAATGGCACCTAACAGCAACAACACTGACAGCAGAAGGCATTTATGAAGTATTATGGTATAGTGTGGTAACTGAAAATACAGAATAGAAAGTTGCTTTGGAAACACACAGAAAGCACCTGACCTAGACTAGGGGAAGAAATGGTTAAGGAAGGCTTCCTGGAGGAAGTATTGTGAGATGATACTTTCCAAACATGAGTTTTGGAAAATGAAATGAAGTTAGCTGAGACCTCATGACTTGCAAATGCCAATAAAGACTAGACTTATGACTTCTAGTTCACTTCATAGAATTCTGTAAACCTGCCCCCTACCTCTATTGTGGAGCATTGGATTGCTTTATATGGTCCCTGATCTCCAGTTGCAGATAAGACTGTATTCTTAACAAAGTGGTAGTTTCACTTTGCAGTTAATGAAGGGTGCTTTGCCAAGTGCTTTTAGCTTCTATAAAGTTGTCGCCAACACAAGTGCATTAAGTTCATCACCACAATATGACAACTCCTATTCTCATACAATTCCTTCAAAAAGAAAGAGTTGAGGCCTTATTGCTTTCACAGCTGTTCCATAATGCACAGGAAAAGAGATACTGGGTGCCCATCAGACAATATATAAAGTGGGGAATGTATGGGAGCCATGACATTGAGACTTTTAGATGGTTTGTCTTTGGTATTAGGAGTCGTTTGCTTGTGTGTGTATATATATATATGTATATGTATATATATATATATATACACACACATTGACGATATATATATATATATATATATATATATATATATATATATCATCAATGCGTTGGTTAAAGCCACTGCTTGAACATCAGGTACTTTGAATTGAACATCAGGTACTTTGAAACAGACACTGCAGGTGAGAATGAGTTCAGATCCCAGATTTACCAGCAAGTAGGGCAGACTGGCCCAGAAGGACAGAAGAGGCTGGGTTAAAGAGAAGCATGTTCTAGGGGTCATGCTGATACCTGAATTTCATGTCGTACTATGCATTAATTAGCATAGCTATGTGCACCTGCCCAACTCTTGGTTTAAACTTTCTTGGTCTCAGATAAAGACATAAGATTTTCAGGGTGGCTATGAGTTGAAACCAATTCAATGGCACGTAACAACAACAATGATAAACAAGGTGCCAGGCAAGTTATACTGAGGGAAACAGAGATAAATGAGACCTGGGTCTTATATCTTTGTGCTTTAACCAAAGTAGAAACACACATACACACACAAACCTGTTATCATCTAGTTGAATCTGACTCATGGCCACCCCATGCCCTATACAGTAAATCTGCTTATTGAGGTTTTTTTAGCTGTAGTTTTGACAGAATCAGATAGCCAGACCTTAATCCTATGGTCTTCTGGGTGGGTTTGAACTGACAACCTTTTGTTTAGTAGTCAAGTACAGCTTGTCTGTGCCACTCAGGAACCCTGTTTTGTGCTGTAGGCTAAGTAATTTAACACCACCTCTAAAGTGACGTTAACCAGACCTACTTTGCAAGATTTTATATAAAATAAGTATCTGCTAAGTTTCTAGCATGTCACCTGGCACACAGAAAATATTCTTAATATACAAAGTACTTTCTTCTTCCTCAAAAAGGACGTTCAAATAGCAAGTCTATCTGACGAGTGATTAATGAAAAAGGGAGAGTCTCTGGAGATCACTGGGAATTGAGTGGTCAGAAGAAGAAAAATCTCTTTACTCAGTATAAATGCAGTAGTCAGGAAAAACTATGTGAAAAAGGTAATTTTAATCTAGATCTGAAAAAGGTACAGGAAGGATTCACTCATACTGATAAAAGGGATCAGGCTACCCCAGACAAAAGTATTAGGCACATACAAATGTAAGGAAGTCAGGAATCAGGTAGAATGTTCAAGTTAGGTGGAAGTGTTGTTGTTGTTGTTGTTATGTGCTGTGGAGTCGGTTCTGACTCATAGCGACCCTGTACAGGGTTTCTGAGGCTATAAATCTTTACGGGAGCAGAAAAGCCTCATATTTCTCCCATGGAACAATTGGTAGTTTTGAACTGCTGACTGTGAGATTAGCAGCCTGATTCGAAAGGACTACTATGCTACCAGAGCTCCTGGATTTGTAAATTCCCTAGCCCCACATAGCCTGAAGACTATTTACCTCTCCCACACTATCTCATATCATTCTTACGTTTCCTTTCTTAGCTTCAGTTATACCAATTTTCCTCAAAATTCCTCAATTTGTGTACATACTACTGCCTTTGAAACTTGCACAGGTGCTTCCCTCTACCTAGAATGCATTTCCCTATTTTCTCTCAAACCAAAACCAATGCCATAGCCATCATGTCAATTCCAGATCATAACACCTCCATGTGTTACAGAATAGATCTGCCTCACTGGTTGCAAAGACTGTTCATTTTTACAGAAGCAGACTGCCATGACTTTCTCTGGTACAGCTGCTGTGGGTTTGAACTGCTGACCTTTCAGTAAGCCGCCCAGTGCTTACCTACAGTGCCACGAGGGCTCCTTTCATCTTCTCAGGCTCCTTCCATCTTCCATTCAGATCAAATGTTCTCTCCTCTGACAGGATTCCCTCCCACCATTGCTCTTTGTCATTTCACTCTATTGTGTCCTCTTCTGCAACTGTCCTGCTTATCTCATGTACTTGTTTATTATGCTTCCTCTAAAATTTCAAGAGATACTCCCTGTCTTCAGTCTCATCATGGCCTGAGTTTGGCAAAGATTTTCAAAGGAAACTTTGAACAAAGCAACTCAATATCAAATTTGCAAAGCTGGATATGACTTGGAGCCTATCCAGTGTTCCTCATTGTTCAAATGGAGAAGCTTGTAGGGAGGGATGTGCCCAGGATCTCACTGTAAATTGTGACTACATGTTCTTGTTGTTAAGTACTGTCCAGGCGGTTCTGACTCATGTCAACCCTGTATGGGGTTTTTGAGGATTAGTTGTTGAGTTTGAACTGCCTACCTTGTGGTTCAAAGCTACTTTGTGGTCCAGTGCTTATCTAAGACCATACCAGGACTACAACCTGGTATTGCTAAGTGCCATCAAGCTGATTCAAATTCATAGCTACCATTTGCAGGGTTTCTAAGGAGGAGCTGGTGGGTTTGAACTGATGATCTTACGGTTCTCAGTCCAGTGCTTATCCTATAGCACACACCAGGAGTCCAGGACTACAATCTAGAGTTCTTGATTTTTCTCTGCAGCTAGGTTCTGTTCTTCAGTATTCCATACAGTTTCCAAGACATGGAAATTCATTATACACCATTATCACTGGGCAACTGGATGGATGTTAAAAATGCAAATTTCTAGAGATTCAGGTTCACAAAGCCTGGGATAGAGTCTGAAAGTCAGTATTTTTGACAAATATACCCAGAAAATTAAAAAGCAAGCTATCCCTGGATATTTGAAAGGCTCTGGTTTAAAGGACTTTTGTACCTCAATGCATCAACTTTATTTTACTAATATACTAAGACTTAAAACGATGAGATGATCATGTAGCAATTCATTTGCATGTCAGGACTAGAGCCAGGTGAGAGTTTCCAAAATGAGAATAGCATTCAATATTAGACTCACAACGGGAAAGTACATCTAAAAAAAAACTAAATCCTGATTAAATTAAAAAGAAAATCTCAGTTTGGTGCTTTTTATAAGACTTCTCTACCAATTATTAATCTCCATACCTCACCACTTCCTTTTTATTTTAAGCAAGGAGAAAAAGCTTCAGCCTCAGAATCCTCTGTAGGCAATGGAACCAGGCTGTAATATAATGATGCTATTTTATTATCATGATCATTATTTTTATAATTTTCATCTATTTTTGATAAATGATACTGGGGCTTCTATTTGCAATTGCTGTCATGATGTTGTTAAGTATTGTAAAGTCAGTTCTGTCTCATAGCAACTCTGTATAGGGTTTCCAAGGTGCAGCTGGTGGGTTTGAACTGCCAACCTGATGTTTAGCAGTCCAGGGCTTATCCTTGAGTGCCACACAAGTACTCTTGCCATAATGTTTCTTTTTAAAATAAACTTCTTCCAGGAAGATATAGAAAACTGAGAAACCCTATATGGGGCATCCATGAGTCAGAACTGACTTGAGGGCACACCCTTAACAACAATTAATTTAAATTCATTTAAAGAAAACTACATAAATGTGCAGCTATACCAAAATACATGAATACACAATGACTGAATTTTGGGGAACAGTGATGTAATCAAACCTCATAAGAGAGTAATTAACTTGCTTGAGCCTCAGAAATTATTCAGTGGTACAGTCAGTATTCAAATCCAGACAGTTTCACTCCAAAGGAGATGTTTGACGAATGACCATTTAAGGAATCTTGTTGTAGTGCTGTAGGATTATCACTAGACTGCAAGGCTGTTTGAGTCACAAGGTTGGCAAATCAAACTCACCAACCACTCCTTGGAAACCCTATACAGGGTTGCTATGAGTCGGAACAGACTCAATTGTACTAACAACAATTGAGGAACAGAACCAGCATGAGATTTCATAAGGTAGGTTCTCATTATGTTTACCTCTGTTGCAATTAAGATATATTACTTCAGGTTACATGGAGTTTAAGAGGAATTCACAATCATAAATAATCCAAGAGAATTATAATTTGTAAGGAAGATGATCACAATGATACTTATATACCTGTAGTTTCTAACTTCTGATTACTCAAAAGAAAGGACTATGGCCTCAAGATCAATTTAGGGAGCCCTAGTTAAAGGAGCTCTGGTAGCGTAGTGGTTACGAATCGGGCTGCGAACCGTAAGGTCAGCAGTTCGAAACTACCAGCGGTTCCGCGGGAGAAAGATGAGGCGTTCTGCTCCCGTAAAGATGAACAGCCTCGGAAACCCTGTGCAGGGTCGCTATGAGTCGGAACTGACTCCAAGGCACATAACAACAACAACAACAACAGTTAAAGGAAAGGAGTGGACACATGATGTGCTAATGCAGGTGCCACACAAAAAGTGTTGGTGAGTGGTAACTCTCAAGACACATGATGGGACTCATAATCTGCATGTTTAAATAGACTTTTAGTTACAACTGAACAAACTACAACCCTCCCAGATTTCAGGAGACTGCGTAAAAGGGATCTCTAGCCATCTAGTTGCTTATGTGTGTGTATGTCCTGTGAGTAGCAGGAGAAAGCTGAATTATCAGTTCTAGGAACATAAAAAAGACACCTACTTTTGACAGCAGTCCTGATAGAGGATAATCAGGCAACCTGTAGGGTAAGCATGCAACCGTAAAGTCAGTTTAAACCACATGGTTAGAAGTCCAGGGTTTATCTTATTATCCTATATTATGTCACCATAAAAGTTATGGGACATACACTTTTAGTGTTAGAACTTTATGGTATGTCAATTGTATTTCAACAAAGCTATTAAAACATCATGGAAATGGGGTCACTTCTGGATGTTGAGATCAAGGGAGCACTATTACCCTACTCATCACCATTTATGAATCTTTTGGATGAATCAACTTGCCCTTGTCTTTTCATTCTAGCATAGACTTTACTCATTCCACCATGGCTGAGTCCTTTCCATCAGTTGTCCAAAATTTACTGGCCTTACCCTCAACCATCATACTGGGTGATGATTAGATCAAACCAGGGCCTCAGCCATCCCGGATGCTAGTGCAGCTTGACCTCACCTTTCACTCTACCTCTTCACTGTTTGGTCTTGACTATGTGCCTCACTTTTCTTAGTCAACAGGGACCTTTCCCTTTCATCAAATCACAGGGCAGGTGAGAGCACAAGATGTTGGCTGAGGGTGGGTTAAATAAGCCTCAGTTTCCTAATGGTTATTTAAAAAACAATAACAAAACACATCTCTCATCTTTTGACTGATTTCTATGAGCCTGCCGATAAAAAGATTGGGAACGTGGCTGGTTCATAGGACCAGCACATCCATCTTCACCTTCAACTCACAATACTTCCGGTTGAATGAGCATTTGGTTGCGGCATTTATCTATCTTCAAGCCACTAAAGTCCCTGGTTCTGACACCGGGGCTCTTAGCTATTATGAAGTTCCTTACAGACATGATTACAGAGGTAGACTGCTATGGACCTAAAACACAATACAATTTATTTCTGTGAATCACCTTTCACACTAACGACATCGCAGATAATGCCTTGGCAACAGTGCAGTAACCCAGGCCCTGAAAAATAGAGAGCAGGGGATACACAATAAGCCTGGCTGGGAGACTGTGGAGGTGGGCAGAAGAGGGAGAGCCAGGGGCATGCTGAGAATGAAAAATGCTCTCCCAAGCCAGGCTCCACAGGGCCCTTTGCAAGGCAGGTATGCGGGGGAGAAATCATTAATTTTCCACAAGATGTGCAGGGCTTGGTCTCTGAGCTACTGCCGAATTCCAGTGCTTGGGTCTGCTTGCACTGCTTGCAAAGCTTGTTTATGCACTTATCTTATGTGTTAGAAGCCGGGGTAGGAAACGCTATCCCTTTCCCCATGCAGCTTATGGTCTACTGTCATATACAATGTGGAGCTGAAAGGGGACAGCAGATATTTTTGGAAGGTTAACAGATTATCTGTTTGCCAAGATGTCGCATTGCTTTCCTGTCCAATTGCCTTGCCCACCCATCTGGCCTATGGAACGTTTTTCTCTGCATTCCATATGAGGAAACTAAGACCCAAAGAGAAAAACTAACTCACCCACACTTTCCCTATTAGTACAGTTAGCATTAAAACCCAGACAGTTTGGTCTCAGTATCCTTGAGTTTAACCACAAAGGTAAAATGTATCGGTGAAGGCATTTGGAGAAGAGAGAATTAACTAAAAATGTTAAAGAGGGGTTTTATTTTATTTATTTTTAAAAACCTTGTCCTTCCTCTGCAACCTCTTGAGTTAGTTAAGAGGTTAGCAGGAGGACTGGAATGAGGCAAAAGGCTTCTAAAAGAAATATGAGTACAAAATTTATCTTTTTTCTTTCTAACATCATGTTAGTTAAATTTTTTTCTCAGCCCTGAGCAGTCCTATAGCTATTGCTGAAGAAACAGAGTTCAAATTAATGGATCCTATTCAATGAGCTTTGCTAGGGTGTCTAGTATGTGAAATACAGGGGCACTTAGATTCCTGAGCTGAAAGGAGGAGGAGGAAAATGGAGAAAGGGGGAAGGAGAAGATGGACAGGTGAGCAGGATAAGGTCCTTTCCCCCAAAGGAGTTGTCATCTATGGGAGATAACAGTCATGCATACAACTCTTACTAATGTAGGAAAGAATTATAAGGGCTATAACAGAGGGAGAGTGATTCTTGCAGGGAAGCTAGAATTCAGGGAAGCTTTCTGGCAGGGATTAGAGCTAAACTTGCCCTGAAGGATGGTTCAAACTCTTAAGTAGAGAAAGGGAAGGAACACAGAAATACATTGTCAGAAATCTGAGTAGTTAGATCTGACATAGAGAGGAGAAGAGTAAGGAAGTGGAGCTGGCTAGAACACAAATAAGAGCATGTGGTATGGTTTGAAGGGAGGGTGTAGAAGGGCAAGTGAAATAGGACAAGGTCAAAGTCTCTCCAGACTTCCCCTTATGTGTAACAAGGGGTCTCAAAGTAGAGGATCTCTTTTACGAGCATGATTCTGACATCAGAAATGGGGATAAGTTGGGGATGAAGGGAGACCCTAGAGTTAGAAAGGCCAATTATGAGCTGCTGTCAGTACTGTTATGGCTGTTGAGAGACCCGTAGATTAGACAGAGACTATGGAAGCAAACACTCCAAAACTTGGTGATAGAGTAAGTGAAAAAGCAGAGTCAGAAGTGATCTCCTGGTTGCTTTCTGGATGACTCACTGGATGATGCACTATCACTATGACAAGGAACACACCAGAAAGGACAGAAGAAGGTAGAGATAAAACAATTATGATGACCATTGATTTAGACATGAACATTCTCAGGACAATCACGTTACAGATACTTATTTTATATTGGGAATTGATGATTGATTTGTTGTTGTTGTCTTAAGTGCTATGGAGTTAGTTCTGACTCATAGCGATCTTGTGTAGGGTTTCCTAGGAGTGGCTAGTGGGTTTGAACTGCTGACTTTTCAGCTAGCAGTCCAGTGCTTATCCTATAACACTACATCAGGATGCTTGGTCGGTAGGGCTAACTTGAGACAAGGGAATAAAAGGTCTCTGAGTGGTATAAATGGTTAAATGCTTGACTACTAACACCAAAGTTGGCCATTCAAATCTATCAGAAGTGTTTTGGAAGAAAGGCATAGTGATCTGCATTTGAAACATTACAGCCATGAAAAACTCATGTGGTGCACAGTTCAACTCTGACACACATGGGGTTGCCATGAGTCAGATTCAACTGGATGGCAACTGTTTGCTTTGTTTCATTTCATTTTTTAAATATTGGGATTTCAAAACTTGAGACCAAGAAACATAAACTACTCACATTCACATCATGCATTTTCCAAACATAACTTTTGGAGCCAGTTAAATAATTTGTACTCTTGTCTACCACCTCTTTGTTCAGTCAACTAGAGAATAACATTCACAGATCCAAAGTGATAGGTTTCAACCCTCCATTTGTGCAAGCAAGCTTTGATTTATCTAGTCAACAGACTTAGGTCATAGCTAAGGCCACCCAAGTTCTCAGATGTGAAATCAAATAAATGATGATACTGGCTGATGGATCTATAGATTTACTCCAAACACATGCCCACCATTCTAAAGTTAAAGGACACTTTCATATCCACTCATTCAACTGAACCTTTCAACTCAGTGCAATGGCCTATCACCCCTCTAGAATGTAAGTGCCACCCTAAAGCCTATGGAGATTTTGATGTTGTTGTTGTTGTTGTTGTTTTACAAAAACGT
>NW_006408575.1:9770395-9806464 GCF_000296735.1 Chrysochloris asiatica | reverse complement strand
AATATGTCCAAAGTAGGAGAGACGAAGCTTAGCCATCCTGGCCTCCAAGGAGCACTCTGGTTGCACTTCTTCCAAAACAGATCTATTGGTTCTTTTAGCAGTCCATGGCACTTTCAGTATTCTCCTCCAACACCACAACTCAAATATACCTTTTGGTGTATTTTATACCTCTGTCCCTGAAGACACTGATGCATATCAAATATGAAGTAAGACAACTCTTCAGTCCCTTCTTAAGAATGGTCTGGTGCCTTAGGGTAGGGAGTTACAACCCTTTTTAATAGGTGGCCAAGCAAGTACAAGACTTACTCAGGGTCACAGCTAGTAGGGGTGATCTTGAGGCTCAGACCAAGACCTTTTGGTCTCAGTCAAGTGCCTGCTCTACAATCTGACACAGTCATTCTATGAGTGACTGACAATACATAACCCATCGGTATATTTACCAGTTACATTTCTAGGCGAGAAATCTTTATTCATCCCATTACTGAAGGGATTTATCAAATGAAACTGAACATGCAAGATTTTTCAAATTGCTATTATCGAGGTTTACTGAAGCATTTACTACCTTAGCTGGCCGTTTTGCTTTCCCCAGACATTTTTTTTCAGCTTGAATTTCTAAGAACTTTTTTTATTCCTTGTATCTGCCAATAGATCCAGGCTATTTCACAACTCCTTTTCCCCAGAGGGACATTTATCAGTCAGCCTTTCAGCTAAACTTTCACTTGGCATCAAACACTGAAAAGAAGTAACCCGACTGTTCAACAAGACAAGCCATCCTGCTAATTGCACCCCTTGGAACTCAGGCTTTAGAGAAAATAAAACGTAGAAGAGGAGGCAGAGAAAGAAAAGGAGTCATTCTTTTCTCTCAACTTGCTCTGGAACAGGAGAAAAAAAATGTATTTTTGGGTTAGGCAACTTTTCCCAGTAGCTTGAACAAGCAGCAGGACATTCCCCCGAGAACTTCTCAATTCGGTGGAAACACTGGCCTGATGGTGGCGGGTCTTCAGAGTTTTCTGTTCTTGAGACAGGTGTGGATTCCCTTCCTAGCTCAGCACTCTGATGACTTTAGGGTCGTTATTCTCAGATGAGTTCCCCATTTTTAATGGACATTATAACAGCATGGACCTCAGAGGGTTATTGTGGGTATTAAATGAGATTAAGCACAAGATGTGATTAGTAAAGTGTCTGGCACTCATCTATGGCTTTTATGATTGTCATAACCTTCTATCCAAACATTTCTGCCTTCCTGCTTCGAAGCCTCTGAACACACCATTTTCTTTACTTAGAAGAGGCTTTTCCTTCATTCCTGTTGAAAGTAGAAATTTAAGCACCCTTCAAAAATCAGCTCACATGTTCTCTTTTCCACACAGTCTTTCCTGATACACCTAAACTCATGAGTATCTTTCTACTTTCATCATTAATTGGTATTGCTCTATGAACTTTTCAGGAGCCTTGGTATGGCACTATAGGATAAGCAGAGGACTGCTAACCACAGGGTTGGTGGTTCAAACCCATTAGTTGCTCCTTGGAAACCCTACACTGTGTCATTATGAACTGGAAGAGACTCAACCACACTTAACAGCAACACTAACTTTTTCGTGTCATGTGATATTTTGTTGTTTGTTCAGCATGTCAGGTCCTCAGGATATTTGAGGGTAGACGCCACTGCCATCTACTATTCATGCATTCCCTTAAACCACTTCACTTTGTCATTTGTCACATTCATCACAGCATGTTATAATTATCTGTCTTCCCAATAGAAGCCTGAGCTCTGTCTTCCTTATTCATGCTGTATTCCCAGTACTTAGCACATGATAAGACACCCATTGAACCAAATGAACCTACTGCTAAAAGGAATGAATCAATCAATGAATGAAAGTTCTGTGAATTATCCTTAGCTCTCCTACAGTGCCAAGCACACAGTAGGTCATCATATTTGTCCAAAGACAAATTTGGCAAGTGCACTGGGAGGATTTACAAACTCAAATGGCTTCAGAGTCTTATAGATAAGTAACAGGAGTAAAAAGGTCTGGGATTACATGATATAAAATAATTAAGGACAGTAGCCAAATGAAGAGCACATTCCTCCTTTAAAATATTTCATATTCAAATACCTTTTTAAGACATTGCTTTTCAAGCAAGCATATGCCTATGGGCCCAGATGCCCTTGGTATTAGTTTTCTATGACCTTCCCACTATAAATTGAGTGAGGACACTGATCCATGATGCCTGGAAACTTGTAGTGAATAGAGACAGTGTTCATTTTGTCAAAAGATGGAGTGCATACATAGAATCTATCTATTATTATTGGGACTCCTTTTGGAAAGCATCTCTATTGTCAGCTATGAAAATCTCACATATATTCTTTCTCAACATTTGCTTTTCTGAAAATTCTCAGATGAACTGAAAGTTCCACCATCTTTAACACTCACGTATAAATGGCCAATAATTCTTATATTAGTTCTTTCTGTACAATTTATCACATAAAACATTCCAAATGAATGGGTAGCAATAGGATGGATTCTAGCCTAAAGGAAAGGAGATACAAGAGGAAATATTAGAAGTTAGGAAGCTTTCAAGGTAAGTGTTAACGATGGTGTGGTGGTGGTGCCATGCAGTCAGTTCCGACTCATAGCGACCCTGTACAGGGTTTCCAAGGCTGTAAATCTTTACGGAAACAGAAAGTTTCATCCTTCTCCTGTGAAACAGCTGGTAGTTTCGAACTGCTGACCTTGAGGTTAGCAGCCCAATTTGTAACCACTCCACTACCAGAGCTCCTTAACGATGGTGTAGAGGAGGTATATAATCTTCTCTAATTTCACAAGAGGGAAGGAGAATAAAAATCAGCAGCCCAATACTAATTGCTACGAGGCATAGGTCAGACATGCCTCTACCGTTTGACCTTTTTACTAATTCTGACACCACTGTACCCTTGCACGGCACTGCTTACTTCTCTGCTGAGTTCAATAACTTGTTGCAATGGCTACATAGAACTTACAGACAATACTCACAGTTATGGGGTTTATTGGGGAAGTAACTGTTTACAATTCAGAATCAGAAATGCTCAGGGTTAAATTCTTCCATCAGGGCAACTTCTTGTCAGCCATGTTCACAGGTAGACTGTTCTCTGACCCTTGGCCTCAAGGCCTGGCTCCTGCCTTGCTCAGGAATATGTTACAAATCTCTTTTTAACTCCACAGATTAGTATTCAAAAGCACTCTGCTCCATTGGCAAATCTGCTGAAAAGCCTTCAGCTTTCTCTCCCATGGGTTATGCCTGGTAAATTTCTCTCCAGTAAATGCCCAGAGGCACTCCATTCTACCAGCAAACCTCTTGCCCAAAGGCACTCAGCTTTCTCTTTCCATGAGCCAAGAAGCCCATCATGACATCTCCTGCCAGTCTCTTGGTTCTGCAACCTTTGTTGATACCACTTTTTTGCCACTATTGCTTGTCATCTCTTGCCATCTCCGTTTCTCTCTTTCTCTTACTATCTCCAGGGTCACAGTTCTCTGCCTCTTGGATCAAAGAGATTCAGTACAGAGATCGCAGGTGCAAAGGAGATGCTCCACTTCTGGCTCTTCTTTCTTGATGGTAGTAAGGGCCCCCTCTTTCACTTCTGCAATGGCTTATTTTAAACCTAGCAGAATAGCAAAATTGATAAAACCCCACAATAAGGTTCCAAACACCTTATTTGCATGACTGCCAAGCACAAGGTCATGGTTCAAATCCACCAGCCACTCCTCAGCAACAGGGTCACTGTGAGTAAGAACCAACTTGATGGCACTTAACCACCACCACCACCACAAGGTACACTATTTACATAACTAGTAAGCTATCTAGACCCCTGGGTGGGTCACAAGTACCTGATATTTGCATGGTTCTAGCTTAGTGGTTATGAATTGGGCTGCGAACTTCAAGGTCAGGAGTTTGAAACTACCAGCTGTTCTGTGGGAGAAAGATGAGGCTTTCTGCTCCTGTAAAGATTTACAGCCTCAGAAACCCTGTACAGGGTCGCTATGAGTCAGAACAGACTCCACGGCACATAACAACAACAACCCAGTCATGAGTCAGAATTGACTTAACAGCATTTAACAACAACTCAATCATTTGGGAGTACTGGTATGGAGCTACAGGATAATGTGCTGGACTGTAAGGTCAGTTTGAACCATAAGGTTGGTGGTGGAAACCCACCAGCCATTCCTTGGTAATCCTATACAGTGTTGCTATCAGTCAGAACTGACTCGACAACACTTAACGAACGACCCAGTCACTTCAACTCCTGGTGTGGTACTGTAGGATAAGCACTGGACTGCAAGGTGTTTTTGAACTGTAAGGTCAGTGGATAAGAACTGGATTGCAAGGTCTGTTTGAACTGTAAGGTCAGCGGTTCAAACTCACCAGCGCTCCATGGAAACCCTATACAGGGTCACTATAAGTCAGAACTGATTGATTACCCTATACAGGGTCACTATAAGTCAGAACTGATTGATTCAACAGCACTAACAGCAATAACAACAACCTTGTCAATTGATTGGAGTTACAAAGACAATAGCTGGAAGGGTCATATAGGAAATCACAGCACCACAGTGTGTCTCTTTCCAATAACATCACATATCCTTTCCTTCTCATTATCAAATGAGCTTTTATTTTCTGTGGTGAGAATAAGTCAGGGCCAATTGATTTCCAAGCATCTGTGAGAATTATGGATGGGACAGGTCAATAGGACTGGTGGAAATCTTTACAGAATATTAAAGGTAAGAAATGCTAGACACAGATTTTTTTCTACAATAAGGTTTCCATTCAAGGCTGACATTTTAGTTCATGTTGCAGCCCTTCCAAATCTGTTCTGTGCTAATGCACAAGCTGTGGGTCCAGAATGTATAAAGGAACACTTAACATTAAGTGATCCAAGTTCTCCTCCCCAACACCATCTGATGGGTGGGCCTCCCCAAAGTCTAAGGACCAGAGAATCGGGTGAACTTGCCAGGAGAAATAAACCAGAAAGAGAACAGGCAGATCCTAACTATGTCACCAGCCCACTCCATGGTAGGCACCTGGAGTATGTATAGTATGTATAACCCAGCAGTTTCTGGCAAAGAATTAGGACGGAACATCAAGGTTTAAGTTCCAGCTATACTGATACATTTATTGTAGATAAATCCTTCTTCTTTCTGGACTTCAATTTGTTTATTTGTAATAAATACAAAAATGGAGGAGGATTGGAATTGATCAATTCTGAATGTTCTTCTGGATGGCACACAATTAGTACTTAGCTACTGACTGAAAGGGTGGCACTTCAAATCCACCCAGAGGTACCTCACAGAGAATCCTGAAACCCACTTCTAAAAGGTCATAACCATTGAAAACTCTGTGGATCACAGGTCTACACTGAAACACGCAGAGTTAACATGAGTCAGAATCCACTCAAAGCTAATGGTTTTACCTTTTATTGAGGACTCTTTCAGCCATAACACTTCACAAATCAGAATTTTCTAATAGGTTATATAAGTAGTAGCGGATAAAGCAACATAAACTAGGGAAAACTCGGGATGTTAGAAATATTTCAGGGGAAATATGGAACTTCAGTTTTGGATGAAGCTATGCATTTGAATTTTAAAAAGCACTACCTTGAGTATGTTTATTTTTCTAACAGAACTGCATACAGTTCTTCCACTATTTTCTATTAAATTTTGTCTCTTCTCGTTCTCAATCACCTCTCCACCACACGCACATACAAAAACACACATGCATGCATACCCACACTATTGTTGTTGTTAGGTGCCATCAGCTCACAGCAACCCTATGCACAAAAGGAAAGAAACACTGTCGGTCCTGTGCCAACCTCACAATTGTTGTTACATTTGAGCCCATTGCTGCTTCCACTGTGCCAATCCATTTCATTGGTGGTCTTCCTCTTTTTATCCAACCCTCCACCTTGCCAAACATGATGTCCTTCTCCAGGGACTGGAGTATTTCTAAAGTCCTGAGTTTTCCCTAGTTTATGTTGCTTTATCCCCAGCTACTTATACAACCTATTAGAAAATACTGATTTGTGAAGTGAAGTGATAATATGTGGTAGAATGAGAGACAAAGTCTGGCCATCCTGGCTTCCAAGGAACATTCTGGCTATACTTCTTTCAACACAGATTGGTTTGTTCTTAGGAAGTCCATGGTACTTTCAATATTCTCATCCAATACTATAACTCAAATGCTTCTACAGCCTTCATTATTTATTGTCCAACTTTCACATGCATATGAGGTTATTGAAAATACCATGACTTGGGTCAAATGCATTTTAGTCCTCAAACTGATTATCTTTGTTCTTCAACACTTTAAAGAGGTCTTGTGCAGCAGATATGCCCAGTGCAATATGTTATTTGATTTCTTGACTGCTGCTTTCATGAATGTTGATGGTTGATCCAAGTAAAATGAAATTTTTAACAAGTTCAACACTTTCTCCATTTATCCTGATATTTATTATTGATTGGTTCAGTTGTGAGGATTTTTTCCTTTATATTGTCTTGCAATTCATACTTCTAACACCAAGGTTGTACATCTGCATACTGTAGGTTGTTAATAAGTCTTACTCTAATCCTGATATCATGTTCTTCTTCCTGTGGTTCAGTTTATTGGAATTTTTTTGCTCAGTATACAAATGGAATAAGTGTTCACACTTAGGTGGGAGTAAATGAATGCAGATGGATCATGTCAAATGATAAAATTTGTCAACCACTAGTATAGGATGATTTCTAGGCTGAATCATTTAAGAAACTACAGATAGACCAAGGGAGAAAATAACCAAGTGAGCAGAGTGGAGATACTAGCAGAGAAAACAAATGACAAAGAACCAGAAGTTAGTGATCAGTAGGTGGTTATGAGAAAACTACTCAACTTGCAGTCTTCTCTTTCTTGATTTGTAATAATTGAGAAATGAGTTAACATGATAGCAAGTGGAAACATTCTCCATAAATTACTATCTAAATATAAGGTGGAATAATGGAATCACAAGTTCACTAGTCGTCTATTTGTGTACACACAAGTGACTGTGCTTGGTTGGGCTGAACATTAAGGTAGACCATGGCTTGCCTGCTGGATGGGGTGAGTGGAGGTGAACCTGCCACACTGTCATCTTGTCCTGTGAGCACTCACAGACCAAACTGTAATACATTGCAGTGTTAGAAATAAGATTGTGAAGAGAACAGATAAGGTTCATGACTTAATTAAGCTTACTGTCTGGTTGAGAAAGATAATAAGCAACTAATTACATAGCAATTGTTTAATTTTCTCCGGAAAAGTTTGTTGTTGTGAAATGCTGTTAGTCGATTCTGACCCTGTATGGGGTTCCAAGGATCAGCTGGTGAGCTTGAACTGCCGACCTTGCAGTTCAAACGGTTTTGCAATCTGGTGCATTAACTCACAGTGCCACACCAGGACTCCTATTGTTGTTGTTGTTAGGTGCCATCGAGTCGGAACCAACTCATAGCGACCCCATGCACAGCAGAATGAAACAATGTCTGATCCTGGGCCAACCTCACTACTGCTGCCACACTTGAGTCCATCAATGATGCCACTTGGCCAATCCATCTCGTTAGGGGTCTTCCTCTTTTCCTCTGACCCTCCACCTTACCCAGCATGACATCCTTCTCCAGTGACTGTTTCCTCTGGACAATATGTCCAAAGTATGAGAGACAAATCTTAGCCATTCTGGCCTCCATGGAGCACTCTGGCTGCACTTCTTCCAAAACATATCTATTGGTTCTTTTGGCAGTCCATGGCACTTTCAGTGTTCTCCTCCAACACCACAACTCAAAGGCATCAATTCTTCTACGATCTTCCTTATTCACTGTCCAGCTTTCGCATCCATATGAGGCTATTGAAAACACTATGGCCTGGGTCAGGCGTACCTTAGTCCTCAGGCTGACATCTCTGCTCTTCTATAGGGTACTTATTAGTGAAGTACCTGACCTGGCCAGGATGAAGAGAAAGGCTCTCGAACAAAATGGCATTGAAGCAGAATGCTGAAGGATAAATGAAGAGGAATCAGCTGGGCAAAAAGGGAGTAGTGTGAAGAAGGGTAGCCACTCAGTGAAAGTCCTGGGAGGGGACAGAACTTGGTAGGACTGAGGTGGAAAGTGGACAGAGGGGTAAGGCTAGCATGATGGGCAGTATTCACACACTGTGGCTTGTAGACCATGACTACTGTAGTTGCTGTTGTTAGGTGTCGCCAAGTCATTTTCGACTCATAAAAATCCTCATAGAGGCCCTATGGGGCAGAATAGAACTGCCCCGTGGGATTTTCCTTACTACAGCCTTTATGGGAAACAGGTTGTCTGATCTTTCCCCTAGAGAGCAGATGATGGATTCAAACTGCCAACCTTTTGGCAAGCAACTGAGCCCTTAATCATTTGTACCACCAGGGCTTCATGTAGACCACAAAAAAGGATTGGCTGATTGCAAGAGGAGTGAGTGCAGTGAGGGATGCATGGACATAATTGAGGAACTTAGAGATTCAAAATTCCCCTAACCCTGGTTTTACAGATAAAAAGTAGAATCCAGGAAAAGGGGCGACGGCTTTCTCAAGGTCATAGAGCCAGAAAGTAGCAGCATCAGATAAGAGGTAGATCTCCTATTTCCCATTCCAGTGCTCTTCCTATTAACCCATGTGGTTTCCCTCTTTTCAAAGCTTCCTTTGAAGAGGTGAGTGAGGCCCTAGTTTGGCCAAGACTGGCAAACTCTAACAACCTGTATAGAAGACATCATTACCCTGGAAAGTTCTAAGCAATGATGTGTTCTACACAGGTTAGGGCCCAACTAGCCTCACAGAATCAGTTGTCACCAAGTTTATGCTGACTCATAGTGACCCCATTATCAAAGTAAAACTTTGTTCCATAGGACAGGGTTGCCATGAGTTAGAACCGACTCAACAGTACTTAACAACAACAATAACAATTTTTCAGAAGTAGATCTCCAGGTTTTTCTTCCAAGGCATTTCTGTGTGGATTCCAACCCTAACATTTTGTTTAGTAGCAAGCGCTAACCATTTGCACCACTAAGGAACTCCAATTGGCTTTACAGAAGATATAAAAAGAAATATGTTTGAGTCTCGTACTCTAATGGGGTTTCTCAGTCTACTTCCTTGGGTAGCTGGGAAAGAGAACACTTTAGTGTCTGGGAATATGGGACAATAACAGTTCTGGGTACCCTGCCCCTGCCAATTAGAATTAAGGCAGAAAGATGTGTGCAGAACCTGAGCTACAGCTTAGAGTGCAAATCATTTCTCTTTCTCTAGAGAAGCCTAGTAGGCGCCTCCTGGGAGATTCCTTCCCTCTAGACAAGCCCTGCTGGCTTCTGCTCAAAAGTAGCTCCTCCACAGGCAGAAGAGGGGGAGGAAACACCCCTCACACCCACACAAAAGCTCCCTCTCTTTCACAAGTCAATGTTCCCAGCCCCTTTTTTGAATTCCTTCCTGGCAAGTACTCTCCCTCAATAATGTCTCTGGGATCTTACTCTGGTTTCCAAAGACACCAATGTACCATACACTCCTCCTGGGGAGGTCCTGTTCCCCTTGTCTTCCTGTCTCCTCTCCCCCATTTACCTCAGCATGGGCTCTCCAGACCCATTATTCTAACAGCACATTCATGAGGGCAGTTTCCACCCTCACATACATCCCCATGGCTCCTGGTCTTTCTCAGGAAAATTCAAGAACAGGCTAATTTTCAAACCTTCCTACTTCACAGGGTGATTCTAGCTAGCAAACAGGGCTTGGCAAAGCATTTAAAATAGAACACAGACTTATCCAAACTCAAAGCATTATTATTAAAAAGAAAAAGGTTTTATTCACCAAGCCCAAACCACCTTCCCCTTTCCTTCTCAGTTTGGAAAACTGTGTGTATTGCTGAACTCCCAATCCCTCTGGGGAAGTTTCTCTGAGTTTCCAATCTCTAAGAATCTTTCTTCTTCTCAACTTTATATTTACTTTTCTGGGCATAGACACAGTGTTCTTGAACCTCAGCTAGCTCACGTGGACAAGAAGTTATGTGATTGACCTCACAGGTTATTCGTTGAGATGAAGAATGGAAAGAGCCTGGACTTGGTCTGCTGTGTATGTTGACCCTTAGATCATTGGTGCCCCAGTCATCAACTCTCCAGAATTACAGTTTCATGGAGTGAATTTTGGTCTCTGCAGCTTTAATAAAACTTCACACAGGTAGGGTCTTCTTTTTGAACCTCGGAAAAACCCCTGGTGGGCAAGAGCAGACCCTGAACCCTAAACAAACTAGGAGGAAAGAAAAGTTTAACTGGGTGTCTCTTGCCAACATCTTTACTTAGAATGACCAAAAACTAGTCTATGACCAAGAGAGGTGAGAGGAACATTCTGCTTGCCAAATTTCATGCATGGCCAGCAAGAGAGCCCAAGTTATGTTCTCAGAGAAGGTGGCTAATGACTCTTTGTCTGACCACCAAGATAAAGCAGTAGGCCATAAAGCCATAGTTAGCTTCCTCGGCTAACTATGTTAGTACCTCATCTTACAAGTTCATCCCCACCTTCATTGATGGAACAGTCTTCACTTAACACCTGAGCTAAGAAGGACTAAAAGGACTCAAGTTTAAAATTTCCTGGGCATTAGAGATGTGTAGGTACAGCTGGAGGTCAAGGTTGAGAGAATTCCTACATCAGGTGGAAACTGTAAGCAGAACTTTGTCATGGATGAGGCCTGAGCTCTGTGCTCAGCTTTGTCATTAATTTGTTGAATGGTCTCTGCAAAGTCATTCTCCCTTTATGGCTCTCAGTTTTTCCAGTTAGAAGATGATGAGGTTAAACAAGATCAGACGGGATTAAAAAAAAACGAATTTTATTTTTCACAGGTCAAATGTTTTTAAAAATATAAATCATATGCCAACATTAATAGTAACATGCTTTTAAATAAAAATTCACATTTTCAACTTCCCTTAAAATATCATAGTTTAGGCATTACCACAGGGGCCCTGGTAACATAGTGGGATATGTGTTGGGCTGCTAACCACAGTTTTAAACTACCAGCTGCTCCATGGAAGAAAGATGAGGCTTTCTATTCCCATAAAGATTTACAGACTCAGAAATCCTATACAGGGTCACTATAACTCAGGGCCAACTATACAGTACACAATCCCCACCAGAAATTCACACATAGTCACAAGAGACATGAGGCCAGTCATGGTTATCCCAGGACAGTTGAAACTTGCACTCTTCAGTTGCCACAGATACTCCTAGGTCCCCCTGACATTGAGGTTGTCGGGGATGTCTGCCATTTATCATTAATCTTGTTTTGCTTTTGACACCTTTAAAGTTCACTTGCTCACCCTTCAGCCCAACTCCTGAAAGCATTTAGATTTGGGACCCCTGACTGAAGGATCTTCTTGGTGTTGTGCCGTGGAGTCAGATCCAATTCATAGTGACCCTGCATAGGGTTTCCAAGGTTGTAAGTCTTTACGGAAGCAGAAAGCCTCATCTTTCTCATGCAGAACAGCTGGTAGTTTCAAATTGCTGACCTTGAGGTTAGCAGCCTGACTCATAAACACTATGCTATCAGAGTTCCTTGGAGGATCCTGGTAAAGATGTCTATTGTTTCTTTTTTTTTTTTTTTTTTTTCAATGTTTTATTGTGAATTATGTGATAGTTTACATGGGAGAACATTGGTTTTACATTCATTCTATCGTATATCTATCGTATCATTGCCATGGTTACAATCCCCTCCATGCAATCCTTCCCTCGAGCCCCCCAGGTCTTCAGCACACAGTCGCTCTCCCTCTCTGGATCTAAAGTCTCCAGCTGCTCCATCACTCCACATCATCATCTCTGGCTCCCTTTCAGGCATCACTGTTTCTCTGGTTAGGGTCCCGCTCTCTGCTCTTCTCCCTTGATGGTCCTAGGGACCTCCGCTCCTAGACTGAAAAGTTAATCACTCCCCTCCTTGCTATAAAACATCTACCTTTACATTTCCAACCCTCACAATCAGTCCTGATAACAATTATTCCCTATTGTATCACAAGAGACCCGTCGGCATTTCATTGCATCAGCCCTGGCTAGTCAGATTGAATACTACACACTGGAGATTCTACCTTCCTCCAGGCCCTCTGGATCTAGGTTCCCTCTTGAAAGCTTGTAAGCCAGTCACTTCTTGTAGTCCCCCACCCCCCATTTTGGGTAGCCAATGTCCAAGTTGCCCATCCCTAAGATGTCTATTGTTTCTTGTTCAAAAAACAGTCTGTGGAATCAATGCCTGCAAACACCACCTCTACATGCTGATTAGTCATGTGACCTTGATCAAGCTCCTTAAGCTCATCCATCTAAGGAGGGGGAAACAGTCCCCACTGTACTAGTATGCAGTGAGGACAAAATCAGACAAATTTTAAGAACACTTAACCCAGAACGTGGAAGATTCTATTTAGGGTTCAGTAAATATTGACTCTGTGTTGTATCATCATCAAATTTCACAATTATCATGACCTTAGGTTTTTACAGTCCCAGGGTTACCAGGTCCAGTGGGTATTCAATGACATAAATTCCAGCAGTCAACATTCTTCTTTGGAAGTTTACTGAGATAATCCCATAGATCCCTTCCAGCTCCTAAAATCTTTGACTCTGTTACCTGAGATCTTCACACATATGCATGGAAGGGTCAGGCAAGTGTCATGAATGCCTGTGGTAGGTTAGGAAGAGTGGGCGCTGTGGCAAACTGGAACACATATGTCCTAAATACACTCATATTCAATTGTCTTAAAGCAGTGTGCTGCCTCAAATAAGCAAGACTGAGGGTAGCCTTAACTTTTGATTTCTTTATTTCAACCTATATGGATCTTCTAGGATGGAGCAGGCCACAGAATACTAGAAGGAGAATCTTAAACAGAAGATTACAAGGAAGAGGTGACAGTTGGGCAAGGGCAGAGACGGGCAGGAGGCTTTGAATGTAGGGTGCATTCATTTTCATGCCAAAAGTTCATTTCCCGCAACTTAAATCCCTTTACTTCTCAGGAAATGTGGGTCTCAGTTTCAAGAGAACCATGGCCATCAAGGCCTCATTTAAAACATAGTGAAAGAAGGTGATAGAAGCACCAGGTTCTCAGGCTGGTACATGTTTTTTGTTTTTTCCATTGACATAGTTTAATCTTTGCACTTTGCTGCTAACACATTGCTCAAATAAAGTGAAGACAAGGGAGTAAGGTGACAAACAATAATCCAGTCTTTTGAGAACAGTTTTGCTGGTGGAAAAGCATACTTTTAAGCCATTCTTCTCAGCGCATTCTATTAAGTTCATTTGTATAAGTCATTATTGTTGTTAGTTGCCATCAAGTCGATTTTGACTCCCTGTGACCTTCTATCAGAGAGTAGAACTTTTTTTCTAAGAATTATTTATGGCAGTAGATCACCAGGTCTTTCTTCTGGGTGAGTCTGAGCAGCTGGGTGGGTTCAAGTCTCTAATCCCATGATTACCAGCAGAGAACTTAACCATTGTGCCACCAGGGTTCCATTATATACCTAGTACAGAGGGGCTGCAAAAAGGTTTTGGAAAAAAGGGTATGAAAAGATAATGGAAATTTTCCATGATGTTTTTGAACCCCTGTGGGATAAAGCACTGGACCACAAGCTCAGTGGTTCAAACTCACCAGCTGCTCCTTGGAAACCCTATACAGGGTCACTATGGGTTGGAGCTAAGTTGATAGCCTGTAGCAACAACAACAACATGTAAGAGGGCTGCCAAAACTGTAAAAGAATGACATTGCCACACACTCTGCAAAAACAAAATAAAATAAAACAAAAACAAAGAAATAAAGAGCCAAGATCATATAATATCAAAATAAGGATTCTTATCACCTAGTGTTTCTGGACAGAATTTCAAAGTATAGCCTTCTAATCTGACCCTATCACTAATTCACAATATAAGCCCAGACAAACTTATTAAACTCTCAGAATTTCACATGTCATTGGGTTCTTGGTGCCCTGGAGTTGGTTCTGACTCATAGCGACCCTGTACAGGGTTTCCAAGGCTGTAAATCTTTACAGGAGCAGAAAACCTTATCTTTCTCTCATGGGAACAGCCGGTAGTTTCAAACTGCTGACCTTGCAGTTTGTAGCCCAATTTGTAACCACTATACTACCAGAGCTCCTTAGAGGGATAATAATATTGCTTCCTTATAGGATTTTAAGTGAGTTATTATACCTCTAACATCTGGCATATATTGACAGTTCAGTAAATGGAAATATTATTACAATAATGACTAACTACTATCACTTCTATCACAAAACACTACAGCAACTCCTTTTATCCAATACAATCCATCCAACTGAGCTTCCATCTTTTGCTTGCATATGTCTAATACCAGAGAGCGCAGTACCTACTGATACAAACTATCCTTTTGCTGAATGTAAGAAATTTCCTTATGTATAAAATAAATGAAATAAACCTCTGTTGTCTACAACACCTTTTCTAAGTCACCCCTTCTAGTTGTCAGGCTGCCCCGAGAATCTTCTGTGGACCCAGAACTGTGAAAGAAAGAACACAGTCCTATCCTTGGAGAAACTCAGAACTGGACTTCAGAGGACACACAGGAAGCAGCCTCTACCTTGGTGGGCTGGGCCCCTGCAGATTCCTCAAAGAGCTGCACCCCAGGTAGGACCACTGCCTAAGAGGGCCTGGGAGCCTTCTCTTCTGCTGACCTCCCAACACCTCTCCTGGCATGCTATCTCTAGGGCTCACTACCCTACAATGATCTAACCCTCCTTTCAATTTCTTGAACCTTCGCAACTTGGGCCCACCTAAGAATCTTTGCTCTGGATATCCCCTCTGCCTACAATATTATCACAAGACTGTCTTACTATTTCCATCACAGCTCAGCTATCTCTTCCTTAGCCAGACCCTCTCTGAGCATCCTAACTAAAGGTCCCATTCTTCCTCAGCCTAGTAACTCTCTGCCACACCACCTAGTTTATTTTCTTCTTGGTCCTTAATATTATCTGAAATCACAATCACTTACCTGTTAACTTTCTTATTGTCTGGTCTCTCCCCAGCTTGATAAGAAGCAGAGATTGTTTCTGTCTTATCACCATTGAATCCTCTGTTCTTGGAACAATACCCAACAAGAAATATATGTTGCCAAGGTTGGAGGTTCAAACTCATCAGCCACTCCTTGGAAACCCTATACAGGGTTGCTATGAGTCAGAACCATCTCGACAGCACATAGCAACACTATTTTGTAAAAGTATGAGAGGCTAGACCACATGCCTGTTAAACCCAGACACATCTTCCAGTCTGTATCCTCCCTGCATGGGCCTGAGAGGGTATCCCTCAGGGTACAAGAGACAGAGCATCTCTGTCTGAATGCAAACACCCCTCAGATCCTACCACCAAGCAAATTGTTTTTGATTCCATGTGGCACCTGGAAGTCAAATAGATTTCAACAGCACAGCAGAAATTTGTCTTTCACCCTTAAAGAATTAGTTGTTAGCAGAGGTAGCAACACTCACAATCCCATTTGCAATCGGCAGGGTGCACAGCTGCTTCTTCTGTTTATAATGCAAGGAAGGAGAAAACAAAGAAAAGATGAACCCATTCAGGGCAGGCCTACAAACTAGTTCATTCCCTGGGGATCTTATTAAAATGTAGATTCTGAATCCCTATCTTCCAAGGCCTGGTGCAGGGTGACAAACTAAGAATGGGCTAGCCAAAGCTATGAAGAGGTGGGCTCTGTCCTGATCAACTTAAAGTTTGCACAGCAAGTTGTGGCATAGCAAAGAAGTCTTTTATCATCTGTACAGTTATCTAAAGTTCACCAAGATTTTTTATAACATCTATTACAGACCAGTGTCACTTAGTGGTTAAAAGCAGGGATCCGGTCCCAATCCAGACTACAAGTAGCTGTGTGACCTTAGGTATGCTATTTAACCTCTCTGTGCCCAAGTTTCTTCACCTATAAAACAGTGAAGGGCTGCTGTATGAAAGGGCTGATATAACACAAAAACTAAGGACAGTACAAGTAGTCATGCAATTAGGACTGATGATGTGCCTGGCCTAATTATTATTATTAGAAGCAGCAACGTGTGGGCTTCACAACATTCCTGAGAGGTGGACAGAGCAGAAGTGATGTGAGAGAAGTGAGAGAAGAGGGAACTAAGGCTCAAAGAGAGGCAACATGTTGTCTAAAGCTACCCAGCACTTTTGTTATTAAATGCTGTTGAGTGGGCTCTGACTCACAGCAACCCTCCATAGGGTTTCCAAGGAGCGGCTGGTGAGTTTGTGCTCCTGTCATTGCATGGATTCACAGAAAGCTGTTCTTTTTATTCAAAGCAAAGGATTACATATTTCAAATCCTCTCTCCACAAAGTCTCAAGATGTTCACAATCCTCAGGGCTTGTGAGCATTACCCAGTGAATCTCTGGCCTGGAGCCTACCAGCCTGGACATCTCTCCTAGCTAGAGTGTTGTCTATACCTCACTCCCTGCCACCTCCACAGTCCTTGCTGGTGTTTAGGGTCTGGAAATTCTTATGTGTTGTTCCTTACCTGCTCAAGAAAACTCTAGGAATTTCTGATGATCACCGTGAGTAATCGGATGTGACCAGTCAATGTGTCCTCTCTTAGAACCATTTCTGTTTTAAGTTTCAACTCCCCTTTGAAGAAAGCGATAAGACTGAGGAACTAGGTGAGGAGCCTCACATTGACAGTTGCCCTTCTGGGAGGCTTAAGTATAGAGGTGAAGGTAAAGATCTGAACATGGGCTAAGGTCCCTTAGAGAAGTCCTCTTGTAACTCTACTGTCAAAGGTGTTTATTTGCTAGCTTCAGGTCTGGAGGAAAGTGGTTTTAATGCAAGATGTTCTTCAAGGGACAACCCTGTCAGACTATGGTGTTGTTGTTAAGTGCTGTCCAGTTGGTTCCAACTCACAACAATCCCGAATACAGTTTCCAAGGACTGGCTGCTTGGATTTAAACCATGGACTTTTCAGTTAGCAGTGCAGTGCTTAGTGTACAACACTACAGTGTAAGACAGTAATTTACCCCCTGGGCTGCAAGCACAGATGCCTCTTATTGTGAAGCAGAAATGACTGGAATAAAGAGGACTCAGTTGAAACAAACAATGGGTTTTCATTAAGACAGAATAGGCAAACAGGACCCTAATGAGAAAATCTGCTATAATTGTTTCTGTTTGCAGATTATAGACCATACTTCATTACTCCAGTCAGGACTTTACTAATCAAGTTCTTGAGGCCAGGGAGATGGATTCATTCTTTGCAAGTTTACTCTGAGTATCAACCTAGGCAAGGTCACATTTCCATTAAGGGGAGAAGAGTTGACTCAAATTATGTGGGGTCAATGGGCCTAGGTATATTTCTGTTGATTGAAAAAGTGGACCAGGGTCAAGCAAGACAAGACCTGAAGATGTATAGGATGGTGGGATAGAGAAGGAGGTATATACAAGGATGCTTTGTTTTCTGGATAAATGTGGAGTCGTTATTGTGATATGAAATACTGGATGAGGACCAGGTTTGGAAAATTGCCAGAAAAACTAGCAAACTGCCAGGAGCCACAGGAGTGAACTGTTGCTGAAAGGAGAAGAAAACACAGCCTGATGGTTCTCAAAAGGAAGTCTGTGGACCAGCAGGCTCAGCCTTACCTGGGAACTTGTAGAAAATGCAGATTCCCAAGCTCCAGGACACAGTTCTGGAAGCAGAAGCTCTGGAGGTGAATCCAGCAAACCTGTTTTAAGGAGTCATAAAGGTGATTCTGATACACATGGAAGTTGGGAAACCACCAGTTAAGCACTCTGAGGCTCTGCTCTCAAAGTGAGGAATAGAGTAATTGGAATGTGGGGTTGCCAATGCTCTAATTCAGGGAAGGAATATGGTACTGGTTTAACCCTTTTGTGACTCATGGGTGTCAGAATCACCTCTGACCTTTCTGTTAGCAGTCAAGCACCTTAGTCGTACCACCCAGGGACTACATATCTACATTGTTACTTTGCTGTTACGTGCTGTAAAGCTTGCCCCAACCCATGGCAACCTCAACTCATGGCGATCTCATGCACAATGGGAATGGATATTGTGATCCATAGGGCTCATTAGCAGACTTTCAGAAACAGATTCCCAGGCTTTCTTCCTAGTTTATCTTTGTCTAGAAGTTCCACTGAATGTTGTTCGGTATGGAAGACAAGACTTCTGAGTCACAATTGTCCAAAATGTCTCTATGTAGCTCCTTCCATATTGTTGTTGTTAAGTGTCTTTGAGTTGATTCCAACTCATATCTACCCTGTATAGGATTTCTGAGAAGTAAGTGGTGGGCTTGAACCTATGTCCAGTATTAATCCTACAGTGCCACAAAATATTCCATCAATCTCTGAGATAGTTTATCATCTTTCCTTTTAGCAGATGAAAACATTGAGGCTCATATACAAATGTGAGTCAAAAATTACCCTCACTTTGATTATATTAAAACAGCTATTCATGTCCACAGCTGATAACAACACTGAATGTGCATGTGAAATGATTCTCTCATATAGATGAGTGACAGTGGATTATATGGCAAATATTTGCAAATCAGCCATGGCTCTGCTAATGAAATAATCCACGACAGACTTGGGTTTTGAAAAGTTTGTGTGAGATGGGTACTGAATAAAATCACAGAAGAGCATAAACAGAAGTGTTTGGACATCTGCAAACAAAATTTGAAATGATACTCAAAGTAAAGTAAAAGTTTCTTTAAAAAAAAATCATTACTGGTGATGAGAGATATATTCATCACTACAAGCCTGAGTATAGACACAGAGTATGGAATGGAAACATCCTCAGTCACCCACCAAGAAAATGTTCAAAAGTTAACCATCAGCTGGAAAATTGATGCTTATAGTTTTCTGGGATTCTCAAGGGCCAGTATTGAACACTGTCTGGAAAAAGGTTCAACAATCAACAGGGCTTGTTACAGTGAGAAGCCCACAGAAAAGCTGAAGCCTAAACTTCAGATTAAATGCAGAGGACTGCTATCCAAGAGCATTGTGATCTTGCATGACAATGCATGTCTACACACTTCTGCCCATACTGTTGACAACATGAAAAAACATAATTTTGAGGTGTTAAAGCATCCTCTCTATAGTCCTAATCTTGCTCCGTTGAACTTTTGGTCCCATGAAAGCAGCCCTTTGAGAACGAAGATTCACCTCTGATGAAGAAGTGAAGACAGTGGTGCATTCATGGCTCACAGCTCAGCCTAAAACATTTTTTAATAAGGGGATATGAAAGTTTGTTGACAGATGGACAAAGTGTATTGAAAAACAAGGAGATTTTATTAAAAAAAAATTATGTTTGTCTTTTCTAAAAGTTTATGAAAATCAATTCTACAGCCAGAATGCGGATCATTTTTGACTCACCCTTGTAGCTTAGCAGAGAGCCACTATGTTGATAAGTGGCTATGCCCAGAAAAATATTGGCACTTTCTGAACACAAAGCCACATTCCTTTTTGCTTCACTGCCCTGTCTATCTATTCAACCTCTGTACATTTTAGTGTGATCCCAGGCAAATAATATCTTTCTCTCTCACATGATTAATGTATGGATTCTTAACACATTTGAAATGCCTTTTAATATGCCAAATGATCATACATGCATATAAACTAATGCACAATGATAATGGAACAGCACTCCTGCTGAGGGGACCTTTCAGAGTTTCCTTGCATCCAAATACCAGACACCAGAAAAAAAATAATAAAAGATATTTCAGAGACTAGACTAAGATGTTAATTTTTAATATTTTAATATAAGAATGTTTTAAGAGAAAACAAGATACTCTGCAATCTATTTCCACCATAATACACAATAGAAAAGGTATCTAAACAACCAAAAAAGAAAGGACATAATCTCAGCACAAAAGAGTCCCCATAAAATGCACATTTGCATTCCTCTTGACCTGTTTTTGTGATGTGCTACAGTTACAAAGACATTTCTTCAGGTATAACATGGCGTATCTTAAACAGATGTTCAAAGAGGGGCCCAATGTATGAAGACACTTTCTCAAGCCTAACGTCCACTTTTAGGGAACACTTGCAAAGCAAGTTGTAAGAACCAGTTAGCAGTCATCTTAATGAGCCTTCCTATTATTCAGCGAAGTAATTAGGGTAGAAATTATTATCCTCATTATATAGATGAAGAAAACTAGACCACTAGCAAGTTTGGAGGCCAAGATTTTAACCCAAGTCTATTGGATCAAACCTAGTGTTTTTTTGTTTTTTTTTCAGGACATGACTATGGCTGTCTTTAATTTCCAAAGGTCTGGCTCTATTTTATAGTGCTGAGTGATTGTTGCTAAGTAGCTAATAGGAAAGTTGGCCTCCATCCTGACTGTTCTACACTGTTGATCACAGCTAATAAAGTTTCATCAATCAAAGTGCCAGTTGTGTACCAAAAGAGACTCTTCAATTTTCTGAGATAAGTGTTTCCAACCAAGACCAGGTAAGAGAAGGGAAAAAAGAAACCTATCTGGAGAAGTGCAAGCCTGGAGTCTAGAATTAGCCAGGAAAGAGGGCTGTGGTTCAGATTTCAGCTAGAGGGATAATAAAAATAATGCATGGTTTATAATATGCCATTGACATCTTTCCACATTTTCACCTTTCTGTCTGCCCTATAAAATCTAGCTCAGATTTGAGGCTAGAAATGACTGATATATTCCATGCCTTCCTGTCCCACTTAGGATAGTCAGAGAGCTGGAGTTGATTCTGAAAGAAGGAACACTCTGAATATCCCATCCAGGTTTCACATAACGCAATGTCAAAAGATACCAGTACCCAGAACTTGGCCAATAAAAATAACTAGACCAGTGTTTCTCAACTTCGGCATTAACTTTTAAATCTAGATAGTGCTTTGTTATAGGGAGCTATCCTATTCAGCAACCTTGATGTCTATTTACTAGATGACAACAGCAACTTGTACCCCATCCCCACCCCCAATTGTGATAATAAAAAATGTCTCCAAACAAATGTTCCCTGGGGAAGAAGTGGGGAAAGCACCCTCAGTTGAGATCCACTAAATGAAGGAAGGATAGAAGTAAATAATTTTGCAACTGGATGAATTGCCCCTTTTGAGTGAAAGTATTGTCCCTTTTGAGTGAAAGTATTGTGTACACTTCTAATAAACTGCTAAGCTCTGGAATTCAGTAGGTGATGTGTGTCCTTCAGACTATACCTCAGTAAAGTAAATAGTCAAATCCTTGAGAGATCCTAAGTTGACATTGCTGAGACCAAATGTCTTTGTTCACTATTTATCCAAGGATAAACCAAGAAAAAAAAAAACACAAAAAACCAACTGCTGTCGAGTAGATTCTGATAAACAGGGACTTCGCAGGACACCATAGAACTGCCCTAGAATGTTTCCAAGGTTGTAGTCTTTACAGAAGCAGACTGCCACATCTTTATCCTGAAGAGTGGTTGGTGGGTTTGAATCACAAACCTTTTAATTAGCAATCGAGCATTTAATCACTGCGCGGCTAGGATAGCGTTGCCAAAAGATAACAATTATTTTTCTTGGATGTCTATCAACTATCAGATGGGCTTAATTGGGGATCTTTGACTTTCAGGGCAACACTTCCTTCCAGAGACTTTTGGTGGTGGTGGATATGCTGTGGAGTCAGTTCCGACTCATAGCGACCTTGTACAAGGTTTCCGAGGCTGTAAATCTTTACGGGAGCAGAAAGCCTCATCTTTCTCCTGCGAAAGAACTTTAGGATCTTACTATTATAGGCCCACTGGCATTGAAATTAGAAAATTGTGTTTTTCAGTCCATCAAAAAGACTGTTAACGAGAGATGTTCGAATCCCTGATCTAAATACTAATAAAACACGAGAACCAAATCCATTGCCATAGCATCATTTCTGAATCATGTTGTTGTTGTTGTTAAGTGCCTTCGAGTCGGTTCCGACCCATAGCGACCCTGTACAGGGTTTCCGAGGGTGTAAATCCTTACGGGAGTAGAAAGCCGCATCTTTCTCCCGCGGAGCGGCTGGTAGTTTCAAACCGCTGACCTTAAGGATCGCAGCCCGATTCGTAACTACTACGCTACCAGAACTCTGAATCATAGTGATCTTATTAAAACAATAAATCAGATACTGCCCTATTGGGTTGCTAGTCTATATGGGATCAGATGGCCAGGTCTTTCTCTTACACAGGGTTGGTGGATTAGAACCAAGGACCTTTTGTTTACCAGCTGAGCACTGTAACCTCTGCTCCACCAGGACTCCTTGATGCTAATAGAGGGACAGGTAAAAAGATCAAATCAAGTATTAGGAGAGAAGTTAACGCTAAAGAATTGTCATCATCTGCACTTTTAAACCTAGTAACATTTAGGAAAGCACACACTATACTAATTAATTGGACAGATTAATCCAGTTTTAATTAATTGATCTTTAGAAATACTCTAGTCAAGTATTAAATGACTTTGCTACGGGGAGACTGATAGGGTAGAGTCATTCCTTCCTAATAACACCAGCCACAGAAAACCCATTGCTTTCAAGGTATTTCTGATTCATGGTGACCCCATGTGATTCAGAGTAGAATTATACTCCACAGGGCTTACAATGGGTGCCATCTTACAGAAGTAGATTGCCTAACTTTTCTTCCCCAGTGTCGTTGAGTAACTTCAAATCAATGACCTTCTGGTTAGTAAGTAAGCAAGTCTGAAGTGCCATTGAGTCCGTTCTGACTCATAACAACCCTGAATAGGGTTTCTGAGGAGTGGCCAGTGAGTTTGAACTGCCAACCTTGCAGTTCAAACTAACTTATCCTACAGTACCTGAGCACAAACTGTTGGTACTACCCAGAGACCATCTCTCTTTATTGTTGTTAAGTGCCTTCGAGTCAGTTCCAACTCACAGCGGCCCTGTGTAGGGTTTCTGAGGAGGGGTTGGTGGCTTTGAACTGCTAATCTTGTGGTTAACAGTCAACTGCTTATCATATAAGAATTTGTATCCAGTCCAGCGAGGCACTCCCAAGACAAGTTTTCTCAAAGCAGAATCTACAGATTCTAGAATCACTATCATTTGTAAATGTTTTCTTACTAATGCAGGTTTTCAGTCCCAGGTCAGGAATTCTAATTTAAAATTCCATTCTGATAATCAATATTTCTAAGAACCATCTTGCTTCTTCCACATACTTAAGATTGAAAGTCATTGCCCAGGACATCTCTCCCAAAGAACATTTACTTTTCCAAGCTCCCTGTCTTAAAGATTTTGTACATTTTTTTTTTTTTTAAAAGAAGGGTGTGGTAAAGGTGACCACTAATAAGTAATAATTCATTTAACAAATGTTTACTGAACTGCCTATTATGTAGCATGCCAGGGAAGCACAGGACTACTAACTGCAAGGTCAACAGTGCAAACCCATCAGTGTCACCTGGGAAATCTTATTCAGGGTCTCTGAGTAAGAACCAACAGGACGACACTTAACAACAACACAGCTACTGTGGTGACGAAGACTGTTTTTCCTAGGCACTGCTCCTTGTTTTTACATCTATCCTCATAACATCCTTAGGAGGTGGGTATAATCACATGTAAGTGGCAGGGACTGGTAGGATGCTCAGGGATGTGGTTGAGCTATACAAGGCCTCAAGAACAGAAAAGGACAGACCTGAAATTTCAGCCAACATCTCTCTGATGCTGTGTTCTACATTCTTTCCACAGCAGCAACAACACAAGCACAAAAGATAAAAGCAAAAAAACAAAACAAGCTTTTAAAGCAGTCTGGGCTCAGTGCCAAATTAAAATGATTCCTGAATACTGAGGCAATTCAGCCCTCAGTGAAACTATTGCAGGTTGTGTTAGATGGGCAGCTTCCTGGAGGAAGCAGTGAACCAAATATACCATAAGAGATGTACAAATTCAGAAAGAAAAAGAGAAAATTCATGGGGTATGGAGCAGTCAAACAACAGGAATGGTGTACCTCAAGGCATGAGTAGGAATGCACACAGAGAAGGGTCCTTCCAGCTGCATCAGAGTCCAGGTGTTAGGCATGAGTGGACGATAAAGCTTTAAAGTAGGTTGAGACTGGAATATGGATGCTCCTCTATCATTATGTTCCTCATCCTCTAGGGGACTGGGGAATCACAGGGATGATATGTTGAGAGTGATACTTGGAAAAGAAAATGAATAGATTCTAGAGAGTAGATCATCAGGAGAGGGGGACAGAAGACAAGAGTATCAGGTACAACTTTATATGGAAGAATTACTATGAAGGTAATTCACTAATTAATGAGCATCAATAAGTAGCAATTAAGGAGCTCTTACTATGTTTCAGATGTTATTCTTTTAAATTGTGGTATAAATAAACATGCTATCTTAACAACATCTCTATGTAGAATTCAGTGGCATTGGCTACATTCTTCAAGGTGTGCAGTCATTATCTCTCTCTTTTCCCATATTGTTGTTGTTGTTGTTAAGTGCTGTCGAGTCAGTTCCAACCCATAGCTACCCTGTATAGGGTTTCTGATGAGCGGCTGGTGAGCCTGAACTGCCGACCTTGCAGTTCAAACAGACTTTGCATCATTCTGCAACACCATACCAGGACTTCTTTCCCATATTATTTTATCATTATCAGCATAAATACAGTGCTCTCTAAATCCAAACTCTCCCTTTTCCCTACCAACAAGTCCTACTAACCATGAATAATCTTTGGTTTCTATGTTATTGTTGTTAAGTGCCTTCTAGTTGTTCCCGACTCAAGTAACCCTGTATAGAGTTTCTGAGTGGCTGGTGAGCCTGAACCACTGACCTTGTGGTTCAAACTGACTGTGTGGTCCAGTGCATTACCCCATAGCACCACATTAGGACTCCTTGGTTTCTGTATGTTTGTACATTTCATATAAATGGTGTCATACACTATTTGTCCTTTTGTGACTGATTTAGCATAATATTTTCAAGGTTCATCCATGTGGCATGCATCAGGACTTTATATCTCTTTATGGAGTCCTAGTGTGGCGCTGTGGGTTAATACCAGACTGCAATGCCATTTGAACTACAAGGTCAGCAGTTCAAGCTCACCAGTGGCTCCTCAGAAACCCTATACAGGGTTGCTATGGGTCAGAACTGACTCGACAGCACTTAACAACAACAACAACAACAACAACAACAATATGGGAAAGGATAAAGAGAATAGCTGCACAACTTGAAGAATGTAGCCAATGCCACTGAATTCTACATAGAGATGTTGTTGTTGAGATAGCATATTTTTTCATGTTTACTTTTACCACAATTTAAAATAATAATACCTGAAACATAGTAAGAGCTCCTTAATTGCTGAGCAATATCCAGGCATTGTACTTAGTAGTTTATATGGTTTAATTAATTTTATCCTCACAGAGTCCCACTAAGGCAACTTTTGAACTGTTCCAAATTCTTGAGTTGTTCTAGTTACCTGGTAGGATTGTACTTCCCCATCCCTTTAAAGTTAAACTTGGCCATGCAGCTTGTTTACATCAGTGCTCTGTGAGTGAAAATAATGTCTGTCACTGATGGGAAGAGGTTTTCAGAGCCAGTGTGTGGCTCGTTACAGTCTGTGTTCCCAGTCACAGTGATCAGGGAAGCACTGCATATGGAGCTCCTATCAGCCTGGAACCCTGAGTGATTATGAGACACAATGCTCCTTTGCCATCCTGCACTGGACTTGTAGTATGAGTGATAAATAAATTTTGTGATGTCACCGCAACATGGGATTTGTTTGTAACTGCAGTATAGCCTAACCTATCTTGTCTGACAAAAGCCCTTGTTGACCACATGAGTTCAAATCCCAGGTCTACCATTTATCAAATGTGGTAAATCACAACCTTTTTGAACATCATTTACTTCATCTTTGAAATAGGCATAAAAACAATGGCTACCTCATATGGACATTGCAAAATAATAAAAACAACAAGAGAAACCTACATATATACTTTGTTATATACTACATATATACTTTGCTACTGTAACAGAAATATCACAGAATAGAAACATATTTTCTCACATTAAGTAGACTAAAAGTATCATTTCGGGCACCAACTCTCTTTCTGTCTGCTCTAGGGGAGAATCTTTGTGGCAGTTCTCTCACCCTGGTGTTCCTTGGTTTCTTTGCTATCTCCCTGTGGCATCTGTCTTTCCCCATTTGTGCTTCCTTTCCTCTGTACCTAATTGACTGTTTTTATATTTCAAAAGTTATTAAACTTCAATCACACTTTGCATTGATATGATCTTATTAGCATAGCAAAGAAGACCTTATTCCTAAATAGGATAACATCTACAGGTATAAAGGTTAGGATTCCAATAGATATTTTGGGGGGACACAAAATGCACAATGCTATTCTAATTTTTTTGATGTATGTTATCTCTTTACTTTCACACACCCATTGTGCAAATGAAGAAACTGAGACACAAATGGAATCATGGTGCTTGCCCAAGATCACACAGCTAATAACTAGTAGGACCAGGATTCAAACCCAAGGCAGTTATATTCCAGAGCTCTCATCCTTATACACTGGGAATCTACTTACTCCCAGCACACAATAACCACAGATTCATTTTCTTTATCAGGCATGAAATGTACAATGTCTGGGACCTTGTAAAGGGCCAGAAAAGTAACGCTGACCAGCAACAATTAGACTCTGAAATATTAAAAGCAAACTTCAAAATCAAATGAATAGACATTTAAATATATACATGCTTATCATGTCAGCTAAGTCATACTTATCATGAGTCCTGGTATGGCACTGGACTGTTAACCACAAGGCTTACTGTTCAAACCCACCAGCTGTTCCTTGGAAAACCAGTCAGAATCGACTTGACAGCATACAACAACAGGGACCCCTGATAGTTAAGTGCTTGGTGCCTAACCAACAGTTTGGCCATTTGAACCTACCCAGAGGGTCCATGGGAGAAATACCTGGTGATCTCCTTCAGCAAAGATTGTTGTCGTTAAGTACCGTCAAGTCAATTCCAACTCATAGTGATCTTGTATTGGGTTTCCAAGGAGTGGCTGGTGAGTCTGAACTGACAACTTGTGACTAGCAGTCTAGTGCATTACCCTACAGTGCCATACCAGGACCCCCAGTAAAGACTACAGCCAAGAAAATCCTGTGGGGCTGTTCTAGTCTGTCACATGGTATCACTAAGAGCTGGAATCTAACTTAACAAAAACAACAACATGTCAACTAGACACAGCAACATCACTTAAGTCACACATAAATTAGATTTAACGTGAGAAATGGGTGCACTGTAATTTCTCTGATATAACTGGTGGTGAGGGGGAGGAGAAGAGTGCCTTAAAAGGAGTTTTGAACATAATTCAGTAAATACTAGCTATTATTTCATTTTCATTGTTGCCCAAAGCTTCCACCAACAGAGTCACATCTGAAGCTGTTCAAAATTCTGCAGTGAAGCAACAATT
The DNA here is from genome assembly GCF_000296735.1 of Chrysochloris asiatica. Taxonomy (NCBI): domain Eukaryota; kingdom Metazoa; phylum Chordata; class Mammalia; order Afrosoricida; family Chrysochloridae; genus Chrysochloris; species Chrysochloris asiatica. The sequence continues at coordinate 9,779,048 of NW_006408575.1, read as the reverse complement.
GGTCCCTTGAGCCACTCCCAATGGCTCTCCACAATTAACCACTGATGCTCCAGACTCAGGACAGCAAAGCAAAACCGAGCTTCTCTCTGCCTAGGAAAATCTGGTTGCTCTCCCCGAGGTAGATCAAGTTCTCCTACCCTCTACTATAGTAGAAGTGTAACACTTCCAAAGGTTCCCCAAACTTGCACATAGCTGAGAAAGGAGTTAGATGAAATGCAACTATGAAACTACAGCATGAAGTCAGAGCCTTTAAAAACTGAAGCTGCCTGGCACCACCTCCTGTTTCTGTCTCTCTGGTACCTGATGCTTTGTGCAGTTTATGGCATGGAGGATTATTATCCCCCTGGATAAATCCTTCTTGCTGAAGGTTGGACCTGACTCTAAAACCTGGACTCACTCACTAGGGCTGTCTGCTTAGCTTGGAACATTGTTAACTGGTTGTTGTTGTTGTTAAGTGCCATCAAGTCGGTTCTGACTCATAGCAACTCTGTATAAGGGTTTCCACGAAGCAACTGGTGGGTTTGAACTGCTGACCTTATGGTTTGCAGTCTAGTGCTTATCCTCTATATAATAACATTAGTGAGTTACTAAACATCTGACTTTATCACCTATCAATGAAGGTTTAAAAGAGTATCTACTTTGTAGAGATACTTTGAGAATTAAATGAAATAAGCCAATGAAAGTGACTAGGGCAAACTGAACAATAGCTGATAGAAATTAAAATTATTATTACTATGCTAATTCTCACATCTGAGTCTCAAAGCCCCTATGAAGCAGGCAAGCTAGAAATCCCAGTTCTTCTAATTCACGTTGAAGGAAGTAGAATGTTGGACAGGTTGAGAGGTTGGCCTAAGATCATAGAGTTCATAAGGGGCAGAACTAGGGACCCTCTGGCTTTATACTTAGCAAGTCCCCTTTTTTGCTTTTGTTTACCTTCTCTTCCTACCTTTCCATAGCTATGGCTCCCAAGAAGACAATTTGGATGGTGTCCTTATTTATTTCAGCTATATATAGTTGGCCCATATCTTTGATCAGAACCAAATCATTTAATTTTCTAGGCATCAAACTCAAGTTTCTGAGGAGTACAGAGAACTTAGATCTGGCAACTCTTGAGTTGGCAAATCATTTACCTTTGTCCTGCAAGGCTCCCTTGTGGGTGGCACTGCATTGTTGAGGACCCTGAGAGAGCTGGTACCTAGGGACAGGCACATTCACCTTCCTGGAATAGTGGTTATGCTAAATAATGGTGGGATAGTTGAAATAAACAAATGACTGGGGTCTTTAAAGAAATTCACAGTGAGGTGAAAGGCAAGAAACTTTGCTTGCTAAAGCAGACCAGTTGTGAGTCTGGAAGTCTAAGTGCTGTTGAGTCAGTTCGACTCATGGAGACCCTGTATAGGGTTTCTGAGGCTCTACACCTTTGAGGGAGCAGAAAGCCTCACCTTTCTCACGTTAATTAATTATACTGTAAAATATACATCTAGCATAAATCTCAGACCACCTGAACTCCCCAGTACACATTAGTTAGCATTGCTAGGAAGCTAATGAGCTAATTAGACTCCAGACACGTTTCTTCACCCTCCCCCTTTACTGGCTATGCAAATTAACAATAATTCTCATGTTATCTAGCAGTGGCTCTATATGATAAGCACAGGACTTTGAACCACAAGATCAGCATTTTGAGCTCACCAACCACTCCAGGGAGGAAAGACAAGTCTTTCTGTTCCCGCAAAGATTTAAAAAGCTTTAGAAACCCTATACAGGGCCACTATGAGTTAGAACAAATTCAATGGCGCTTAACAACATCTGTTTTGCATACCCTAAGAGATTATAAAGAGAGAAAACAGATGTGGAAATGCCCTGAAAATGTTGAGTGTAGTCTAAATTAATAGTTGCTGTTATTAAGTGCCCTGGAGTTGGTTCTGATTCCTAATGACACTGTATAGGGTTTCTGAGGAGCAGCTAATGGGTTTGAACTTCTAACCTTGCAGTTAGAAGCTCAGTATTTATTCTAATGTGCTACACCAGAACTATTTTTGCTATTATTGTTGTTATATAAGGAACCCTGGTAGCATAGTGGGTTATACCTTTGGCTGCTAACTACAAGGTCAGTAGTTCAAATCCATCAGTTGCTCCATGGGAGAAAGATGAAGCTCTGCTCCAGTAAAGATTTACAATCTCAGAAACCTACACAGGGTCGCTATTAGCTGGAACTGACTCGATGGCACACCACCACCATTGTTATAATGGCAATAAGGGTCTGGCATGACATATTACCAAACTGCCAGTTGAATGCATTTGGAATACATCTGGTTGGTTCCCAGTCTAGGACTTTCATTCCTTCCCTTTGCCTGGTGAAGCACACTTCATGAGGTTAATGGCGGTCACAGATTCCATCCCATTCACATCAGCTTTCTTCACAGGGGCTGCACGTGGGGTGAAATTTTACCTGCTACAGATCTTGGGGGCAAGAGTCAGGCAGGTTAACTGGCACAATTCAGATCACAGCACGATCTGATGGACTCTGATCAAAAAGCAATCCATGCTCACAGTTGTTTCAACTGATATTTGAGTTTTTAATAGAAAAATTTTAACTGTTATTGTACCCCCATTATGAAATCATTCAGAAGGCAGTGGTTTCCAAACTTCTGAATCATCTGATTAAAACTGATTGCTGGATCCCACTCCCAAAGAGTCTAATTCCAAGGCCTTGGATGGAGCCTGAGAATTTGCATTTCTAATAAGTGTGGTGCTGTAGGATAAGCACTGGACTGGTAATTACAAGGTTAGCAGTTCAAATCCACCAGCCACTCATGGACCCTATACAGGGTTGTTATGAGTCAGAACTGACTTAACAGCACACAACAACAACAACAACAACAGTGAGTGCCAAGTGTTGCTAAGGCTGCTGGCCCTGGAGTACACTGAGAGAACAACTAGCTTAGCACTCATAGACTAAGTTATGGATGGAGTTCAGATAGTTGGGTCTAAATCCTATTCTGTCATTTACCAGTTATGTGGCCATGGGCAAGTTACTTAAACGTCTCTGTCTTTGTTTCTGCATTTGTCAAAGGGGATTGTTATGTGGTTAACATGTGATAGTACTAACTCACAGAGTTATTGTGAAGATTATATGGAAAAAACAGGTACAAAATACCTTGCAGAGTGTTGGGCACAGAGTGAGTGCTTAGGTTACCCACTACTACTGTTATTATTAAGCATATCTATATGTTACACCTCTCCCGCTGAAACTGCTGGCATTTCGTTTCCCTCACTAGACTATGAGCACCTTCAAAGTAGAGTCCCTTTCTTGTTTGTTTCTATAAACCCAGGGTTAAGCCCAATGCCCAGCACAAAGAAAACACACATTGTAGAAATGTATTCATTCAGTCAGTCACTTATTCATTCAGTCAACGACTGTTTATTGAGCACATACTATCAGACGGGTCCAAGTTAGGCTTCAGGAGACAGGGAACGTGAAGAAGCAGATCCTGACCTTATAGCTCACATTATGTGTGAGGGTAAGACAATAATATAACATGTGAAAAAATAGTTACTGGTTGTGGTGGTGGATATGTACCATGGAGTTGGTTCTAACTCATTTGTAGTTGTTGTTAAGTGCTGTGAAGTCAGTTCCAACTCACAGCAACCTTGTATACAATTTCTGAGGTTGTAAACCTTTGTTACCATCAAGTCAGTTCTGACTCATAGAGAGCCTATATGGGGCTCCCAAGGGGCAGCTAGTGGGTTTGAACTGCTGATCTTGTGGTTCGCAGCCCAGTGCTTATCCTTGAGTGGCAGCAGAAAACCTTGTCTTTTTTTTCAGAGGAGTCTGAGAGATTTGAAGCGCTGACCTTATGGTTAGCAGCCCAACTCGTGACACACTACCACAGTGCCTTAAACTAGTTACTAGTCATGAAGAATACTTTGAAGGGAATAAAAAGTACTGCATTAGAAGATAATTGTTCTAGGAAAATCACTTCTGGTAGAGTGATCAGGGAAGTCTTTCTGAAGAAATGCTCTCTGACCTAAGACTTGAAAAATGAGATGAGATCTGAGAGCATCACAGAGAGGAGCAGTAGCCAATGCAAATGCCCTGTGACAGAAACCAGTCACGGAAGACTGGATTTCAGTTACATGATAAAAGGATAAGAAATAAAATTGGAGAGGGTTAGTTTATAGGACCTTGTTGTTGGTAAGTGTCCTCAAGTTAGTTCCAACTCATAGTGACATTGTATAAGGTTTCCAAGGAGTGACTACTGTATTTGAACCAACAACCTTGCAGTTAGCAACCCAGTGCTTATCCTACAGTGCCATACCAGAACTCCATTAGGGCCTTGTTGTCATCAAGTTGGTTCCGACTCATAGCAACCTTGTATGGGATTTCCCAGGAGCAGCTGGTGAATTTGAACCGCCGACCTTGTGGGTCAAACCCACCTTGCAGTCCAGTGCTTATCCTACAGTGCCACACCAGGTAGAGGTGCGTTGGTGGAGCTGTGGTTAAGTACTTAGCTACTAACTGAGAGAACTGTGATTCAAACTCACCAGCTGCTTCACAGGAAAATGATGAGACTATGTGCTTCTATGAAGACTTACAGCCTGGTAACCTTTTGGGTTGTTTTACCCTGTCCTACTTGGAGTCCTTGTATAGTGCTGTGCAAAGCCAGACTGCAAAACCATTTGAACTGCAAGGTCGGTGGTACAAGCTCACCAGCTGCATCTCAGAAACCCTATACAGGGTCGCCATGGGTCAGAATCGACTCAATGGTACTCAACAACATTGAGTCACTATGAGTAGGAATTGACTGCATGGCAATGGGTTAGGCCAAAGTACGAAGCTTGCATTTATTTAAGCAGAGCCTATGTTCAGATTAACACCTTTCAAAGGTCACTGTGTCCTCTGGGTAGCATTTGGCCTGTAGGGTGGCAGGGAGACAAATGAGGAAGTTGATTTAGGGATCTAGTTAAAAGAGTGGTGGTGTGAAGATAGTGGTGGTGTGGAATATGAGGTAGCAGTGAGGACAAGAAAGAAAAGCTTTGGGATTCAAAACATATTTTGTAGCTAGTACTGACAGAACTTACTGCAGAGCTAGATGTGGAGTAAAGGAAAGAGGAAGAGAGGACTCCTCTGTGGACTTCATGAATGCATCTCCAGCTGTGATCTCTTTATAAGGAACTGCCACAGCTACTTAGCTTCCCATCTGCTCACATCTCATGCCTGTCTCCCTTTCTCTGGGCCCAGGGGCCTTTCCTCCTTGAGGGACCCTGTCCTGATTTCCAAAGCTCTGCAGTCCAGCACTGGTGACTTTCTGTCCCAGAAGCCCAGATGTCCTATTCCCCCACCCCCACCCCACAGACAGTGGGAAGCAAGTCTACTATGGGGGCATTAGCAAAACGACAAGTCAGCAGGCAGCGGATGAAAAAATAAAGCCATGTGGCACTCTGGGGATCTGGAATGTTGGCAGGAAACTGAAAACAAATTCAGTTGAATATTAAGGGAGAGATGTTGACTTGCTGGTTTGGGCCCCCTGGTGCTGGTGGGACTGGCAGGACCATGAAAAAGCAGAGGGCATCTTCCGGTCCTGGGCTTATGTGGTTTCTTGGGTTGCTGGGGACACTGTGTTCTTTGATGGATGTTACAAATAAAGGAATCTGACCCTAGTGTTTTCTTCCCTCCCAACCCTTGCATCTCTCTTATACCCAATCTCTCTCTATTTATCTGCAATCCTATGACCCAACCATTAAGGTCCAGCCGGGGTTCTTATTAATTTTTCACAACATTATAATAGTGAATGTTACCATCAATAAGATATTTTTCATCAGACATAGATCAAGCTTAGATTTTGTATTTGATTTTTGTTTTTCCTTTTTTTCTCTCTCTCTTCTTTCTGTCAGTTGGCATGGGAACGAACGCTGCAGCTCCACTTTAGTGAGGATCCAGCCACCTCTTCATAATACTCCTCCACATTCCCCCACGCTGCCCAAGTACTTTGATAATGTCCAAAGTGCTTGCACACTTCTCCCAGGTGGAGGGAAATCTGGAAGCAGCTGACTTTGTTGCTTTCCCAGCCGATAGGCTCTCCAACTCACATGATTCCAGGGGTAGAAGAAATCTCAGCTAAGGTCACAGAGCAAATCATGGGTACACAGAAGATTCAAGTTCAAATCCAAATCTTATGCTGTTGGGTCACTGTGAGAGTTTTTAGGATCATTTTGAAGTTTTCTTGGCCTCTTTTTGTTCATTGGTAAAATTAGATCTGAAGGTGTCTTGGTGGTGCAAATGGCTTGCATTTGACCGTGAACCTAAAGGTTGGTGGTTTAAATGCACCCAGCAGTACTACACAAAAAGAAAGGTCTGTCAATCTGCTTCCTTTAAGTTGTACCATCGAGTCAGTTCCAACTCATAGTGACCCTGTATAGGGTTTCCAAGGAGTGGCTGGTGGGTTTGAACCACTGGCCATGTGGTTCAAACCAACCTTTGGGTCCAGTGCATTATCCTACAGCACCACACCAGGACTCAGAAAGCCCTATGAAGCAAATCTACTTTGTAACACATGATTCAGAATCGACTCAATGGCAACTAACAGCAATAAAATCAGATCATCATCATGTGATTGACTCATACAACTGCTGAACATCATTTTTTAAACTCTAATGTCCCAATTAGGGGTTTTGCACATAGATGTTCACAAATAGTTACAAAATTGAATGCCAAATTAAAGGAAATAGCTACTATCTTTAAGCGTCCTATCAATGCAGTATTTCTCTTTTTGTGACTTGTTGCAGACCGTGTGTAGACTACACAGGCCTCAGGCTCTGAGGAACAAATGAGGCCACTGGTAGTCATGGCAAATTGTTTTTAATCTTAGTATTCGGTTATGTTTATAATTAATGCAGACATGAGCCCTTATTATCCACAGAGAAATATTGTTGTTGTTGTTAAGTGCCGTCGAGTCGGTTCCGACCCATAGCGACCCTGTACAGGGTTTCCGAGGGTGTAAATCCTTACGGGAGTAGAAAGCCTCATCTTTCTCCCGCGGAGCGCCTGGTAGAGAAATATTAGAACCTCCTAAAGCCCAGACTGTAAAGGTTGCAAGGTCAAGCCTTCCTCCAAAGGATTAAATAAAAATATCTTAGCTACTTCTCGGTTCTTTGTTCTATAGACAAAGAACCCATCCTCCCTAGTCCCTTTTCCAGGTGCAGCCCATTCACCTGGGCATCTGCATCCTCCTGAAAACCTGGCTCAGGAAGCCGAAACAGCGGGACTCCACCCAAGCCTTTTGTCCTTCCCTCTCACCTTTCCCCAACTGAGCTCAGGGGCTATAGATATGTTAATTGAGCCTGAGAAAACAAGTTGCAGGCCTGGGATTCGAACCAGCGAAGTACAATGTAAAGTTACCTGAATGTCTGGAAAATTACTGATGCTAGCTGTATCCTGTTTTAGTCCCTCCCAGCTTGGCGTGAAGCTCCTCCCCTAAATAAAACCGAGACACAGGCCGTCCCAGGTGTGCATTACAAGTTGGAGGGCATGCAGTAAAGATTGCAGGGCAGTGAGTTGCTGCCTGCAGAGGCCACGATGCCTGTAGTCCCAAGTCTGCCCACCAGTGATGCATCCACCCTGGTTTCGGGGTGCCTCCTGTCTCCCTCCTTCTGTCTGTCTGTGTATTCTTTTGCTATCTCTATCGCCGTTGGATCTCCCCTCTTCATGAACCAAACACTCGTGAACCAAGTTCCTATGTCGAGGACAATCCCCGACAGTGACTGACTAATTTCACTCAGCATGATGTCCTAAAGGTTCATCCATGTTATGCGGTGGCTTGCAGCTTCCTTGTTGTTCTTCAAGGTAGCATAGTATTTCATTGTGTGTATGTACCACAGTTTGTTTATCCATTCTAAGCGTCCTATCAAGTATACATGTTAGATTAGTTAAGTGCCATAAAATCAGTTCTGACTCATAGCAACTCTGTATAGGGTTTCCAAGGAGCAGCTGGTTGCTTGAATATCTAACCTGAGATTAACAGTCCAGTGCTTATCCTACAGCACCACACCAGGACTCCATAAGTTAGAGTACTATTCATCTATTCAACCATTTACCTGCTTATATATCAGTCATCTTCCAAACACTTACTGCCTAAGGCCGTACTGACTTGGTTAAAATTTAAAAAATGACCTAGGCCCTGGAGGAATGTGAGAACAACAAGAAAGACATCCTGTAAAAAAAAAACTCATCACACGTGGAAGAACAGGTAGATAGAGGAACACTGATGCAGGTGTGAATGGCCTAAGTGGGACAGAGGTAAACAGTGATGCATATTCAACCTTGGAACAATAGGGCTCTGTGACACAGAGATCTAAGAATAGTCTGAAGAAGGAAAATAATGCTAAGATGTCTGACTGTCTTATGAATGAATATTGGTTTCTATTGCCTGTTACTGTTGTTAGGTGCCATTGAGTCAGTACCTACTCATAGGGACGTTATGCACAGCAGAACGAAACACTGCCAGATCCTGGGCTAACCTCATTACTGTTGCCACGCTTGAGACCATAGATGCTGCCACCTGGACAATCCATCTCATTGGGGGTCTTCCTCTCTTTCTCTGACCCTACACCTTACCAAACATGATATCCTTCTCCAGTGACTGCTCCCTCCTGA
>NW_006408575.1:9723575-9765157 GCF_000296735.1 Chrysochloris asiatica | reverse complement strand
GTCGTTTGATATCTTGACTGCTGCTTCCATGTGTGTTGATAGTTGATCCAAAAAACATGAAGTCCTTGACAACTTCAATCTTTTCTCCATTGATCAGAATGTTGTTTATTGGTCCAGTGGTGAGGATTTTTGTTTTCTTTACATTGAGATGAAATCCATACAGAAGGCTGTGCTCTTTGATCTTTATCAGGAAATGTTTTAAGTCCTCTTCACTTTCAGTAAGCAAGTTTGTATCATCTGCACATAGCATGTTGTTAATGAGTCTTCCTCCTATCCTGATGTGTGGTATAGAAGGATTTTTTTTTTGGAGACTGGTATTTGTTCAGCCAGTATTTAATAGATATAATAGGCTCTGTGCTCAACATTTCAGAGGCAATTTTTCATTCCATCACCATAAAGACAGTTAGAGACAGGGACTGCTATTAATTCTGTGTTACAGATATGAAAGCTGAAACTCAGAGATATTTCATCATTTTACCAAGGTTTCACAGGCAAGAAGTGACATAGAATTCATGTGATATTTGACATCAAAGTTTGGGTTCATAATTCTGACTCTGTACAGCTTCTATTAAAGGGAAATACACAGCGGGGACCAGGACTGAGAAATGAGTCAGGGTCATGATGGGAACTCAATCAAAGAGAGCATCAGTGAATTGCCCAAATTTGCACAGCTAATCAGTGACAGAAATAAGACTTGAGCCCAATTGTCCTGTTCCTGTCTTACCTCTGGACCACTCTATGGCTCAATTGACTAGAGACAGATTAAAAGACCAGGATAGTCCAAAAAACAACAACAAAAAATCAGCCATCCTCCTGAGAACACCAAATATTCTGTGCATCTCCTCCCCTGTTCTGCTTGTGTTAGGTTTTCCCGGGGATCTGCGTTGGCGGGGGAATTCAGAGTATTTGTGGATAGCAGATGTGCATGTTTTCTTGGTCTAGTGAGATGAAGAGAAGTGGGAGGAGGCTGGGCATAGGGCCAGCCCTCAGCCGACTATCAAAATCCTAGGTCTTGTCTACAGATCTCCTTTCAGTTCCCAAATGCACCACTCTCCTCCCTTTTGTTTAAGTTTCTGCTCACTTCCTATCCACTAGCTAAGTAGGTTCACTTATCATGGAGGAGTTGCCTCCATTACCTGACCATTCAGTTCATGCTATACTTAGGAAGGTGTGCCTCTATTGGTTAAGGATGCTAAAGAAAGCACATTTGAACCCACAGGCACTGTACCATCAGAGTGGAGGTGGTAGGGCATTTCAGCAAAAGGCTAGGTTCCCAACAGGTGGATTGGGAGATGCACAGAACAACGTTGAGGAATATCCACACTCTTAGAATGTGCTCTGCCATGTTGAGCCAAGATCTGTCAAGTCAATCCTTCTATTCACTATGAACTACAGAAAATACATTTAATCTCTTCTAAAAAGGATGATTTAGATATTTGATATTTGATATTGGGGGCAGTACTGATCTACACTCAGTGTAAGCCCTTTTTTCTCATAACCTACAAGCATTGCTCACCGGAAATGGTTTCCATATCCTTGATCATTTGAATGCATTCTCTAAGTATACAGAGCCGCAGTTCTATAACCTGCCTGTGAAGCCCAATCAGGTAGAGTGGGGCTAGTCTGCTGGTTTCTTTATAATATCATTGAATAAGCATAGACTTACTTTCAACAGAAAAAGATCTCAGACAAGATGAATTTTGCTGTCTCGAGGTCCCTGAAAACTTCTCCTACAACCAATCTGGAAACCCTCCTTATTGTATCTCAGCTTCTCTTCCTTTGATTATTATCCTTGTCACCTGCCTCTTTTGTTTGAGAGATTAACATTTATTTGTTGCATTAAAAATCATACATTTCATCCTGTCTTTGTTGAAAACAGATTCATGGCTGTTTTGTTTTGTTTTAAACAGTTGTGCAAAAGTTGGGTGTCATTTCCTAGATGGACATGTGAAGGTAGGTTACTGAGAATTAGCATTGGGGGATGAGAAAAGTCAGCCCAGTAATAAGCCTGGCCATGCCAATTTGGAAAGTTCTTCCTTTCAGTCTGCTAGTTCTTTCTGAAATGACTGGCAAGTCCTTGTTTGGGGTTAAACTGTCCAGAAGACTGGTCCTATATATTAGAGGAAGATTGAAAAAGTGCAAGAATCAGTAGTTGTGGGTTAGAATTATGACCCAGTCACTAACTCACTCTTTGTACTCTCTGGGCTTTAGTTTCACCATATGTAAAACAGAGGAGTGGAGGAGGCATTGAGTCCCACAAAGATATTGATAATTCTGCAAAAAGTGGAACAAATAAATTGGGAGAACACATACTCTACCTTCTAGAAATGAATAGGATACATCTGTGTATTAAAGGATCTTCAAAATCCTAAGTAATAGGACTCTTTCTATTTTGTTTAATGCAGATTTCTAAGTTTATACACATATAACCTTTCTCCATGTAAACTTACACTATAGCTCCCAACAAGGAGCTCTGGTAGCGCAGTGGTTATGAGTTGGGCTGCTAACCTAAAGGTCAGCAGTTCGAAATGACCAATTGTTCTGAAGGAGACAGATGAGACTTTTTGCTCCCATAAAGATTTACAGTCTCAGAAACCTTATGTAGGGTAGCTATGAGTCAGAACTAATCCTATGGCACACCACCACCACCACCACCATAGTTTCCAACCCCCAAGGAACACCACCACCACCACCATAGTTTCCAACCCCCAAGGAAAGCCTCTCTACACTGTAATTAGAGGGCAAAGATGAACTAGGTTGCCAAAGACCTTTAACAACTAAAACTTTAGGATCCATGATGTAAAGAAGTCAACTTTCTGTGTCATTTGACTTAATTCAACACATTTTTATTGAGGATTATTCTTGTTGTTGTTGTTAGGTGCCATCGAGTTGGTACTGACTCATAGTGACCCTATGCACAACGGAACAAAACACTGCCTGATCCTGGGACAACTTCACAATCATTGCTACGTTTGAGCCCATTGATGCTGACACTGTGCCAGTCCATCTCGTTGGGGGTCTTCCTCTTTTTCTCCAAGCTCCCACTTTACCACATATGATATCCTTCTCCAGTGACTGGTCCCTCCTGACAATATGTCTGAATTATGAAAGATGAAGTCTGGCCATCCTAGCTTCCAAGAAGCACTCTTGCTATATTTCTTCCAACACAGACCTAGTTGTTCTTTTGGCCATCCATGGTATTTTCAATACTTTCATCCAACACCATAACTCAAGTGCATCAATTCTTCTACAGTCTTCCTAATTCATTGTCCAACTTTCATATGTATATGAAGTTATCGAAAATATCCTGGCTTGCGTCAAGTGCACCTTAGTCCTCAAACTGACATCTTTGTTCTTCAACACTTTAGAGAGGTCTTGTGCAGCAGACTTGCCTAATACAAATGGAACCTCATTGTAAAGAAAACAAAAATCCTCACCACTGGACCAATAAATAATATAGCATGGTGGTTACAAATTGGGCTGCTAACCACACAGTCAGCAGTTCGAAACTACTAGGTGTTGTTCTGTGGGAGAAAGATGAGGCTTTCTGCTCCCATAAATATTTACAGCCTCGGAAACCCTGTACAGGGTCACTATGAGTTGGAACCGACTTCATGGCATATAACAACAACAATAGCATATAAGTGGAGGAAAGATTGAAGTTGTCAGTAACTTCATTTTGTTTTATCAACCATCAACACTCATGAAAGCAGCAGTCAGAGGATTATTCTAGTAGTTATTAAATAAAATAATTCTTATTTATGTATTAAATGACATTTGGAATATTGACTATGGAACTTTAATTTATTATTCTGTCCCTGAATGCCTTTCCATAGCCTTTAAAATACTAGTTTCTCTAGTATGAAGCCACCCCACTTCACCAAATATATCTCCCAATGCTACCTATCACCATCCAACCCAAGTCGCTAAGTTTATATTAACTCTCTGTCTTTTTCATTAACTTGTTTTCTGCTATTTTATCCCCAAGCTTCCCATCGTGGAAAATTCTAGGTCTGTAAGACAATTGTGATCAAGATAACATTGAATTAGGATCAATATAGTCTTCTCAGTAAGGCACTAAAGCCAAAAAAAAAAAAAAATCTAGAAATGGTTTAGATTATAATTGCTAAATGAAGTCAGTTTCGTCAGTTTCTTATTATCCTCAGTTTTATCCTAAAATTCATTTCCCTAGAGTGAACAGTCATTCCTCCAACATTTTAGTCAACATTGCCCTATATTTCATATCAGCAGTAACTAGCCATATATTTAAAGCATTTTGCCTTCTCACTCCCAAATAAATACAGGACCAGATTTAAATTTTATTTTATTATCTTCAGACAGCTGACTTCAAGCAGGACATGGAGAACTAAAAAGAATCATCTTGGCAGATGGTAAAAGGAAACAAGTAGCAAAGTGGCTCTATTTTGGGGTTTTGTTGTTGCTGTCATTTTCAGATCAAAGAGGCTTTAGATCTAGATATTTCCTAACTAAATTACAAAATGCCATCCAGAGCATTTTTATTCTCCATGCCCCTCATTTCATTAAGAACATTGGATTTTCTGAGGAAGACTCTGGAGGGCATTTCCAAAGAAGGTTGTCATCACAAACAATTAAACTAAACAAATAATAACAGCTCCCATTTATTGGGCACTTACTCTGAGCCAGGCTCTGTGCTAAGCACTTTGCAAGCCTATCTCCTTTTATCCACACAACCCTGTTGATGTTGTTGCTAAGTACCATGTTGAGTAGATTCTGAATCATAGAGTCCCTGTATAGGGTTTCCAGTCTGTACATTTTGGCAGAAATAGCTTCTTTCTCCCACGGGACAGCTGGTGGACTCGAACCAATAACCTTGTTGTTCAGAGCCCACTGTTTATTCTACAAAGACACCCTAAGAAGGTGTATTATTACTGCTACTTTACAAATATAAGAAACTAAGGCTTTTAAAGGTTATAGCACTTATATAGATCAAACAGGACCCCAAATTAGAAATGTATCTCTAAAGTCCTTACTCTTAACTATTAAGATGTTGTTGTACTTGCTGTAGAGTCCATTTTGATTCATAGCAATTCCACGTGTGTCAAAATAAGACTGTCCTCCATAGGGTTTTCAAGGCTATGACCTCTTGGAAGAAGTTCACCAGGCATGTCTTCCAACGGGCCTTTTGTTTTTGTGAAGTGTCATGGAGTCAGTTCCAACTCATAGCGACCCTGTATTGGGTTTCCAAGGAGTGGCTGATGAGCTTGAACCTCCGACCTTGTGATTCAAACCGACCTTGAGGTTGAGGGCTTATCCTATGGCACCACACCAGTACTTGGAACATATATCCAAGTGGACTCTGATATTGTTGAGATGAGACCCATTTCTTCAGAATCACAGTTTTACAGATCCTCATCAGGTTATAACACCTTCCTGAGAAATCTGAGAATCAGAAACTGTTGGTGGATGATATATTTCTTATAGATCATGAAAGGATTAACCATTCCTGACCCAAGCCATGGTATTTTCAATAACCTCATATGCATGTGAAAGCTGGACAGTGAATAAGGAAGACCATAGACTAATTGATGCTTTTGAGTTACAGTTTTGGAGGAGAATACTGAAAGTGCCAGGGGCTTCCAAAAGAACCGATAGGTCCATTTTGGAAGAAGTGCAGCCAGAGTGCTCCTTGGAGGCCAAGATGGCCAAACTTCGTCTCTCATACTTTGGACATATTATCAGGAGGGACCAGTCGCTGGAGAAGGATATCATGCTGGGTAAGGTGGAGGATCAGAGAAAAAGAGGAAGACTCCCAACGAGATGGATTGGCCAGGTGGCAGCATCAATAGACTCAAGCATGGCAACAGTAGTGAAGTTGGCCCAGGATTGGTCAGTGTTTCTTTCTGCTGTGCATAAGGTTGCTATGAGTTGGTGCCGACTTGATAGCACCTAACAACAACAACATCAACCCTGAAAATAATTATAGAACATCTTCACTGGGCATTTTGGCTGGAAATATGAAAAACCTTGGTCTCCAACCCTCAAAAGAGCATAGTGTCTCGAGACTAAGTACAGAAGGTAGAAAGTCAAAAAGGGCACTAAAAGCAGTACAAGAAAGAGCTGTGGGAAAGTAAAGGAAGAAGAGATTAAATGGAATGGAACGAATGAGAAATGGCTTCGTATAACAGCGGCAAAAATACCTGAGAAGTACGTTGGAAATAGACCTAGTTTCTTTACCTTACATTCTACATTTCCTTCATCACTAAGTCCTGTTGACATTACCTCCAATATATGTTGTAAATCGACTTCTTTCATCTCCTCTGCTATGGCCTTGATCCAAACCACCATCATCTGTTAGCTAGATGCTCTCTGTGTCATCTCTCTGGTGAATCTGTTCTATAGTCACACATCTATAGCCTTTACCATGTGATTTTGTGGCGCCCCCTGGAAGGAAGAGTGCATGTGCCTGCCTCATCGCGTGTACCTTGGTTGTGTTGATGGAATATTAGACGTCATGACAAAAAAAGGAGCTTTAAATAAAATTTCAAAAAGATCAGATCTTTTGCAGTTGCTGTCCCTTTGTCTTCATTCTAAAACCAATGCACATAGGCAGACCTAACCCCTTCCAATGTCTAACTTGATCCAGCCTAGAACAGGTCTGATACCTGAGAACTTGTGATTTAAAATAATAACAATAAAATAAAGTTTATAAGCCACTGAGAATATGAGGTTCTATGTAATACAGCAAAAACTAATAGACACAGTTTGCATGTTTTGATTTTGATTTATCATTTCTCCCTTCTCCACAGAGCAATCTTAGTGGTATTTTATGTAAGTTAGATCACCAACACTCTTTAGCTTAAAACTCATTCATAATTTTTATTGCATCTAAAATCAATCTAAATTTCTTCTTGTGGTCTGCAAAATACTCTTATTCTTTGCTCCATATGTATTTACCCGATTGACTTTTCTCTCTAATTTAAATATGAAAGCTTGCTTTGCTTTTACACTTACTGGTTTTTAATTGTTTGTTTTGTGTGTGTGTGTGTGTAAAATTCTAATCTAGCTCTGTCAAATACGGTATACTAGCCACACACAATAATTTAAATTTAAATTTAATTTTATTATTTAAATCACATTAAATATTTAGTTCTTCAGATCTATTAGCTGCACTTCAAATGCTGAAGTGGTACATGTGACTAGTGGCCACCATATTGGACATCGCAGATGTAGTAGACAGTCTGTCATCATTGCAAAAAGTTCTATTGGTCTCCACAGGCTCAATTAAAAGATCACATCTATAGAGAAACCCACTCTGATCACCCTACCTAAAGTAGCTTTGCAGCCAACTCATTCTCTATCCCATAGCTCTATTTAGCTGTGTTTGTATCAGTTAACAAGTATTTTAAATCATGGCATTTGTGTATTTGTATACCAGAATGTTGACACCAAGATATAGTGACTTTGCTTTGTATTGGGCTGTATTCCCAGGTCTAACAGAGAGTGACTAAATACATCAGCAAAGCATTGGTAGTTGGTGATGAGAACTATGCCAGGTAGAAGCAATAGCATGAACAAAAGCAAAGCAGCAAGAGTGAGAGGCATGTTTTTGGCAACATTGGATAGCCTAGTTTGGCTAGAACATAGAGTAAGCAGTGTTAGATAAGTCTGAAAAATAGGCAGATTGAGAACTTCATATTCTGGAATGAGTTTATAATGAGCTTAACACAAGATGGGGAGCCATTTACAATGTTTTTTAAAGCTAGGAAAATTTCATGATTAAAAATACTCTTCAAGAGGGGAAATAATACTAAGATGCTTGACTGTCTTATGAATATTGGTTTTCCTTGCCTATGATTGTAAAGTAGACACTTAAGTGGGACAGAAAGGAATGTTGGGAAACACGATTACAGAAAGCTTGTAAGCCTGTCTTTAGCCTATAACTGATTGGAATACGTAAAAGGGGTTCTACAACTTGCATAGTAAAATAGGCCTCTTGCAGAGCCTTTGCAGTATATAGGACCTCAGATGGAATCCTGAGCCCCATCCAGAACCTTCTGAGGTGGGATATTCCCACTAGCAAGGACAAGCAGCCCAGCCTGGAACAGCTAGAGCAAGAGAAGATGCATCTTCAAAGAAAGATCAGCAGGAAAAAAAACAAAACAAAAATGGCAGTATGATTGGCTATACTACAAGAATAATTAAGTTGTTCACCAGGAAGCCATCAAGGCAAGCAATTAAGTCTCATCAAGACAAACTCTCCTCTAAGAATGAAACTCATTCATTCTTAGAGGCATCTAAGCTTGCTGGTGACCATATTGGTCTACTGGTGAATGGAAGAGGGGGAAAGGCAGCAATGAAAAGAAATGGTCTGAATTCAACTACAGTCCATTGATTCCCTGGAGATGAGAGAGAGAAGAAGAAGGGTTGGTTGGTCCAAAGTGTGGTGAGACCTAGGGACACCTGATCCCCTGGACAAGGACATACCCACAGAGGGCTAGAGCTGAGAGTGAAGCATCTAGCTGCTTTGAAGTGAGGGGAGATGCACAAGAACACCCAAACTTGCAGATAATACCCATTTGATCAGACACCTGATCCCCTGGACAAGGACATAGCCACAGAGGGCTAGAGCTGAGAGTGAAGCATCCAGCTGCTTTGAAGTGAGGGGAGATGCACAAGAACACCCAAACTTGCAGATAGTACCCATTTGATCCAGCCTCGATGGCTTGGTAATCAGAACTCGACAAGAGGAAGATAAAAAAGAAAACATATTTAGATAAAGGAAACAAGGGTAAATTGCTAAAATTTTATGAACTTGACCTATATCCATGGAGGGAGTCTCTCAAAATACGAACAGAAAGGGAAGGATTCTTCACATCAAGTATTAGTTGTATCCCCTCTGTATACAGGGTAGATGGAGATGGGCAATTTAGACACTGGCTACCTCATTTTACTTACTTTTACCTAAAATGAGGTGGCAATATAGGCATGCATTATAATATACGCATGCATTTAGTTTAGTTTCAGAGAGTGTTGGGGAAGAGAGTCCCCACTGACTAGTTTTCATCTTGTCTAGATGGGTCTGGTGAAAAGACACGTTAGTGAGTACTTGTTATCATGACTAATTGTGACTGTCACAATTGTAAAGATAAAAGTTTTGTAACAAAAATGGGGGAGTAATCTTATAGTCCAGAAACAGAGGACCCTAGGGCCATCAAGGGAGAAGAGGACAAGCAGAATGCGGGGCCTATCCAGAGAAGTAGAGACACCACAGATGGGGACATGGAAAGAGGGAACAGCTGAGGACTCTAGATTCATGGAGAAAGGGGTTGCGAGCTGGCAGTCAGGAGGCAAACTTCTTGCAAAATGTGTCCTTCAGTGCTTTAAAATATTATATATGCCTGAGTGTTTAAAAAAAAAAAAAAAAAGGCTAAAATGAATAGTAAGAAATACTGTTAACTGATGGTACATGGAGGGGATTATACTCATTGTAATAAAACAAAGTACATGATTTGTTGAATGTAAGACTGATGATCTGCCCTGTAAACTTTCACTCAATTCACAATAAAAACTTTAAAAACTATACTCTTCAAGAAATTGATCTTCAAATTGTCTGAAGAATAGATGATAGCTTAGGGATACTAGTTAGAAGGCTAAAGTAGTGAACAACAACAACAAAGAATGGGGACACTTCAAGAGTGATACAGCACTAGCTACTATTGAGTCAAATCTAACCCATATGTGTTAGAGCACAGCTATGCTTCATAGGGTTTTCAATGGCTGTTTTCTCAACATTTGATTCACATTTCTTTTGAAGCACCTCTGGATGGATTTGAGCATCTAACTTTTCAGTTAGTATCTGACAATATTAATCATGTGCACTACCCAGGGACTCTTTGTTATGCTATTGCTGTTGTGAGGTGCTGTCAAGTCAATTTCTACTGCCCTATAGGGTTTTCTACGCCGTAATATTTGTAGGGGCTGATCACTAGCTCTTTTCTTTCACGGATCCTCTGGATGGATTTAAACCTCCAAACTTTAAGGGTTAATGGCCAATCATTTAACCATTGTGCCACCAGGAATGCCTCATGACTCAATCAACTGTAATCAAGTTGATTTCAACTTATACTATTCCCATAAAGATTTATAGTCTCAGAAACCCTGTGATTTAGTCTTCACTACAGAGACTATAAGTCTTTATGGGAACAGGCAGCCTTTTCTTTCTCCTGCAGAGAAGTGGATTTGAACCACTGACCTTTCAGTTAGCAGCCCAGCTTTTAACCCACTGTGCCATCTTTGCTCCTTAATCAGCACATGTCATGTATTGGTTGGAGAGGTTGACAGAGTTAGAGGAGTCAAACAAGACATTGCTATTTGGCATCTGTGTTTGGCTCTGTAGGGTAAACACTAAACTACTAACTGCAAAGTCAGTGGGTTAAACCCATCAGTCACTCCTCGGAAACCCTATGGAGGGTTGCTAGGTGTTGGAACTGGCTCTCCAGTATTTAAAAACAACAACACGATTCAACAGAAATAGAGAAGAGCAACAAGTTTGGCAGGAAAGTTGTCAAGTTCTGTTTTTCAAATATGGAACCCAAAATGTAGAGGTAAGAATCTTGGGGAAATGGTAAACTTTGAGGAAAAAATAGGAACAGAAGCAGTGAGAGGGTTCCGAGTGGTGCAAGTGGGGAAAACACAGTCATACAAAGCTAACACTTCCTAGAGAGGTGGAGAATCCTACTGGATTTAGGCTACAAGCAACTAAGACACAACACACCAGGATTTGCTCAGGAAGACTCATTGTTAATGCCATAGAGATTGGTTCCTAAAAACAGTTGCAGAAGAAGTTATATTTTAAGGTGTTGAGCAGGGGTGGATTGCACAATAAGTAAGGTAAATTTACTTGTGCATACATTCTAATCTGTAGTGACCAGTTTCACATGAATTTACATATATAAATTGTTCACTACTGATTAGTAAGTAAACAAAATTACCCATGCTTATCTTGTCTTGTGGGCTAATTCACTGTGGGATAATGTGCTAGACTGTAAAGTCATTTGAACCACAAGGTTGGTGGTTCAAGCTCACCAGTCGCTCCTTGGGAACACATATGCATGGTCGTTATGGGTCGGAAATGACGCAAAGGCACTTAACAACACCAAAATCTTGCTGACTAGGTAATCGGACACTAATATTGAGAATGAGTTTGGAGTAAAGAAGTGGTAGTAAATAAGTGCAGTTGTTATAAAGTAGTTTGCCTAAACTGAATTTTCTCCCTGGATTCTAGTCCTACATTCCAGCTCCTCAGTGTCTGTCATGAAGACTAAAGGAAGACTTACATTAGATGTCTTTTTTCTTCTTTGTAGCCATGACACTTCCATAGCTTTTACCAGGTAGGTTAGGGGTCGCTGGAGTTTGTCCTGCTTGCTCCAGAGTGACTCATCCCTAATTAACAACCTTGATTAACAAATGGAGTTTGGCACAACAGTAAAATAAAGTTCTTGGATTTAACATTGCATTCACACATAAATTCAATCATAGAATTCCTCAGATTTGTAACCACAGTCCTGGACAGGGAGCTAGAATTTGGTTAGTTCATTTGCCTCCTATATGAAATAATGAGTAAATATACAGACACACATACACATCACCTGGTAGGTATCCTTATTGCAATGTTGTTGTTCTTAAGTGCCATCGAGTTGGTTTGGACTCATAGCAGCCCTGTATAGGGTTTCCGAGGAGTGGCTGGTGAGTTTGAATCACCGACCTTGCAGTTCAAACTGGCCTTGCAATTGAGTGCTTATCCTACTTTGGATTCCTCTTATAGCAATAATTCAACTATTCTGGAACCAAGAACAGTTGAGTTATTTCTATAAGGGAAATTCCACAAATCCCTCCCCTCTATTAGGAATGTTCTAGGATGTCTGGCCCTCTGAATCTGCTATGATCACTGTCTATCACCACCTGTTACTCTTTCCCCTCAGCAGCAAGTGCATTTTTGCCAACCCTTGACTTTCACACACAAGAGAAGCCAGCATCTACTCTAGGACAATTGAGTTTGCAGAGGCATTTTCCAGGGCCCTGATACTTCTTACCTTGGCCCATGATTCTAAGCCCAGCATGTTTGTGGGACTGATCTTACACAATCTACAGACAAGCCCTTGTCTGACTCCTTTCCAACTTTTAGGTCCAAGTTGAAAAGTCACCTCCTTGGAAAGGCTCGTCTTGACAATCTAATCTTAAGCCAGTGCTCTCGTCTATCACAGTGATTATGCCATTAAGTCTTTTTCTTTAGCACCCTAATTAGCACGATTTGTAAGTTCTATGCCTTTAAGTAGACCATAGGCTCCAAGAAGACCAGAGCCGTTATCTATCATTCTACAGTGGTTGCTTGCATTGGTCAGCTATTGCTGTGTAACAAAACACTCCCAGATTCAGTGGCATATAGCAACAAGTATTTGTTATGATGCACAAAGGTTCGCTGAAACAGCTCCGCTTAAGAAAACATGTCTGTGGATTGGTGGAAATACCTCTTCTCTTTGTATGCTATTTTCCTTTCTTCAGGGACCTGTGGACTCTTTAGAACAGGCTTTTCTAATGGGATTTGTCTGCAACATGTCTTCAAATATCCCATTTGTCAAACCAAGACCAACATTAATGGAACAGGAACATATAATCCTCCCAGGGAAGTCAGTGACTCCTGGTATGGTGATGTAGGATCAGCACTGGACTGCGAACCAAGGTTGGCAGTTCAAACCCACTAGCTGCTCCTTGGAAACCCTAGATAGGGTCACTATGAGTCTGGACCAGCTCAACAGCACTTAGCAACCACAGGGAAGTTGGAGAGAGATGAATAATTTTCAAACAATATTCTAATTGTCCATGGTGCTCCAAAACATCAATGATTGAAGAAATTAATGTCTTCCTCTAGATCATCTGACCTTTTAGCTAAACTATTTTCTAGTCATAGCTTTTCTAGTCATTATAATCTTGTATCACATTGCTGTTAATTTTAGGATTGCAGTCCACTTGTGAATCCATGCCTAGTGTAAAGAACTGTACTATCCTGTTCTCTTTGGACAGAAACCAATTTAAGATCTCTGTTTAACAGAGGTTAAAGCCTCCTTCATGTGATCTGGGCTCTCTGTGCCCCCTTTTTAGGCAGAGGAAAGGCTTTATACCTGCCTAAAACTAGAGGGGATGAAACCAATTACAAAAACCCTACCATCTGGTGGTGTGGGCTCATCAAATTTTCAGCCAAGATTCCAACTAGGACTGTGAAAGAGTTTGTGCACAGTAGCTTAAGTGTTTGAGTAGAGGAAGAAGTGTCTTGGTCACTGGGAGAACGTTAGAATAACCAGGTGTCTTAGGAATGACATCCTCAGCATATGGTAAAAGAATGACCTAAAGGGACTACTCCCAATCTCACCCATGGGTGGACAATAAATATTTCCTAAAATTGTTTCATGAAATCAGGTTTGCTCCTAGTTTAATTAGGAGTTTGAGGGACTCCTCTTGGCTTTGACAAACTGATCAGTCAGGCTAAATTTTAAACCTCTTGCTTGTCTGAATCTTACCTGATTCACCAGAATCCCTTGTATGATATTTCCTTATTGATGGTTTTCCAGGCCTTAGCATGTTGACCGTTAGTTTTGTTCTGGCAGCTCTGAATTTTCCCTTCAGAAGTATTACAATGGGAAGATAGCTGTGTTCTTTTTTTATCTGTTAACCTTTTTTTTATCTGTTAACTTCAATTATCTTGGTAATAATATCTCAATTTTCATTTGGTGAATTATCTCCTGTCCCAGTACGATCCATGAGCACTGACACCACCCCAAGCTCCAAAAATGCTCATGTTACTAGGCTTAGGCCAGCCAAAAGATTACAATATCCTGGTCACAGTGTAAAGTTCTTAATGGGCATGCAGCCTAATTTTAGATCTATTACATCAGGAATTTTGCAAAACTGATAGAGAATTAAAACATTCCTTCTGCTGGTCTTTAGCTGGGCTGGGATCTCACATGTGGCATAAGTATGCCTGAGAGTGAAATCAACATGTTGTTGTTGTTGTTGTTGTTGTTGTTAGGTGCCATAGAGTCGGTACCCACAGCGTCCTTATGCACAGCAGAACGAAACACTGACCGATCCTGGGCCAACTTCACTACTGTTGCCACACTTGAGTCCATTGATGCTGCCACTTGGCCAATCCATCTCATTGGGGGTCTTCCTTTTTTTCTCTGACCTTCCACCTTACCAAGCATGATATCCCTCTCTAGTGACTGTTCCCTCCTGACAATATGTCTGAAGTATGAGAGACGAAGTTTGGCCATCTTGGCCTCCAAGGAGCACTCTGGCTTCACTTCCTCCAAAATGGATCTGTTGGTTCTTTTGGCAGCCCATGGCACTTTCAATAGTCTCCTCCAACACCATAACTCAAATGTATCAATTCTTCTATGGTCTTCCCCATTCACTGTCCAGCTTTTGCATGCATATGAGGTTATTAAAAATACCATGGCTTGGGTCAAGTGCACCTTAGTCATCAAGCTGACATCTTTGCTCTTCAACACTTAAAAAAGGTCTTGTGTAGCAGGTTTGCCTAATGTAATACATCATTTGATTTCTTGATTGCTGCTTCCGTGATTGTTGATAGTTGATCCAAGAAGAATGAAGTCCTTGACAACTTCAATCTTTTCTCCATTGATAAGAATGTTGTTTATTGGTCCACTGGTGAGGATTTTTGTTTTCTTGACACTGAGATGTAATCCATACAGATAGCTGTGCTCTTTGATCTTCATCAGTAAATGTTTTAAGTCCTTTTCACTTTCAGTAAACAAGGTTGTATCATCTGCATATCGCAGGATTGGAGGAATCTTCCTCCAATCCTGGTGCCATGTTTTTCTTCATATAACCCAGCTTCTCAGATTATTTGCTCAGCATACAGGTTGAATAAGTATCGTGAAAGAATACAATCTTGTCGCCTACCTTTTTAAAATTTTGAACCATTCAGTGTTGTTATGTTCTGTTCAAACAACTGCCTCTTGATCCAGGTACAGATTTCTCATGAGCACAATTAAATGTTCCAGAATACTCATACTTTGTAATGTTGTCCAGAGCTTGTCATGATCCACACAATCGAAAGCTTTTGCATAGTCAATAAAGTATAGGTAAACATCCTTCTGATATTCTATGCTTTCAGCCAAGATTCATCATACATCAGCAATGATATCTCTTGTTCCACGGCCTCTTCTGAATCTGGCTTGAATCTCTGGAAGTTCTCTGTCAATGAATGCTGCAGCCATTTCTGTATTACCTTTAGTAAAACTTTACTCTCACGGGATATCAACATAGAGAATAGCAAAACCCGAAATCTACATGTTATACTTCATCCTGATAACATCATTTAAGTCCCTGAATTCAGCCATTGCTGAAGTCCAAACTAGCCAGTTTCTTTTGTTTGTTTGTTGTCTAATTTGCAACTAATTGAGAAATGTCTTGGTCACTGAGAGAAAGTATAGGTACCACAGGAAGTCACACTGCTCATCACACAAATGGGGTTCCACTCTTTGTCTTTATAAGCAATGGTTTCTTTAAACAAAGACACAGGCTGATCCACATATTTTGTTCCTGCTCGTGGATTGAATCATATGTGGAAAGAAATGCTTTCAGATCTAGTGTTGCTGCATATTTGGATCCAGAGTAAACTTAGCCTCCTTAAGATTTCAATTTTCCCCATCTACAAAACAGATTCATTCATAGATAATGACCACCCTCCTAGGAAAACACTAAAGATTAATTAGTCATATTGTACTCATGGTACATTTATGTTAATAGATAAGGAGCCTGGTTAATTATATTACACTGTGTTTGTCTAGCATTCCTGATTTTTTAAAGCTCTTTCACATAAGTAATGGCATTTGCCTGTTCTAAGAACTCTGAGATTCTAAAATCATCACCCTATTACACATGAGGAAACAAAACTGGACACAAGGAAGGTATACAGTTTTTCAGTGTTGGTACTGAGTTAATTATCTCAATTCCTGCATGCACTAACTGTTCTACTAATCCTCATTGAAACTGTTCTGTTGGTCTACAGCCAGCTACCATTGACTCTGACACCACATTAATTTTAAGAAAAAAATTGAAAATAAACTAAACATCTCATAAAAGGATACTAATTAAATAAATGGACTCTCAATATTGTTGGATATTGTTGGATGCTATTTAGTTGATTTCAACTCATGGCGACCTTAGTGTTGCCTAGGCTACAATCTTTACTGAAGTAAATTACCAGGTTTTTCTCCCACGGAGCCACTGAGTGTGCCCAAGCTGCCAACCTTTCTGTTAGCAACTGATCACTTAACCCTATGTAACACTGTAGCTTCTGTTGTTGTTATTGTTAGGTGTTATTGAGATTTTTCTAACTCTTAGTAGCCCTATGTACAACAGAAATAAACACTGTCCTGTTCTGTGCCATGTGCACAATTATTGTGATGTTTGAGCCCATTGTTGCTACTACTGTGTCAATCCATCTTGTGGGAGGTCTTCCTCTTTTTTGCTGATCCTTCACTTTTCCAAGAATGATGTCCTTCTCCAGGGACTGATCCCTCCTGACAACACGAGAGACAACGTTTCACCATCCTTGTTTCTAAGGGATTTCTGACCGTACTTCTTCCAAGACAGAGCTTTAAGAAGCCATTAAATCTGAATATATACTAATAAAAGTGATATCTGACAAGTGATGGGTTGTTAAGTGACGTCAAGCTAGTTCTGACTCAACAGTAAATCTGTATAGGGTTTCTAAGACTGTAAATATTTTCAGGAGTATATATATATATTTTCAAGAGTGTATATATTTCTATATATATATAGAAAGAGAGAGAGAGAGAGTGTGTGTCCTGGTGGTGTGGCACTGCAGGATAAGCACTGGATTGCTAACTGCAAAGTCAGTGGTTCAAACCCACCAGCCACTCCTCAGAAACCTTATACAGGGTCACTATGAGTCACAACTAACTCTACCACAGTTAACAACCACATATCTATAATACATATCAAGAGTGCTGGTAATGCTACGGGATAAGCACTGGACTGCTAACTACAAGGTTGGCAGCTCAAACTCACTAATTGTGCTGAGGGAGAAATATGGGAGAAAGTTGTTTGCTTCTATAAAGTTTACAGCATCGTAAACTCTACACAGGGTCTCTATGAGTCAGAATCAGTGGCCGTGGTAGTTTTGTATACTACATATGTCTTAGAGTCATAATAAACACCTATGTTAGTGGTTAATGTATGTGCGTGACTGTACGTTCTATTGTTATTTTAATGTGGACCTTTCCTTACTTACATATAAGACATTTACCATATAACAGTGCATGTTTTGACTTGTAGGCAGCAGCATCCAATCTCATGTATTGCATGTCTCTTGAGTGTTGCAGTGTTATCGCTGTTTAATTTTCTTTTGAAAGTAATATCATGAAGGGCATCATGGCTCCCAAATGCAGCAAAACTAGTGTTCCTCATAGCAGCAACAATAGGCAAAGGTGGATTATCGATTTGGAAATGAAACAAGGTTATTAAAAGCACGAAGGTGGAAAATCAGTTAATGCTACTGCTTACAATTTAGTTCTCTGTATGTCCAAATCAAGGAGCTCGGGTAGCGTAGTGGTTACGAATTGGGCTGGGAACTGCAAGGTCAGCAGTTCAAAACTACCAGCTGTTCCATGGGAGAAAGATGAGGCTTTCTGCTCCCTTAATATTTACAGCCTTGGAAACCCTGTACATGGTCGCTATGAATCAGAACCGACTCGACGACACTTAACAACAACAACAACATGTCCAAATCACAGAAAGTCATAGTTCACAGAAACCCATACAGAGTTCCTGTGAGTCAGAACTGACTCAACAGCACTTAACAAAAACAACAACAATTATAGTACTAAGGATAATGTATCCCATCTTTTTTTCAGAACACACAAATTTAAAATTTGTAATACAGTCATGTGTTACTTAACATCCATGATTGCAGTTTGTTGCTAAGTGTCCTTGAGTCAGTTCCAACTCACAGTGACCTTGTGTAGGGTTTCTGAGGAGTGGCTGGTGAGTATGAGTGCAGTTCAAACTGACCTTGCCATCTAGTGCTTATCCTACAGCACCACACTAGGACTCATAGAACGGACTGTTGTTGTTTAGTGTCATTGAGTTGGTTCTGATTCAGAGTGAACCTGTATAACCTTTCCAAGGAGCAGTTGGTGAATTGAGCCACGAATCTTGAAGTTCAAAGTAACTAGTGTTTATCCTACAGTGCCACACCAGGATTACTTCAATAGGGGAATAGAGAAGATGTGGTTTGTAGATACAAAGGGAGGTATAGCAATGTGGTTATAAGGACCCCTGAGTGGTCTGGTTTGACTAGAGACCGAGATTAAACTGTAGTGTGGACTTTCTCTGCAATGTAATAAGTGGGGATTCCAGATGATTGCCTGGACTCTAAAAACCTACACCAGACTTCCAGGTCCTCAGTGGGTCAGCTCCAATGTTCATGAGTATACTCAGAAGTCCACCACAGAGCTACATAGGATGTACTCACGCTTACACTGAATCATCAACCTCCTTTTCCTTCAGCATTCCCACCCCTCTGCTCATCTACCAGACTACAGCTTAACTTTCCAGCAGAAGTAAATAAGCAAAGGTCATTGCTATACAAGCATGTAGTCTCCAGGGAACATTAATATGGTGAAATGTTCTGGAGCATCTCTTATCCCTGGTGAGAAAACAGCCATCTGAACACATCATTTCAACTTTTAAACTTTATCAATGGTTTTCACACAGCTTTTGGGACTAGAGATGAAATTCTACAACAGGTCCACAAGAACTGGCCCCTGACACCCTCTCTAGTCCTGCATGCTCCTACTTGCTCCCCTGACCAGACTTCTATCCAAGAAATTCCTAGACTTCTCCTAATGTCCCCCACACATCACCAAAGATTGCATTTCTCAGCTCAAACACCTAGTCTGTAGGAAGCTTCTCTATTTCTCTAATCAGAGTGGTTTCTTTTGTAATATGACCCCATAGAATTATATGCCCTTTCCTTCAGTTCATTTATCACAACCAATGATACATTCACTCATCTGCTTGCTTGATTAATAGCTGCATCCCTCACTAGCCAAGAAGGTTCATGAGACAGGGCTGTTTTTTTATTGAATACTTGTTGAATAGTGAATGGGTGTGTCTGAGGTCCTGGGTAGGCTTAATCCCCTTTTATTGCACATAAAATATGGCGTAGATGTACACATTGTTTGGGAGAGGTTTAAAAGTTTCATTAGATTCTCAAAAAGTCATGATTCTTCCCCAACCTAAAACAGAATTTCTTTTCTTAAGTGTTTACATAAGAAGCTTCTCATTGAAATACATCCCTAGAAGATTCAGATATCATTTGAACTCCATATAAGCATGAGAGGGGATTGCTTCTGAAGGCCACCTCTGAACCATTTAAGAGGGCAGTATAAATTTTTATTGTGCATTCCTATTTCCTCTATAAGACACTGAATCCCTTAAGAGGAGAAGCAATGTCTAACGCATTTTATTTCCCTCAATTCTTAGCGCAGTGCCTTGTAACAGTAAATGAATCTCATCTCTTGAGTCATCTCTGACCAATTTGAAGTTGTTGCCTGGAGCGTATGGTGAGTAGGAATTTGTGGCCTTGTTTATAGATGGAGTGGGAAAGAATCCTATGATCAAAGGATGTTACTTGCAAAAGAGGGGACAGGACAATGATGGTGCATGTGCCACATTGTTGTTGTTGTTAAGTGCCATTGAGTCAGTTTTGACTCATAGTGACCCTACATAGGGTTTTCGAGGAGCAGCTGATGAGTTTGAATCACCTTGTGGTTCAAATGGATCTTTTAGTTCAGTGCATGATCCTGCAGCATGACATCAGGACTCCGATAAAAAAAAAATTTTGTTGTTGTTAAGTCCCATCAAGTTTGTAGCAATTCAGAGAAGACCTGTATAGGGTTTCTGAGTAGAGGCTGGTGAGTTTGAACTGCTGATTTTGCAATTGAAACCGACTTTGTGGATGAGTGCTTATCCTATAGAGCCATACCAGGATAATAAAGTAAATAAATTTAAATGAATGAATCTTAAAAGGTTTCCAAATGTCCTGACTCCTTTTCCTGAGCATTCAAGAGGGGAGCAGTGATTTCACCCATCCCAGCAGAAGTATTCTATCCAAAGAAAGGGATGTTCACAACTTTTCTGCTTAGTACAACACAGGGAAGCTGATGATTGTCACAGATAGAACTAGAACCATTGTAGACATTTCACTGAAAGCATAGGTATGGATGCAGGAGTCAAACTCAGAACTCCACCTTGTGGAAAACGAACATATGCATGTTAGTTAAAGGGAGGTAGTGGTGGTGATTGTGTGCTGTGGTGTGGGTTCCAACTCATAGTGATCCTATATATGGTTTCCAAGCCTATAAATCTTTATGGAAGAAGAAAGCCTCATCTTTCTCCTTTGGAGAAAGATTCTAAATGTTGACTTAGCAATTAGCAGGCCAACTCATAACCCACTACTCTACCAGGGTTCCTTGGTTGAAGAAAGAAGAGTAGGAAAATTGTGTTTGCAATCATTCAAAATACTCCCCTAAGGAGTTCTGGTAGCGTAGTGGGTATGAATTGGGCTGCTAACCTCAGGGTCAGCAGTTCAAAACTACGAGCTGGTCCACAGGAGAAAAAAACAGGTTTTTTGCTCCCATAAAGATTTACAGCCTTGGAAACCCTGTACAGTGTCACTATGAGTTAGAACCGACACCACGGCACATAACAACAACAACTCTACCACCATCTTACCAAAATCTGTTTCACCCATGCAATATCTACCTAAGTCCTTTCCCCCAAGAATCCTTCATTGTCCACAGTCAGACCTTCTGCCTCAGAAATTTTAGTTCTTAATCCTCAATTATAAATTTTGCCATGGCACTTCTTACATTGTTGTTGCTGTTAAGTGCCATTGAGTCTATTCCAACCCATAGCAACCCCATATACGGTTTCCAAGTAGTGGCTAGTGAGCTTGAACCATTGACATTATAATTTAAATGACCTTGCAGTCCAGTGCATGAACCGACAATGCCACACCAGGACTCCACTTCTTACATTAGGCTCTCTATTACTGCTATTTCACTTTTTCATGTCCATATTGTTGTCTATTTTGAAATGAAGAAAGGTGTCAAGAGAAGTGTTCACTAAGTTTTGGAACTCCAAAACTGGATGCAAATACTAGCTTAGACTCTTATTAGCTGCATGAAAGAAATCCCTGGGTGGTGCAACACACTCTGTGGCTCACCAAAAAGTTAGCAATTTAAGTCCACCTACAGGAGTCCTGGTGTGGCGCTGTGGGTTAATGAACTGGACTACAAAGTCACTTGAACTGCAAGGTCGGTGGTTCAAGCTTACCAGCTGTGCCTTGGAAACCCTCTACAGGGTCACTATGGGTTAGAACTGACTTCACAACACTTAACAACAACAGGAGTTCTAGAAGAAAATCCTGACAATTTACTTTTGAGAAAATACTATGGCGTGGTTCTATTCTGACACATGGAATTGCCATGGCTGCTAACTGACTAGATGGCAAACGAAGAAGACATTTTCCCTCTGTATTGATAACACCACTTATAAAAGGGAGTCATAATCATTCAGGACTGTTATCAAAATTAAATAAAAGAGCATATGCTGATTATGTGGCAAACAGTTGTTGTGGTTGTTAAGTGCTGTCAAGTCAGTTCCAACCCATAGCGACCCTGGACATTGCTTCCAAGGCTGTAAATTTTTATGGGAGCAGAAAGCCTCATCTTTCTCCCATGGAGCAACTGGTAGTTTTGAACTGCTGACCTTGAGGTTCACAGCCCGATTTGTAACCACTACACTACCAGAGCTCTCTGTGACACACAGTAGATCTCCAGAAGAATCACTGATTATCCCATTATCAGTTCTCCACTCTCCTCATTGCTACAAACAGACTAACTTATGAGCACCAGAGTTACCCATCTTTTGTATCCTCTTATGTTTACTATGGAGTCTGGTATGGCACTATAGAATAAGCACTAGACTGCTAATCATATATGGGTGGTTCAAACCCACTAGGTGCTCCTCAGAAACCCTACACAGGGTCGTCATGAGTAGGAACCAAGTCAATGGCATTTAACAATAACATTTACTATAGAGTTGTTGTTGTTAGGTGCCATCAAGTAAGTTCCAACCCATAGCAACCCTATGTACAACAGAATGAAACATTGCATGGTCCTTTGCCATCCTCACAATTGTTGCTATGCTTAAACCCATTATCACTGCCACTGTGCTAATCTATCTCATTGAAGGGGGGTCTCCCTATTTTTCTCTGTCCCTCCATTTTATCAAGTATGGTGTCCTTCTGCAGGGACTGGTCCCTCCTGATAATATGTCCAAAGAATGAGAAGCAAAATCTGGCCACTTGGCTTCTAAGGAGCATTCTGGTTGTACTTCTTCCAACACAGATTTATTTGTTCTTCTAGAAGTACATGGTATTTTTAATATTCTTCTCCAACACCTATGCATCAATTCTTCTATGGTCCTCCTTATTCATGTTCAATTGCTGAAGTATATTATCTGTTATTAGCAGAATGACTTGCTTTCAGGCTTGGGCAAGCGACATAATTTTGTTATGCTTGCACATGTACAATAGAGAATGATGATGACTTCAGCAAACTGGACAGTTTATACCTTAAAAAGGGCAATGATTCTCAGTTCTAGATAAAAGTAGAATGGGGGCCCGTGGTTAACAGATCCCCTGATTGTTTTTTTAGAGAACTTGAAAATCTGGCTTTTTAGGCCTAATCTTGATATTTTCAAATCACCTTGCTACTCAAGCAAAACAATTCTATGGATTGTTAGTTTGCAACCCTGAAGTTGATTAGGGACTCTCAGGTAAGAACTAAGAGGTTATCTGTCTGTTGCCAGTGCCTAAATTCTTGCTCAAATGTTCCTGGGCTTTCCAGTCTGGTACAACAGAGGGAGTCCCACTGGAATTGGAACCTGCTACAGACTACCTGATTATCATTTAGGCTCTCAGCATCTTCATGCTGTGTGATTCCCTGACACCTGGAGACATTTGTTCATTAGCGTTACAGGTATCACCCTGTGTCAGATGATTTTAGTAATATCAAACAATAGCTACACATGCTTCTGGACAACAGCTCACAGTCTAGTAGAAGCAGAAGAGCTAACACATAAACACAAAATACAGGCAATTTTGTAAGACAAGTCAACCAGAGCTCACAGGCTCAGAACTTCCAGGAGCCAGGCAAGTAAAGAAAATGAAAGGAGCAGGCAAGCTGGGAAACAGCCTGTTGAAATGAGATGAAAATTCCTGGTTCCAGCCATGAGAGCATTACTCAGTCCCAAAATTGCCAGACCTTTGGAAATTTCAAAAAAGTCAAGATATTTAATTGTTGACACAAAATTTCCTGATTTGTAAATACATTGTTGTTGTTAAGTGCCATGGAGTCAGTTCCTACCCATAGCAATTCTGTATAGGGTTTGCAAGGTGAAGCTGGTGAGCTTGAAGTTCAAACCGACCTTGCAGTTCAAACTGACTTTGCAGTTCAGCTTTGCAGCATTAACCCACAGTGCCACACCAGGACTCCTTGTAAACCCTAAATAGGTCTGAAATTGCACTGAAATTGACTTGTGGTTGCCTGTTTGATGACCTGTTTTGCATTATCTGAAAACACTGCTCCTGTTTGGCCAGCCTGACTATGTCCTGTACCAGTTTGTTGTTGGCGAGTTGATTTTCACTCATGGCGATCCTCTTTGAAGGTTTCAAGGCTGTGATCATTCAGAAGCAGACACTCATGTCTGCCTCTGCAGATGCCTTTGGGTAGATTTGAACTGCTTAGCATAGAGATTGAATAAGTCTGGTGAAAGGATACAACCCTGACACAAACCTTTCCGGATTTTAAACCACTCTGGTAGCATAGTGATTATGAGTCGGTCTGCTAACCGCAAGATCAGCAGTTTAAAATTACTAGCTGTTCCATAGGAGAAAGATGAGGTTTTCTGTTCCCGTAAAGATTTCCAGTCTCAGAAACCCTATATAGGGTCTCTATGAGTTGGAACCAACTCCATGGCACACCACTTCCACCACCACCCGTGTACCCTTGTGTTCTTTTCTAACAACTGTCTCTTGTTCTATGTACAGGTTCTGCATGAGCATAAGAGTTTTAGAATTCCTGTTCTTTACAATCTTGTCCATAATTTATTATGATCCACACAGTCGACTGTCTTTTCATAATCAATAAACAATATCTTTCTGATATTCTCTGCTGTCAGTCAATATCCATCTAACATTAGCAATGATACCCCTCATTTTGTTTTCTCTGTTGAATTTCAAGTTATTTCCTGCCAGTGTATAACTGCATTTTAAAATTATCTTCAGTAAACAATAAGATATATGTACTCCTGACCAAGGTTTCTGTTAACGGTCGGAAGAACACTGTTGAATTATTTACCCATCCTTCTAGTCAGCCAACCAGCATGTATATGCTGAATTAATGCCTACTTTGTGCCAATCACTGTGCTAATCCATTGCCATGGAATTGATTTGGATGCATATTGAGCCATAAGACAGAGTAGAACTGCTTCATAGGATTTCTGAGGTTGTAAATCTTTTTGGAGTCCTGGTGTGGCACTGTATGGTGAGCACTGGACAGCTAACCACAAAGTTGGTGGTTCAATCCCACCATCTGCTCCTCAGAAACCATATACAGAGTTGCTATGAGTTGGAACAGACTCAACGACTCTTAACAATAACAAGAACAACAGCAACAACAAATCTTTCCAGAAGCAAGACTGCCTCATCTTCCTCGTGCTGAGTGGCTAGTGGGTTTGAACAACCCTGTATTTAACTCATTGTGCCACCAGGATTCCTTATCACTGTGTTGTTGTTGTTGCTAAGTGCTGCCAAGTCAGTCCCAACTCATAGTATCCCTGGATAGGGTTTCCCAGGAGCAGTTGGTGGGTTTGAACTGCCAACCTTGTGGTTTACAGGCCTGTCCTGATCCTACAGTTCCATACCAGAAGTCCTATTACTGTGTTGTTGTTAAGTGCCATTGAGTTGGTTCCGACTCATAGCGACCCTATATAGGGTTTCCACGGAACGGCTGGTGAGCTTGAACCACCAACCTTGCAATCCAGCACATTAACCAACAGTGCTACACCAGGACTACGACTCTGTTACTTTGTTAATTGCTGGAAAAAATAGTAGATGAAGAAGACACAGCCTCTTTCCTTGTGAAACTTACCATAGAGTTGCCCACTGTATAGAGTCACCCAGGGAGCTAATTTAAAGCAAGAATCAGGGAGAGGGGAGGGAGAGGTTCCTCTGGTTTTCCTGAAACAGAATATGCAAGAGCAAACCCTAGGGGAACTCTGTAGTAGTTAGTATGGGGATCACACTCTGAGAAACTTTTCTTTAATCTAAAAAGTCCTCCATTCACTTAACAGGAATTCTTGAGTCCTTAACCAAACCCAGGTATGTTAAATGCCAGACATATAGTGAAAATTAAGATATGTTCCCTGCCCTGGAGGACTTTACCCATAGTGAGGCTAACTGTCCTGTGAAGATAAAATTAAAATGTAATATTGTAAGTGCAACAGCAGGAATTTGTAGAGAGTGTTAGAGATGACTTAGGGAGTGGGATTGGCGTCACAATAATCTGAGAAACTGGATTATCTGAAGAAGAACAAGGCATTAGGATTAGAGGAAGACTCATTAACAACCTACAATATGTAGATGGCACAACCTTGCTTGCTAAAAGTGAAGAGGACTTGAAGGACATGCTGATGAAGATCAGCATAGATTGCACCTCGACATAAAGGAAACAAAAATCCTCACTGTTGTTAAAGTGCTGTCAAGTCATTTCCGAACCATAGTAACCCTGTACAGGGTTTCCAAGGGGTAGCTGGTGAGCTTAAACTGCCAACCTTGCAGTTCAAATGGCTTTGCAATTCTGGTGCATTAACTTACAGCACCACACCAGGACTCACTAGTGGAGCAATAAACAGAATCATGATTAAGAAATCAAATGATGCACTGCATTAAGCCAATCTGCTACAAAACACCACTTTAAAGTCTTGAAAAGCAAAGATACCACTTTGAGCACTAAGGCACAAAAGCTGGACAATGAATAAGGAATACCAAAGAATTGATGAGTTAGAATTATGATATTGGTGAAAATTGCTGAATACACCATGGACTTCTAGCAGAATAAGGAGGTCTGGTGGTAGGACAGTGGGTTAGGTATTAGACTGCTCACCAAAAGTTTGGCAGTTTAAACCCACCAGCTGTTCCACAGGAGAAAGATGTGACTGCCTGCTCCCATAAAAATGTATAGTTCCAGAAACTCTTAGGAGCAGTTATACTCTGTAGGAGTTAACTCAGTGGTAGTGCATTTGGTTTTTTGGTTGGCCAGATGAATGAACAAATCTCTCTTGAAAGAAGTACAGTCAGATGCTCTTTAGATGGCAGGACGGTAGTATTTTATCTCAAGTACTTTGGACATATTATCTGAAGGATTCAGTCTCTAGAGAAGGACATCATGCTGGGAAAGTAGAGGGCCACAGAAAAAGAAGAAAACCATATAGGAGATGGATTGGCACAGTGGCTACAACATTGGGCTTTAACATAGCAAAGATTGTGAGGTAGATGCAGGGTGTGGCTGTGTGTCCTTCTGTTGTACATAGGGTGGCTATGAGTCAAAACTAACAGGAAGACACCTAGCAACAACAACATTGTTTATGGTCACCACAGAAACGCCAAGATCAGCAACTGCTGGTCAGTAACTATCACCTCTATGACAGTCTCCTGATTCTTGCCATTACCTGCTTGTAGGGATACACAGGGCATTTGAATTGCTGATTCAATGACTTTACCCTTTACTGATAGAAGGAAAGGAAAGCAAGAAAATTGAATGCAAAGAAGATACCAAACTCTTATCTTGGCCAGGGATGTTAGCTGATACTCCTCTTCCATTTCCCTCTACTTCCTCTATTCTATAATCACCTTACTTCCTTTTTAAACTCCTGTTGCTAACACATCTAGCAGGAATAGTTCTGATTACATTTCCTCTCCCTTCCCTTCTCCACCCTCTGGTGGAGGGATAATGAATAGCAAAACACACAGAAAAAACAAAGCAACAAAATTTCTGGAATAACAAAACAAAACATAGGTAGAGTTGTTTTCTAAGGGGAAAAATAACTTGGGGCAGTTAATTTAAGGTAACTTAACTACTAGCCCAGCTTTCAAAAAAAAGTATGCAAAATTAAGTCTGAGTAAGATGCTTTTCTTGGTTTTCCAGAAAAGATTAATCAACCCACCCTACTCAAAACCATTCTGCTTCCTTTGCGTTTTTTTTTTTCTTCATTCAAACTGGGACATGGATAAGAGTCCTTTGGGACTATATCTACTAGTGGACCACAGTAGATATAGTCCCAAAGGACTCTTTAACCTCATATGGATGGTAACAGAGTCCCACAGGTAGTCTAGAAATTATAGTGCCACCATCACGACTTAAACTGCCCTATACTTTCTCTGATATTGGATCTAAAGAGAAGGAACTAAAGGTCTAAGCACAATATAATATTATTACTTCTCAGACAAGCCCCACAGCAATATTCCCCATTGGACTATAAGCTATTTGAAAGCCTGGGAGTTTTATCATCTTGGCATTTTCGATGTCCATCTCAGTTCAGAGCATTGAAGAAACATTTAAAGAGTGATCAAATAAACAAGGCAGGACTTCACGGAAACCTATAGACTGGCATATGGTACGAATCAAGTTCAGTAACCCAGATCTCTTCACTTCAAGTTTACTGACCACAGTTGAAATCATTGCCTGTATCACATTCCTTCCTCCCTAATAACCAGTCAACAACACTATTGGGAGTGAAGTCTTAGGTTGTGAAGATAACAATACAGAAACACCACCTTTTGCCTTAGAACATTTCCTCCTATTTTTGTCTTTTATTATCTCATCCTGCCAGTCAACATCTTGACACTAGGATAGCAGTTAACATCTCTCTCCACCAAGCTCTGCTGTAGACAGCTCTCAGCAGTGTGAGTGAATACACATGCCAGCCTTTTATTCTTCTTGATTCTCTAAGTAAGTAATCCTTCTTGAGAAATGGACCCTTTTGAGAGTTTGACAAAAGCTATGGAGTATGACAAAAGCTATACAGCCTCTCCCCAGGAAATAAATTAGTATATTATATGCATGCAACAGATTATGCATAATCTCAGCTGGTTGATACCTTGATACCTATATCCAAGGAGCTCTGGTAGTGTAGTGGTTACGAAATGGGCTGCGAACCGCAAGGTCAGCAGTTCGAAACTACCAGCTGTTCCGTGAGAGAAAGATGAGGCTTTCTTCTCCTGTAAAGATTTACAGCCTCGGAAACTCTGCACAGGGTCTCTATGAGTCAGAACCGACTCCACAGCATATAACAGCAACAACCTATATCCAAATCCTCTCTTAAAAGACCCTGTTGTTGTGTGCTCTCTAGTTGATTTCAAATCATAGTGACCCCATAGGATAGCATAGAATTGAACCATACAGTTTCCTACACTGTAACTTTTACAGTGAACAGATTACTAGGTCTTTTCTCCTGTAGAGTTGACCATGGGTTTGAACCACTGTCCTTCCTTTTAGTAGTTAAACCCTTAACCATGTCCCAGAGTTCCTTCTAAAAGACCCTACATTAAGTCAAATGCAAAAGAATGTCAGGTTAACCTAATTGCTAAATACTACTCAATATTATTCTAGTTCCTCAAGAAGATTTCTTACAGAACTCCAATTCCGTATTCAACAATTAAATTTCAACTCTTTTATGAGGGTAGTGAATAATATAGTAGACAAGATTTTCAATCTTTGTATGATCAAAATATAGAATTGCTATAGTCTCTATCCACTGGACCACTACCGAACACAATCAGCTCCCTTTTGAAGCACTAAATATTTTTCTCCTTAGATGCTTTCCCAAGGCCATACTTGACAAGACCCTAAACACTCATTTCTGGGTCTTCTCAGGTTACATAAAGATCAGTGTATCTATCAGTGGCCAGGAACATGGTCTTTAGGGTCACAAGACTACAATTTGCCTCCTGGATAACCTCTGATAAGTTTCATAATGGGTTTCACCTTTAGTGTCTTCATTCTTAAAGGGAATATAACATAGTACTTTACAGGGTGCCGGCAAGGATTAAATGAGCCAACACACGAAGGGCAATGAGTATATTGCATGGGTCATAGCAAATGCTCAAAAAATAGCAATGATTACTATAATCACCTATAAAATACTTACTGTAGTTCTTGGCATACAATATGTCCTGAATAAATGGAATCTGGTATAACTGCAAATCTCGGAACCTGTATCAATACCATCTTATTTGTGGTCTCAGGATTAGTGAGAATTTTGAATTCTCAGTTCGTATCATTGAGAATCTACCATGTGGGAATTTAAGAAAGAGGTATAGTCCTTGCTTTCAACCATCCACATCTTAGCCGAAGTTACCAAGTCAATTGTTGTTGTTGTTGTTAAGTGCCATTGAGTCCATTTCGACTCATAGCGACCCTGTATAAGGTGTCTGAGGAGCAACTGGTGAGTTTGTACTGCTGATCTTGTGTTCAAACCAACTTTGCAGTCCAGCGCCACACCAGTATTCTTTCAACAAGTCATTTCTATGGTACCAATTGTATCCAATTTCAGGTCTGGTTTTGTTTATGCCTGTTCAGTTTCTTTGTCATGCATTCCTACTGATGCTTAAGCTTGCAGATAAAATGACTCTACCAATTAATTTTTATGCTTTACTCTGACAAAATGAAAATCATACAATCACAAAGGTTTCCTTTTCAGTCTCAGTTGCCAGAAAACTCAGAATGTTACTTGTTACTTGCATTTGGTAATGCATTCATTTCAGATTTATCTATGAGAGATTTATCTATCCTATCACCTTCTTGAGGCCACCATTTTTCTGTTTTATGCTCAAAGGCCATCCTATATCTTTCAATCCTTTCAAGCCATATGGAAATAATCAAAGCACACATTTTTAATAACTGTTGTTGATCTCCAAAAATCACACACATATCTTCTCACCTACCACTTTCTTATCAAGTCACAGGGATGTATTTCCTTTTAATTTTTGGTTCAGGAATGGTTTGAGCATTTTAGACCATAATCATATATCTCTCAGAAGTTTCTTATGTGTGAAACTCTCTTAGCTGATCCTGAAAGCCTTGCCAAAGTACGAGAAGACAAGTCTACCCAACTACCTATCATGCTGACATTTAAAAGTTAGTTGACAGCGAAAAAGCAAATCCATTCCATGAAGCATTGCAGGATGTGAAATACCAACTGCTGGAATAACTCAAACGGCCTTGGAAATTTTTCTTGGAGGGCTCTCTCTTATGAAGACGGATGACAACTCCGTCATTTTTGCAACACCACCACCTACCCACAGGCGTTCTGCTCATTGGTCGATTGCAGAAAAGAAATCTCAGAAATAGAAGCAATTACTTACATCTATAGGTCATCTCAAAGCTGTCGCTGATGTTCACAATATCAATCTGGGGAAGCAGCTTTGGGGGCTCTGTGAGTTGCGACAAAGCAAATCTAAAAGCAGCATGTTCCTGTGACTGCTGGTTTGGAAATAATCCCCCTGTGAGGAAAGGAAATGCAACATGGTATCTGGGCTAGAAACAGGTTTTAGTTCCTCAACAGCCCACACCAGAAGGGCTCCTTTCTTCTGTCCATGTCAAACCCTCTAGTTTATAGCCTTTACTTGAGGGGACGAGAATTCAAATAGACACCACTGGGCACTGAGACTTAAACTTCCACAGATAAACTTTTGATGTGACAAGGGCCTCCAACATCTATCACTCTGCTCGAACATCTGATTGTTCACTCCTCAACTCAGCTCAGGTCAGGGAAAACAGAAGTACCACGTGTCTCTTCTTCCTTTCTTGTGCAAACCACCTAAGTGACCTGTGCTCTCACATGTATGTTGTATCTATTTTGTAAGCTGTTTCTATTTTGTTCTGTTATCAAACCCATTTCTTATCACAGAGCATTATAGAAAGTAGGTGCTAATAAATGTTGCTTTAGTAAATCTAAGTTTGGGACCCTCTGCACTTCTCCAACATTATATCTCTTTGGTTGTTCACTTTGGGTCTTTGGCCTGACAAGACACACATGCAATTTAACTATTCCATTCCATTGCCTCTAAGGTTTCTTACTCATTTCCTCTTTAAACCCTTGATTTTCTGCAAACAGTGATTTGCTTCTTCTTTCACCACTCATTATACCAGCTACCTAGGAATGACTTGTTACATAAGGGATTTTCATTGTTAGTATTTGCATGGGAGGACCCTGTGTTTCAAAAATGTGTGGCTTTAGTAATGTCAAGAGTATAGGAATGTTCCATTCTTGCCAAAAGCACAGAAAAGATGCCTGCTAAATCTCCTGTTCCAAGAAATAAGAGTACGTGGCTTACCTTTGTGTTTACTGTGGACATGCAAATGAATTAGAGTATGTTTCTGGGAATTAAAATCAGCTATTCCCAGAGACTGAAGCATAATGAGTGCTTAGAAAGAAGTTCATCCCAGCTCCAACAGAAATCCTAGCCTCAATGTGATGCACGTCTAACTTCATATACAGTGGGTTCATGTTTGTTTTTAAGAATCAGTAAGTGGATGACAATGCTTTTGTTGGAGATCATACAAGTGGAATCAAATCGTACCTGATGGTTGTGATATTTTTTAGTATTTGTTCTATAATTTCATGGTTCTTTTATTTAAAAAACAAAACAACACTGGTTTTATCAGCTGAACAAGCATGTTGGGGCTAAATTTGATTAAAAATCTGCTGAGATACATGAGTAAACATCCCACATAGACACACACAAAACAGCTCCATATGTTTCTATCTGTGGCAAAATACACAAATATACTTGGAGAAAGCCAAGTTCACACATCTCTACAACAGCATTTGCATTCAGCAAAGTATGGGCAATACAGAAGTACAAACACAACCAAAGCCACACATTAGAACAAGTCATTTACACATGCAGTATACCCCATTTTCAAGAGTAAAAACAGAAAAACAGCAACAACAAAAACAGTGGTTTTGAGTCTCCCAGATGACCACACCCCAAACACTCCCTATCCCCTTTCTCCTCCCCTGCAATGAATGAAAGAGAAGGGATGGGAGGTGGGGAGTTAGAAGGCTGCAGGCTGGACTGAGGGAAGTGTCTCCCATAGGCCACAAGTTCTAGGTGTGAGGCACTAACACCCATCTAGAGACATACTTCAGAATGTGACACACAGTTTAACAGGTGTCAGGGAACAAAGCAAGTTACTCCATGGCTATTCCCACCACCCTGGAGGCCAGCTAGCTGGAGAGGCCAAGAGGAGACTTCCATACTGCAGAGAGCAGGAGCGCAACCAAACACCACCTGTACCACATCCCCCCACAAACACACACTCACATAAAGAACACAAACTCCCAGCAACAGGAACTTTCCCAAGTGGTGCTATCTCTCCATCAGGGTGAAGAAAACAAAAGCCAAACCAACCAAGAAACCACTAAGTAATGCAACTAACTCACTTGATTTGGGACACACACAGCCCTGAAATGCTGCTGGCTACAGTGTAATCCTGAATTCTCCTGCAAATGTGCTGTTATTGCTCTTGTTTGTGATGCATTCCTTCACTTTTATTGGAAATACCCATATCTGTTAATGGATCAACAAAATACATTTGGGGAAGCATAGCAAATGGAAACAGGGAACAGGACACCTTGCAGCATGTTGAAACCTGCCTTAAGTTGATACACTAGTACCCAGTGATGGGGACAGTAAACAGGAGAAAGGAGCATGTGTGTGTGTGTGTGTGTGTGTGTGTGTGTGTTTGTAAGGTAGACAATGTCTATGGACAGAACATTTGGTGGGGGGACAATTGAAGGAATCCAGGGAAGGCAGGCTGAGAAGTTCCAGGACTGTGGGGGGAGGGGGAGGGTCGCCAGCCCAGCAAGGCAGACAGCAAACAGAAGGTAGCTAGGGGAGTCTAGAGCAGGAGACTTTGAGTGGGGGTATCTGGCATTATTTCAGTGGCTTCCCAGCACCCATCATTCTTTAAGAGGGTCTCTTTCTTCTCTCCTCCTTCCCCTTATGCTAAAAGCCATTGTCCCTCTCAATTGAATCTTTCTGTGCATTTAAAAATTAAATCACACACAGAAATACACACATTATACATGTTTATATAAATAAATGAAATTGGGCACCATCTACCTAGCATTGGAGCTAACTCCTTAAACACCCACCTCTCATTTCTTTGCTACAGTCTGATTTTTTTTTTTTTTCTTTAAACTACAAAGCAGCGCTTCCTCCATTTCACATGCTCATGGCTGGAGTGTGAGTGGTTTGTGTGTATGAGTGTATACACATGCTTTCCTTTACCCCTCATCTCATCAAAAGAAACCCCCTCCCCACACGGAGAGCCCAAGTCCTCCTCCCATCACCACACAGCTTCAGATGGCCAAGCACAACAGCTGGAACTTGGGGGGTGGGTAAGGTTTCCTCCCGCTGGCCAGACCCAGAGAGTCCCTCCCCAGGCAGCCCTTCTCACTCACCGATCTGGATATTGTTGGGGAAATTGGCACCTACTACTGTGCCTAGGAAACCGGTGCAGAAGAAGGCAAAAATGTGCTGCATATTCCTTTTTGCATTGGCGAAAAAGAAGCTCAGGTCCAATCATAGATTTCTAGATTTGGTGTTTTCCCCCCACTTCCCTTTATTCCTCTCGCTGTTCTGCCTCTTCTTTTCCTCCAGCAGTTCCTTCCTTCCTTGCTTGCTTGCTTCCTTCTTCTTCTTCTTCGAGGTTTGTCTGTTTCCCCTGGAATCTGAGCACTTTAACTGCAGCGTTAACAGCAAGTGACAGCCAGATTAACTGAGCACGGAAAAGAGAAACCCGTCCTCATGCTAGCTGGAGTGCTTGCTCCCCCTCTCCCTCTCTTGCAGCCTGCTCTCGCTCCCTCCCTTGCTCTCTCTCTCACTCGCTATTCTCCCCCTCACTCTCACACAGGCTGCAAGCTCTATGCTAATACCTATCTAGGAGCTAGCTCCGAGTTCCACTGCTGACCTCCTCTACCTACCACCTCCTGCCTCCAGTCCTTCCTTCATCCTCCTTTCACAGTGTGGGGATGGAAGAGTGGGGAGTGGTAATGTGCAGTTGGTCCTGAAAGGGGTGACCCCGCATGCATTCCCTTCACCCTCCCCGTGACTTCTTCAACTTCTTCCCCCAGACCCCCAGCTAGGCAGATGCTACTGGGTATGTGGGTTCAGCTACAAGTCAGTAGGTGGCAGGGGGTCCCTGCAATAGTCCTGGATCCACCCAC
This sequence comes from Chrysochloris asiatica, assembly GCF_000296735.1. Taxonomy (NCBI): domain Eukaryota; kingdom Metazoa; phylum Chordata; class Mammalia; order Afrosoricida; family Chrysochloridae; genus Chrysochloris; species Chrysochloris asiatica. Next base: position 9,730,702 of record NW_006408575.1, on the reverse strand, counting down.
TGCCTGAACTAGGTCACTTTTTCTAGGAGTGTACGGACTGTGCTGGATCTGTCTCTTGCACTCCACTGGCCCAGTTATTCCTACAACTAATTCCTGATGGGAAGACCCTAGAAATCCCTCCTAGAAAATTTAAGGGGGAAAAAAAGAGAAGCTTTTTTCTCCCTAAAGGAAAGAATGACAGATACACAGGAGGGTCCAGAATGATTGGCAGTTGCCTACACTTGGATATTTAGCAGACTTGTCTACCTTTACAGTCAGAATTGGTGGTCTCTTTTAAACCCTAGGCATTCAAAAGGGGCCTCCCCTCCTCCTCCCTCCGCATTCCTCAGGCGTCTATAGCATCAAAATCGAGTGGGTGTACAAAAAAGGCTAAGGATACTTACACAGAGCAATTACATGAGTCATTTTGCAGAGATTCTAGTGAGAGGATTCAGGCTTTTTCAGTTGTCTCTGGACTCTGGTCATGTCTAGTGTAAGCTAGAACCCTAAAGACCCTCCTGGATCAGAGCTTTCACTGTAGAGGAACTGTAGAGAGAATCATTCTGTTAAGAAAATGGTGTGGGTCTCCAAGCAGGAGTGATTAGCAGCCACAGAGAGGGTTACAGTTTCTGAAGTAACTTCACAGTATTGCCTCACTCTATCCTCGTACCAGCCCTGTGAAGTGGCTATGGTCCCTACTTAACAGATAAAAAAGTGAGACTCCAGAGATTAGCTCATAAAAAATATAGATTTACCAAGATGGAGCCTGGACCTATGAACTTGCTGTAATACCAACTGACCCATGGCCATGACCAGGTGTCCCACCCAGCATAATCCCGGAAGAGAAAAGCCTACCTTTCCTTCATTTGGAATGAGGAAGAATAGACTTCGCCATATGAATAGGTCATTTGAGCCAGAGACTCCTCTATTTTTTCACCAAGAATGACCCTCAGGGCTGGAGTTTGCAGAAATATCCCACTGTGTTCTATGGAGTCCCCAACTAGGAACATACATGGAGGGTGGAACTTCATCATTTCCTGTGTACTTTCACATATATTAATTAGCTCAAGTGCTTTTTAAAGCTAATCTTTATTCATCATTTACCATGTACCAGATACTAGGCAAGCACAGTACACAATGAATTCATCATACAACAACCCCTGTGGTAGATAATTGCATCCCCATTTATAGCTACAGGAACTGAGGTCTAAGAATTTACCAGAGGTTCCACTGCTAACAAGGAAAACATTGAAGACTTGAACTCTGGAAACTCTGCCATCAGGCCCGAGCTCTTAACTGTTAGTCTCTAATAGCAATGAGAACCAGGCAGGGGCATTCTAGAGAGAGTGTAAGCATCAGTTTGGGAGGGTAAGAGAGAGAATTAGAGAAGATCACCTCTAAGCTCCCTGCCAACATGAAAAGTCTGTGATTCAATGATTCTATCTTATAATATAATTTCCCCATTTGCGTTTTTTGTCTCTTACTATTTTGGATGGTACCTGGGGATCTTTTAAGTTCTCTGAGCTTTGTACCTAGTAATAACAATAATTAGGCTGTCACTGAAGGCTTCACACTTCTCTGTCACCTTTCAGAGGAAGATCTCAAAGCCCTTTACAAGGATTAATTAGCAGAACCCCAAAGCCCACCTAAAATAGGTAAGCATTGTTTTCTTTCTTTGATGGGGAAGTGGCTAAAAGGAGGTACAAAAATGCATTTCTGTGATTCTTATACAGTGAGATGAATCTTCCTAAAATATAGTTCTAACTATGTCACTGCCCTGCTGAAATATATCCAATGGCTCCCATTGGCCTATTAAGTAAATGGTTATTCAATGATTAATTAAACATCAAACTAGCACATTTCAAGCTTGGCCATTTAGGTCATATTACATGTAAGTTCAAATGATATGTGGGCTCAATTGTTTATACTATTGGCTTTCAAAAATTTCAATTTAAATATTGATGAGGAACCTACTCTATATCCAACAATATACCAGGTGCTAGAGGAATACAGAAAGAAATCGGACACAGTCTCTACCCAAAGGCAGAGGAATGTAATAAAAGAGAAAGAGAACACAGCCACTATTAACCAAGGCAGATTGTGACAAATTCTCTAATAGAGATATAAACATGATACAAAGAAAGCAACCAATATGTCTATCTGTGGGAATCAAAGACTTCTACAGAAATGGACTGTAAAGGATGAGAAAACCAGAGACAGAAGGCAAGAGATGGGGAGGATGGTGCATGTTGAGGAAACAGTACCAGCAAGGGCTAGAGGCAGGAAGGACACCTTATGCTTCATGATGAGCCTGGAGTTTCTGGTGTGTGATTGGATAGAGCAGATGGGGGCACATGAATCTTGGAAGGGATCAGGGTCAGGATTTGTAAGCTACTGAATGCCTGATGGGCAGTGAAGACCAATGAGGCATTTTTAGTATGACAGTTACTTGAGCATGTATGTGGTGGTGGTGGTGGTTATGTGCGGTGGAGTGGGTTCCGACTCATAGTGACCCTGCACAGGGTTTCTGAGGCTGTAAATCTTTACGGGAGCAGAAACCCTCATCTTTCTTCTGTGGAACAACTGGTACTTTTGAACCGCTGACCTTGCGGTTCGCAGCCCGATTCGTAACCACTATGCTATGAGAGCTCCTTTGAGCATGTATGTAGGTAAGACGAAAGAGACTGACTGTGGGTGGAAAGTGATTTCCTTTTTACCTCAGCTTCAAAGGTAAGGATTACTTACCTTCGAAGTCTTCCCTTAAATAACCTATTCTGATTCCGTCCTTCATTAGTTTATCATGCTATCTCACTGTCTAGGCCCCTATTGTATTTGTCATACCCCAGTTTTAGAAGACTACCTTGGTTCTTCAGAGTCTGTTGCTAATGTTGATCAAATAATACAACTATGTGATGGCTCAGCTGCTAACCAAAAGGTTGGAGGTTTGAGCCCACTCAGTGGCATCTTGGAAGAAAGTTGTGGAGATTTACTTCTGAATAATTAGCCATGAAAACTCTTATGGAGCACAGTTCTACTCTGACACACATAGAGTGGCCATGAATCAGAGTTGATTTGATGGCTCAGATGGATAAGTGTCTAATGGGAGGGCTCCAGACAGGTGGGCGGAAAAACTCTCCTAAGACTGCTCAAATAGTGCCTCACAGACACATGACACCTACTCCTAAAATCATAGGTGACTTTTCCTGGTTCATGTCTCTGGTGTGCTTTAGTTCCAGTATCATATAGACAAAATATCCTAATATTTATTTTTTTGACTTTGGCTTTACACTAGAAATCAATGATAATGGTGTTGAACTTCAAAAGAATTCCAAAGGAATTGCAAATTCAAATGCTACTTAGACCAACCAGGCAAATGAATGAATTGACCTGAGTTGGGGATTGGAACAGCAATGAGGGCAAAGAGAGCTTGAGTCCATGCCCCAGCACACAGTGGTGGCTTGAAGTCCTCAAATAACAGCCAGTTGTTGTCATGAGGAAATTTAGGCTTGGTGTGACCAGGTTATCTGAAAAATTTTCCCCAAGAGGAAGCAGAAATATGGATTTTGTCTCTTTTAAAATAGTATGTGCCGCTTCATTGCAAGGACTAGAAAAAAGAGAGGTGTATCCGGACCTGATCTGGCCCCTGGTTTAGTGGATGTCAGAAGACAATGGTCCAATCACCTGCCTCAATATCCACTTGGGAAATAAGATATTTTTCTTTTGTTTCTTTATTTGTAAAATGATGAGGCTGGATAAGGTAGTGGCTATAGATGATCCAGGTTTTTATGGTTCTAGCATGCTATGACTGCATTTGATGATAGAGACCAGGGACAGGGAAGGGCAAGAACAATGGATTGGGTCTGGAAGATCTGTGCTTTCCTCCACCTCCTGTTCCTTCTGACTATGCCAGTAAGCAGATCCCTTCACCTCCCTGGGCTGGAGCCTCCATCTGTATGATGCGGGGGTTGCTCCAAGGTCTACTCTAGTTTGAACATTTTAGGTTTCTAGGTGTGAAACAATTAACGGGGAGGGGCAAAGAAAAGAAAACGCATCAAATTAATAAGCTGAGAACAGGTCACCCAGAGCCAACAATTGACAAAAACGCAATCAGAGAGAGAGGGTGCCTCTCTGGCTATAGAAAAGCCCCATTTTTAAAAGATATAGAAAAACCCAATAACAATTATAATATTTTTCATGTTTCTAGCAGAATTCATACAGAAGACTCCCAAAATACTCCATAGACTGTGTGAGTGGTAAGAATGCCACCCCAAAGAATGTAATTACCCACTCTGGAATTCTGCCAGGTTGAACAGCATTTTCTATCTTTTTTTTTTTTTTCTTTCTTTCTTTCAGTTTTTCCTCCCCTTCTCACACAAATGACAGCATTTTCATAAGCCCTCAGCATTACTAGGTAATTAGGGAGCAGTGCAAGTTCTGGAAAACACCCTGGGGCAGGATCAATGCTTGGGAGAAAAAAAAAAAAAGTCTATTCCAGAGGGAAGCTCCTACACAACGCCATCGTTTCTGGTAGAAATCGGAGGCACTGACTGTTCTTTAAACCAGTGGTCTTCAGAAAGACCACCTGGAAAGCACTCACAAGAGGGGGTAGCCATGGTTCTCCAGAGACACCCTACCATCCACTGGGCTCTGGATTGTGAGACAAAAGATCCAGACTTTCATTGCCCTCTTCATCAGATGGGTGGTTTTGGATAAGTGAGCCACATAGCCACTTTGACTCCATGTCTTCATCTGTGAAATGGAGATAATGAGAAGGCATACCCTATGGGGCTAGGATGAGGGATAATGCAGGTCCTGGCAAAGTTCTAAATACATAGGTTTCCAAGTAAGGACTCTGATAGTCATTTTCATTGTTGTTGTGAACTGCCATCAACTTGGCCCCAACTCATGACAACCCTGTGCACATTGAAAGGAAATGCTGCATATCTCTGGATCATGCCTTTAATTGCTTGCAGATGGAAGCTTTGTAGTTCTTGGAAATAGATCACCATGTCTTTTTCTCTTATCTGTCTTAGACTGGAAGCTCTGTTGTTGCAGACCGTGTCGACTATACAGGCCACAGGCTCTGAGGAACAAATTCTGGCCACTGGCAGTCATGGCAAATTGTTTATCATCTTAGTGTTCAGTTATGTTTTTTATTTAATTCCAAACATGAGCTCTTAATGTCCACAGATAAATGTAGTATTTTCCTAAAACTGAGACTGTAAAAGTTTCAAGGTTAAACCTTTCTCCAAAGGATTAACTGAAAATAGCTTAGCTGCTTCCCGGTTCTTTGTTCTATAGACAAAAAGCCATCTTCCCTGAACCTCTCCCAGGTGCAAGTTATTCAGCCAAGTTCCTGAAAACCTGGCTCAGGAAGCCAAAACAGCGAGACTCCGCCCTAGCCTTTTGTCCTTCCCTTTCACCTTGCCCCAACTGAGCTCAGGGGCTATATATATGTTAATTGAGCCTGAGAAACTAAGTTGCGGGCCTGGGATTCGAACCAGCGACGTACGATGTAAAGTTACCTGAATGTCTGGAAAATTACTGATGTTAGCTGTACCTTGTTTTAGTCCCTCCCAGCTTGGTGTGAAGCTCCTCCCCTAAATAAAACGGAGATGCAGGTTGGCCCAGGTGTGCATTACAGGCAGGCAGTGAAAGAGTGCACTACAGCTAGCAAGGTGTGCTTTACGGGCACAGCTAAGATGTTTACAATACAGGATCTTACTGCCCTTATGGCTAATATGTTCACCACGCCAGAGCTGCCGGACACCAGTAGTGCAACCATCCTGGTTTCGGGGTGCCTCCTTTTCTCCCTCTGTTTGTCTGTCTGTGTATTCTTTTGCTATCCCTGTCGCCGCTGGATCTCCCCTCCTCGTGAATCAAACACTCGTGAACAACACAACTATGTCGAGGCCAGTCCCCGACACTCTGTGAAACAATGCTCAGCATCAGAGCAATGCCCAATTCTCCACTAAGACACAGGTTGTGTCCATACGTGAAGTGCTTTGGCTGGGAATCAAACCCAAGTCTCCCAGATGGAAGGTGAAAATTCAATAATTTTACAGCTAAACCATAATAGCTGTTGTTACATGTAGATGAAATGGTATTATTCTTGACCTGTGGTTAGAGTCTAGATTCATCCTGGTCCCAATCTTCTTCTAAAATGTCCTATAGCTCAGTTAATCAATCTTCTGGTAAGCCTATGGGGAGTCCTGGAATGGTACTGTAGAATAAACTCTGAATTGCTTACTGAAAGGTGGATGGCTCAAACCCACCAGCCACTCCATAGAAACCGCATACAAGGTCGCTATGAGTTGGAAATGACAAATGACTTTCCCACATCTCTCAAAGCATTTGCCCATCTGGGACAGACAAATTTCTGATTCTACCACCTTTCAACTGGTCCCTCCCTCATTGCTCACCTCTGTCTAAATGGCACCTGGATTCACCCTGTTGTCAGGCTAAGAACATTATTGCTATCATGATGCCTCTCTGTCATGATTTAGGTTCCTTCAAAATAACCTAAATTTCACCATGTCCCCACACCTCCAGGTCATTCCATCCTCATCTCTCATCTGACCCATGGTAACATGTTTACTATCTTCTTATTCCCAACGTTCTGTACCTCCCCCACCCCTTACCACCGTGGGAACACATTTAGTTCTCTATGTAGCAGCCGTGAAATGTTCAAAAACAGAAGTCAGAGCTTGTCACTCCCTAGTTCCAAATTATCCAAAACCGGTCCCAATGACTGTCTGTTGAACACAGTTATTTAACCTCTGTCTTCCCTTCTTATTCTTCTCCAGTCACACTGTCCTTCTTGCGGTTCTTTGAATGTAATAACCATCAAGCTGTTTTAAGACCTTGGCACTTGCTATTCTCTCTGCCAGCAAAGATCCTTCAGCAGAAATCTACATTGCTTCCTCTCTCACTGCATTCAGGTGACATACTCTGTCTAAAAGAGCACCCCACACCTGCCATTATGGTTATTTGCCTCCCTTGCTTTATTTTTCTTTGTAACATCTATCACTCTCTAACCAAATTATGCATTCCCTGGGAGGTACAAATGGATAATGTACATGCTTGCATGTAATCTAAAGGCTAGTGGTTGAATTCACCCAAGGGCAACTCATAAGAAAGGACCGACA
>NW_006408575.1:9711110-9723145 GCF_000296735.1 Chrysochloris asiatica | reverse complement strand
TTTCTAGGAGAATGCCTTTGCCGTTCCCATTTGACTTTCAGTCTCTTAGGGACTGGAACCCTATCTACAAGATAATTAAAGGTTTTTTTTTTTTTGTTTTTTTTTTTTGAGTACTTACAGTATGCCAGACATTTTGCCAGGCTACATACCTACCTACCTACCTCATTTCATGTGATGCACACAGCGATCCCCTAAAGTAAGAATCTTTATTACTGCCTGCTTACAGATGGGGAGGAGTCTTGGTATGGTGCTGTGGGCTAATGCATCAGACTGAAAAGTCATTTGAACTTCAAGGTCAGTGATTCAAGCTCACCAGCTGCTCCTTGGAACTCCTATACTTGGTCACTATGGGTTGGAATCAATTGACTCGGCGGCATTTAACAACAACAACAACAGGTGGGGAAGGGAGGGCTAGGAAGTTAAATTACCTGCCCAAGTTCATATTTAGAATCAGGACTGAGATTTCAACCTAGATTTGTCTAGTTCACAAAGCTAGTTCTCTAACTCATTATTCTATACTGTCTCAAGGATTAGGTCCATCAATTTCACCAATTTGCATTGGACAGGCTCTTGCAATGGGCTTAATATTTTCAGAAATCTAGAGGGCTTTGCCTTACAACACATGGCTACCTTTTACATTTAAAACCCCATATCATGTGTCTTTACCAGGAAAGGGTTCTAGAAGTCTTTTAGAAAACATGTACAAGACTGGTTTGGCTTCAAAGGACAAGTGTGCTGTGAAAAAGGAGATGCATCAATGTTTACCCTTGTTGGTGGCTTCCTTTGATAGAGGCCAAACAATGATCATGGTGCTTATTGTAGTTCCTACCCCATCTTCAGTCAAAGAAAGATTTTAATCCATTTTCAAGAGACTCACAACATCAAGAACTCAAATTGACTCCCATTCTCCTAGTTTTCAGTTTTGTTGTTTGTCAGCTCTCTAGCCCGACCCAAATTACTCTAAAATCAAAGTCCTTTGCCATCAAGTCAATTCTGACTCATTCAACCCTATAGGACAGAGTAGAAGTGCCCCATTGGATTCCAAGATTGCAATCATTATGGAAGTAGATTGCCAGATTTTCGTCTTGAGAAGAAGCTAATAAGTTTGAACTTTGGACCTCATTTGTCTTAGCAGTCAATACCTTATCCACTGTACCACCAGGATTTCCCTTATTATACTGAGGGAAACACAATTATGCAGATGGATATAAGACTAGAGGTTTTGCATGTGTTTCATGTGGAAGAGAAGTAGATAGAATGTCAAAGTTGGGAGGAATTTTTGAGATTTTGGAATATACCATTTTCCCTTGACAAATGAAGTAGGAGCTTAGGAAGGTTAGGTAATTTGCCCAGAGTCAGATCAGGAACTTAAAACTCAAGCTCAACTGAGAGACAAATATTTGTTTCTTGTTACAGTGAGACTAGACACAAGATTCATTTCGAGGGGTTAAAGTAATTAATTGCTACAAAAACTCTAGTCCACAGAAACTCGGATTTATAATGAGAAGGAACCTAAGTTAGACCAATTTTATAGACGAGATGGATGGAATCCCTGGAGAATGCAACTTGTCCATCATTCCCCAGCTCTTGTGGCAACTTTCCTATTAAACACTTCTGAGATAACATTTCAGCATGGCATAGAGGGAATATGATATGACACTAGTTGGTCTGGTGGAAAGAATCATATGTGAGAGTAAACACAAGCAAGTTTGTGTGAACACTTTCAGTTTCTTTGGCATACAGCCCCTAAATAAGACTTGTTGTTGTTGTTAGGTGCCATTGAGTCGGTACCTACTCATAGCGACCTTATGCACAGCAGAACGAAACACTGCCCGATCTTGGGCTAACCTCACTACTGTTGCTATGCTTGAGTCCATTGATGTTGCCACCTGGCCAATCCATCTTGCTGGGGCGGTCTTCCTCTTTTTCTCTGACCCTCCACTTTATCAAACATGATATCCTTCTTTAGCGACTGGTCTCTCCTGACAATATATCCCAAGTATGAGACAAAGTTAGGCCATCTTGGCCTCCAAGGAGCACTCTGGCTGCACTTCTTCCAAAACGGATCTATTGGTTCTTTTGGCAGCCCATGGCATTTTCAATATTCTCCTCCAACACCATAACTCAAAGGCATCAATTCTTCTACAGTCTTCCTTATTCACTGTCCAGTATTCACATGCATATGAGGTTATTGAAAATACTATGGCTTGGGTCATGTACATTTTAGTCCTCAAGCTGACATCTTTGCTCTTCAACACTTTAAAAAGGTCTTGTGCAGAAGATTTGCCTAATGCAATAGTCACTTGATTTCTTGACTGCTGCTTCCGTGAATGTTGATAGTTGATTCAAGAAGAATGAAGTCCTTGACAACTTCAATCTTTTTTCCATTGATAAGAATGTTGTTTATTTGTCCAGTAGTGAGGATTTTTGTTTTCTTCACATTGAGATGTAATCCATACCGAAGGCTGTGCTCATTCATCAGTAAATATTTTAAGTCCTCTTCACTTTCAGCAAACAAGGTTGTATCATCTGCATATCACAGGTTGTTAACGAGTCTTCCTCCAATCCTGATGCCACATTTTTCTTCATAGAACCCAACTTCTCAGATTATTTGCTCAGCATACAGGTTGAATAAGTATGGTGAAAGAATACAACCTTGTCACACCTTTCTTAATTTTAAACCATTCATGGTTCCCATGTTTTGTTCGAACAACTGCCTCTTGGTCCAGGTACAGATTCCTCATGAGCACAATTAAGCTTGAGTATTCCGTTAGGTCACCTCTTTTTAGAATGGGTACAAATATGTATCTCTTCTAATCAGCTGGCCAGGTAGTTGTCTTCCAAATTTCTTGGCAGCTATGAGTGAGTGCCTCCTGTGCCGCCTCACTTTCTTGAAAGATTTCAATTTTTATTCCATCAATTCCTGTTGCCTTGTTCTTTGCCAATTCCTTCAATGCACCTTGGACTTCCTCCTTCAGTATCATTGACTCTTGATCATATACTACCTTTTGAAACAGTTGAACATTAACCATTTCCTTTTGGTACAGTGACTCTGTATATTCCTTCCATCTTCTCCTGATGCTTTCTGTATCATTTAATAATTTGCCCAGAGAATTTTTCAATAATGAAAGTTGAGGCTTGAATTTTTTCTTCAGTTCCCCCCAGCTTGAGAAATGCTGAGCGTGTTCATCCATTTTGGTTTTCTGATTCCAGATCATTGCACATTTTGTTGTAATATTTGGCTTTATCTTCTCAAGCTGATTTTTTGATATTTTCTGTTCAGCTTTTGGACCTCCTAATTTCTTCCATTTGCTTTAGCATCTCTACTCTGGAGAGTAAGCTTCCATGTTTCTTCTGACATCCATTTTGACTTTTTCCTTCTTTCTTGTCTTCTTAATGACTTTTTGCTTTCTTCATGTATGATGTTCTTGATGTCATCACACAACTCTTCTTGTCTTCAATCTTTAGTGTTTAATATATCAAATCTGTTCTTCAGATGATCCCTAAATTCACATGGGATATATTCAAAGTCATATTTTGGCCCTCATGGACTTGTTTTCATTTTCTTCAGCTTCAGTTTGAATTTGCATATGAGTAACTGATGGTCTATTCCATAGTCTGCCCCTGGCCTTGTTTTCACTTATGATGTGGAGCTTTTCCATCATATCTTCCCCAGATGCAGTCAGTTTGATTTCTATGGATTCCATCTGGTGAGGTCCGTCTGTATAGTCTTCTCTTAGGCTGTCTAAAGAAGGTATTTGAAATGAACAAATCATTGATTTTGCAGAATTCTATCATGTATTTTCCAGCATCGTTTCTATCACCAAGGCCATATTTGCCACCTATTGATCCTTCCTCTTTGCTCCCAACCTTAGAATTCCAATCACCAGTAATGATTCATACACACTGAATGCATGTTTGATCAGATTTAAGAAGTTGGTAGAATTCTTCTATTTCATCCTCATTGGCCTTAGTGATTGGTGCATAAATTTGAATCATAGTGGTATTAACTGGGCTTCCCTGTTGTTGTTGTTAAGTGCCATCAAGTTGGTTCCGACCCATAGCGACCCTGTGTAGGGTATCAGATGAGCAGCCGGTGAGCTTGTTCTTCCAACCTTGCAGTTCAAATGGCTTTGCTGTCTGATGTTTTAACCCACATTGGTAAACCAGGACTCATTCCTTTTTATAGTTATCTCTCATAAAGTATTCCCTGAATTCTTGTCTCCTCACTTCCACTCTGCATCTACCCAATATTACTGTTGGGATAGACTCACATCCTCAGTGATTCTCAAGCCTGTGTAATGCTGACTGCCCTGCTCTACCATCATTCCCATTCCACAAAGTGGGCATGCAGTAAGAATTAGCATCTTTGGGGAAAGCGAGAACAGAAACATAAAAATGTCACCCACAGAAACTACCATTTATCATCATATGCAGGTGTGATAAGTACTCTAGACATTTTACACTACTTAATTCTCACAGTAACCTTATTAACAGTGTAGCAAGCCACACCCTGTTCTGTTAGCCTTCAAAGCCTTTGCTATTCATCACTAGGCTCTATGTACAGGACAATTCTGCTAGAAGCTCTCTGTTATGCTATTTCCTCTGCACACTCTTAAGAAACAGTTGCATCAATTCTTGTTTATTTAACAATTGATGAGACTAACTCAGGAAGTTAATGTACTAACCTAAGGCCACACAACTAGTAATTGGTGAAGCTAAGTCTTAACCAGATCATTTCTTTCAATTTATTATTGCCAGTTTCTGTTTCCCATGGTGCTCTTCTCATTCTTTGCAGAAGGCAGTCGGGGGAACAACAGTCTCCTCATTCTGTTTTCCTCTCACCCTCACAATCAGACAACAGGCCATTCCTTTCTGTCTCTGACTCCTGTGGTGGGATTCTCAGGCAGGGCTAATGACAGCCAGAAATACACAGGTTGTAATCATCTTTAAAACTATGTAGTTATTTAAGTAAATTAAACCTGATTCCATAGTATTATCTTTTACTGTTTTTATAGCCCACATACAGTAATTCAACTATAATTGTGTCAGTCTCGCTCTTGTGAACTCTCTTAGTGAAACTAACCACTATTCATTCACAACATTTTATACTGAAAAACAAATCATTATTTGTTTATAGCATTTCCTACATGAATACAAGCTAATGCACTACTGAAACTCAAACCAGCAGTAAGACTTCAATTCTTTGCCAAACTAGTTAAGGCATATGACTTCTTTCAGTGGGAGGGGAGGCTACTGAATCGCCTTTCTGAAGTCAGAAGCTGTGGCAGCTGGTTGGAGTAACTTTGTGCATGCCCGAGCTCCTGGATAGGTTGGGGGAGACAAGGAAGTACTTCAGGAGGACAGAGAGCATCTAGAAGCAGAGGTCTTGCACCCAGCAATGACCTACCTCACTAAGTGTCAAAAACTGGCTGGAGAAGAACAGCTTTGCCCTGGAAGCTAAACATCACATGTTTCCTCAGTCAGACCAAGAACACGCCAGGACCAGTTAGGTTCCCATGGAACCAGGTTGCCCCCAGAATAATTGTGAGCTGCCTTCCTGTTATCAGAATCACCTGAGGAATATAAATGCACCCACTGTTTCAGGAAGCCTCAACAAAGGACAAAAGTCAAAAATGGGAATTGAGGCAGAGCCTGGAAGCAGACTGTAAAGAGCAGGCCTATTATTCAGTGCCAATGAGGCTGTTCTGACCCCATACCAACCCTGTATAGGATTTCTGAGGAACGACTGGTAGATTTGAACTGCTGACCTTGTAGTTAACAATCCAGTGCTTATCCTACAGCACCACGCCAGGCCTAGAGATTTGTATATTTGCTTGGATATATACATGCACCACCTGGGAGCCTATGTGTGTCTGTGATGTTGAAGAGGGCATAAGCATCCACTGCTGAAAAGTTTTTTGTATTAGGGTGGGGATCGAGGTGGAGGGCATAAAACACCAGTTGACTTTCTCCATAGATGCATTTACTCTAAAGATCAGGCGGCACTTCTGTCATGAAACATTTCATCCCTTTGTGGATCATTGGCTCCTGATACTCCAATGTCCTGGTCTTTATTCTAAGAAGCTGACCAGCTCCTCCTGCTTTGCCACCCCTATACCAGAATCTAAGGCTCACCTGTGGCTCTCCTCTGCTGGTCAGACTAAGTTTCAGTCTATTCAAATGCTGAAGCCATCTCTCCCAGAGGAAGTTCCAATTGCAGCTGGCCCACCACTAAAGGATGTGAACTCACCAGAGGAAGCCAAATGACTTGACTTAGGACTGGAACCCTGGAAAAATGAGGGCCTCGCTGGAGAAGTGCAGTCACTAGCTCTTGTGCCCTGTAAGCCCTCAGAGCTAAAGAGAAAAAAACAACAACTAAGTCTTCTAGTGTGACTTCTAAAACATGAGAACAGAGAAAATAAGCAAGCATGATGTTCAGAGACGTTCAAAGTCAGGTGTGTGTGTGTGGTAGGGTTGGAGTTAGGGATCAATGTCTATAACCTGGACTCACAGAGTCAGGGCCAGGGCTAGGTAAAGCAAGCTGATTAAAGGTCTGAATTTCTTTCTTTTGCACAGGCCACCAGACCCCTATGGGAGTGCATTCCTATTCCAGTTCCTAAGCCTTCTACTTGGTCATCCACCAAGGGGGTAGGGGGTGGAAGAACTTAACATAATTCAGAATAGTAGCCTGGACACAGACTCCTAGAATGTCTGCCAAGTTTGAGGAAAAAGAAATGGCAACTCTTATCTTCTTATGCCCTCCTGACAGGAGGATGGAAAGCCAGGGCTGGGAGTGGGGTGATGGTCCAAAGAGGAAAGGGCAGCCTTGATGCCTCTCAGTGACTTCAGGGATACAATTCTAGTATTTCCTGGCCAAGTCCAACTCCTATAGTCTCTCTTCAGACTGTTCACCTTCCCCTTCTGATTGTAAGGTCTTTTCTGACCCACCCTCTGTAGTGGGTGCCTACTTCATTCAGGGGCAAAATATGCTCCATATTAAAAACTGTAGTCCTTGTATCCTGGGAGGATTCTCAGAGACATTCCGAGTAAAGACAAAGAACCTGGGGAGAGGGGTGGGACTGAGGACCTCTGTGAGAACTTTCACTGGCAGTAGGATCTTCCTATCATCTATGCACTGGGCTGAGAAAACGTGAAGCCTAAACTGGAAAGAATGGTTTCCAACATTCTTTTTGCTATTGGTGGGTGTCTTCGAGTCAGTGTCAACTCATGCACAACAGAATAAAACACTGCCCTGTCCTACACCAACATCACAAATGTTGCTATGTTTGAGCCCATTGTTGCTGCCACTGTGTCATTCTGTCTCTTGGAGGGTTTTGATCTTTTTTGCTGACCCTCCACTTTACCAAGCATCATGTCCTTCTCCAAGGACTGGTCCCTCCTGACAACATGTCCAAATATCAAGAGACGAAGTCTTGCCATTTTTGCTTCTAAGGAGCATTTCAGCTATACTTCTAACATATATCTGCTTGCCCTCTGGCAGTCCATTTCTTTCAACATTCTTCTCTGGTCTTCTTCATTCATTGTCCAAATTTCAATGCACATGAGGCAACTGAAAATACCATGACTTGGGTCAGGTGCACCTTAGTCCTCAAAGTAGTATCTTTGCCTAACGCAGTATGATGTTTGATTTCTTGACTGCTACTTCCATGATCACTGATTGTGAATTCAACCAAAATGAAGTCTTTGATAATTTCAATCAGTTTTTAATTATGTTATTTATTGGCTCAGTTCTAGAGATTTTGGTTTTCCTTATATTAAGGTAAAATCCACACTGAAGGCTGTAGTCTTTGATGTTCACCAGTAAGTATTCCAAATCCTCTTTGCTTCTAACACCCAAGGTTATGTTATCTGCATATCACAGGTTGTTAATGAGTCTTTCTATAATCCTGATGCTATAGTCTTCATGTAATCCAGCTTCTCAGATTCTTTGCTCAGCACACAGACTGAATAAATATGATGAAAGGCTACAGCCTTGGCACACACCTTCCTGATTTTAAACCATTCACTGTCTGTTGTTCATTGTCCTACCTTCACATGTAAACAAGGCAGTTGGAAAAACCATGAGTTGGGTCAGGTATACCTTAGTCCTCAAAGTAATATCTCTGCCCTTGAACAGTTTAAAGAGGTCTTTTGCAGTAGATATGCCTAATATAATACTTTGTTTGATTTTCTGACTGCTGCTTCTATAAGTGGTGATTGTGGATCCAAGCAAAATGAACTCCTGAACAGCTTCAATCTTTTCCCCATTTATCATGGTGTTATTGATTGATCTAGTGGTGGTATTTTTGTTTTCTTTACATTGAAGTGCAATCCATAATGAAGGCTGTAGTATTTAATCTTCATCAGTAAATTCATTAAGTATTTCAAGTCTTCTTCACTTTCAGCAAGCAAACTTGTATCATTTGTATATTGCAGGTTGCTAATAAGGCTTCCACCTGACACTGTTCTTCATATAATCCAGCTTCTCAAATTATTTGCTCAGCATGCAGACTGCACAAGTAAGGTTAAAGGAACCAGTGAGGGAGTCTTAAATAAATGGAGAAAGCTGGAGAGAATGGAGTGGGACCTTTAGACTTCTGTTAGGACATTTGGAGTGAGCCAGATGGGTACAGAGATTATTTGCATTATTTCTCAAAACCTCCTTGGCTACTATAGAAATGACTTAGGTGTCAATTTAAGATCATAACTGTCAAAGCCATGCTTTTCAAAAGATGACACACATTGTTAAGTATTAACTCAACACAGAGTGAGTTCTAGAATCAGAATGCCTGGATTTTCAGACTAATACCAAGGGTTACACATGTGTTCTTTAGCAAGGTATTTTAGCTTCCTGAGTCTCCATTTCTTTATCTGTAAAAGGGAGTATTAGTTGTTATTGTAAGGTGCCTTCAAGTAGGTTCCAACTCATAGTGACTTACCCCTTACACATCAGAACAAAATATTACCTAGTTTTCCCCAGGGTCACAATTGTTATGTTTGAGCCCATTGTTGCTGCCACTGTACCAATCCATCTAATTGAAGGTCTTGCTCTTTTTTGCTGACACTCCAGTTTACCAAGCATGATGTCTTCTTCGGGAACTGATTGCTTCTAACATGTCAAAAGAACTAGAGACTAAGTCTTACCACCCTTGCTTTCAAAGAGCATTTTGGCTATATTTCCTCTAAGACAGATTTTTTTCCATTTAATTCTTGATGATTTCCAATTTTCCTAGATCCATACTTTGTATATCCTATATTCTGTTTATTAATGTATGTTTGCAACTGTTTCTTCTCATTTTGAGTTGTGCCCTGTGCAAATGAAGATCCTGAAAGCTTAACTCCATCCACATCATTAAAGTCAACTTGACTTTGAGAAGGCAGTTCTTTCCAAGTTATATTTTAAGTACTTTCCAACCTGAGGGGCTCATCTTCTGGCATTATATCAGACAACGTTCCACTGCTATACATTAGGTTTTGTGTGGCTAACCATTCAGAAATTGCCAGCCTCTCCTATTTCCTAGTCTGTCTTAGTCTGGAAACTCTGTTGACATCTGTCCACTGTGGGTGACCCTGCTAGTATTCAAAATGCCGGTGACATATCTTCCAGAATCACAGCAACACCAAAGCCACCACAGTACAACAAACTGACAGACAAGTTGTGGTAAAGGGTGTGATATATATGGTGTTATTAGACACCTCAGAAAGCTGTTGAAGGGGTCAATGAGAATCTTCATGTGTAGTACACGGTACAATGCCCGATACGCAGGTTGACTACACTTTAACTAGCATCTCATTTGTGCCAGTAGTGAACAGTGTACTTGGGATGAAAAACAGGAGTGTCTAGCCTGTTTTCTCTATGTAGAAAAGCAAACAGGGGTTTTTTGTAGGGACATGTGAACATCAGCCCAGGGGAGATATGTCCAATGAGGGTACAGGAAGGCCCAAGGTCAGGGTAGGAAGGCAACTTGAGGGTTCAAAGGAGAATCTTTGAAGCCTTGTAGAAGCAGTGGGGGGATGGAGGCTACCTGGCTGGTAGCCTTGGCAGAGCTACTAAAACCTTTCAGAGCTTACTATCTAAATAAATCGGTATCGTACCCAACCCATTCAGAGTTGGAGAAGTGGTTCTGAACATTCTGTAACCTGTGGCAGGGAGGACCATCCAGGCCAAGACACCTTTTCCTTTACAGTATGAACATTGGGCTCAGAAAACACTTCTTCATAAGACAGAGTATGATTGATGAAAGGATAAGATCCCAGGTTACTGAGCTAAAGGCCCTATGTTTGAAGTCCCAGGTCTGTTAATCACTAACTGGGGGACTTTAGGGAAATCACTCAATTCCTCTGGGCCTTCGTTGTTATTATTGTTGTTGTTGTCTGTAACATGGCCATGAAAACAATTCTGACCTCAGAGGTTTATTCTGAGATCAATAAGTGTAACGTGTGTCTATCACATAGTTATTATCAGTATCAAATGTTATTATCAATTCATTCTCACAGCCTCACATTCTCCATTCTTATGTCCCACTAAGTCCCACCACCCATTTCCATGAGCATTACTGAGAAGGAAATATTTAAGCTGTCTCTCCTTATTTAAGAGCCCTCTCCACTTGCAGTAAATGGTTTTGCTCTTTGGAACTTTAATTCTGACTTCCACTCCAACATCATTTTTAGCCAAAGTAAAACTCAAATTCTTGAGATTGAAGCCTAGCCTTGGGGCTGATCATACATGAAGATTCAAGGAATAGTAAGCAGCTCCACACAGTCTGAATCTACAATGTATATGGTGGGGAAGGTGGGTGAAAGTTATGACTTAGAGCAACAGGTCTCATAGTGGGAAGTGTTGTGTGTGCGTATGGTGGAAATGGGGGTTGATTTCATCCTCAGGGGATATTTGGTCACGTTGGAAAATATTTTTGATTGTCTCAATTAAAGGTGCAGGGTTGATACTGGCATTTACTGAGTAGAAGGTAGGGGCAAGTCTAAACATTCCATATATGCCCTGGATAGTCCCTACAATAAAGAAGTATCTGGTATAATAAACACCAGTAGTGCTGTGGTTGAAAACCCCTGTTTAGAGGGAGATACTCTGGAAAGAGAGAGACCAGTTTGTGGAAGTGTAAGGTCCAATTGCCCTATAATAGTATAACCATTTTTTAAGAAAGGCTCAGGCTGAAGTGGAAAATTTTTAACATCAACAACTCCCCTGGATGCAGAATACCCCTTCCCCCTTAACTCTGGCTAAACTTGGCTTCTGTAAAAATGTTTATGCAAACTCCTTGCATCTGAGTGGGCCTGCCTGACTAACAGGACACTGCGGCCAGCCAGTCAAAGCTAACCTTGAGAACAGCTGGCCAAAGTTAATCTTGAGAAGTAACTGTCTCAGCAGATGTACTCCTAGCCCCCACCCTAACAGCTCATGCATACATCATAACCTTGGTTTGTACAAGATAATGTCAGATTGCCTATGTATAAATATTCTTTGAAAAACTGGGTCAGGGCTACAGTCTTTCCTGCTTTTAGGGAGACTGTAGTCTCTGGACAGCTGATAAAGGCTTCCTTGCTGATCCTGAGAGTCTTGAGTGGTCGGTCATCTGGGTAAATTGAGACACAACAGAAGACAAGCCGAAAAAGAGTCATTAAAGATTTTTGAGTAGGAGAAGTGATAAGTTCTATGTTTTGTTTTCTAACCACCACTTGTTTGTCAGTTTCTCATACTGTGATGGCTTCTGAGTTGCTGTGATTCTGAAAATTATGCCACCAATATTTTAAATACCAGCAGGGTCACACATGGTGGACAGGTTTCAAATGAGCCTCCAGACAAAGACAGACGAGGAAGAAAGAGAGCTGAAGAGAAATTTCAAAGATCAGCTAGAGAATGTAAAGCTAAATATTACAATAAAATGTGCAAAGATCTGGAATCAGAAAACCAAAAAGGATGACCATGCTCAGCATTTGTCAAGCTGGGGGAACTGAAGAAAAAATTCCAGCCTCGGCTTTCGTTATTGAAAGATTCTCTGGGTAAATTATTGAAT
>NW_006408575.1:9708993-9710230 GCF_000296735.1 Chrysochloris asiatica | reverse complement strand
ATTAACAACCTGTGATATGCAGATACAACCTTGCTTGCTGAAAGTGAAGAGGACTTAAAACATTTACTGATGAAGATCAAAGAGCACAACCTTTGGTACAGATTACATCTCAATGTCAAGAAAACAAAATTCCTCACAACTGGACTAAAAAACAATATTTTTATCAATGGAGAAAAGATTGAAATTCTCAGGGGCTTCATTCTTCTTGGATCAACTATCAACACTCATGAAGGAGCAGTCAAGAAATGAAACGACATATTTTATTAGGCAAATCTGCTGCACAAGACCTTTTTTAAAATGGTGAAGAGCAAATATGTCAGCTTGAGAACTGAGGTATGCCTGACCCAAGCCATGGTATTTTCAATAACCTCACATACATTTGAAAGCTGGACAGTGAATAAGGAAGATCGTAGAAGAATTGATGCTTTTGAGTTATGGTGTTGGAGGAGAATATTGAAAGTGCTATGGGCGGCCAAAAGAACCAACAGATCAGTTTTGGAAGAAGTGCAGCCAGAGTGCTCCTTGGAGGCCAAGATGGCCAAACTTCATCTCTCATACTTCGGACGTATTGTCAGGAGGGACCAGTTGCTGGAGAAGGATATCATGTTTGGTAAGGTGGAGGGTCAGAGAAAAAGAAGAAGACCCTCAATGAGATGGGTTTGCCAAGTGACAACATCGATGGACTCAAGCTTGGCAACTTTAGTGAGTTTGGCCCAGGATCAGGCAGTATTTCGTTCTGCTTTGCATAATATCGCTATGAGTTGGTACTGACTCGATGGCACCTAACAACAACAATAACATGCTTTAGAAAGATAAACCATGAAATGTAGGCAGAAGTCAGTAAGGAAGTCATTGCAATTGCAATTAACTGAGGACGACAGAAAAGGGAGTGAAAAGGAGCTGTTGAAAGACAATTTAGTTCTTATTCAACTTTCTACCTCTTATCAACTCCCATATCTCCAAATCTATTATTTGTATTATATTTACATAAATGCCATCTATTTTGGAGTGAAATAGTATATTTTGAACACACTTTCATGTACATCTTTTTATTCTTTAAAATTAATTATTTTCTTGCTTCTATATTTAGTTGTAAAGAGCAACAAAAATAATAAGCAAGCTTGATAGTTACTTTAAGCAAGGAGTAATGGAACAGGATGGTATAGGGCTACTTAAGCAGTGAGTCCTCACCACTGGACCAATAAACAACATTCTTATCAATGGAGAAAGGATTTAA
>NW_006408575.1:9681007-9708513 GCF_000296735.1 Chrysochloris asiatica | reverse complement strand
GGCCAGGTGGCATCATTGATGGACTCGGGGGTGGCAGCGTTGGTGAGGTTGGCCCAGGATCGGGCATTGTTTCGTTCTGCTGTGCATGGAGTCGCTATGAGTCGGTTCCGACTCGATGGCACCTGACAACAACAACAACAAGCAGTGAGTATAAGATTTTTTTATCTCTTGGATTAAAAAGAGTCTTCTGAATCTGATATAACAGCAGCAATATATGTGATGATATTTTCTGAAATTACTTTCAGGGTTAAAATATTATATATGTTTGTTGTTGTTATATGCCGTGGAGTCGGTTCCGACTCATAGCGACCCTGTACAGAGTCTATGAGGCTGTAAATCTTTACGGGAGCAAAAAGCCCCATCTTTCTCCTGTGGAACAGTTGGCAATTTTGAACTGCTGATTGTGAGATTAGCAGCCCAATTCGTAACCACTACACTACCAGAGTTCCTTATATATATATATATATATGCAGATATATATGGAGTTCTGTAGGATAGATATGTGTGGTGCTGTAGGATAAAGCCTGATGATTTCAAACTTACCACTTGTGCCTTGGAAATCCTATACAGGGTCACTATGAATCAGAACAGACTCAATGGCACTATCAACAGCAACTATATATATATATATGGAGTTGTGAGATTAGATTTTACTGTGGTAAAATTGGCAAACATTTTCAATGAACTCAATGTAAGGAGTTAGATAAAGAAGACTGAAAGAGTGAATGCTAGGGTTTGGGGATTAATACAGTAATTGTTGTTGTTGTTGTTGTTGTTAAGTGCCGTCGAGTCGGGTCCGACCCATAGCGACCCTGTACAGAGTTTCCGAGGGTGTAAATCTTTACAGGAGTAGAAAGCCTCATCTTTCTCCCACGGAGCAGCTGGTAGTTTCGAACCGCTGACCTTAATGTTCGCAGCCCGATTTGTAACCACTACGCTACCAGAGCTCCTTAATACAGTAATAGTACAGGAAAAATAACCATGGTAAGAATTGTAGAAAGTAGTTGAGTTGGTTGTTTGCACATTGGAGGGAGGGATTTTCAAAGAAGATGAGTTATCTTTTAGATATGCTAATCTGGGTTACTTGTGGAACATCTTTGTGGATATTCGGTCATGAAAAAGTTAGGTTTGGAATTGAGATTCAAAAGTCAGAATATTGGACAGTATCAACTTAGGGGAAGGGGAGGGTTGCTGGAGTCATAGAAAGTGAGTGAAAAGAGACACAAAGTCTGAAGATCCATCACTGGAAACAATATTTTATGGGATAAGGAATAAAATGATGACCCCATGTGTTACAGAGTAGGATTGCTTTATAGTGTTTTCTTGTCTGTAATCTTTACAGAAACAGATTGCCAGGTCTTTCTTCCATGGAACTGAGTAGACTTGAATCTCCATCTTTTATACTAAAGGACAATTGCAAACCACTTATGCCACTCAGGGACCCAGGCCACATAAAGTTACTATGAGTCAGAATCAACTTGATGGCAATATTTTAAAAAAATAAAAAAAGGAATAAAAGAACATATTAAAGGAAACCAAGGAGTGATTGCAGGAGCCAGAAAACTGCAAGAAAATTATGTTGTCATGGAAACAAAGGAAAAAGGGCTTTTCAGAAGAAAAGGGTGGAAAATGATGTTAAAGATTATGGACAGGAAGAGGGTCAGCCTGAGAGAGAACCACTGAATGTGATTAGAACTAGTGCATGGGCAGAACCCTAGTGGCACAATGGCTAAGTACTTGGTTGCTAACAGAAAGGTTGGTAATTCAAACCACCAGCCACTCCATAGAAAAAAGATGTGGAAGTCTGCTTCTGTAAAGATTTATAGCCTTGAAAACCCTATGCGTCATTTCTACTCTGTTCTATATGGTTGCTAAGAGCTGGACTTCATTTGATAGCAAGGGGAAATACATGGGGAGTCTTAAAAAAGCAATTTCTCTAGAGTAATAATCTTCTAATTTGGTCATTCAAAGCTATTTACTGGATTTCTATTATGTTATGAAGTAATGTGAGGATCTAAGGTTGAGCTAAAACAGGGTCCCCTACCCACAAGGAGCTTATAGCCTGGTATTTAAATATCAACCAACAACACCTAATATGGCAGTTTATCATTGCTATTAGAGTCCGGGTGTGGCACTGCAGGATACTGCGCTAGACTGAAAGGTTGGGTTAAACCTCAAGGCCAGTGTCTTAAAACTCAAAGTTGGCTGTTCAAACTCACCAGCCACTCCTCGGAAACCCTACATAGGGTTGCTATGAGTCGAAACTGATTTGACAGCACTTAAAAACGACAGTATAGAACCATTTACTGGGTGTGATAAGATCACATAAGGGAAGACTTCCTGAAGAAGGTAACATGTAAGCTAAATTCTAAAGGATGAGGATGAGTAGGAATCAGCTATGTGAAGTGGAGGTGAGAAATGGTGGAGAAAGAGACAATTTCTAGGTAGAAGGATGAACAAAGTCTTGGTGCCAAGAGAAATCATGGTGAGTTTTCAGGGAGCCAGAGTAGTTCAGAATGGCTGGTGAGGAGTCCCGGTGAGTTGTGTAGACACCAAGCCAGGAAAGTCCTCATTTGACATTTGGTTCTTGTCCTGAAGTTGAATAGGAGCTCATCTGTCAATGGAAGCGTGTGTGTTGCTGTGATGCTGAACAGATTTGAGTGGAGAATACTGACTAAGATAAAGTAGGAAAGGCCTATCAATGTACTTCCAAAAATCATCCAATTAAAACCTTATAGATCACAACGGTCCTATCCTCAACCTATCATCTGGATGGTACAGGATTAGGCAGCATTCCATTCCACCATGAGTATGGGATCACCATGAGTCAAGAGTTGACTCAACGGTAGTTAGCAGCAGCAACAACAATAGCAAAGACACAGAGAGAGAGAAAGAAAATAAATTTTTGATTTTGCAACTGATCAGGAGACATGCAGAGGGCTTATGCTTTAACTGTTGTTGTTAAGTGCTATCAAGTAGGTTCTGACTCATACAGACCCTGTATATGGTTTCCAAGGAGCAGCTGGTGGCTTTGAAGCACCCACTTTGTAGTTAATAGCCTGGTGCTTATCCTACAGCGCCACACTAGGTCATATGCTTTGTTGTTGTTATGTGCCGTGGAGTTGGTTCCAACTCATAGAGACCCTATACAGGGTTTCCAAGAATGTAAATCTTTACAGAAGCAGAAAGCCTCATCTTTGTTCTGTGGAACAGCTGGTTGTTTCAAACTGCTGGCCATGAGATTAGCAGCCCGATTCATAACCACTACGTTACCAGAGCTTTAGAGATGAGGAATATTACATTCTTTCTAGAGAAGAGTGGCCACTTGGAGAGAAGTGAAAGGATTTCATGCTGCAAGAGCTCAGAGAGGGAGATCGCACCATCTTCAGGAGTGGTTGTATCTGGGACTTTAAGTTGAGCAGGCTCACAGGATCCACTGTGAGGAAAGCAATAAACTGTCAAATAAGGATGGTAAAAGGAAATAGCACAACATTAGGACCCTTGCTAGGCAGAGGGAACATGGATTGAAGACAGTTGCAGGCAGCACAAATTAAGTTTTTAACCATCCAAGACCTAAAATTAGCAAAGAGTAGAGAAAATAGCAGATCTTTCCAATATTTTTTTTAGCTAAATTCTTTTCTTCCTTTCTTCGATGTCTCCTGCATTTAGCCTGAACCATACAATTAATCACTAACTTATACACTACTATTATAATAGCTACAATTCATTGAACACTTACTATGTGCCAGGCAATGTGCTCAAAGTAATTTGTGGATACTACTGTTTTGTATTTTGGAAACTGTATCAGATAGATAATTCCACTGCCAGGTTTAAGGTTATGTAGGCAGGGGAGTCAGGGAGAGAGAAAGTGTTGCAGCCCAGGCTTAAGAGAACAGCTTCCACAGTGATTTCAGAAAATTTTTTTCTTCTAGGGACTAATGACAACCAAGATCCTTTTAGGTGATGAAAATTTGGGAAAGCATGCTGTGGTGAATATAGGAGATGCATTTGTTTTCCCTGTTGAGTTAGCTGTACTAAGTGAATCATGGTGGTTGAAACAACCATCACTGCCTAGTTGGAAGAGGTAGCCTGGTGTGATAACAGCAGGTGGAGTCTAAGATCCATAGTCAAAATCCTGACTCCTCTCTTAGTTTATACAAGTGGGATTCACAAAGTTTGTGGAAATTTTTCATTATCTTTTAATTCCATTGTTCCATGAACTTTTTGAAGACCCCTCGTATGTTAAGATAAGACATGGATATGCACAGGGACAGAGAAAAAAGTGGCTACCTAATGAAGCGTATCCAAGATCCAAGCCTCATGTGAGGTGACCTGAGATTTCCAACTTGGTCTATGCATACCGCCAGCTGAGAAAACAAACCAGAGAAGTTGGCATTCAAGTAAATATTTAATGACCTACTGCAAGACACAAAACACAAGACATTATAAGAC
Organism: Chrysochloris asiatica; assembly: GCF_000296735.1. NCBI lineage: Eukaryota > Metazoa > Chordata > Mammalia > Afrosoricida > Chrysochloridae > Chrysochloris > Chrysochloris asiatica. The sequence goes on along the minus strand of NW_006408575.1, from coordinate 9,704,061 downwards.
TGGAAATACTGACAATTTTTAGATCATTGTTGTTAAGTGCCATTGAGTCAGTTCTGACTCATAGCCACACTGTACAGGGTTTCCAAGGAGCAGCTAGTGGGTTTAAAACGTTAACACGGTGGTTCGAATTCCAGAGCTGATTCTACAGTGCTGTATCAGAAGTTCTTTTAGAGCATATACATTTCATATTCCTTATATTTAATGGCCTTTTCATTACTTCAGCCTCACCTTCTGCTACCTCTTGAATTGTATGGAACATTTATGTCACCCAGCCCACTCCATTCATGACACAAATAAGAGAATAAAGTTCTGCCTAGTAAAAGTAATTTGTCCAAGGACACACAGCACTAGAATCCTACTCTTCTCAACTCTTAGGGCAATGTTCTTTCTGCTTGGCCCACTTAATCTTCTAATACACAATCTTTGTGTTGTTGTTTTGAGTCAGTTCTGACTCCTAGTGAGCTTGTATAGCGTTTCTGGGGAATGGCTGGTTAGAGCTTGAACCACTAACCTTGCAGTCCAAACCAACCTTGCAGTTCAGTGCATTAACCCACAATGACACACCAGGACTCTGCCTAATGAAGCAAAATTAATATTCCTGAAAATGATGCATTCAAGCAACAAATATTTATTGAAGATATAATTTAAGACAGACACTGTTATAAGATATGGGAGAGAAATAATAAATAAAAGGACACACATTCCTATCTTGTAGAATCTATCTTCTAGTGCCTTTTAGTAAGGAATCCCTGAGTGGCACAAAATATTAAGTGCCTGACTACTAGCCAAAGTTTGGTGGATTGAATCCACTCAAAGGTTCCTCAGAAGAGACCTGTGATCTGCTTCTGAAAGGTCAGAGCCTTAAAAAACCCAACACTCTATCAGAATCAACTAAAGGGAAACTAACAACAAAAATCTTCTAGAAGAGATAATAAACAAGATAAATAAGTATAGAATATATTATTTAGATACATTTAAAAAATCTTTTTATTGTGAATTGAGTGAAAATTTACAGGGCAGATCATCAGGTTTACATTCAACAAATCATACACCTTGTTTCATTACAATGATTAGAATCCCCTCCAGGTACCATCAGTTAACAGTATTCTCTCTATTCATTTTAGCTCTTTTTTTTTTTTTTAAACCCTCAGGCATATATAATAATTTATATCACCAAAGCACACATTCTTCAAGTCTTCCTCCTGGCCGCTAACTCTCAGTCCCTTTCTTCCCATGAATCTAGAGTCCTCAGCTGCTCTCTCTCTCCATGTTCCCATCTCTGCCTCCATTTCTGGTGTCACTGCTTTACATAGATACATTTTAAGGATCAAAATTACAGCAAAGAAAAGGGTTATTATATACTGAGGAATAGTATAACATTTTAGATAAAGTAGCCAGGGAAGTTTCCTCTGGGAAGCTGTATTTTGGGTAAAAATCCATAGAAAGTGAGGAAGATAGCAATGCAGATACTGAGAGAGCATCATCCCAGGCAGAAGGATAACAAGTACAAGGGTTCAGAGATGGAAAAATGATAAGTGTTTAGGGAAGAGTAAAGAAGCTAGTGTGGCTAACTTGGAGAGAAATGAGGGGAGAGGATAAAAATATGAGGCCAGAAAAGAAATAGGGTCTGGTCCATGAAAGGTCTTGTGAGTCAGAGGAAGAATTGGGGTTTTAATTCTGATAAAATGAGAATCTATGGAAGGGAGGAGGCTGAGAGGCTGAGTGATATTGTTGTGAGTGGTGTGCTAGAAATAGGATTAAAGGGGCAAGAGTAGAAACTTGGAGACCTGTTAGACACCATTTTAAAAGTTAAAGGTAAGGCTGATGGTGACCTGGATCAGGGTGGTAGAAATAGGTTAGATGAAAAGCAATATCATTTCTGTATTTATTTTGAAGGTAGAACAAATAGGATGTGCAAAAAAGGTTGGAAGCGGAGAATGAGAGGATGGAGGTAAGGATTACACCAAGGCAACTAAAGGGATGAAATTGTCATAAATAAAGTATGCTTTGGAGGATGGTGGGAAGAATTCCATGAGCTCAATTTCAGACATATGTTTAATTTAAATGCCTATTAAACATTCAGGTGGAGATGTCAAGTAGGCAATTAACTATGTGAATCTGGAGTTTAGGAGAGAAATCCAGGCTGGGGCTACGCATTTGGGTGCATATGGATGGTATTTAAAGCAAGGAGCCTGGATGAGATCACATAGGAAATGAGCCTATATATGAAAGAGAAGCAATTTAGGAACTGAGTCCTGGAATATTTCAGCATTCAGATGTCAGGCAAATGTATAGGATCCAGAAAGAGGCAAAGAGCATCCAGAAGTGTGAGAGAAATCCAGATGAGTAAGGTATCATGAGAACCAAGCCCAGAAAATGCTGTAAGAGAAAGAAGTGATCCCTTTTGTCAAATGTTGCTCATGACAAAAAAAGGATGAGACGACGAGAACTGAGAGAAGTCCATTGAGTTCATACTGGAAATCATCAGCAACATGGTGGGAAAACAAAACAAAACAAAAACCTGAATGGTGTGATTTGAAGAAAGAATGAAAGGAGAGGACCTGAAGACTGTGAGTTTAGACAAGACTTTCAGCAAAGTTGCTATCAGAAGTAGAGACAAATAACCATTGATAAAGATGGAATGCAGGAAGCAGACAACAGTATGCATTTTAATTGTAATGATATACTAGACAAGGGGGGAAAGAAAGAGAAAGAGGGAAACTTGCTTATAGGTTAGAGACAAGTGGACCAAGTCTACAAGTGTAGAGTTTGGCCATTAAAAGGGCATGGATATTTAAAGTCACAGCATAGATGTTTATGAGTATATCTATAGATAGGCATTGGTGCTCTGAAATGGACATGCATTGTCCATTTTGAACCAGGCAATGATGATTTACTATGCTGGGAATGACAAATAGAAGAAGAATGGTGTGGCATTCATCATAAAAAAAAAGGATACTTCAAGATCTATCTTCTATTGATAACCACTGGTGATTGGAATATGAAAGCTGGAAACAAAGAGGAAGAATCCGTTGTTAGAAAATATGGCCTTGGAGATAGAAACAATACTGGATTGCATGACCTAATTTTGTAAAACCAATGTCTTGTTCATTGTAAATACCTTTTTACAACAACATAAACAGACCTCCATTTATAGTGGTGCTGCGGGTTAATAAGCTGGACTGCAAAGTTGGTTTTAACTGCAAGGTCGGTGGTTCAAGCTCACCAGCTGTTCCTCAGAAACTCTATACAGGATCACTATGGGCAAGAACTGACTCAACGGCACTTAACAGCAGCAACATAAATGGACTTCATCTGATGGAGCACACAGAAATCCAATCAACTACTTTTGTGGGAAGAGATAATGGAGAAACTCAATCTTACCTGCCAGAACAAGGCCCAGAACTATGCAAGTTCCAGTTGGATTTGAAGAAAATTAAAACAAGTCCATTAGAGCCAAAATAAGATCTTGAATATATCTCAGCTGAATTTAGAGACCATCTCAAGAGTGGAATTATTTTACTGAACAATAATGACTGGAGACCAGAAGACTTGAGGGATGACATCAAGGACATCATATATGAAGAAAGTAAAAAGGTCATTAAAAATACAGGAAAGGAAGAAAAGGACAAAGGAGATGTCAGAAGAAGATCTGAAATTTGCTCCTGAATGTAGAACTAAAATGAATGGAAGATATGATGAAGAAAGTAAAAGAATTGAACAGAAAATTTCAAAAGGCATGTCAAGAAGACAAAATAAAATATTATAATGAAATGTACAAATACCTGAAATTAGAAAGCTGTAAGGGAAGAACATGCTCAGAATTTCTCAAGCTGAAAGAGTTGAAGTAAAAATCAAGCCTTGACTTGCAATATTGAATGATTCTATGGGCAAAATGAACTCCAGGTGTGGAACTGTGAGTTATTGCACTGGACTGCAAAGTTTAATCTGCAAGATTGGTGGATGTTCCTCGGAAACCCCACACAGGGTTACTATAGGTCGGAACCAACTTGACAGTACTTAACAACAACAACAACAACAAAATGGGCAAAACAGTGAACAATACAGGAAACATCAAAAGAAAATAGAAAGAATATATAGAACCATTGTATCAAAAAAGACTTGTTTAATGTTCAACCATATCACCCAGTGGCATATAACTAAGAACCAATGGTATTGAAGGAAGAAGTACAAGCTTCACTGAAGGAGTTGATGAAGCAGAAGTCTCCAAGGATTGATGAAATACTAATTGAAATGTTTCAGCAAACCAATCAAGTACTGAAAGTGTTCACTTGTCTACGAGAAAACATTTGGAAGACAGTTGCCTGACCAACCAACTGTAAGAAATGCATATATGTGCTCATTATAAAGAGAGGTGATCCAATAGAATGTGAAAATGATAAAACAGTATCATTAATATCATCTCCTAGCAAAATTTTACTGATGATATTTTAAAATGGTTGCAACAGTATATCAAGTGGGAACGAGAATTTCAAGCCAGATTCAGAAGAGGACTTGGAATGAAGGATATCATTGCTAACAACAGATAGATAGTGACTGAAAGCAGAGAATACCAGAAAGATGTTTACTTGTGTTTTATTGACTATGCAAAGTCATTCAACTGTGTGGATCGTAACAAACTATGGCAATCATTGTGAAGAATAGAAATTTTAGATCATTTATTTGTGCTCATGTTGAAACTGTACATAGACAAAGAGGACGTGATTCGAACAGAACAAAGGGATACGGAATGGTTTAAAATCAGGAAAGGTGTGTGTCATTGTATTCTTTCACCATATTTATTCAATCTGTATGCTGAGCATATAATCTGAGAAGTTGGACTACATGAAGAAATACACAGCATCAGAATTGGAGTAAGGCTTATTAACAGACTGCAGTATATATAGATGACACAACCTTATATGCTGAAAGCAAAGAGAACTTGAAGCACTTACTGATGAAGAACAATATGGTATATATAGTCTTCAGTATGGATTACATTTTAATATAAATAAAACAAAAAATCTCACAAGTAGAACAATAAAAAACATCATAATAAACAGAGAAATGATTGAAATTGTTAAAGATTTCATTTTGCTTGGATTCACAATCAACACCCATAGAAGTAGCAGGCAAGTAACCAAATGATATGTTGCATTGGGCAAACATGCTGCAAAAGACTTCTTTAAAAACATTGGGGGTCTTAGGCCAGGTTTTCTAGAGAAGAAAAACCAGTGAAATATATATATATTGTGCTCATGAGGAATCTGTACTTGGACCAAGAAGCAGTTGTTCAAACAGAACATGGGAACACTGAATGGCTTAAAATTAAGAAAAATGTACAACAGGGTTATGTTCTTTCACCATACTTATTCAAACTGTATGCTGAGCAAATAATCCAAGAAGCTGGGTTCTATGAAGAAAAATGTGGCATCAGGATTGGAGGAAGACTCATTAACAACCTGCGATATGCAGATGATACAACCTTGCTTGCTGAAAGTAAAGAGGACTTAAAATACTTACAGATGAAGGTCAAAGAGCACAGCCTTCAGTATAGATTGCATCTCAATTTTAAGAAAACAAAGACCCTCACCACTGGATCAATAAACAACATTCTTATCAATGGAGAAAAGATTGAAGTTGCCAAGGACTTCATTCTTCTTGGATCAACTACCAACACTCATGGAAGCAACAGTCAAGAAATCAAACAACGTATTGCATTAGGCAAATCTGCTGCACAAAACCTTTTTAAAGTGTTGAAGAGCAAAGATGTCAGCTTGAGGACTAAGGTGCGCCTAACCCAAGCCATGGTATTTTTAGTAACCTCATATGCATGAGAAAGCTGTACTGTGAATAAGGAAGACCATAGAAGAATTGATGCTTTTGAGTTATGGTGTTGGAGGAGAATATTGAAAGTGCCATGGGCTGCCAAAGGAACCAATAGATCCGTTTTGCAAGAAGTGCAGCCAGAGTGCTCCTTGGAGGCCAAGATAGCCAAACTTTGTCTCTCATACTTGGGACACATTGTCAGGAAGGACCAGTAGCTGGAGAAGGATATCATGTTTGGTAAGGTAGAGGGTCAGAGAAAAAGACGAAGACCTTCCTCCCCCAATGAGATGGATTGACCAAGTGGCAGCATTGATAGACTAATGCATGGAAACAGTAGTGAGGTTGGCCAGGATTGGGCAGTGTTTCATTCTGCTGTGCATAAGTTCGTAATGGGTCGGTACCAACTCGATGGCACCTCACAACAACAACAGCAACAAGAACACACACACACACACACACACACACACACACACACATATATATATATATGAAGAGAGATGCTTATTATCTTTTAATTTAGAGTTCCAGGTCCCTAGTGGAAGAGAGAGAATATCCTTCTTGTCTGTCCATTATCTTGAGAGCAGGCCAAGAAAGCATCTCTTTAATAGATTGACTGCTCATAGCCGCTCTTCATAGAGCTAATTATGCCTGTATTGGGTTTCATCACTAAGGGAATAAGCACATTTCAACTGCTAAACCTCTGGAAATCCTAGCCTAGTCAAGTTGGCTCAAAACCCTAACCATTATAAACGTGTTAAAAAGAAAAGGTGTCACTTCGGTCACGTCTGACCCAAGCCATGTTAGTTTCAATTGCCTCATATGCATTTAGAAACTGGACAATAAGTAAGGAAGACCAAAAAAGAATTGTGCATTTTAATTATGGTTTTGGCAAAGAATATCAAATATACTATGCACTGCCAGAACAAATCAATATTTAAGGAAGTACACCCAGAATTCTCATTAGAAGTAAGGATGGTAAAACTTTGTCTCGTGTGCTTTGAAAATGTAATAAGAAGGGACCAGTCTCTGCAGTAGGACATCATGCTTAACAATATAGAGGATCAGTTCAAGAGGAAGTCCCTCCAGGAGAGGGATTGACACAGTAGCTACAACAATGGGCTCAAACATAGCAAAGATTGTGAGATTGGTACGGTACCAGGCAGTGTTTTGTTTTGTTATACATAGAGTTATTATGAGTCAGAACCAACTGAATGTCCCCTAACAGCAACAGAAACATGAAGGTAGTTGATACAGTTTATCATGCTCTTTTTTGTTGTACAAATTCTGCCACCGAGTATGTTGCTGTTGTTATTAAGTTCAGTTGAGTCAATTCCAACTCATAATGACCTTTAGGGTTTCTTAGCAGTTCAGTGTTTATCCTATAGTGCAACACCATGACTCCTCCATTGAGTACGTGAAGAGTTAAATTTAGCTTGGGTTGTACTTTGGGGAAATGAATATGATGAAGGAATATTTTGGGGAGTTGAGGACACAGGGAAGGGAATTAAGAGATTAAAGAAAATGATCATGACAATAATAATGTGATATTAGCTGGATAAACAAGGCCATAGCAATGAAACATGAAGCTTTCTATAAGGAGAAGTAGAAAAAGTGAGTTGTTGAGAAACACTGAATGATCACAATTTCAATTGTGGATAGGTGAGTCACAGGATTTTTGGAGAAAGGGAGAACAGGGAATGAGCTAGATATCTGAGAAGTAGAAAATATTAGAAGGAGCTTGAGATTTTGGAAGATTTGAAATGATAGGAACTAACAAAGGTCTTGGTGTGGTGCTGTATGGTAAGCACTGGATTGCTAACTGCAAGATCATTAGTTCAAACACACCAGCTACTGCTTGGGAACCCTATAAAGAATTGACATGCATCAGAACTGACTCCATGGCACTTAACAATGACAAAAATAACAAAAGTTTAGATAATGATCATAAGAGTGAGTAGATACAAAAAGACAAGGAGAAGAGAGTAAGTTAGGAAATAAAGGAAACTGGGATGACAATTTTCTATAATAACTAGGGATTATTCAGAACTGGAGTTCCTGGGTCACTGGAATTAGAATAGAATTATTTACCAGATGCTACATCCCCTCATGAGAAATCTGTACCTGGACCAATAAGCAGTTGTTCGAACAGAACATGGGAACATTGAATGGTTTAAAATGAAGAAAGGTGTGCGACAAGGTTGTATTCGTTCACCATACTTATTCAACCTGTATGCTGAGCAAATGATAGGAGAAGCTGGGTTATATGAAGAAAAACATGGCATCAGGATTGGAGGAAGACTCATTAACAACTTGTGATATGCAGATGATACAACCTTGCTTGCTGAAAGTAAAGAAGACCTAAAACATTTACTGATGAAGATCAAAGAGCACAGCCTTCGGTATGGATTGCATCTCAATGTAAAGAAAACAAAAATCCTCACCACTGGACCAATAAACAACATTCTTATCAATGGAGAAAAGATTGAAGTTGTCAAGGACTTCATTCTTCTTGAATCAACTATCAACACTCACGGAAGCAGCAGTCAAGAGATCAGACGACGTATTGCATTAGACAAATCTGCTGCACAGGAACTTTTTAAAGTGTTGAAGAGCAAAAATGTCAGCTTGAGAACTAAGCTGCCCCTGACCCAAGCCATGGTATTTTCAATAACTTCATAAGCATGCGAAAGCTATGCATGAATAAGGAAGACCGTAGAAGAATTGATGCCTTTGTGTTATGGTGTTGGAGGAGAATACTAAAACTGCCATGGGCTGCCAAAAGAACCAATAGATCTGTTTTGGAAGAAGTGCAGCCAGAGTGCTCCTTGGAGACCAAGATGGCCAAACTTCATCTCTCATGCTTTGGATATATTGTCAGGCGGGACCAGTCACTGGAGAAGGATATCATGTTTGATAACATAAAGGGTCAGAGAGAAAGAGGAAGACCCCCAACGAGATGGATTGGCCAGATGGCAACATCAATGGACTCAAGTGTGGCAACAGTAGTGAGGTTGGCCCAGGATTGGACATTGTTTTGTTCTGCTGTGAATAAGGTCGCTATGAGTCAGTGCCAACTTGATGACACCCAACAACAACAACAACGTCCCCTCTAGCGGAGACACCATTCACTTCTACCTAATTTTTATTCAATTGTCTATTTATTCAGACTGAGGCAGACATTATTTCTATTCACTGATTGGCATTTTAGGATAAAAATAAAACAAAACAGACACATGTATTTTTTTTTTTTTGTCTCTTTGAAGTTAGGCAAGGTCATGTGAGTCGCTTTGGCTAAAGAGGTGTGAGTAGAAGTGATGTGGGTCATTAGATGAAATCATTTTTTTGCCAGAGTTTTATCTACCAAGCTTACTTTTTCCTTGCCATGTTGAGCTAGAGAGCCTGAATTAGCATGCAAATAGTTGTCATGTATGCTTGAACTATCATATGAAGGTTCATTTCTTAGAAGAGCTAACCACATTGGTAATGGACTTTGTGCAAGTACCGATCCTATAGAACAGACTAGAAATGTTTCATAGGCTTTCTAAGACTGTAAATCTGTTCAGAAATAAACAACCCTCCTTTCTCCTGCAGAGCACCTGGTGGGTTTTCACATGCAACTTTGTAGTTAGCAGCCCAGTGCTTAGCCCAGTGCATCGCCAGGGTACCTAACATTGAAGAACAACTACATTAGTAATGGACTTTGTGTGAGTAAAAAATAAACCATCGTGGAGTGTTGGATGTTGATTTTTAACATGGCATTGCTATTGTTGCCAAGTGCCATTGAGTACGTTCAGCTTATAGTACCTGTATGGGGTTTCCAAGGAGCACCTGGTGAGTTTGAACTATCAACCTTGTGGTTCAAACCAACCTTGCAGCCGATCACATCAACTCGCAGTGGCATTAGCTAGCCTAAATCCAAATCAAACTCAATACTATTGAGTTCATTTGAGCTCACAGAGATCCTATAGGGCAAAGTAGAACTGCTCCACAGGATTACTGAGACTGTAAATCTTTACGAAAAGAGACTACCTTATCTTTCTCCCACAGAGTGTCTGGTGTGCTTGAACAGGCAACCTTGTGGTTTTCAGGTCTATGCTTAACCCACTGCACTACCAGGGCTCTTAATCTGGTCTAGGCTAGCTGATATCTATGTTACATGACTTGTGTCAGTTACTAATGAAAGAAGATAAAGTATTTTCAATGTCACAAGATCATCTTGGGGTGGGGGGTGATGGACAAGCTGGCAGAGAAGAGATTGCACACCACAGATTGTATACACTGCCAAAAAAGAGAGCAGCTACAAAAGGGGAAATGGGAAAGCTTTGGAAATAGGCTTTGGGCTCAAGTTTCAAGTCTTTCAGGCGCTCTACAATTAGGCCTTATTCTCACTTTTCTGACTCTCCATTTTAGTTTCTGGGCTCCATTCAACAAATATGTATCCAATGTCAGAGACAGTGCCAAAAGTTAAATGCAGCAGTAAATGAAGCAGGCAATCCCTGTCCTCATGGGACTAACAGTTTAGTGGAAAAGGATGTTAAATAATTAATTTACAACTGGGGTGAATGTTAGGAAGAAGCAATGTACAAAAGGGAACCTAACCTAGATTCAGCCAGGGAATGAGCAGCAGAGGTGGAGGAGAAATATTTCAGACAGTGGTTACAGCTTGTCCAAATGTTCACATGTGAGAGAGAATGTGCTTGCTCAGGGTACTGACAATGATCTGCACAGTGGAGGAGGGGACACAATAATTGCATGAGGTGACTAGAGGTACGCGTGCTCAAGGGTCAATACCAAAGACTTTGCAAGTTAGGGAATGAGGTGTTGATGTTTTAAGATAATTTATTAATTATAAAATGAAATATTATTTTAGTGTTTTCTGTGAAAGTTTACACAGTAAATTCAGTTACCACTGAACAATTCCCATACAATTTCTTTCCACAATGTGCCAACATTCTCATTAGTTTCATTCTGGGAATTTCATTTCCATTGGTCTAGCTTCCCTATTTTTTCTTACTTTCTCATCTCACAATCTGCTTCTATTAAGATTGCAGCCAAGAAATCTGTATGGAGTATTTCTACCTATATATAACACATGGACTCCCTTAGAGTCCAAATCAACCCAGTGGCAAGGAATCACAATCACAAAATTGTAAACATAGTGGAAGCTATAAGGGACCTTACATGATTGTCAGTTAAGAGAAAGTTGTGGCTTGAGAAAGTGGTTTGGCAAGGAATTGAATAGAAGTAGATCTAAAACACATGTTAAAAAGCAAGATTCAATTTAGCATGTGATTACAGTAAATAAAACTATTACTGTAGGTATTATAGTGGCACTGCTGGTAGAGGAAGCTCTAAGTTCACTAGGTGTGAAAGAGGGAGCTCAATTTGAAGCATGAAAAATCTGAAATATTCAAGTGCATCCATCTCTTTTGGGATATATCCATCCCTAGCTCTGGTAGGGTAGTGGTTACAAATTGGGCTGCTAATCTTAGGGTCAGCATTTCCAAACTACCAGCTGTTTCACAGGAGAAAGATAAGGCTTTCTGCTCCCGTAAAGATTTACACCCTCGAATACCCTGTACAGGGTCGCTATGAGTTGGAACCGACTCCATGGCACATAACAACAACAACAACTTTTTTTTTTTTTTTTTAAATTGTTGCAGCTTTTTTACTTAGAGTGCTTTTAAAGAAGGTGATCACAATAGGGGTAAAAGCTTTAACATGCCAATATACTTCAAAGAGTATTTCAAAATAATACAAAAACAGAAGATCAAATGATCCAAAAGATGTTCTTTCTTAGTTTTCACAGCAATTGCTAAAAGTCCATAAGCAGATTTCTCCATGAAAGATTATTCTAATAAGTTTGAGTGTTCAATCTGTGAAATGGTCCAATCAGGCTTTACTCCTTGTGAAAACGCCCATGAAATTCATAGGTTGCATTAAGAACTTGTTTAGTTTCCACACTCTGATCTCCCAACTTAACCTGAAATATTCTGGCTCCAGTTAAAAGTTTCACTGGAGATTTTGGCATTGGTAAGACACCAAAAGCACATCAGGATGTTAACAAACTTCCTTCCTTTCTCATCATAGTAAATGGAGATGTCTCCTGTTGATGAATATACAATTTCGTCTATGTCAGCAGCAAGGGCATTTTTGTGGTTTTCAGGCAGTAAAGGAACCTTTTCTTTCAATACCTGTAGCACCTCTTTGGCCACAAGTTCTTCCAAAAGATCAAATTTACACTGTGACGGCAAATTTGATACATGAGCAAAAGCCTGCTTTGCACCCTCCATGAACTCTGCGATTTCAACTCTTGGTTGAAATAGGCCCAGATAAGGAAAGCGTAATATCGAGTCCGAATCCAGTTGATGGGGTTGGAAACTCCCAGGATGATCATCTTGGTTTTCTTGCATGGTTGGGGCTGCTCCTGGGTGCTGTATGTCCGCCATGGGTGGGCAGGGAAAGAGGTAAGGGCTGCCGGAGGGCTGAGTGGACGACACCAGGGCCTGGAGCAGGTAGCCCCAGGTCTCTAAGGCCCAAGCTCCGCAAAGAAACGGCTTCGCTCCGGAGCCTAAGCAGCGGAGGCAAAAGCTGCAGAGTCTTGTGAACTCTGGGCTTAACCTTGGCTGCACCAAGAGTCGGGAGTCAGGCTGATCTGCAGGACAGCTGCATGGAGAACAGCAAGCCCGGAAGCAGGCGAGCGGCCAGCACCATTTTTATAACAACAACAATTTTGTATTTGTACCGTGTTTTCCCTAAATCTTTGAGAGCAGAAAACTTAACTGATTCATCTCTCATACCTATCTTCCACCAACAAGCCCCCAGGATCATACTTTGCCCCAAGTAGTCATTAGAACATGTTGACCTGATGAGCTAAATGGGCACATCTGCTTCATGGAACTCAAGATAGAAGATGCTGTCATGATGCTTCCACTCCAGGACGGACATTTAGTGTCCTGGCCCCCATTTCACTATGACTACCTTACAAGTTACTCCCCAGATTTGGTTCACCTGAGGTGAGCCACAAGAAGTGGTTGTTTACATCTCAACCGTCTGAACTCTTCATGCTTCTCTGATCTGAAGGATTGGCCTGAAACAGGCATTAAAAAACAAAAACAAAAACTTGTCTCCTTGGGAGAGCTCTAATACATTCTGTTTCAACAAGCTGTGAATATCTGGAATCCTAATTCTTTCTAGTAGAAGCTTTACCAAACTCTTTGCCTCCTCTAAGACCCTAGATGTAAAGAGGAGAAATCGTTCAAAAGGAATGTATTTTCATTATCTGTGCTATGTAGTTGCATGGGTTTCAGAACCAAGTATGCACTTCAAATCAGGTATGCACCAAAAGATGACTTAGAGAGCACCATTAGTACATTATTCTTCAACTAAAGACATTTGTTGTTGTTGTTAGGTGCCATCAAGTTGGTACCGACTCATAGCGACCTTATGCACAGAAGAGCAAAACACTGCCGGATTCTGGGCCAATCTCACTACTGTTGCCATGTTTGAGTCCATTGATGCTGCCACTTTGCCAATCCATCTCTTTGGGGGTCTTCCTCTTTTTCTCTGACCCTCCACCTTACCAAACATGATAACCTCCTCCAGTGACTGGTCCCTCCTGACAATATGTCCAAAGTATGAAAGGCATTGGTTTCTGCTAAAAAATAATTCCAGTTCCCTCCTTCTATTCTCTCTACCCAAAAAAGATGAGATGATGTCTCAAGCTATTTGCATTCATTTACACTTGAGCTCAAATGATATTTAGAATCTTTCTTGAAAGCAGGAGTTTTAAGAAAGCAAGGACATTGGGAATGGAAGTCCAGGGGCCTTGCCCTCTGCCTTGAGCTATGTAGATTTGGGAAGGTGATTGAACTATCCTGGGATTAATTTTACCTTTGAATGTTGTTTGTTGTTGTTGCTAAATGCCATTGAGTCCAGTTGAACTCTTGGTAATCCTGTATAGGGATTCTGAGGAGTAGTGGGTGGGTTTGAACCACCTACCGTGTAGTTCACAGTCCAGTGCTTATCCTACAACTTTTGAATGTCATTGTTAAGTGCCATCGAGTCAGTTCTAACTCATAATTACCCTCTATTGGGTTTCCAAGGAGCAGCTGACTTTGTGGTTTGCAGTTCAATGTTGATCATACAGAACCATACCAGGAGTCCAGTCTTTGAATGTTGTTGTTGTTGTTACGTGCCGTCGAGTCGATTCCGACCCATAGCGACTCTGTATAGGTTTTCCAAAGAGCAGTTGGTGAGCTTGAACCACTGACCTTGCAGTTCAAATGACTTTGCAGTCTGACGCATTAGCCCACAGTGCCACATTTTGAATAGAAGAATCTAATTTCCACTGGGAGTATCCAGTTGATCCCAAACAACAAGCTTTAATAGACAATTTTATAGTGTCTATTTAAATCACAGGAGTCCTGGTGTGGTGCTGTAGGTTAATATGCTAAACTGCAAAGTCAGTGTGAACTGCAAGGTTGGTGGTTCAAGCTCACCAGTCGCTCCTTGGAAACCCTCTAGAAGGTCGCTGTAGGTCAGAACCGACTCGACGGCATTTAGCAACAACAACAACATTTAAATCACAACCTCTCTCTTTCTCTATGAAATTTCCTCCTGTGTCCCCCTGGGGAAGAAGTGAGTGCCAAGTAGCTATGTCTCTTTTAAGGGACTCTTCTTACCAGTCAGGTTAAGCAGATAGGGGTGGACCTTAAGTCTCAACTAGATAATCATATTCTCTATTCCAGAATTTGAGAATTACCACATCTCTACTGGTGTCTGAATCTGTACCTTGCCAGGAACATCCTAACTCTTCTTGGGGTCAACTGAGGTGTCCCTAAATATGATTCCCAGAGAGAGAGGTGCAGCAGAGATGTCAAGAAAAGCAAGGACTAGTGGCTGCTTCTTGCCTGCATGCTGTCAGAATTCGAGTTCTTTATTCCAGGCTTTTCCTGAGATATAGGGGTGGCACTCCTGGACTTGAATTTATCAGACATTCTTGCATCCTTACAATATTTTCCCTCTTTTAGTCTAAGATACTACAAGGAGGTTTCTATTCCTTACAGTCAAAATATCCTGATCTTATAAATAAGCTGGTAGAGGGAGTCACTAAGTCTAGGGAAAGAATGTCATGTCCTGTGGAAATAAGTTAGGCAGAAAAATAGCCAACTGGAAGGCCAGTTCATACTTTTAGGCTTCTATCCAGAGTCCCCAAATATTTCCCAAACAGTCGCATCTAATGGACATTTTTCACTCTGACCTTTTTGAACTCTCTGTAACATTCAAAGTCTTAGTTGATCTTCCTTTTATTCTTATAATAGCATTTTATAAATTTAAAACTTTACTGAGTTATAATTGACATAGAATAAACAGCAAATATTTACAGTGTATGATATGACAAGTTTTAATATATAATGTACATACCTGTTAAACGCACCACAATCCAGGCAATGAATGCATCCATCACTCTCAAATCTTTCCTGGTATCTCTCTGAAATCTATCCATGTCCTTCCCATACCTGCTCATTCCCTGGGAACCTCTGTCCTATTTACTGTCACTATAGATTAATTTTCATCCAACGAATTCTATATGAATGGAATCATCTACACTCTGCTCTTTTTATAAAACAGTCCTTTAGTAAATATTGAGCACTTCAGCCCTGGGGATTCAGCCATGAGCTGGACAAACATGGTGCCTGCCACAATGGAGGTTCCCATTTAGTAAGAAAGGCAGGTATTGAATAAATAATTACAAAAAAGTCTATTATGAGTCTTGATGAGAGGAGACATAGTGATGGATGTATATACCAAATAAATCTACTTAGGGAATTACTGTTGTTAATTGTCATCAAATTGATCCCCAACTCATGGAGACTCTTATGTGTTAAAGAGTAAAACTATTCCAAAGGGTTTGTTGCCTGCAATCTTTACAGAAGCAGTTCTTTAGGCTTCTTTTCTCACCACTGGGAAGGTTTGAACTGCCAGCTTTTAGGTTAACAGCTGATTGCAAATTGCTTGTCCCATCCAGGCTTCTTTATGCTGCTTCTGTGTGCTGTCAAATCAGTTTTGACTCATAGTGACCCACCAGCTTAGGGTTTCTGAGGCTGAAAATATTTATAGGCGCAGAAAGTCTCATCTTTCACCCGAAAAGCAGCTGGTGGATTTGAACTGCTGACCTTGCAGTTATCAGTCCAATGTGCAACTTGCTACATACCCAGACGTTTTAGGGGCTTATAAGAGATCTGAAGAACTAATAGGAATAAAGTCAATGATAGGCATTGGGGGGTGGGGGGGCGTGAGGTTTCCAGCCAGAGGGAACAGAACGTGACAAGTCCCAGAAGAATGAGAAATGTGGCATACATAGGGAACAGAAAGAAGAGCAGTGTGGCTGAAAACAATCAAGGCAGGAGAAACAAGAGAGTTTCAGTCACTGTTGTTCTTCCGGTTCAAGTGTTCTCTCCTCCTCCCATCTATGAAATCATCCTTTCCTCACTCTCATCCAGTCTTTCCAATATCTCTCTCTTTTCTTTCTTTCTTTCTTTCTTTCTTTCTTTCTTTCTTTCTTTCTTTCTTTCTTTCTTTCTTTCTTTCATTCTTTTGTCAACCTTATTCATGGCTTCAAGAAAGAAAATTTCCAACTAGAGAACTAATGAATTATAGTTACATAGTCAGCTGGCGCTGGTACCAAGCTGTAGACACAACTCAACTACCCAAACTCTGAGTTCAGTGGAGCCACACATGCAGATAACAGGGCTGAATATCATCAGTTCACAAGTGCTTTTGAGGCCTTGACACCATTGCAGACTCAGCATCATAGTCAACATCAAGGAGAGTAGGTGTGGCAGATGTCAAAGACAAGGTTGAAAGAAGTATTTCATTGACACATAGACAGCCCCATGCCACTTAGCACTTGATTACCTACTGGCACTAAAGTCTGTTTATGTCATCCCTTACATTTTCCTTCAATTTAATGAAGTAATTAATGCTATAAAAAGCTATGAAAATATAAATGGAAGAAAGCATGTTGCATAATTAATAATGTATGCATATGCATGGCAGGGTGTTTCTTGCTGGCATACATATGTATGTGTCATTAATTGAAACATAATCACTTTGTTTTACTGCTAGAGTATTAGTATCCGTCACATTGCTTCTGTTAGCTTCCAGCCTAACTTCCGGCTATATTACATTGATTACATGGGAGGACCAGCAGGGACCACGATCTCAACTTTCTATCTATGACTTCAGTAATTTTCCCCTAGACCTTAGTTTCCCCATCTGTAAAACTGGAAGACTGGGGATACAATAGTGGTGGTGGTGACGGTGGTTATGTGCCGTGGAGTCGGTCCTGACTGATAGCGACCCTGTACAGGGTTTCTGAGCCTGTACATCTTTACGGGAGCAGAAAGCCTCAATTTTCTCCTGTGGAACAGCTAGTAATTTTGAACTGCTGACCTTAGCTTATATAAATATAAGCAATACATTCCTTTATGGAAACAAAATCTTAGATGGAACATATATAGAAAACATAAACACTGAAACTCTCTAGTTAGGGTTGGAGTTGGGGGCTTCTTCTACTATCGTGTCCTCTTATTCCAGGCTCTTCATGTGTCTCTCTGGTATCATAGTGGTTACAAGTAGGGCTAATAACCTAAAGATCAGCAGTTTCAAACTACCAGCCATTCTGCAGGAGACAGATGAGGCTTTCTGCTTCCGTAAAGATTTACAGACTCGGAAACTCTGTACAGGGTTGCTATGAGTCAGAACTGACTCCATAGCAACAAACACCACCACCATGTGCCCCTCAAGGCTCTATAAATCATTTTAGAACTTACTGTTTAGATGATTTGAAAGGTTTGCAGTATTTTTTTACCCCTTCTAGGACTCTCAGCTCCAGAGGGTCACATCAGGCCACGTAATATACTAGGGAGAACTGGGTGGAATATGAGAGACCTGAGTTCACATCTGAACTCTGTCCATCATTAAGAGTGGTAACACACTACTCCCCTGCTCAGCTTCTGTGCCTTATACGTCTTCACTGTCAAGAAAGAAGGTACTTCCTCTCTTTCCTTATCATATGGAGATAACAAATTATATATTACTGTTGTTAAGTGCTGTCATAGACAAATTGTGTCCCATCAAAATAAGTGTCAGCTTAGCTCGGCCATGATTCTCAGTAGTCTAGCAGTTATGTAATCATATAATAGAGCAATTATGTGATGATCCCCCATGATGTGATCTGATGTGATAAACCAATAAGAGGATTAAGGGTAGGTTGCAATACCCTAATTCCACCATCACTCTGCTCCAATGTCAGGGACTTTCCCAGGGGTGTGGTCTGCAACACCTTTTTTTTCTTACAAGAGATAAAAGGAGAGATGTGCGAAGAGGAGGAGGAAAAAAAGAAGAGCAGAGTAGAATAAGAAGTCCTTTGGACCTGGTTTCCTTGCACTGTGAAATTCCTTGTTGTTGTTAATTGCGATCAAGTCGGTTCTGACTTAAGTAGGGAAACCCTATATAGGGTTTCCAAGGAGCAGTTGGTGGGTTTGAACCATCAACCTTCTGTTTGTTAAAGCAATTCACATGTGATCTTTCTATTAGATAACTAAGATAGAATGTGATAATGGGAGCAGATAGAATGTAATAGTGCTTTAAGAGATACCTAAAATATAAAAGCACATTTATAATTGGTTTATGAATAGAGGCTGGAAAAGTTTTAAGTTCCTTAATAGTAAAATCCTGGTGTAGTACTTTAAGATAAGTACTGGACTGCTAACCACAGGTTGACAGTTCAAACCTACCAACTACTCCTCTGAAACCCTATACAGGATAGCTGGGTAGCTATGAATCTAAATCAACTCAACAGCACTTAGCAACAACAATAATAGTAAATGTCTAGATTGCTTTGAAGATGCTGTTGGTAGAATTATGGATATCAAAAACAATTCTCAGGAAGGTGCACAACGAAGTGAGGAAAGCTGTAACACTGGAGATGGCACAGATGATGGCAGCAGACTCATGAGGCTGAGATTAAATGATCCAGGAGAATTGACCCACAGAGAAAGATAACTGAATACCTTAAGGCAAAAGGCTTTTGGCAGAGTGGGATGCCTCTAGGCATTTATTGGTGAAGTTAAATTTGTAACATTTGCCTGAATCAGTAAGCAGAATTGGAAGAAATAAGGAAGACAGAGGTGCTTTTGTCTCAAAGAGAAAGTTCATGAACTTCTGGGGTCTCAGATAGAGGCTAAAGGTAGGATCTCATAGGATTCAAAGAGCCTGATCTTCATCAACTCTATTCTGAAATATGGGCTGCTGTTCACCAGTGCTTGTGAAAGTAGTCTGAGTGGTGAAGGGTACAATGAGATGACAAAGCTAAACAAAATCTCTTTCTTAAGGATTAAAGATGTGGGCTCTGAACTAAGTTGTTCTGCCACTGACTATTTGATTTTGGGTAAGCTCTGGTAGTGTAGTGGTTATGAATCAGGCTGCGAATGGCAAGGACAGCAGTTCAAAACTACCAGTTGTTCTGTGGGAGAAAGATGAGGCGTTCTGCCCCCCTAAAGATTTACAGCCTTGGAAACCCTGTACAGGGTCACTATGAGTCGGAACCGACTCCACGGCATATAGCCGCCACCACCAAGTTACTTAAACTTTTTTGGGGGAACGTTTTCTCATCTGTAAAACTGGAATAATAATATTATTAATGTACAGTGAAACCTGTGAGAGCTAGAATTTGATGAGATTGCCTTGTGTTTTTTTTCTGCCTTTGACAAAGTGCAGTCTTACCATTTTTATATCATTCTCTATTAGTGGAAAATATTTGAGTTTTCCTTCTCTGTCATTCTCCCATCTTACACAGATCCCAACTTCTACAAGTTTTACTGTATACATTGTTGGGTTAACATATGTACTACATTTAAAAATAGAGTCGACATGTAGTCAATGTTCATTATTATTTTATCATCAACATCAGTAGAAAACAATTGAACACTGACAATGAGGCAGTCTGTATTCTAAGCCAAAACACACCACTATCTAAATGTGAGTTTTTATCAAATAAAAAGTCTCACATCAAAAACTTTTAAGGATCACAGAAGAGAGAGAAGAGATTAAATGAGATATTGATATTAAAATGATCCCTAGGGGATACAAGCACTTACTTAAGCACTTGACTACAACCCAAATATTAATGGCTTGAATACAATCCAGAGGTACCTTGGAAGAAAGCTCTGACAGTTTATTTATGAAATATACCTACTCCTCACTTAACATGGTTAAGTTCCAAAGATCAGGTCATTATACAAAAATGGACCTTATGTGAAAGTGGAGGATGACCACATCAGATCACAAAATGGAGGATGTCTACATCATTATATAATTGACAAATTATATCATTACATAACTGCCAAACTAATGAGAATTATGATTCGGTCAAGTTGACAACCATAAACATCACATCCAGTGCTACGCTTGCCTTGCCCCTTCATATATGTTACTTGCAGGCAGACATTGTTAATACACATAATAGTATTATGTGTAAACATAGATTTTTTTTTACTAGTATTGTAAATGTGAATGTTGGATAATGATCTAGTCATTGAATGAGTAGACTGTATTAACTATAACTTTATGAAGAATAGTTATATTCTGAGACACATGGAATTGCCATGTGTTGGAACTGATTCAATTTGCAACTATTTCTTTTTTTTTTTTTTTTCTGGTTTAACACATATCAAGTTTAAATGTACTTTTCTAAAGACAAACCAAAATGAGGAAACAATATTACAAAAATGATCCTGAAGGCCAAATAGGAAAGATAGCAGATTTAGCAAAATGTTCAAATTCCCTCTCTCATTTTTTGTTGAGATCTGAGGAAAATAAATGTAAAAAAGAGATGGCAGATAAATTTAATTCACTGGCTAGAGGGTAGATACATATAACTTGGTGATGATGAGGGCAATATACAAGAAGAGGGAGGTTGGCAGAAGAATCTAGTCCTATTACATGGAACTAGATATTTCACTCTCTGGGTGGAGACTGCATGTCAATACCACCATGAGAGTGCCATGGCCAGGGAGGGTTATGGGACTGAATATGTTTGAAGGGACAAAAATACACTTGTTTCATGAAAACATCTCTCAGTTTGTGCTTTTCAAATTAGTGGTATGTGCTGTGAAAGTCAGATCTCTTTTTATCCAAATGTATAGAAAAAATGGTTCTATTGTTGTTTAATCTGAGAAAGAATGGTATAAAAATGAATTTCAGCCCTACAGCTGTATGAATTAGAAGTCTTCAGCAAAGATGTCCAGGACTCAAAATTAAGTTGTGAATACAGAGCTATTTTGGGACAGCACCAACCATGTCCATGGGTTTAATAGTTAACCCCAAAGTTTATTTAATTTTAGAGGGATTTGAGGGTTTCATCACATTATTCACCCCTAACTTAAAGAAGAAAGTACTGGTGTGGTGCTATAGGATAAGCACTGGACTTCAAGGTCAATTTGAACAGCAAGGGTTGAAACCTACCAGCCATTCCTCAGAAACCCAATGTAGGGTAGCTATGCGTCAGAATGGACTCATCAGCACTTAACAACAGTAACAAACTTTAATGTAATATTCTTAATGGTCCATTTGATGGGCTCAGTTACTCCTTTTGTTTCAGACCTTCGATTCCTGAGACAATTAACATCCCTATGGGTGAGTCAGACTAGTGATGTGGCATTGTAGGATCAGCAAACCACAAGGTTGGCAGTTCAAACTCACCATCTGTTCTTTGGAAACCCTACACAGGGTCACTATGAGTCGGAACCGACGGAGCTGCACTTAAGAACAACAGCAATAGGTGAGTCATGAGCCCTGGTGTGGCACTGTAGGATAAGTGTTCAATTGCTAACTGCAAGATCAGCAGTTCAAACTCATCAGCTGCTCTCAGAAACCCTGCATAGATTTGCTATGACTCAACAGCACACAACAGAAACATGGGTGAGTCACATTTTGTTGTTTTCAGGCTCTTTTTATATATTGCCCTGGAGTTGACTCCATGGCGACACCATCTGCATCAGAAAAGAACTGTGCTCCATAGAGTTTCCAATGACTGATTTTTCAGGAGTCTCTGGGTGAACTTAAACCTCTATCCTTTCAGATAGCAGTCAAATATGTTTACTATTTGTACCACTCAGTGACTCCATGCCCCAGCCTAAAAGAGTAAGCAAGATTCAGTATTCATTTCTGAAATGGGTTTTGATGGGAGAGGAGAGGTAGGTTGACCCCTTATGTCTGGGGAAAGACAATGAGTGCCCCCAAGGGAAGAAATGCTATACAGCCTGTAACTAACTGCCAGTGATAATCTTTGCCAGTCTCCTAACTGCTTCTAATAAACTCTGGCCTCTAGAACCTTATGATGTCCACCACTATGTTTAAAAAATTTTAAATATGGCAAAGAAGAGAAGTTGAAGTTAACAATTGCATATTATAACATCAGAATTTCAGAAGCAAACCTAGGACTCATCTACAATGGGACAACTCACAACATTTCACTTTGCAACTCCCATTGATGGTACAGTCTGGGGCACAGGTTGAAGGAGGACCATGAAACTCCTTCCTTACTGAGCGCATCACATTGAGATCTATTGGCAAGGCATGCCATGGGGGAAAATAGGAAGTGCAAAATTTTATGTCATCGTTTTCCTGATTTTTAAGATCTGCAGCTACTGAGTTCTGTCCCTACTGTCTGTCTCTTTCTGCAGCTAAGGTTATTTGACTTCTCATTTCCTCCTTTGTAAAACTGCAATGATAGTACAGGTGTCATCAAATCCTTGTGAGGTGTAAAAGAGCTAATGCATGCAGTGTGTTAATATGCATCTGGCTTATACTCTGTTATTGCTGTAGTTAAGTGCTGTTGTTAAGGGTCAGTTCTGACTCAAAGCAACCCTATTTAGAGTTTCTGAGAACTAAAAGTCACTGAGAAGACAAGAAAGAAGGAAAAGGTCAAAATGGATGTCAGAAGAGACACTGAAACTTGCTCTCTAGCATAGAGATGTTAAGTAAGTGGAAGAAATGAGGAGGTCTAAGAACTGAAAAGAAAATTTCAAAGATCAGCTCGAGAAGATAAAGACAAATATTACAATAAAATGTGCAAAGATCTGGAATCAGAAAACCAAAAAGGAAGAACACGCTCAGCATTTCTCAAGCTGGGGGAACTGAAGAAAAAATTCAAACCT
>NW_006408575.1:9670444-9679807 GCF_000296735.1 Chrysochloris asiatica | reverse complement strand
ACCTCATATGCATATGAAAGCTGGACAGTGAATAAGGAAGTGTGTAGAAGAATTGATGCATTTGAGTTATGGTGTTGGAGGAGAATATAGACAGTGCCATGGACTGCCAAAAGAACCAATAGATCCGTTTTGGAATAAGTGCAGCCAGAGTGCTCCTTGGAGGCCAAGATGGCCAAACTTTGTCTCTCATACTTCAGATATATTGTCAAGAGGGACCAGTCGCTAGAGAAGGATATCATGTTTGGTAAAGTGGAGGGTCAGAGAAATGGATTGACCAAGTGGCAGCATTGATGGACTCAAGTTTGGCAACAGTAGTGAGGTTGGCCAAGGATTGGGCAGTGTTTTGTTCTGTTGTGCGTAAGGTAGCTATGGGTCAGTCCTGATTCAATGGCACCTAACAACAACAACAACTAGTGGGTTTGAACTATTAAACTTTGGTTATCAGTCCATTGTTTATCCTATCAGTCCAGTACCACACCAAGGTGCTCACTTGCCCTAAATGCCCACTAAATGGTAATTATCAAGTTTCTCAACAGCTTTATAAGATGAGGTTTATTCTTATCTTCAGGTAGTTTTTTAAGATGCTAAAAAAGGGTTCTAACTGAGAAGCACATTTCATGACATCACTAGGATTGGTAACATGCATCATGTTACTCAGGACATCATTCCTCACCCCTCATCAACTCCCTCCTGTTCCAGATCTTACAGAATCCTTGTTGTTGTTGTTAGGTGCCATTGAGTCGGTATAGACTCATAGCAACCTTATGCACAGCAGAACAAAACCCTGCCCGCTCCTGGACTACACACACCATTGTTGCACTCTTGGACCCATTGATGCTGCCACTTTGCTAATCCATCTCGTTTGGGGTCTTCCTCTTTTCTCTGACCCTCCCATCTTACCAAACATGATATTCATCTCCAGCGACTGGTCCCTCCTGACAATATGTCTGAAGTGTGAGAGATGAAGTATGGCCATCCTGGCCTCCAAGGAACACTCTGGCTGCACTTCTTCCAACACATATCTGTTGATTCTTTGGCAGTCCATGGCACTTTCAAGATTCTCCTCCAACACCATAACTGAAAAGCATCAATTCTTCTACAGTCTTCCTTATTTGCTGTCCAGCTTTCACATGAGTATGAGGTTATTGAAAATACCATGGCTTGGGTCAGGTGCACCTTAGTCCTCAGGCAGACATCTTCGCTCTTCAACACTTTAAAAAAGTCTTGTGCAGCAGATTTGCCTAATGCAATACTTTGTTTGATTTCTTGACTGCTGCTTCTGCGAGTGTTGATAGTTGATTCAAGAAGAATGAAGTCCTTGACAGTGTCAATCTTTTCTCCATTTATAAGAATGTTGTTTATTGGTCCAGTGGTGAGGATTTTTTGTTTTCTTGACATTGAGATGTAATCCATACTGAAGGCTATGCTCTTTGATCTTCATCAGTAAGTATTTTAAGTCCTCTTAACTTTCAGCAAGCAAGGTTGTATCATCTGCATATCACAGGTTGTTAATGAGTCTTCCTCCAATCCTGATGCCACATTTTTCTTCATAGAACCCAGCTTCTCAGATTATTTGCTCAGTATACAGTTTGAATAAGTATGGTGAAAGAATACAACCCTGTCACACACCTTTCTTAATTTTAAACCACTCAGTGTTCCCATGTTCTGTTTGAACAGCTGCCTTTTGGTCTATGTACAGATTTCTCATGAGCACAATTAAGTGTTCAGGAATACTCATACTTCACAATGTTGTCTATAGCTTGTCATGATCCACACTGAAAGCCTTTGTGGAGTCAATAAAGCACAAGTAAACATCTTTCTGATATTCTCTGCTTTCAGTCAGCATCCATCGGACATCAGCAAAGATATATCTTGTTCCATGGCCTCTTCTGAATCCAGCTTGAATGTCTGAAAGTTCTTTTTCAATATATGCTTGCAGCCATTTCTGTATTACCTTTAGTAAAACTTTACTCATATGGTGTATCAAAGAGATTGTCCGATGATTTCCACAATCTGTTTGGTCTTCTCTCTTTGGAATGGGCACGAATATGAATCTTTTCCAATCAGTAGGCCAGATAGTTGTCTTCCAAATTTCTTTACATAGATAAGTGAGTGCCTCCTATGCCACCTCACTTTCCTGAAAGATTTCAATTTTTAATCCATCAATTCCTGGAGCCTTCTCTTTGGCAATTATTTCAATGCACCGTCATTATCAATTTTAAACATAGACTAATATGTGATTAATAAGGAGCCCTGGCAGTGAAGTGGGTTACAATTTGGGCTAAAAACTGCAAGGTCAGCAGTTTGAATCTATCAGCAGTTAAGTGGGAGAAAGATGAGGTATTCTACTCTGATAAAGATTTATAGCCTCAGAAACACTATAAAGGGTCCCTATGAGTCTGAACCAACTCAATGGCATGGCCAATATGTAATAAATATAGTTTTAAATTGTTTAAATGCTATTTTTCTTAGATGATATGAATACAAACAAAATTATTTTGTAAAATCTTTCTACATTGAATTACAACATTATTAGTTACATTATTAGTAACTGAGCAGAAGCCTCTATTTGTTTTTCTCCTTATTTCCTTTAATTACTACTTCATTGTCAAATAGTTTTTGCTACATTTTCACAAATATTAATTACCTCTCTATTTTAAATAAAATAATAAAAATTGTGACCATGTATAAACCAAATAGACTAAACCTACTGTGGTACTGTGGGATAATGCACTGGACCACAAGTTTAGTTTGAACTGCAATGTCTGCAGTTGAAATTCACCAGTTGCTCCTCAGAAATCCTGTACAGGGTTACTATGAGTTGAAACCAACTCGATGGCACATAACAACAACAACAAATGCTGTCGAGTCTGTTCAAACTCGCAGTGACCCTACATAGGCTTTCCAAAACAGTAAATCTTCACGGGAACTGAGAGTCATATTTCTCTCCCAAGAAACAAGTGTTGACCTTGGGGTTGGCAGTCTAGTGCTTATATTACAATGCCACCTGGGCTCCTTTGACAAAATTCAGTGATTAGATAAACACCAGGAGTAGCCCACAGTCTCAGGACCCACCATGAGCATTTGGCATAACATAGTCTACAAAAACCATGTTCTACATTCTACTTTGGTGAGCAGTGACTGGGATCTTAAAAGCTTATCAGTGGCCATCTAAGTCTAACTATTGGTCTCTCTCTGTGCAGAGGAAAGAAGAGTAATGACAATTCAAGACACTTGGAATTAATTAGTCCAGTGAACTAATGGAAAACATGAACAACAAATTCCACAAAACCTGAGACTGGAAGAACCAGTCCAGTGATCACATTAGAAGGTCCTAGGTAGAGTGAGAGAAAAATGTGGACTCAATTTAAAAACAACAACAACAACCAGGCAGTGTTACTGGTCAGAAAGAGACTGGAGGAACCTGAGACTGAGGCCTTTGATCACCATTCAGGTCTAGAACTGAACTTGCCCTCATGCCTCAATTTCCAGCCAAGCAGAAGATAGGTCTATCGGGAAGACAATACACTACTAAGTTATGCACACCATGGAATGGTCAACCACTGAAGATCAAAGGACAAAATTCAGAAGGTTTGGGAAAAAAAGGTGCATTGGAAACAAGAATACAGTGAGAAAGTAGGATAGATGATGTTACATTTAGGGGTAATCATTAAAATGAAATGAAGTATACAATTTGTGAATGTACAATAGATGATCTGCTCTGTAAACCTTCACACAATTCACAGTTGTTGTTGTTGGTTTTGACTCATAATGACTCGGTATAGGGTTTCCAAGGTGTGGCTGGTGGGTTTGAACCACCATCCTTGTGGGTAGCAGTGCAGTGCTTATCCTACAGCACCACACCAGGGCTCTCAGTTCACAACAAAAATTTTAAATAAACAAACAAACATCAGCAGCAAGGAAAACAACAGCACATACTTGTAATGCATGCAGACAAAACCACATGATTCAAATGGTCATTGTAATTGGGTGATGTGATAACTCTGATTGGAGTGTATTAGGTGGTTCAGAAAGTAACGAAACACAGAGTTTTAACTTTGTAGGTACATTGATACATGTAAGCTGGGCTTGTAAAAAATATTTCTGTTGTTATAAATAACCACAGAGATAGTTTTATTTAAAGTATATATATTTCTGCTGAATCAGCACAAAAATTTTATAGCTCGTCATTTTGGTATCACTCACTCTGACAATGTCACTTGGTGTGATCTGTACCCCTGCACTCCATAGTTCTACCACTTAACAAACACATAACCACACAGCTATGAGTTACCAAGCTAAGTTTCAATCTTGATCCTTTTCTGGCACTAAATCCTATGCTTTTTGTATTATAGGATTTTGCTTTCTAGGAACTTAAATTTTATCCTTTGGACTACAGCCCTGGACCTGGGACCCTGTCACTTGTCTGCCATCTCTTGAATGATGTGTGTCTTCCTTTTAGAGACTCACATATTTCTGGAGTTCTCATTACTATTGGGATACTTCTCATATTAGTTTCCTTATGCTGTTGTAACATAAATACCACAGGTTGTTGGCTTTAAAGAACAGAAATGTATTTGCCCTCAGTTCAGGAGACTAGAAGTATGAATTCAGGGTGTGAATCTAGGGGAGGTCCTTCTTTCTCTACTTCAATTTCCAGTAACTGATGATCCTTGGAGTTTCTGGACTCATAGATTAAGTATTCTTCATTGTATTATAGGCACTGCCACACCACCCTGTCTTCTCTTTCACATCTCTGTATTTATGCTGTTCTTTATGTAACTCAGAGTAATTATGTTTAGGATCCATCCTAGAAAACTATAAGCTCAATTGACTGGTTGCTTTGTATTGAAAGGTATAGGGGTTAGGGTTCTAATATGTATTTTGTTGTTGTTGTTGTTAAGTGCCTTGGAGTCACATCTGACTCATAAAAACCCTGGTGAGTTTGGACCACTAACTTTGAGGTTCACACTGACCTTGTGGTTTATATCGACCTTGGGGTTTAGTGCATTATCCCAAAGTGCCACACAAGGACTCCATGAATTTTGTTTTACGGGGGTACAATTCAATCTATAATACCTCTCCAACTATAACTAAGCCTCCAGGGCTGACTGATAACCTGGATTAGAATCTGATATCTGTCCCCATGATCTCAGATGCTCAACTCTTGCAAGTGAACCTGTCTTCCCAACAATTGCCAGAAAAAGGCTAAACCAAGCCTAGGACAGCCAAGTGGACTATGCTTCATAGCAACCCTGCAGAAGAGAGTAGAACTGCCCCATAGGGTTTCCAAGGATGTAATCAAGGAGCTCTGGTAGCGTAGTGGTTACGAATCAGACTGCCAATCTCATGGTCAGCAGTTCAAAACTACCAGCTGTTCCATGGGAGAAAGATTAGGCTTTCTGCTCCTGTAAAGATTTATAGCCTCGGAAACCCTGTACAGTGTCGCTATGAGTCGGCACCAACTCCACTCACATAACAACAACAACAACAATCTTTATGGAAACAGACTGTCACATCTTTCTCCCATGGAGCAGCTGGTGGGTTTGAACCACAATCTTTTAGTTAGAAACAGAATGCTTAACCACTATGCAATCAGAACTCCTTCTCAGTTGCTGCGTTACTGAGTAAGTTCAGCTTACCATTCAGCGAATATTTTTGTGAGCACAAACTATGTGCCAAATGCTATACTATAGAAATAACAGTGAGCAAGATAGTTACAGTTCATGATCTAATAAAGCTTATAACCTAATGAGGAAAGGCAGACATTAAACAAAGTCATGAAAATATGTAATCATGAGCTGTGGTAATTGATATGAAGAGAGATTATTGAATATAATAAGGGAAGATGACATAATTTGGGAAGTCATGTTTTTTTAACCTCGCTCTTACTTATTTTATTTTATTGATTCTTTGATGGACAAGAAAAGTTCTTACCTTATGCTGGCATTATATTGATTAAACTATAATGATGAAGCTTTCTGCTCCCATAAAGATTTACAACCTTGGAAATCCTATACAGTGTCGCTATGAGTTGGAACCCACTCCAAAACACATAACCACCACCATAAAGCACTAGAGAATAAGCAATGGATTGCTAACTGCAAGGTCTGCAGTTCAAACCCACCAGGCTTTCCTCAGAAACCCTATACAGGGTTGCTAAGTGTTGACTGACTTTTCAGTACTTAACAACAACGTAAAGCACCAAGTACAACACCTAGTACAAAGAACATTCTCAACTGCTAGCAACTGCTGCTTCTTTTATAATGTATTTTATCTTAATCTTCAGAGGAAGAAGCATTTGTACTGAGACCTAAGGAAAATGGAGACATCAGCCAGGAGCTTCTCAGGTCTAAATTGTCTCTTCATTGGGTCACACATGGTCAAATCTCAATATACAAAGTGTGATACATTATTGTACATTTGAAAGAGTATCCTTAGGTAATTTTTCAAGGTCACTGGGTAGGCAGTAGCTGAGATCACAACCTAACTACTAAATCCTCAATTGAGGCTGTGTGTACTACATCACATATCTTGTTACATTTCATTATTTAAATGAATTGATCAAAGTGAACAAAACAATCTAAACTCTGAGCATGCAGCACAGCTTTAGGGATTTTATTTTTGTTATTTTTCCCCCTCCTATGACATAACCACATATTTAAGCAGGCAAAAGTGTAATTAGAAACCCTTAATATCTAGGGTTCCATTAATTGTCTGGACCCAGAATGTCTTCTCCCCCAAATGTTCTCAGTAGGAATCCTATCAGGAAAGCCAATTAGAGACTGAGAGATTGGGGTTTGCAGGTTTAAAATACATTTTGATACTTGTTTTTAATTCCCAGCATCAAAGCCAAGCAGAGCAGAAAACAAATGTAAAATGAAAAAGATGAAAGGCTACAGATTAAAAAGAGTGGGTCAGAAACAGGAGTGGTGGCAATTGCCACAATTCAAAACGGCTGGTAGAGATACCATCTGCATTGTGTCTCTGCATTTCCCAGATTCCTTGCAAACCTACCAGATAAACATGCAAGTGGGCCTCCCTGAAGTAACCGATCATAGGCTTCCTAATAGTCAAAGGAATCAAAGCTTTGAATGAGATTTGCTTATTCAAGGAGAAGAAATATCAATTTTTATTCCTTGCAGCAACTTGTGATCCAATTTTCCTTTACCGTCTCTGTACTTAGAGAGGATGAACAAGTTATCTAACTAAATATAAACTGCTGTCTTGTACAATGACTGTGAGACCACCCTGCCTACCTGGTACTGTTTAAATGCACAGCCTCCCTTACCTCACATTTTGCAGTTACTCCATAGATCCTCAAGTACATGCATATATCACAAACAAAGCAAACGACCTTGTCAGTAGATGTCATTTTGTCATTTTTCCTTAATTTAAAAATATCATTTAATTTACAAATGAGTCTTAGTGTCACCATGGCTAAGTATTTGGCTGCTAACTGAAAGATAATTGCTTCAAAAACACCAGTCATTCCACAGAAGAAAGAGGTGACAGTTTGCTTCCATAAAGATTGTTGTTGTTGTTGTTGTTGTTCAGTACCATCAAGTAGGTTCTCATCCATAGCAAGCCAGTATAGAGTTTTCCTGGGAGTGGCTAGATTACAGCCTTGGAAATCCTATGGGGCAGTTCCACTCTACCTTGTAGAGTAGCAATTTTTGTTGCTAAGTGTTGTTGAGTTGGTTCCTACCCATAGTAAACTGGTGAGCTTGCACCATTGACCTTGTGGACTGACTTTGCAGTCCAGTGCATTAGCCCAGGTGCCACACTGGGATTCAGTAAGAATCTACTTGACAGAGCACCAAAACAACTATTTAATTTACATTTTATCCTTCCAGTATATTTCTCTACAAGTCATATGTAAGTTTGCAATACTATGTGTTGCTGGAAGCTATTCTGCCAATATTTTAAACACCAGCAGGTTCACCTCAGTGGACACGTTTCAGCAGAGATTCAAGACTAAGACAGATTAGGAAGAAGGAGAGGTGGGCCAATTCTGAATGTTTAGCCACTTAAAACATTATGAATATCAGCAGAACATTGTCTGATATAGTGCCAGAAGATGAGCCCCCTTAGTTTGGAAGGAACTAAGAATGTAACTTAAGAAGAGATGTCTCCTGAAAGTACAGTTGATCTTACTGATGTGAATGTATCAATGTTTTCAGGACTTTCATTTGCTGGTGGGTCACAAATCAATTTAAGATGAAACCGTTGCAAACATCCATTAATAATCAGAACATGGAATGTACAAAATATGAATCTAGAAAAATTGGAAGTCATCAAAATTGAAAATGACTGCATAAAGATTGATATCCTAAGCATAGTGAGCTGAAATTGACTATTATTTACCATTTTGAATCAGACAATCATAGGTTTACTATGCCTGGAACAAAAAATTGGAGAGGAATGATGTCACTTTCATCGTCAAAAAGAGCATTTCAAGATGTGTCTTGAAGTACAATACTGTCTGTGATAGGATAATATCCATATGCCTACAAGGAATATAAGTAATATGACTGCTATTCAAATTGAAGCATGAGTCCTGGTGTGGTACTCTGGGTTAATGGTCTGGACTGCAAAGTCGGTTTGAACCACAAGATAGGTGGTTCAAGCCGACCAGTCACTCCTCAGAAACCCTATACAGGGTCATTGTGGGTTGGAACTGACTTCACGGCACTTCACAAATATATTGGATGAACCTCACCAGATGAAATGCACAGAAAATAAATTGGCCACAAATGTGGGAAGAAATGAAGGAGAAGGTTAATATCATCAGCTAAAACAAGGCCATGGGCCAACTATGTCAATTGTTCATATACAAGTTCAGGCTGAAGGTTAAGAAAATTAAAACAAGTCAGTGAGAACCAACATATAACCTTTAATATATCCCACCTGTATTTAAAGACCATCTCTAATATGGATTTGATGAATTAGACACTAATGATCTAAGAATAGGAGAGCTGAAGGGTGACAGCAAGATCACTATACATAAAGAAAGCAAAAGACCCATTGATAAGACAGAAAAGACAAAAATGGATGTCAGAAGAGATTCTGAAACTTACTGTTGAACATAAAGAAGCTAAAGCAAATGGAAGAATTGATGAATTATGAAAGCTGAGCAGAAAATTTCAAAGGTTAACACAAGAAGATAAAGTCAAATATTATAGTTAAATGTGTAAAGACCCAGAGTTAGAAAACCAAAAAGGAAGAACATATTCAACGTTTCTCATGCTCAAAGAACTTAAGAAAAAAGTTCAAGCTTCAGATTACAATATTGAAGGATTCTATAGGAGTCCTGGTATGGCACTGTAGAATAAGCCCTATACTGTTAACCATAAAGTAGGT
>NW_006408575.1:9649725-9658614 GCF_000296735.1 Chrysochloris asiatica | reverse complement strand
ACAAAGAAACAAGGGGATACTGAATGGTTTAAAATCAAGGTGTGTGCCAGGGTTGTATGCTTTCACCATATTTATTAAGTCTGTATTCTTGTAGCAAAGAATCCAAAAATGTAGATTATATGAAGAAGAACATGACATCAGGATTGGAGGAAGACTCATTAATCACCTGCAATATGCAGATGATACAACCTTGCTTGCTAATAGCAAAGGCTATTTGCAAAACTTACTGATGAAATAAAAGATTACAGCTTTCACTGTGGATTGCACCTCAATATAAAGAAAATAAAAATTCTCACAACTGAACCAATAAATAACATTATGATAAATGGAGAAAAGATTGACATTGGTAAAGACAACATTTTGCTTGGGTTCTCAATCAATGCTCACGGAAGCAGCAGTCAAGACAAGAAATCAAATGTCGCATTGCATTATTCAAATCTGTTGCATAAGACCTCTTTAAAGTATTAAAGAGTGAAAATATCTCTGTGAGGACTAAGGTACACCTGCCCTAAGCCATCTTATTTTCAATCACTTCATATGCATGTGACAGTTGGACAATGAGTAAGCAAGATTATAGGAGAATCAATGCATTTGAATTATGGTGTTGGGAAAGAAAACTGAAAGTGCCATGTACTGTCAAAAGAACAAATAAATCTGTCTTGGAAAAAATATATCCAGAATTTTCTTTAGAAGTGAGAATGACAAGACTTCCACTCTCATACTTTGGGCATGTTGTCAGGAGAGACCAATGACCGGAGAAGAGCATCATGCTTGGTAAAATGTTGGATCATTTAAAAAGAGGAAGACCACCAATGAGATGAATTAACACAGTAGAAGCAACAATGGGCTCAAACAACAATTTTGAGAACAGTGCAGGATTGGGTAGTATTTTGTTCTATTGTGCATAAGTTCACTACGAGCGGGAACCTAGAATAACAACACAACAACACAAATTGCTTAGTTGAATTAGCTACTTTTTTCACAGTGTGTCAACATTCTCTTTAATTTTGTTCTGATTGTTCTATTTCCAGTTTCCTGCCCCCTTCTCTTCTCTTCTTTGCATTTGATTATTGCTGGATTTTCTGTAGATTCATTACTGTTGATTCATTGTTTGTTAATTTACCTATTCATTCATTCATTCACTTCTATAAAGCTGTTGAGCAGTGCCTAACAACAACAACAAAACACAAAACACTGAACCTAGAGACACCTGAACCTAAGAGGAAAATGAGACCAGAGGATTCCACACTGGAAGTAGAATGTAAATCTCCAGGCGCCTAGTCTGTTTTCTCTCCAATACACTGCTGTTGCACACTCTATGAACATAGCAATGGAATTCATTGCAAAGGGCTCTATTTTTAAAAGTGAATAATGAGTTTTTAACACAATCTTTGTAGACAGGCCCACAGAGTGAATGCGGCTGAATTCCTCCTTTTTTCAGCTTCATCAAACCCAGAAAATTCTCCTGGAGTAATGCTCAGGGAAAGAAAGCTTAGAATACTGTTGCCATCTGTTCTAAGTAAACACCACTGTTGGTTTTATTTAGCATTCTCTTTTCCCAAGATCTCCTTGCCCTTGTTTAGAGGTTTGGTTTAGAGGAAGATACCAAGACATAGGGCAGCCCACCAAAATCAACTGGAGAAATATCTGAAAAATAAATCCAAGACCATCCACAGTCTCTCATAAAACCCAGAAAGCCTGATGAGCACACCATGACTTGAGTTTGGGAATACCCTACAGAATAAAATTCCTCAAACTCTGCAGCAAAGAAATACAGTTTGCATATTTCAATTCAGACCTATCTTGACTGTGGGCTATGTTTCCAAAGGCAAATATTGTTGAGCAACTCATTCCATCATGCTGTGCTGTTGATGGCAGCAGGTTGAGGGGACTGGGAACAGAGCTAGGAGTGGAGAACAGAGCACAGAAGAGATGTGGGGCATCAGCAAAGTGATGGGTCAGAAGTCCACCAATCAAGTCATAAATGTTGCAGGATCAAGCCAAGTAAGAGGGTCAGAATTCATGCAAATATGAACCTCGGAAATGAACTCTTCAAATTTGGTGGATCAAGAGCCAGGCAAATAACCTGGAAAGTGAGGTGTCAGGATCAACAAAGTAAAACTATACATACAACCAGCTTCAAGAAACAGAAGATTGCTGTTGACCTAGCCTCCCCTGTCTTTCTTTTATTTTTTTTTCCTAATTAGCAACAGCAAACCTGACCAAAAGTCTCCAGGATGTTACCTTTCAGTTGTCACTTGGTTGTGTTACTATGCAGGGTTAAGGAACAGGCAAAACAGGTTGTAGAATAACTGTGATACTTAATATCACCACCACCAACAACAACCAAAAAAAAAAAAAAAAAACACACAAGAAGTGAGCTCATACTAAGTTGGAAGAGGTTATACTTTCATTCAAATATTTACTCAGCTTTCTGTATGTGTCAAACACTGTGCTAAGTACTGGAGATAAACTGGCAGTCAAAAGCAGGCATGTCTCTGCCCTCATATAGCTTACAGACTTGATGAGAATAGATATTAATCTAATGACTGCAAATTAAAAAGAGAGAGATGTCACTATCACATAACAGGTTCCAAAGGTTAAGTACTCAGTGTTGTCAAAATGATTTGAACTAGTCAGTACGGTCAAAGCAGGCCTCTCCAGGAAATGGCAATATGGAGTTTATGGGAACAAACTAGGATGAGTAGAGGTAGGAGGGAGAATATGAGTATTCCTGTTCTATTCATGGACTTTAGCAGGAAGGAACATGACAAGAACAAGGGGTTAGCTTATGTCAAAAGTCAAATTTTATGATACACTCATTCTTAAAGCAATGAAATCCTGCCAGCAAGATCTATCATGTGTTAGGTGCAGTGAAGAATACATAGCTCCTGATGATGCAGATGATGATGACTTAAGAAGATATAATGTAGAGAGTTCAAAGATCTACCATTTATTGAACTATGTGCCAAATGCTTTACATTTGGTGTTTAATTTTCACCCCAAGAGGCAGACACTATTTCCATTTTACAGATAGAAAAAATCAGGTCCAGGAAGGGAACCGCAGAGTCACACACCTGAGCATCCTACTTATATCTTTGATGGCCAAGCCTATGTACTTGTAATATAACACAATTAAATTACAACTAAGTGGCTTTTGAGTACCAACCCACTGTCCCCATCAGTTTAGTTTTATTTAGATCTAGGATGTGGACAGATGTGGAATTCTGGTGTAGCACTATAAGTTGATGGTTCAAATCCACCAGCAGCTCTTCAGAAACCCTATATAGGGTCACTGTGAATCTGAAACAACTCAAATGCACTTAAACAACAATGACATGGACATGTGTGTATGTGCCATCAAAAATGCATGAAGTTTAAAATTTTCACTTTGGGTTGCATGCACAAAAAGCACACACAAATACATACATAAGGAATCATACTTTGACTATTAATCTTCAAAGTTTCCAGATATAAAAGGCACCTAGTCCTAAACCATGTAGATCATAAATTTCTTTGTTGGCCCAGACTAGTCTTCAGGATCTTAAAAATGTTCAGGTCATTGTATCAGTTATCAAAGCATGATAACTGACTTGATGTGCTACCTAATAGGGTGTTACCAGATCATAAAATGCTAATAATTCAGAACCATGAGGGCTTTTAATTACCATTTTAATATAGAGTTTGTCAAACTGTGTTTCACAAGAAACTTCGTTCTGCAAGAGGTTAAGATAGGAACCAATTGTTGTTGTTTGTGTTGGTGAGTCAATTACAACCCTGCAAATCTTTAAGGAAGCAGACTGCCTCATCTTTCTCCCATGACCAATGGTGGATTTGAACTGCTAACCCTGTGGTTAGCAGTCCAATACATAACCCACAGTGCCACCAGGGCTCCTTATTTTATTGGTTATTTGGAGAAAAACAACTGAATGATAGCAGGATGCCTGTGAACTTTGTTAGAGAGACAATGTCACCCATTCTGGCTGTGATCGCTATGTGTAGGGAATGAGACTGTAGGACAGAAAATGAACTCATGTCGTTATCAGTCAGGAGCTGGCTCCAAACATACTGCAACCTATTCAAGACCTCAAGTTTGAATTTCAAAGTACCTACACCTCATGTGCACAAGTAAAATTTTTCTAAAGACAATTTAAAAATGACTACAACAGTACATTGACAAGGAAGAGCCAGAGGTTCAAGCTGGATTAATACAAGGACGTGGAAGAAGAGATGTAATTGCTGATGTCAGATGGATCTTTGATAAATGCAGAGAATACCAGAAAGATGTTTACTTTGTTTTATTGACTACACAAAGGCTTTTGACTGTGTGGATCATAACAAGCTATGGACAACATTGTAGAGAATGAGTATTCTGGAACACTTAACTGTGCTCATGAGGAACCTGTATATAGACCAAGAGGCCATTTTTCTAATAGAACAAGGGAACACCAAATGGTTTAAAATCAGGAAAGATATGTGCCAGGGTTGTATTCATTCAACATATATACTTATTCAATCTGTAGGCTGAGCAAATAATCCGAGAAGCTGAATTATATGAAGAAAGACGTGACATCAGAATTGGAGGAAGATTCATTAACAACCTGCAATATGCAGATGTTACAATCTTGCTTGCTGAAAGCAAAGAGGGCTTAAAATATTTGCAAATGATGATCAAAGACTGCAGCATTAGGTATGGGCTGCACCTCGATGTAAAGAAAACAAGAATCCTCACCATTGGATCAATATATAACATCATGATATATGGAGAACAGATTGAAGTTTTAAAGACTTACTTTTTCTTGGATCCACTATTAACACTCATGGAAGCAGCAGTCAAGAAATCATAAAATTGCATTAGGCAAATCTGCTGCATAAGACCTCTTTAAAGTGTTCAAGAGCAAAAATGTCAGTTTGAGGACTAAAGTGCACCTGACCCAAGCCATGGTATTTTCAGTGTCTTCATATGCACGTTAAAGCTCAACAATGAATAAGGAAGACTGTAGAATAATTGATGCATTTGAGTTATGGGTTGTAGTTTTTGTTGTTGCATGCTGTAGAGTAGGTTCTGACTCATAGTGGCCCTGTATAGCCTTTTCAAGGAGTGTCTGGTGAGTTTGAACCACTGACCTGCAGTTCAAACTGACCTTATGGTTGAATGCTGATTCTACAGTGCCACACCAGGACTCCATAGTGTTGGAGAAGAATATTAAAAGTGCCTTGGACTGCTAGAAGAACAAACAAATCTGTGTTGAAAGAAGTACAGTCAAAATGCTCCTTGGAAGCCAGGACGGCATGTCTTTCTCTCTCATACTTTACATGTATTATCAGGAAGGACCAGTCCCTGAAGAAGAACAACCTGTTACGTGAAGTGGAAGGACAGTAAAAGAGAGGAAAACTCCCAACAAAATGGATTGGCACAGTGGCAGCGGCTATGGGCTCAATGTTAACAATGAGTATGAGGATGGTGCAGAACTGGATAGTGTTCCATTCTGTTATGTATAAGGGTCCTATGAGTCAGAATCAATTCAAGGGTAACTAATATCAACAATAAACACTTCATGCACAGTATTATCTTCCACCGCCACTGTCTTGCCAGAATGGGTTTGCATACCATAACACATATCTAACCTGAGGCTGTGAACCTCTGTTCCAGTTGAATGAGGGTGTGACTCTTTGATGAGGTGAAGGTCAGCATCCAAGAGGTCAAAGATTGCACTCCTCCAGCTCCTTGGCCATGTAAAATACCAATGGAGACAGTTTCCATGTATGGTCCACCAAGGCTTCTCTTTCTTCCAGTCCTTGCTGCTATCTTGACCTCACTCTGACCTAATTTGGAATGGTGTTATCTCTGTTTTGTTGTTAAGTGCTGTTGAGCTGGTTCCAACTCATAGTGACCCTGTATATGGTTTCCAAGGAGTGGCTGATGGGTATGAACTGCCAACCTTGCATAATAGTCCAGTGCCTATCTTACAGCACCACACCAGGATTCCAGAATGGGGCTGATGGAAACATTCCATTTTATTTCAAACAATCATAGATCTTCTCAGAAACATATAATGTGGTAATGGGAATGTTACCTTAAAACAGGGGGTAAAATATATAGGTTTTCCCTGTATCTTTTATCTACAGCATAGAGCATACTATCCTATGATATTGTTGTTGAGTGCCATGGAGTCAATTCTACCTCATGGCAACCCTACGTAGTAGGGTTTCTGAGGCTGTAAATCTTTTGGGGGAGCAGACAGCCTCATCTTTCTCCCTTGGAGTGGCTGGTGGGCTTCAGCCACCAACCTTGAGGTTCCCAGTTCAGCTCATATCCACTAGAACCACCCTGCTTGTACAGTATCCTATCCTGGAACACATTTTTGGTAGTAGAGGTTATTCAAAGCCACTTGTTTTATTCATAGATACATAAAAAGAGATACATTTTTCTTTTACTCAAAGTTATTGCCAGTTTTTGACAGACCAGGACCAGAACATGAGAACTCAGGATGAATTAAAGGCATTGTCCTATCCTCTTCACATGTTCTTGCCTGCACTCACAAACCAGAGTCTAGTGTATTTACAGAATGGAAAGAAATCTTATTTAAATTCAGGTTTTCTGTATCCTTACTTCTTTTTCTCTCTACTCTAGGGTCAGAAATAAAAAATGATAAAGTTCCATAAATAACAGATTTCCTAGGCTTAGAAAAAATAAAGGAAAGAAAAAGGTACAATTTTAGATTATTCAAAGGTACACTATTATTATTATTCAAAGGTACACTATTATTATTATTATTCAAAGGCTATTGTTGCCTGAGTTTTTCAGGATATAAAAGTTCCCTGGATTTTATGTCTCCTTGTCCTTTGGATCTTCACCACTGACTTTAGAGTGGGCAGTACATGGAAACTGTCCCGCACCATCAAACTCCTCGATGATTTATGCAGACACCCGCTGCCTCTCTACTACAGTATTTTTCCCCCTACAGATGCTGTGATTATGAAATGTCACCATGGAATCAGTTCAATATTCTCTCAGAAATATAAAAGCAATTGGAATGAAAAACTACCCAAAATCTCAAGCTCTCTTAAAGTCCATGTTTTCTATAGAAGCAAACAGATTGATTTTGTGTAGGAAGATAAGTATGTTCTTCCCCTAAAAACAACCTCTCTTCTACTGCCTGATGATGTGTTTGAAGTTCCACCATTTGTGAGTCATGAGGCCCCTTTTCAAAGGACAAATACCAGCAAACAACTTTGAGGAGACTGACAGCCAAGGGATAATGCAGATTTATAGAAACAGAGAGAGCTCTAGTCTGTCAAGAAATTTGCTCAATAACATCCACCTACTTACCATGTGCTGGGCAGTATTCTGCGTACACTGGAGTATTTTATCAGACCTAAAACTAGATATCCAGAGTGATAAGTTCACTGGGGTCATGTACAGGAAGTGTACTTAGAAGGTTGAACTCTATGTATATTTGGTGAACTAGAAAGAGTGAGAGACAGGGAACAGCCAGAGAATTTTAAGAGTTGCCTTTAAAGATTATACTTCAATTCATTCTCTGCACGGTAAGAAGTCAGTGTGAGCTGGAAGAAGTCTATGTGCTGCTTCCAGAGAAGGAACTCTGGTCCTTCCAAGGTGGGAACATTTTGATGTACTGAAACTCCAGTGTGTAAGAAAATACATGCTCCTGTTCAGCATGGGGGGTGGGGTAGAGAACAGTTCAGAAAATATCCATTATTGATGAGCAAAATTAACAAATTTCTAAGAGTGGCTTTAACAGTTTGAGATCTTCATCTAGCACACTGATTAGAACTTAACCCCATATAAGATCAGTTTCTAGTGAATCAAGCACTATTTGTGTAATTATATAACCTGCTATTCTGAATGGTTAATTAACTTGCACAAAGTCACATAGCTGGTAGTATAAGAACCAAAATTGAAATAAAAAAAATGGCTGCCTTTAAAAGCTAATCCTGATTTATCATGACACAGTGACATCAAAGGTCACAGATCATGGGTGGTAGAGATTTCCCTTTGTCCATCCATTCCCCCTTAATCCTCGGCAAGAGACCCTATATTGTTGGGTGTAGCAATGTGCCCTGGTAGAGATTTCCCTTTGTCCACCCAGTATTCATTCCCCCTTAATCCTTCACAAGAAACCCCCAGATTGTTGCGGGTAGCAATGCTCCCAGTAAAATTCTGTTTTCCAACCTCTTTCATAGATACCAGCTAGATAAGGAAGATCTGAAAGGAAGGTGACTCACCTGGAGGCTATGCCCTTTTGTTTGTGGTAGCTTTTTCTTTACAGATGCTTGGAATATTCATTTAATGTCTGAAGCTTCTGCAGCCATCAAGGATCCTGAGACAAACAATAGAACAACTATTCATAAAGGTGGTTGAATAAGGAAAAGAGGGATCTTGGGCCCCTAAGGAGTTGGTGCTCATCTCCATAAGTCTCTCTCTCTCTTTCTCTCTCTCTCTTTTTTATGTTTTATTGTGAATTATGTGATCGTTTACATGGGAGAACATCAGCTTTTCATTCATCCTATCGTATATCGTTTCATGGGAGAACATGAGCTTTACATTAATCCTATTGCATATCATTCCATTGCCATGGTTACAATCCCCTCCATGCATCATCAACCAACCAAAGGATGTACAACTTGCAAGCCTGACCCTTGGTCGTCAGAAACAGGCCCCTCTCCTTCTCTGGGTCTAGAGTGAGCATCCACTCCAGCTTTCCACATCATTGTCTCTGCCTCCATCTCTGGCATCACTTCTTCTCTGGATAGGGTCCTGCACTCTCTTCTCCCTTGATGGTCCCAGGGACCTCTGCTCCTGGACTGCAAAGTCAATCACTCCCAAAATATTCCATTCATGTATGTACCAAAGTTTGTTTATCC
>NW_006408575.1:9644808-9647906 GCF_000296735.1 Chrysochloris asiatica | reverse complement strand
TTTTTCTAATGTTGAACCGTACTTGCATCCCTGATATGAATCCCACTTGATCATGATGTATTATTTTTTTTTATGTGCTGCTGGATTCTGTTGGCTTGGATTTTGTTGAGAATTTTTGCATCTATGTTCATGAGGGGTATTGGTCTATAATTGTCTTTCTTAGTGACGTCTTTCCATGTTTTAGTATGTGGGTTATGCTTGCTTCATAAAATATATTAGGAAGTTTTCCATCCTCCTTTATATTCTGGAATAATTTGAGTAAAATTAGTGACAGTTCTTCACTGAATGTTTGGTAGAACTCACCAGTGAAGCCATTTGGGCCTGGACTTCTTTTGGTTGGGAAATTTTGATGAGCTGATCAATTTCTTCTTTTGTTATGGGTCTGTTCAGGTTTTCTACTTCACTGTGTATAAGTTTAGGTACGTCATGTTTTTCTCAAAATGTATGCATCTCTTCTAAGTTTTCAAATTTGTTGGAGTACTACTCTTTGTAGTATTCTGTTATTATCCATTTGATTTCCTTTGGTTCCATTGTGACATCGCCCATGTGGATTCTAATGCATGTTATTTGTGTCTTCTTCCTCTTTTCTTTTGTTAGGTTTGCCAATGGTCTGCCAATTTTTTACTTTATATATTTTGGAGCACTTTCATTGGGAGCCTAGATATTTTTTATGGTTATATCATCTTGTTCAACTGTCCCTTTAATCATAACATAATGTCTATCTTTACCTATTATGCTGGTTTTTGCTTTAAAGTTTATTTTGTCAGAGATTAGTATTGATAATTGTTTTTTATTGCAATTAGTTTGGTATATTTTTTTCCATTATTTGACTTTTAACCTGTTTTTGTCTCTGTGTGTAAGATGTGTCTCTTGCAGACAGTATATTGAAGGATCTTGTTTTCTTATCCATTCTGCCACCCACCATCTCTTAACTGGTGCTTTTCATCCGTTTACATTCAGTGTAATTATCAATAGGTATGGATTAATTGCTGCCATTATGTTTGTTTGTTTGTTTGTTTGTTTGTTTGTTTTTTTGTGGTGTTTCTGCTTTTTTGTTCTATGTATCTTCTTTTGTTGAGTTCATGCTTTTTGTGTTCTTTCTTGTGAATTTCCTCATAGTTTTAATGTTTCCATGTTCTTCTTGGATTTTCTTTTTTTTCAGTATATTGTGTATATTTGGTATATTAGGCCTTCTTTCTTTGAGGTTATCTTATATTCCATTATCTTTTCCCTCCATTTAGTGTAGTCTGTTTTATACTCTCATCTGTCTGAACTTCACACCATCTAGATCTCTGTTCCTATGTTTTTACCTTCTTTCACATTGTCATTGTTTTGGTCATAGACTGATCTCCCAGATTTGCTGAGTTTTTCTTATAGTTTTGTTCTGGCCTTGACTCTTCCATCTTTTAGTTTAGTTCTGGGAGGTGCTGCCATGTATGTCAATCTCTGGTTGTTGTCTATTCGTGTGGGTTCTCAGTCCACAGAACTCCCTTTAGGATGTTTTGTAATGAAGGGTTGGCTTTGGCAAAATCCCTTAGCTTCTGTTTACCCTGCAATGTTTTGATTACACCATCATATTTAATTGATAGCTTTGCTGTTTAAAGGATTCTTGGTTGGCAGTTTTTTGCTTTCAAGGTTTTATATATGTCTCCCCACTGCCATCTTGGCTTTATGGTTTCTGCTGAGAGATCCAAGCTTATTCTGACTTGCTTGCTTTTGTATGTAATGCTTCTCTTTTTCCTATCTGCTTTCAGGATTGTCTCCTTATCTTTGGTTTTGAAGAGCTTGATTATGATATGTCTCGGTGATTTTCTTTTGGGGTCTATTCTTACTAAAGTTCATTGAGCTCCTTGAATGCTTATCTTTTCACTTTTCAGAATGTTAGAGAAATTTTCTTCCAGAAGCGCTTGATCTATCTCTGCTGTGGACTTGTGTGATTCTTCTTGTTCTGGAATGCCAATAATTCTTAAGTTATTCTTCTTCATGTTGTCCAACATGAATCTTAGAACATCTTAGGATGTCTTTAATCCTTTTTTTCTGCTTGCTCCTCTATCTTAGTGGTATTGATAGAGTTGTCCTCCTGTTAACTAGTTCTGCCTTCCATATCTTCAATTCTATTCCTTTGCTCTTTCAGTGTATTGTCTATTTTTGATATTCTATTATTAATCATTTTAACCTCTTTCTGTAGGTTTTGAATTGTTTTCAATGCTGGTGCCGCTCCGCGGGAGAAAGATGAGGCTTTCTACTCCCGTAAAGATTTACACCCTCGGAAACCCTGTACAGGGTCGCTATGGGTCAAAACTGACTCAACAGCACTTAACAACA
This sequence comes from Chrysochloris asiatica, assembly GCF_000296735.1. NCBI lineage: Eukaryota > Metazoa > Chordata > Mammalia > Afrosoricida > Chrysochloridae > Chrysochloris > Chrysochloris asiatica. The sequence continues at coordinate 9,645,581 of NW_006408575.1, read as the reverse complement.
ACAACAACAACAATCTATCTTATTTGATTTTTCCTATAGCGCTTTCCTGACTTATTCCTTATTTTTCTCAATTCCGTTGTAAAGTGTTTTAAAACATTTTATCATTTTAAATATTTTTCTGAATTCCTTCTCAGACATTTCCAAGGCCAGGCCACCTTCCAGAATGGAGTCCAGGTCTACCTCTAGGTTATTTGTCTCAGACATTTTATCTTGTTTCTGGATGTGTGCTGATACGGTCATCTGTTTTTGCTCTTTGGATATGTTTAGTGTTTAGCTGTGGCCTTAATATTTAATTGAGTGTGTGTTTGGATCTTTTTTATGCTTTCTGATTGCCTCTAAGTACATGCAATCAGGAGATGAACTTCCCTTTTCACTTTTCTTATTGCATAACTGCCTCCCTGGTCTATGGCAGTTGGTATTCGTTTTTGCCTGGATTGTGGGACTTTATAGGGTATGATTGTATCTTAAAATATGGCAGCAATTGCTGTCTCTTCTTAGGTAGTATCAGGAGAGAAAGAGCTCCTATAGGTAAAAAGGGGAACAGAAACAAAACACAACAGAACTAAAGAAAAACAAAAAGAATCCTAAAACCAAATACCAAAACAAAGCAAAACAAAAAAACAGATTGGATACTATAGTCTATAATAGCAGGAAAGGAGAGGAGAGAAAGAAGGAAAAAAAAAAAAAAAAAAGAGGAAAAAAAGTTGTATCCTAATATGAGTATGACTTTAATGTCCTCTTTCAACTTCTTACCTTCAAGGCCATCTGATAAA
>NW_006408575.1:9641839-9644708 GCF_000296735.1 Chrysochloris asiatica | reverse complement strand
TGCATATAAAATTTCAAAGGGCAGTTCAATAAGACAAAGTCAAATATTCTAATAAAATTTGCAAAAACCTGGAGTTACAAAGCCAAAAATGAAGAACCTGCTCAGCATTTCTCAAGCTGCAGAAACTGAAGACATAATTCAAGCCTCAACTTGCAATACTAAAAGGATAGTATGGGCAAATTATTATATGATGCAGAAAGCATTAAAAGATGATAGAAGGAAGATAAAGAAGTTTGATACAGGAAGCAAGTGGAAATTTCTACAATTGATGAACTTGACCTTTACTTATGAATGTAGTTTAATTGCTCAAATTTTCAACTGAAAGGGAAGAAGTCTTCACATCAAGCATCAAGCCTATCCCCTCAGTGCACGGGGTTGATAATGGTTGGACAACTTAGACATTGGCTATCAAAAATGAGGGGATATAAGGTACAAAATGGCTGCCTTACATGTTTTCAAGAGTGTGCTTAGTTTCAGAGAGAAGGGGATAAGGTAGAATCTCTACTGAATCATTTTCTTCTTATCTAGATAGGTCTGCTGAAAGGGTATGGGGGAGGATGGGGATAGGATTGTTTTGATTTAATAGTGAGTAATTGTTATCATGACTAATTGTGATGGTCACAACTGTAAAGTTAGAAACAAAAAGGGGGAAGTACTTAATCTTACATTTCAGGAAGAGAGGACCCCAAGGACCATCAAGAGGAAAGAACATGAGTAGAATGTGGGACCCTAATCAGAGAAGTAGAGATACAAGAAATGGAAGCAGAGGCAATGATACAGAGAAATAGAGCAGTTGAGGATTCTAGCTAGACCCATGGAATGAGAAAGTCTGTGTGCCAGTGGGCAGGAGTCTGGCTTGCAAAATGTGTCCCTTGGTCTTTGAAACAAATATACATTTTTTTGTGTGCTTTGTGTACATAAAAAAAAAAAAAAAATTGGGACTAGAGGTTAATCAATGGTGCATAAAGGCAATTTTAATCATTCAATGAAACAAAATACAATAGTTGAATGCAAAATTGATGATCTGTCCTGTAAACTATCACTCAATTCACAATAAAAGCTGGAAAAAAAGAAATGTGAAATTTGTAACTTTGAGGCTTCAGGATCAAAAAGGAAAAAGGAATTGGTCTAATATTTGTCAAAATGGTGACTTTCCTAATCTGTACTTCTACTTAAAATGTGTATTCCTAAAAACTAAAGGCCAGCTCTAGGGGCAGGGGAGGGGAAAAGGAATACACAGCATCACTGTACCAAAAAGAAATGGTTGATGTTCAATCACTTCAAGAGTTAGCATACGATCAAGAGCCAATGATACTGAAGGAAGAAGCCCAAGGTGCATTGAAGACATTAGCAAAGGACAGTGCACTGGCAGTGGATGGAATATGAATTGAAATCTTTCCACAAACTGATGTGCCACTGGAGGCACTCACTCATCTATACCAAGAAACTTGGAAGACAGCTTCTTGGCCAATCTTGGAAAAGATATATGTTTGTGCTCATTCCAAAGAGAGTTGATCCAACAGAATGAGGAAATCATCAGACAGTATCATTAATATCATATGCAAGTAAAATTTTGCTAAAAATAATTTAAAAATGACTTTAACCATACATTGCCATAGAACTTTCAGAGATTCAAGTCACATTCAGATGAGGACCTGGAACGAGAGATATCATTGCTGACATCAGATGGAACATGGCTGAAATCAGAGAATGCAAGAATACAGAAAGATTGGTGCTTTATTGATAATGCAAAAACTTTTGATTATATGGATCATGACAAGCTATGGACAACATTTCAGAGAACGAGTATTCTGGAACACTTAGTCGTGCTCATGAAGAACCTGTCCATAGACCAAGAGGCAGTTGTTCAAACAAAACAAGGGAACATTGAATGGTTTAAAATTAGGAAAGGTATATGCCAGGGTTGTATTTGTTTTCATTATATTTATACAATCTGTATGTTGAGAACATAATCTGAGAAACTGTATTATATGAAGATGAACGTGACATCAGGATCGGAGGAATACTAATTAACTATGAGCGATATGCAGATGATACCACCTTGCTTGCCTAAAGGAAAAAGGACTTAGAACACTTATATTAATGATGATCAAAGACCACAACCTTCACTATGGTTGCACCTCAATGTCAAGAAAACAAAACTCTCACCACTAGACCAATAAATAACATAAGGATATATGGAGAAAAGATTGAATTTGTCCAATACTTCATTTTGCTCAGATCAACCATCAACACTCATGGAAGCAGCAGTCAAGAAATCAAATGACATATTTCATTAGGAAAATCTACTGCACAAGACCTTTTTGAAGTGTTCAAGGGCAAAGATCTTGGTTTGAGAACTAAGGGTGCCTGACACAAGCCTTGGTATTTTCAATAATCTCATATGAATGTGAAGATTGTACAGTTTATAAGGAAGACTGTAAAAGAATTGATGCATTTGAGTTATGTTGCTGAAGGAGAATATTAAAAGCACCATGAACCACTAAAAAAACAAGAAACTCTGTGTTTGAAAACATAAAGCCTGGGACTCTAGACCCAGAGAGTGAGAGGGGCTGTGTGCTAATGACCAGGGAGCAGGCTTGGTTGGTTGATGATGCATGGAGAGGATTGTAACCAAGGCTATACAATAGAATGAATGTAAAGCTAATGTTCTCCCATGTAAACCATCACATAATTCACAATAATACAGTTTAAAAATAAATAAATAAAGCCAAAATGTTCCTTGGAAGCCAGGGATGGCCAAACTTTGTCTTTCATACTTAGGACATGTTATCAAGAGGGACCAGTCCTTGGAGAAGGTCATCATGCTTGGTAAAGTGAAGGGTCAGAGAAAAAGAGGAAAACACAA
>NW_006408575.1:9637692-9641739 GCF_000296735.1 Chrysochloris asiatica | reverse complement strand
TTCTGGCCTTTTCCCTATTAATAAACTGTTCAGGGCCTGCTGTGGCTGTTTTGAGCTGCCTTCTTGTAGAGCAGTGGTTACAAATCAGGTTGCCAACCCCAGGGCCAGCAGCTAAAAACCATCAGCTGTTCTGTGGAAGAAAGACTAGGACTTCTACTCCTGCAAAGATTCACAGCCTTGGAAACCCTTTGCAGGGTCCCTATGAGTCAGAACCAACTCCATGTCACCCAACAAGCAAGAAGGCCGGTCTCTCTAAATGCTGAAAGAATCTCCATAAGTCTTTTAAATGAGAGAATAATGAACTCATGTTTTTAAGACGTTGTCATATTTGGTATCTGTTACTATCAGGGACTTCACATAGTTCATGGAAAATTCTATTCTCTTTGGAATTAAGTATTAATTTCCATAAACTTTTTAAAGTCCCTTCATATACTGTGATTTTCACAAAGATTTTTATTATACACCATTGAACAATCAAAGAAGTATAATTAAATTTTGGAAATGGAAAATATTTTTTCTAGAGAATGGGATCATGAAAACCAGTTATTCATTCATTTAAAAAACAAGTGGGGAGAATATATAAAGCTCAGGGACACTAAGATGACAAGAAGTAGCCCTTTTCTAGAAAACACCATTTAGATGAGAAGCTCAGTATAAGAACTTTCAAATTTCAGTCAGATAAAAAGTTTTAATATATGAGTATATTAGGGTGTCATAGACATACAGAGACAGATCTAATTCAACTTTGAAAGAGCTTAGCCCCATATAAGATCATATTCTACTGATCAGATGATATTATGAACATTAGGAAATGCTCATTAAAACAATGAATCTAGGGACTGCTTTTTTTCTTCCTAGAAATCCATTGCAGAACAAGTCTTTGCATAAATTGACATCTTGACAATGACTAACCACCCTGGTAAGCATCTGAGGTTTTAGGCCAACTTGGAAAAAATATTAAAGAGATAATTTTTTAAAATATGAAATTAGCTAAAATTGATTTTAAACAGTATACATGTACATCATACAAAGAGTTTTGTTTTATATTTGGAAAACAAGATTAATCTGAAACACTTGCACCACAGCATGATTTGTTTAAAATAACAAAGCCTCTTAACTTACTATTTAATGTATGCCCAGGAAATCAAGAAAGAATGAAAGGAAGAATGGCAGGAATGAAGGAACGAAGGAAGGGAGAGGGGGAAGGGAGAGAAAGATAGACAGAAAGTAAAAAAGTAAAAGAAAGAAGGAAGGAAAGAAGAAAGGATATGTTTGCAACTATTATCATGTGTTCTAGTCATCAGGCAACAATGTTCCACAGAATACCCTGAAGCACAAGGAGGAAAAGTATTTCAGCCCTGACTCCTTATTCCCACAATATGCTACTCCAAACAGCAATTCATTTTTTATCTAATTTATTTACAGATAAAATCAAGGCTAATTTCTCAAAATTGGACAAGCAACATGAAAATCCAGAGACATTTGTCGTTAGATGCCTTCAAGTCAGGTCTATAGAGACCCTACATGCAACAAAATGAAATATAACACTGCCTGGTCCAACAGCATCTTCACAATAGTTATGCTTGAACTCAATGATGCAGCAATAGTGTCAATCCATCTTGTTGAGGGTTATCTTCTTTTTTGATGACCCTTTGCTTTACCAAACATGATGTCTTTCTCCAAGGACTTGTCCCTATTAATAATATGTCCAAAGTCTGTGAGATGAAGTCTTACTATCCTTGCTTCTAAAGAACATTCTAGCTTTACTTTTTACAACAGAGATTTGTTTGCCCTTTTGGCAGGTCACTATAATTTCAACATTCTTTGCAACATCATAATTCAAAGGCATAAATTCTTCAAGCTCCCTTATTCATTGTCAAGCTTTTGCATGCATATGGGGTGATTGAAAATACCATGGATTGGATCAGGTACAACATAATACTCAAAGTGACAACTTTGCTTTTGAACATTTTAAAGAGGTCTTTTTCAGCATATTTTCCCAATGCAATATGTCACTTGATTTCTTGACTGCTGTCTCCAAGGGCATTAATTGTGAATCTAAGTAAGAGGAAATCCTTTACAAGTTTAATATTATAACATGAAAAGCCAGAGACATATAGAGTTAAATAAGTGATATCATCCAATATTTAACACTTGCATCATTGAATGGGGAAGGGGAAGAGTAAAGATGATGTCTGTCAGAGTTAGTGCTTAGACTCTCTTCTCTTGTCCTGATAACATTTTCCTCTGGCCCAAACAAATATAGGTTAGTCAACAGCATAAAACCTCTCCTCTTTAGGAAAAAGATGTATCTGGTATGATGATTTTACCTATAGGTAACAGACTGTTTACCTCTTAATGACTTTAACAATAAAGATATTATTACTTCATATGAAAGGAGCTCTGGTAGCGTAGTGGTTACGAATCGGGCTGCAAACCTAAAGGTCAGCGGTTCGAAACTACCAGCTGCTCCGCGGGAGAAAGATGAGACTTTCTACTCCCGTAAGGATTTATACTCTCGGAAACCCTGTACAGGGTCACTATGGGTCGGAACCGACTCGACGGCACATAACAACAACAACAATGACAGGATATTCAGAGGTAAGCAAGGTTCTGAACTTGTTGATCTGATGCCAACCCAAGTTCTTTCTCTTTCTCTGCTCACTCATACTCATTGTTGTCTTCAATTCTATACCTTCTACTAGCAACTGAGTCACATCCAGCAAAATAAATTTATTTCATGAGTAGAGGAAACATGCCTTTTGCTTTTGTTTGGTTAGGTCACCCATAGCCCAACAATAGACTATAAAGGAATGCCAAACTCTAACTTAGATCAGGGATTTGCTAACTTTTTCTGTAAAGGGTCAGAAAGTAAATGTACATTTTGTGGTCATACAGTCTTTGCCACAACTACTCAATTCTACCATCGTCATGCAAAAACAGCCACAAGCCAGCATGAAACAGCTAGAGCAATACAAGGTACCTCTTCAAAGACAGATCAGCAGGAAAAATTCAAAAAAAAAAAAAAAAAGGCAGTATGGTTGGCTACTACAAGAACAAGCAAGTTGTTCACCAGGGAGCCATCAAGACAAGTAATCAAGTTTCTTCAGGACAAACCCCCACCCAAGACTGAAACTCAAAAGGAACACATGAGCAGGCATGTCAGCTTGCTGGCAACCATGTTGGTCTACTGGTGAGTGGAAGAGGGGGGAAGGCAGTAATGAAGAAATGGACTGAATTCAACCATGTTCCATAGCTCATGTTGACCTGGAGATGTGAGAGAGAAGAGGAAGGGCTGGTTGGTCTGAAGTGTGGTGAGATCTGGGGACTCCTAAGCCCATAGACAAGGACACAGCCATGGAAGGCTAGAGCTGACAGTGAAGCACCCAGCTGATATGAAGTGAGGGGAGATGCACATGAATGCCTAAACTTGCAGATAGCACCCATTTGACCTAGTTTTGATGGCTTGATAATCAGAACTCAATGAGAGGAAGATAAAATAAACAATTTTTGATAAAGGAGACAAGTGTAAATTGCTATAGTTTGATGAACTTGACCTATACTTATGGATGTAGTAGCTCAAAATACCAACTGAGGTTCATATCAAGTATGAACCCTATCCCCTCTGTACACAGGGTAGCTAGGGACATGAAATTTAGGCATTGAGTACCTAAAATGAGGGGGTTATAAAGGCTCAAAGTGACTAGCTTACAAGTTTTCAAGAGGGAGTTGAGTTTAAGAGTGTGTGGGGAAAGGTTGAGTCACCATTGAAAAGTTTTCATCTTACCTAGATAGTTCTAGTAAAAAGAGATAAGGATAAGATTCTTATGATTCAATAGTGAGATTGCTATCAGGACTAATTGCGACTTTCACAATGTAAAGTTTTGTAAAATAAATAAGGAAGTAGTCAATCTTACAGTCCAGAAACAGAGGACTATCAAGTGAGAAGAGCATCAAGTGTGGCAGCGGTAGTGAGGTTGGCCCAGGATCGGACATTGTTTCGTTCTGCTGTGCATGGGGTCGCTATGAGTCGGTTCCGACTCGATG
>NW_006408575.1:9632794-9637592 GCF_000296735.1 Chrysochloris asiatica | reverse complement strand
ACACCTTTCTTAATTTTAAACCATCCAATGTTCCCATGTTCTATTTGAACAACTGCCTCTTGGTCCAGGTACAGATTCCTCATGAGCAGCAAGCAAAGGTACATTCTTATTAAGAATTATATAAATCTAGTACTGACATGTTCAACAACTCTTTGGCATGACGTTGAAAGGACATGCTGTCGTCCTTTCCCCTCATTTCCAAGTTTTGGAAAATATGATCTTTACTTAATATAATCTTTCCTGGTGTGGTGCTGTGGGTTAATGTGCTGGACTGCAAAGTCATTTCAACCTCAAGGTCGCTGGTTTAAGCTCATCAGCTGCTCCTTGGAAACCTTATACTGTGTTTCTATGGGTCGGAACCAACTTGACAACACTCAACAACAACAACAATATGTTTAAAGGCATATTGGTGTGGCACTGTAGGATAAGCACTGGACCCCAATGTCAATTTGAACTGCAAAGTCAGTCGTTCAAATTCACCAACTTCTTGGAAATCCTATACAGGGTCATTAGGATTTGGAACCAATCTGATGGTATTTAACAATAATAACAATCTCTCTTAAGGGAGTGAGGTGGCTCTGTAGGGTAACCATTGGACTGAGAGTCACAAGGTTGGTAGTTTGAGCCCAGCAGTCACTTTGCTAGAAAAAAGATGAAGTTTTCTGTTCTCACAAACATTTACAGCTTTGGAAACCCTACAGAGGATCACTGTGAGTTGACATCCATTCAATGACACTTAACAACAGCAGCAATCTCTCTAAGTCTCTGCTTCTTTATCTGTAAAATAAGGACAGCAATACTTATGTTCCAAAGCAAGGATTTCTGGTGGTACAGTAGTTAAGTGATTGGCTGCTAAACTAAAGTTTGATGGTCTGAAACCATCAGCTGCTTCATGGGGGAAAGATGTATCAGTCTGCTTCTATAAAGATTTATAGCCTTGGAAGGCCTATAGGGCAATTCTACTTTGTCTGATAGGGTCACTATAAGTTGAACTTAATTTAATGGTGATGGGTATGATCCGGAGTTAGTGTTGTGATTAAACAAGACAAGATACATAGACACCTAGCACACAGTCTGCTATGGTAAGCGTTGGTTCAGGGAGAGCCAAAGATAAAGTGCCCAGTTAAAATTTTGGAAGTAAAATGACATTTGAGTGTGTAATGTACATCAGATACTATGCTAAGGTTTTTTACATGTTGTTAAGTCCTGAATCACAGCTACCCTGTATAGGGTTTCCAAGGAGCAGCTGGTGAGTTTGAACCACTTACATATATTTCATTTACATATATTTCACTTATTCTTGGAACAACACTGGAGGGTGGATATTATTCAACTACAGTTTATAGGCAAAAAAAAACTCAGTTTACCTGTACTTTAGTGACTTACCATAAGAGCTTAGAGCTAGGGAGTAGAGTGGGTTTATATTTTCAAAGCTCATTCCACAAATGATGCTGTATCTTTAAAAGACAAAAAAAAAAAAAGAAATTAGAAAACTCAGGAGACAAGGACTCACGCATTTGAACAGCATTTACATTGGACTTGAATTTGATTTAGTAGCATTTATTCATTTTCCTGTTATTCATACAGATTTTGTTCCTTCCTTCCCCCTTCCCCATCTCACCCACCGCCAAGAAGCCTTTTTCTTTACCATTCACTTAGCACTTCAAAGCGAGGAGGATGTGTCTCTGAGTGAAACATTGTACTGGCAAAATGACACTCCATTTTCCAGGAGCCCTAACAAAGCCTTTTGATTTGAATGTCAATGCTGTGAGCATGATTAAATGTAAGATTCAGTTTTACATTCCCCAGCTGCAAAATAAGTTGTACAGTTCAATTAGTTCACCATGTGGCTGCTGATACAGCCCCTAAAAGTTGCTATGGTGATGCTGCTAATGAGGATGATATTGGGAATGGGGTTGGAGACCAGTGAATTTCCTAGTTCTGGAACTGGAAAGGTTTCAGATTTATGTAAACTGACACAATTTATTTTTCTTAGAGTCCCCAAAATACGTTATATTTTTATTATGCTGTAATGCTCTTCATCACGACATGTGATAATAAGTCTGTCCTTCTTGGAGAAAGAATTAGCTATAGGCAAGACCTTTGGTGTTTGCTCTCTCTTATTTGCTGTCCTGTGACATGAATTTGGAATCTGGAAAGGATAATCTAGAAAAATGTCAAGGCCTTATAATTTATTAATAGTGGCTTTATACTCCCATTCTCCTCTCCTTTTGTGTATCTCTGGACCTTAGCAGTAATGTCAGCAAAGGTTTCTTTAGATGCTTTTTTAAAATACGTGATCTTCTTAGCTCTGAAGAGATTTGAGCAGTTATCTGAATAATGTCAGGGATCAAGGCATGTGAAGTTGTAGGGGAAGAATGCTTCCCTTGTTTGTTTCCTTCAGGGCGGTTTTCAGAATTCCTCATCATTTATTTTCTTTTTTCTGTCATCTTCACTGGGCTTTAAGTTCAGTGAAAATTGTTGTTGTTGTTAACTTGTTAAGTCTGAGGAGCAGCTGGAGAGCTTGAACTGCTGGCCCTGTGGTTCAAACTGACCTTATAGTCCAACACATGAACTTGGAGCCGCCACACCAGGACTCCTGTGAAGATGGTGTTTGTCGAGTTCATTGCTCTACTTCTCACACCTACCATAGAGCTTTTTACTGATAGGCACTCAGTAAATATTTGCTAATAAAATGAATGCTTACATTCAGAAATAAGGAGCTCTGGGAGCATAGTGGCTACGAATCAGGCTGCTAACCTCAGCATCAGCAGTTAGAAACTACCAGCTGTTCCCCGGGAGAAAGATGAGGCTTTTTGCTCCCATAAAGAGTCACAGCCTCGGAAACCCTATACAGGGTCTCTATGAGTCAGAACTGACTCCATGGCACATAACAACAACAACATATCCAGAAGTGGCAGCATTTTTAGTGGCAGCAGTGTCTTTGTTGCCACTTGCTGTGCCTTTGGGCAGATCACTTTATTTTTGCTAGACACCAAGTTTCTCCTTCCTAAGCTGGAGACCATTCTCATCTCCCTATACTTCCTAGGGAATAGCAGGTAAGAGTAATGGGCATAGAAGAGTTTTCTAAATGGGAAGGTGTTACAGAAATAAAGGGCCTTTTTGGTTAGGATAGATGTGTCTGTGTTGTATAGTATTGCAATATCAAACAGCATCTTCTCTCACACAGGAACTGATTTGAAGGTGTGTGCACAAGAGATTATCAATATCCTCATTAAAACAGCCCCAGAGAGTCACACTAGTAAGATGTTCCCTTAATCTCTTTTGCAGGAGCAGTCTAAGAATTCATTAAGATTGGTAGAATGAGTTGATAACCTTGGATAATAGGTGTGACAGGAGTGTAAACTTATATTATTAAAACATGAATTGGATTGTTTTCTGGGTGACTTAGGCAGGCAATGGGTGAAGGCAATTTCAGCAGGTGCTTTGCAAGGCCTAGTGAAGAATAGAGGCTGAATTTGGGTGTTGTCCATCAGCTTCTTTTGTAGAAATATATAGTGAGAAAACAAAACTGGTAGCCAGGAAAGCTGGGATTTAATCTGACAAATTTAATCTGAGGAAGTTTATGCGAAGTCCTGACCTTCCTGAAATCTCCATATCCTCCTTGGGCGCATGACATACTGTAAAATCTATTCAGTTAACAAGCTGTCAATTAGAATTGGTGGCTATGTGCCCTGGACTTGGTTCTGACTCATAGTGACCCTGTATAGCATTTCTGAGGCTGTAAATCTTTATGGGAGCAAAAGGCCTCATCTTTCTCTCATGGAACAGCTGGTAGTTTCAAACTGCTGACCTTGAGGTTAGCAGCCTGATTCGTAACCTCTATGCTAGCAGAAAAATGAGAGAGATTCTTACTTCCAATAAGATAAACTTTTGATTCAAAATGTAAATGTAAGGTAAGCACTAGACTGCAAACCATAAGGTAGGCGGTTCAAACCCACCAACTACTCCTTGGAAATCTTGTACAGCATTACTTTGAGTTGGAACTGACTACACTTATACAGCAACAGCCACAACTTTGCCTTAGGATGGCACTTCTGAAAGTTTTTTCTTTATCACGTTCTGTTAATCTCATGAGTGAAGGAATGATGGAAGGCAGATATGTTATATTATTTTACTATGTTGTTGTTATCATAGGTAAGTGTCATCGAGTCAGTTCTGACTCATAGTGACTCTATATAGGATTTCCAAGGAGGGACTGATGAATTTGAACCACCAGCCTTACTGTTCAAACCGACCTTATGGTCCAGTGCATTATCCTATAGTGCCATATAGGAATGTTCTTTGGCAGGCAACAATGTTCTTTTTGCAGCTACTTTGGTTCTGATATACTGGACAAAAAAAAACCCTCAAAACATTATCTTCGTGACTCTCTATTCTCAAAGTTCTTAAGTCAACCACTTAGAACACAAATTTCAATGAGAGACCAAGGTAACACTTTATGAGAGTGAATGTTCAGAAGGATGAAACCATTTTAATTTTGGAATCCAGAAATCTTAGGTCCACTGATTTAGGTGACTCCCCTCCTACCCTCAGGCCATTTGCCCTGAGATGTCCTTTTGACTTTTGAGTCTTGAAGACACTGTTTCCTAAACTTCACCTTTAACTGAAACAATAGTCATAGTAAGATCATTTGGCCTTAGGCATTTTGCTCTTTTGAAGAATTCAGTCAGTTTTGGGAAACAAACTCCAGGGTCTGACTGGAAGCTGTGTTTTAGTGTAAATTGCTATTTGCACTGTCTGGTCCCCATTTCCATTGCAATGCAGAATGAGTATA
>NW_006408575.1:9631273-9632694 GCF_000296735.1 Chrysochloris asiatica | reverse complement strand
TGCATGGGGTCGCTATGAGTCGGTTCCGACTCGATGGCACATGACAACAACAACAACAACAACCATCAAATGAATTCTGATTCATAGCAACCCTATACAGAGGTTTGAAGGCTGTCATCTTTCTGGAAGGAGAGAGCCTCATTTTTTTTCCTGTGTAGTAGCAGGCAGATTTGTGGGTTTGAACCGCTGACTTTGTGATTAGCACACCAGTGCTTATCCTACAGCATGGCCAGGGCTCAATGATGGTGGCACAACTCTAAATATACTACTATCCATTGAATTAGTCTTTCCAAGTGTGTGAATAGTAACAATGTGGATTATAAGTCAAAATTGGAAAAAAAAAACTTTGTTTTTAGACACTATTTAAATATCATATCATTTTTGCTGTTATTAAGTACCATTCATTTGGGACTGACTCATAGCAACCCCTATACAAAACACTGCCCAATTCTGGTCCAATCTTACATCTCATGAAATATTATTGTTCTTTTGATTGCTTTCTCAACCATTTGAAAATATAATAGTCATTTTTAACTTGCAGGCAAAAGCCATATGCTAGATTTGGTCAGAGGGTCATAGTTTATTAATTGATGGTGGTGGTTTGCGTGGTGCTATAATTCTAAAATCTATGCCACTGGTTTTTTAAATACCAGCAGGGTCACCCATGGTGGACAGATTTTAGCTGAGCTTGCAAGCTAAGACAGACTAGCAAGAACGAGAAATGGACTACTTATAAATATTTAGTCCCTGAAAATCTTATGAATAACAGTGGATTGCTGTCAGATACCACAAGAATATTGAATATTGAAACATGATGAAGAGCATCAGAATTTTGTCAGATGTAGTGCCAGAAGATGAACCCATCAGGTTGGAAGGCACTCAAAGTAGGACTAGTAACAAGTGCCTACTCAAAGTAGAGATGACCAGGATGACATGAAAGGAATAAAACATTCAGGACCTTCATTTAAGAAGGGGAACAACTCAAAATGAAGAAAACCAGCTGTAAACAACCATTAATAATAAGAACATGCAAAGTATGAAGTATGAATCTGGGAAAATTGTAAGTTGTAAGTATAAAATGGGAAGTGTAAACATCAATATTAGTATTAGTAAGGTATTAGTAGGTAAGGAGCTCTGGTAGCGTAGTGGTTATGAATAGAGCTGCAAACCACAAGGTCAGCAGTTCGAAACTACTAGCTGTTCCGCAGGAGAAAGATGAGGCTTTCTGCTCCTGTAAAGATTTACAGCCTTGGAAACCCTGTACAGGGTCACTTTGAGTTGGAACTGACTCCACAGCAAATAACAACAACAACATTGTTGTTGTTAGTTGTTGTTAAGTGCCATCGAGTCGGTTCCGACCCATAGGGACCCTGTACAGGGTTTCCGAGGGTGTAAATCTTTACGGGAGTAGAAAGCCTCAT
>NW_006408575.1:9616417-9622778 GCF_000296735.1 Chrysochloris asiatica | reverse complement strand
TACACTACCAGAGCTCCTTGGGGTAAGACAAGGCAGTGTTTAATTCTGTTGTGTACAATGTTGCTATGAGTTGGTACTAACTTGATTGTACCTAATAACAATAAATAACAATCCAGATTAATCAAGATATCCTTGTATAACTAGGGAAGGGGAGTCCTTCCCTGGAGTCAAATGAGCAAAGAGTTCGTTTCTTTAAAAAAAAAAAACAGGAGTCCTTTGGAGAAGAAAACAGTAATTAGCTGGCAGGAAAGCAAATGGCTGTGTTCCTTGAGCAGTTTAAAAAACATCTTTTGTGGGCCAAGCATTGTCATGACACCTTTAAGCACAAGTCATAAATAAAAAAAAATTCTTTGCCTAATCCCTCCTACTGTCCATAGGAAAAAGCCTGGTAAATACATTATTATTTAATTGGTGCCCAAGCCATTCTCCCAAAGGGCAAGAGTCAAAAGTACCTTCCTGTCAGAGGTGGCATAGAACGTCACCCTGTGAACAAATGGTATTGTTGTTGTCATTCAGTGCCATCAAGTCACTTGTGACTCTGCATAGGGTTTTGGAGGAGGGGCTGGTGAGCTTAAAGCACTGACCTTATGGATCAAATGACTTTGCAATCCACACCAGAACTCTGTGAACAAATGATGGTTCCTGCTAAATCAAACTTTGGGGATGAGTGTGCTGCCTTTTTGAGGTCTCTTTGAAAACTAATGTAAGAAAATGGCTCTCCTTCCTTCACTTTTATACCGATTCCAGAATTTGTCTTCCAGTGTTTGAGAGGTCGTTTGATGTAGGACAGAGTCAAGAGATATGATGTCTAGTCCCTGAACCTACAAGACAGACAGTAACAAGTATACCCAGAACAGTAATGATGAATTGCTTTTCTAAGCCTAGAGGATGAGAAGATGATCCCTTTCAGCTTGGAGGAATGAAAAGGCTTCTTAAAGCAAGAGCATGTGAAATAAAACTCCAGGGAGAGGTGGTAATTGAGAGGTCAGAGAAGGGACCTGAAGTGGCACAAATAAGACATTGCATTAGGTTCCAGAGAGCATGATGGAACTTTGAAACTCTGGGAATGGGACTGGGAAAGGGGATAAGGGTTAGATCCAAGGAGGACTATAAAAGAGCAGCATAAGGAGACTGTGATAAAGTGGAGAGAAAGTACTGAGTGTGAGGATGTTTACCTAGCCCTTGGTCTATGTCACCACCTATGGCCTCAAATCTCTGTTTCCTGAGCATCCCAGGTAGAAATTTCCTGCCACAAATCTACCCATCAATTGACTTCCAGTTGTAATTTCACATGTGTTCTCTTCCCCACTAAGAACACAGTTATCTGCTTCAGTGTGTTAAGGCAAGTTTATTTCACTCTGAAGTAAACACAATTGAGTTCATTGACTTTATAAGACTCCTGGTGCACAGTCTGTGTGATTTTTCATCACTTTCTCAAGAAAAGTCCTTCTTTAACCACTTCTTATACCAAATAGGCAGACCGATAAAGGTTAGCTGTGGGTTTCCAGAGGGAGTTGCCAATCTTCATCCAGAAAAGAACATTTTCTGGGAGACAGTGAGGAGAAGAATACTGGAGGTGGAGAGTGTCCTCAGGGACAATCAGAAGGGCCGTTTTTCAAGCTAGCAGAGAGTTGGGTCCTAAAGAAAAGCATTAACAATGGTACACAATTGCCTTTACTTTTGAGATTTTTGCATTGATGTTTCCATTCTCAATAATGGAGCACACTCTTTAGTCATCTAATTGGAAAGCACTGTGGGAAGCAGGTGTTACCAATGCTGGCACATCTCAAGTGATCCAGGAAGGAGTGTCAGCATGCTCCCCAATGTCTCTAAGAGACTGGAAAGTACACTCTCCGTCCTGCTCAAAAAAATTCTGCTTCATCTGTGTGACATTTGACTTGAATTTCATGTTGAAAATTAGGGTTCCACACGGCCTACTCCAGCATCCTGTGCCCTTTGAAAAGCAGAATCTGCAGTGTTCAACAGAGTGGAGAGTTGGCTTATCAGATGAAGACCAGGGCTTTGGAATCACACAGCGCTATATTTAAGTATTGTTGCTGCAAGAGACCAGCAAAATCAATTGCCCTCTAGTCCACTCCTAGTCATGGGGACTCTATGTGTGTCAGAGAAAAATTATGTTCCATAGTGTTTTTAATGGATCCTTCTTTGGAAGTAGATCTCCTGGACTTTCTTCTGAAGTACCTCTGGGTGGACTTGAACCTCCAGTCTTTCAATTAACAGCTGAATGTGCTGTTTGTACTACCCAAGGACTCTAGGGATTAGAAGTTGTTGTTAAGTGCCTTTGAATAGGTTTCAAATCATAGTGATTCTATATAGGGTTTCCAAGAAGCGACTGGCAGGTTTGAACTGCCAACCTTGCAGTTTGCAGCACAGTGCTAATCCTACAGTAATACACCAGGATTCCTGAGATCAGCAGAGCCTTGTTGAAACAGTTGTTTAGTGTTCTGAGTTTGTTTCCTTATCTATAAAATGAGATGATTGTAATCTATTTCTTAGGGTGGTTGTTAGGATGAACTGTGAAATATGAGAAGTGTGCTAGGCACAGTTCTATGTGTCTTTATATTCATTTCCTTACTGAATTTCCACTAAAGGTCTATGAGGCAGGAACTATTAACATTTTCAGTCTACAGATGAGGAAACTGAGGTGCCCAAATACATGGAAGCTTTGAACTAGACTGTCTGATTCCAGAATCTGAGCTTCATATGTTCAACAGAACACACTATTACCAATGGCCATCAAATCAATTTTAATGAATATAAAGACCACCATGTTTGTCAAAGTAGACCTATATGCCATAGAGTTTTCGATAATTGAATTTTTAAAAGTACATCACCAGGACTTTTCTTCTGAGGTACCTCTAGGTGGACTCAGACTTTCAATATTTTGGTTAGCGGTTGAGGATGTTAATCTTTTGCACAATTCAGAATCTCCTATGATACGCTATTAAGAGTCCACCAAATGGAGGCCTGCTATTATTAGTGTGCATACTTTTATAAGCTCCTTGTCTTAGTATCAAAATGTTCCAAGGCTCTGGAAAACTCTAGGGTGTGAGATAAAAACAAACAAGCAAACAAAAAACAGGAGACAATGGGATGGACTGTGAACCAGTTCTGCTGTGCCAGTAACACTCCTAGTTTAGTGTTCACAGCACATCTGCCTGCCTGCCCAGCCAAGAACCATACCTTATCCAGAGGGCTTAAGATCCAGAGGGCATAAACTTGTTTGGTCTGGGCAGCTGCTGGCTTATGTGCCAGTCTCTGCTCCAATCTGCTTTGGCTTGGGGAACTTGGGGAAATCATGAAATCATTGGGATCTTCTGTTGCTCTGTCTGTAAAAAAGGGAATAATCTTCTTTATATAACCACATAGGTGAGTGTTTTGAAGGTCCAATGACTATAGGAGGTGAGGAAGTACTATTTTAGGAAAGCAAAATATTTATTAAATAGAGACAGAATGGTAGTAGTTGAGTTTGTTTACTCAACTTCTTTTTCTATTTATTCATAAGTAGGTCTATTTTGGGTCAGGTCAAGAGCTAAGACCAGAGATGACCTGAGTAAGATAAAATCCCTGACCTCAGAGGTTTTATTTCAGAGAAAGATTTGTACAAATTGTACTTACCAAGTGTAATACATACCTTCCTCAGTTGTGCTATAACATGGTATGAGAACAGGAAGTAATCTGACTGCTCCCCAGAGGAAATCATCTTGATGGCACTGATATAGTTAACTCTCATGCGTTCATCTAGCCATCGATCGTGGTAGAGAGTGAAGGAGCCGGTGTTCTTAATTAAAACCCATTTCATGCTCTTTGGACATGTGGCAGCAAACTCAAGAAATCAAGAGGATTGTGAATTTAGTTTAGTTTAATTTTAACACATCTTTGACAAAAGGACTAGAGGACAACCCAGTTTCTTGCACTTTCTCCAGCTCCCCATCTATTTCTGGGACATGCTCATATGTTTATTAGTCATTCAATATGGACCAGCTTTGGGAGATTCCTAAAGCCAGCTGTCCTCATTTTAAATGCACGGACCTGGAACTGACAATAATCCATTTTACAGGTTGCTGCAGCTGGGTGTTTTAGAAAGTTTTAACAGACAAAAGGGTTTAAGAGTTTAATGTTTTATTAACCAAACTACCTAAATTGATGAAGAACTCATTGCCCCAGCATTTTGACTTTTCAGTATTGATGTATATAGGCTATACAATAACTCTAGATAACATCCATCAATGGGGGAAGAATGTTATCATTTTGAAAGGCCACATGGGTCACCCTGAGGGCATCAGTGCATTAGAGCTCAATCTCACTTCTCACCAGGAACATTCCCACCATTTGCCCAGAGCAACAAAAAATAAGCCTTGTTTTCCAAAATGGTTGTCTGAATTCAGGTCTCTGTCACTGTCACTTTTATTGCTGAATAAATCAAATTACAGCTGTGAAAACCAGACATAAGTTATTATATTCAATCAGGAGAGGGTGTAATGATTAATTCAATACATTTGTTGCATACCTCCTAGAGAAAGAGCAATGCTGGAGGGACTGAAGACATAGCAACAAACAAAAAAGTCCTTGTCTTAATGGAGCTTTTACTATAAAGGAAGGAGAATGGATAAATAAGCAAATATACATTTTAATGTCAATCAGTGATAAATGTTAATAAAGGAAAACAGTAAAAAGAGGGCAATGAGAGGGAAAGGGTACCATTTTAAATAGCTGGATCCGGAGCAAGTCGTCTGGCAAAGCAAACAGGCTATTGCAGATAGATAGGAAGAGGAGTCAGAAATACAATTGGAAGGCTAGGGCAAAGGCCAGACCATATTGTGTTTTGAAGAACTACCTCCTCCACCAGATGCTGTGGAGTCAGTTCCTACTTTGGTGACCCCACATGTGTCAGAGTAGAATTGTCCTTCATAGGGTTTTCAATGGCTGAGTTTTTGGAAGTAGATTGCCAGGTATTTCTTCCAAGGTGCCTCTGGGTAGACTGAAATATCCAGTCTTTCAGTTAGCAGCTGAATGTGTTAACCATTTGTACCATCCAAGGACACCTTGAAAACCAGAGTAAGGACTTAACATTTAAATAAGTGACATGGGAAGCTGTTAGTGGCTTTGATGCAGGGAATGATAAGATCTGACTTACTTCAAAAGAATCACTTTAGCCTTTGTGGTAAGAACAGGCTTTTCAGGATTGAAGTGTGCAATTTATATAAATCTTTCTGAAGTTAGTTAGAATAAGAGTGCTGGGACTGATGGGTGTTATTTGCCGTGACAGTGTTGCCACCTAGACAGAAAGTGCAGGTGAGGTGATCAGAATGCCTGGTGGGTTTGGATTCTGACTCTACACTCATTAGATGTTTGACCATTTGTAATTCACTTAACTTGGGTGTCAGTTTCCTCATCTGTCAAATGGATAAAAGCATCTCTTAAAAATTAAGAATGATAAGAAATGTGATGTTTGGAATGAAAGTGTTCCATAACTATAAGCCATTTCTTCATATCACCTTCAATTTATGGAGAGGCAAACTCATTACAGGCACAACCTGAAACAAAATCTTCTGATTCTCTGAGTACAGCGTTTATGTTAGGTTGCAAAGTATAAAGAGGATTGAGAGGGGAGGGAGTATCAGAGAAGATATTAGAACTTGGATCTTTACAACCCCATTTTTTAGGGAAGAAATATGGGAAATCAGGCTAGATTGGGTACAACACGTAACAACTGTTCATTTCTTGTGTCTTTTCACTGGGACCATTTGAGGATAGCACCTCTATGTAGTCCCTTTTCTGCCAGGCGTTTCAAACTTGAACTTTCCTGTCATCTGTTTCTGAATGTTCTTCCTGCTTATAGAGGTGACCAGCAACTCTGTCCCAAGTAAGAAGAGATTTGATGGTTCCTCACAAGCCATATGGTCGCCTCTTTGTAGCTTGTGTGCAGATGAGAAGGGGGGGGGGGCGCGGTGGTTCTTTATCACTATTTTGCTTCACTAGATGGTAACATTTTCCTCTGCACTTACTGCACAAATAAACTTCTTAGAATCAGCACACTGGTCCACTTGCTCAGGGCAATAAAACTATAACTATTGGAGCTATCTAATATACTGGATGGAGTCCTGGTGTGGCACTGAAATATAAGCACTAGACTGCTAACTGCAAGTTTGGTGGTTCAAACCCACCAACAACTCATCAGAAATTATACAGGGTCAAAATGAGTCAGAACCAATTCAACCGCACTTAACAACAAGAGGAACAATCTAATGGACAAAAATAATTCAATCTCTACAGGACAAAAGTCACTTGTAACTTACTTGTCACCCATAAGATAGCATCTAACTTGAAACAGAGTGAA
>NW_006408575.1:9614995-9616317 GCF_000296735.1 Chrysochloris asiatica | reverse complement strand
CCTGTACAGGGTTTCCGAGGGTGTAAATCTTTACGGGAGTAGAAAGCCTCATCTTTCTCCCGCGGAGCAGCTGGTAGTTTCGAACCGCTGACCTGAAGGTTCGCAGCCCGATTTGTAACCACTACGCTACCAGCAACAACATTAGTAAGTTGAAATGGACTGGTATTGGCCATTTTGAATCTAATAATCACATGGTTTATTAAGCCTAATAAGAAAAATTGAAAAAGAATGGCATCACATTTACTATCAAAAAGAACATTTCAACATCTGTCGTGAAGAATAACACTGTCTGCGATAGAACACTATTCATACAAATACAAGGAAGACCAGTTTATAAACTAATATTTAGATTTATGCACCAACCACTAAAGTCAATGATGATGAAACTGAAGAATTCGACAAACTTCTTTAGTTTGAAGTTGATTAAATATGCACTCAAGATGTATTGATAATTACTGGCATTTGGAATGCAAAGGTTGGAATGCATTTGGAATGCATTCCAATGCATTTGGAATGCATTTGGAATGCAAAGAGGAAGGATTAGTGATGGCAAAATATGGCCTTGGTGATAGAAATGATGCTGGAGAGCACATGATAGAATTTTGTAAGTCTTCTTCATTGCAGTTACCTATTTTCCAAAGAACATAAAAGACTGCTTTATTGCAAATACCTTTTTAATAACATAAACGATAACTATGCATATGGACCTCACCAGATGGAATGCTCAGAAATCAAATTGACTACATCAGTGGAAAGGGATGGTGGAAAAGTTCCATATCATCAGCCAAAATAAGGTTAAGGGCAGTTTGCTCGTATGCAAGTTCAGGCTGAAGCTGAAGAAAATGAAAACTAGTCCACAAGAGCCAAAAATAATCATACAAGAAGAAACCAAGAGGTCATTAAGAAGACAAGAAAGAAGAAAAGGAGAACAAACAAGATGGCGGATCGGTGTACATGTAGTACAGAGCTCTGCCAACAACAACACAGAATAACCGACCAAGTAGGCTCAGGGGATGGTCCCAGAACTCTGAACCACATATAAAGGAATACTTAGAAGGTTGGAAGGCTCACAGTTTGGGAAATTTGTGGCAGAAGCAAGAAATCTCTTGCTTTCTAGTCCGGGATGCTTGGCTGCTCCAGGAGCCACCATCTTGGGTAAGACCACATGGAGGAATGATCAGAGTGGCCACAGAAGCCCTGCAGAACTGCTGAAATAAAGGTGTGGACGTTCTTTCCTTTTGTTATCTGTTCATTGGTCCCTTGCTGTCTGTGCACCTCCATTCTGGTGACTATAGGGGTGCTTGAGCTACTGGGCACCCCAG